>NW_028227261.1:5597500-6197500 GCF_978045245.1 Mus caroli | reverse complement strand
CCAGAGGTCCACCACCTCTCGGGGGTGCAGCACTTACCAACGGAATTATCCCCATTTTAAGGGCTTGGTAGGGGGCAGGCTAGATAGTTCACCTGGCAAGGTACATTGAGTCTTCGAAGACACAGTTGGTTTCTACCAGACATTTTCCGGGTTGTGTTCTTTTTTATTTTATTTTAAAGATTTATTTATTATGCATACAGTATCCTGTCTGCATGTATGCCTGCACACCAGAAGAGGGCACCCGATCTCACTATAGATTGCTGTGAGTCACCCCAGGCCCTCTGGAAGAGCAGCCAGCGCTTTTAACCTCTGAGTCAGCTCTCCAGCCTTCCTGCTTATATTCTTACTGTGACTCTCCTTCCAGGTATCTCTTCCAACGTGGTCCCTATGTACTTAGGGGAGCTGGCCCCGAAAAACCTGCGAGGGGCTCTAGGAGTGGTCCCGCAACTCTTCATCACTGTCGGCATCCTTGTGGCCCAGCTGTTCGGCCTTCGGAGTCTCTTGGCCAATGAGGATGGTGAGAAGAGGCCCCAGCCCCGCCCCCTCTCCCCAAAGCTGCTACCTAGCACCATTCCTGGAAGCTTCTGCCCTCTGACTTCCCTGTTATGTCCAGTGGAGACAGTCCATTGTCCACTCGGCTGTTCCGGAGCTAACCACACGGGTTTTGCCTGAACAAGCATGTGGTGACAGTTCCTTCTAGAAGACAGCAAGGCTTCTCAACAGGAAGGGTCTGTTTCCCCTGAACTGCTAAGTGACTGTCCGCACTCTCAGAAGGCACTCTGATAAGTGGCATCATTGCCTCCTCTTTCTCAGTCTCAAGACACTTTATCCCACCCCGCCACCCCACTGCCACCTCCACCCCCGTGTTGAGATAAGGTCTCATTTAAGCCAGGCTGGCCTCAAACTCACGTGGTAGTCAGAGTGTCCTTGAACTGGTGATCCTCCTACCGCCACCCAGCAAGCCCTGAGATTACAGGCAGGCAAGAC
The DNA here is from genome assembly GCF_978045245.1 of Mus caroli. Lineage (NCBI taxonomy): Eukaryota > Metazoa > Chordata > Mammalia > Rodentia > Muridae > Mus > Mus caroli. The sequence goes on along the minus strand of NW_028227261.1, from coordinate 6,196,513 downwards.
CACCGCTGTTTTATGCAGTGCTGGAGATCTGTGCAGATGCTAGGCAAACACTCTCCCAACTGGGCCCAGCCCTACCCCCATCACTTCTATTTTATCTCCTTCCTCCCTGTCTTTCTTTTTGAGCCTTAAGCCTCTGGAAGGGAGGCCGGTTGCAATGCTCATGCCTGCCGTGGCCTAGGCGCCATGTCTTCTGTAACAGCGCATCTGTTTCTCTCAGCGGCCTCAGGAGGTCATGTACTTTAAACATACCCATTTTACAGATACAGAACCCGAAACTCAGCAGATTGAAACATGTGCAAAGTCCTGTTAAGATTCAGACCCGGCAGCCTGAGCCTGGCTGGCTCTGTGTCGAGATGCCATGCTCCCCTGTCTTCTTGTCATCCCTACATGTGTCCAGGACCCCTCCATCAAGGTGCCACGTTATCCCTAGGAGCTGGGACCTAAAATCAATGGACTAGGGTTGAGTCTCAGGGAGCCCCAGGCAACAGGAGCAGACTCTCCGCTACATCGCACTGCGCAGGAGGGCAGGGGCGGTTCTGTCCTGAAGAGAACATTCTAGGCCCGGGCAGAGGAGACAAGAATGTCGAAATCCTTTGTGCCTTTAGGGAACTGAAAGGGGTGACAATGTTAGACTTCCACCCTTGTCTGTGACTTTCTTGCCTTGCAAGGCTGCGGTTTAACCTAGCCCATTTTAGAGCCCTCAGTGTGACCCCTGGCTTAGGACAGCTGCTCCGCTATAACAGGGCTGGCCAGCAGGTGGCGCAGTGAGAGGAGGCGCAAGAAGAAGGCACCCGCGATTAAGGCTGCACAGTGGTCAGGGTTGAGAAGTGGGATCTGGGTTAGTGTCTGGTGACCATTGGTGCCTTGGTGAGGAGAGCTACAGTGTAGGGGGCTAGGCGGAGGGGCCCAGGGGCTGGTGACCGTGGCTCGCATGGGAGACAGCAGTACTTGTCACAGACAGGGCACGGGAGATAGGCACAGGGTCCCACGATGATCTGGGGCCCAGTTCTGATCAAGGGGCAGCAGGAGGTGGAAGGACATTGCTCCAGCCTAGAAAGTGGTGGTTCATCCAGGAGCCAAACTTGACGTTGGGTGATACTCATATTCTAGGCGAAATTAGGTCTTTTTTTTTTTTTTTTGGCCAGGAGCAATGGGTTATGAGATGGGGTGAAAGTTCAGAGGTTCGCGTGTATCTTGAGGAAGATTCCAGCTAAATGAGGGTATCCCTGGCCTGTCTCTTTTTTACGGAATCAACTACAAAAGACCAGGGAAGTTGGACATAGTGGCGCATGGCTGTAATCCTGGGGCTCAGAAGGTAAAGGAAAGGGACTGAGGGACGTAGAGTCAGCCTGAGACACACAGTAGGTCTGAGGCCAGCCTGAGTTACATTCTATTTTCTTTAAAAAAAAAAAAAAAAAAGCCAAGATGGTTCAGTATGTTGTTGCCAAATGGGATGATCTGAGGACCCACATGGTAGAGAGGAAAGTGATGTCATAAGTTGTCTCTGCTCGTTGCATGATCTCTATGGTACTCCTTCCCCTCCCCCCTCCCTCCCTCCCCATCTCCTTCCCCCTCTCTTTCTTCCTCTCTTTCTCTTTCTCCCTCCCTCCCTCCCTCCTCTCTCTTTTCTTTCTCCCTCTTTTACACACACACATATCATAAAATAAATAGGTAAATTAATACAAATGTAAAAACTCAAAGCCCAAAGTGCATGTACTCTGGCCATCATGGTGCACGAACATCAGAAATCCCAGCCCTCAGGAGGCCGAGACAGGAAGACCAAGCTCCGGGCCAGCCTGAACTCCATGAGACCTATATCAGAAGGAAACACATGACTGGTTGTTCAACAGCCGTCAGGTGATTATAACCTCCTTAAATTGGATGGGCAAGGTCAGCCATGTAATCACAAGCACGATTCAGCCTGTGTGCATACAGTTTTGCTCCCAAAGGACTAAGTGCTCTCAGCAAGGGGCCCAGACTCTGCCTGTGTAAAATGGGGCTGGACTGGGTCCACTCCCTAAGAGAGTGTGAGCTACTTTGTGATTGGCTGGTTGGTAGCTGGCACACACATGCCTATGACATCACTGGCCCAGAGCACAGGAGAAAAGGCAAGAGAGCCAGAGATGACTCAAACAGGGGGCAGAACTGCTCATTTGTCTTGGTAGCCACTTATTCCATTTTTTATGCAAATGGGCGTTTTGCCTTCATGTCTGTCTGTCTGTGCACCACGTGGATGCCTGGTGCCTGTAGAGGCTGGAAGAGGCCATGAAATTCCCTTACAAGGTGGCCGTGAGCCACTGTCCGGGTGCTAGAAACTGAATCCAGATCCATATCTGCTGCAAGAGCAGCAAATGCCCTTAGCCTCTGAGCCATCCGTCCAGCTCGCTCTATAGCTATTTTTATTGTGAACACATCACGCTTGATTCCCAGTAAACATAAAGAAAGACAAAGAAACCAGATGCTCCAAGACCACTCCCCAGGTCAAGAGAGAGCTGCATGGAATCCCAAGGCTGCTGTGAGCCCCTCAACAGCCTCTCCCTTCCCTGAGGGCAATCCCTGTGCTAACCTAAACCCCCGTCGTCGTCTTGCTTTGGGTCCAGGCTCATCACCATTGGAGATGGTAGGGTGGATTTTTCACCAGCTTCTGAAAGTGATGTAAGGGCATTCACTAGACATTGAGTGCTTATGCTCCATGTCACGCTGGACAGATCTGTCCACGCCATCGCTGTTTGCCTCGGTAGTCAGTTACATCCTAGGGTCACGGGATGACTACTGTGTCCACTCTGTGGAATATAATGGGTGTTTGCGTTACTGTTGCTCTTGTTTCTGAGTTTATCAGTATTGCTCCGACCACTCCAGTTTAGGTGTCCTTGTGAGCCACACAAGCGTCTCTGGACATGTATATACCTGGGGTGGGATGACAGGGTCGGTCTCAGCATGCTCCAGCCGGCTGGTCTCTAAAGGACAATGCGGGTCTGTATAATGGCACACGGAGACCTGCCATTTGCCCATGTCCGTGCCCACATTTGACACCACCAGATGTTCTTGTTTGCCCAGCTCCTCGATGTGCCGTGATTAGTCATGCCTCAGCTACTGTGTAAATAGCCACCAGACAATCCACGGAAATAGTCACACTTAGTCCCCAAAGAGCCCTCATTCCCCTCTCAGGGCGATGGCTCAGAGTGCCTGCCACCGTTCAGAGAGTGGAGAAAAAGGTCTCTACTTCTCCCGTGCTTCTGTGACCGTAAGCTCTTGCTTTGCAGGCTGGCCAGTTCTCCTGGGTCTAACTGGAGTCCCCGCAGGCCTTCAGCTCCTCCTCCTCCCGTTCTTTCCCGAGAGCCCCCGCTACCTGCTGATCCAGAAGAAAAATGAGGCAGCTGCTGAGAGAGGTGAGGTCTGTGGCGGTTTCCTCCTGATTGGGGCCCCGGGCTCTTCGGCTCTGAGCTCATGCCCTGTGCTCTTCTCGCTCAGCCCTCCAGACCCTCCGAGGCTGGAAAGACGTGCACCTAGAGATGGAGGAGATCCGGAAGGAGGATGAGGCTGAGAAGGCGGCGGGCTTCATCTCTGTGTGGAAGTTGTTCACTATGCAGTCTCTCCGTTGGCAACTCATCTCCATGATTGTCCTCATGGCTGGCCAGCAGCTGTCGGGAGTGAACGCGGTACGGGCATCCTGTGAGCTTGGGGTGCTGACGAAGAGGGGTTGGGGTGTGGTGGGCCACTGGCCATCCTATGCCCGAGGGCCTCTGCCAACGCCCCATGCTTCTCCTCCAGATCTACTACTACGCCGATCAGATCTACCTCAGCGCAGGCGTGAAAAGCGACGACGTCCAGTATGTGACGGCCGGGACTGGGGCCGTCAATGTGTTCATGACCATCCTCACGGTGGGTGTCCACCAGGCGACGGTCCCTTAAGCCACCAAGGGTGGAGGGATATCTGAGGAGTGTAAAAGCTCCCAGCTTGGACAGAGTTGGGCTTTTGGATTGCAATGTGCCCCCTGAGCTCCGACGCCCCAGCCTCAAAGCTCTGCTGTAAGCATATCCCTGACTCTAGTGTGTGGGGGGGGGCAGCCATGGGCCCCTAACACGGAGCCCACAGTGTGCCCTAACCTCTTCTCTCTGGGGCTGCTGAGCATGGCAGCATGGCAGAAGTGCAGGGTCTCTGCACAGGCCCTGCTGGGAGCTCATGACTCGCTGTTTAGTGAGACTTGGCCCCTGGGCAGAGGAGCCAGCCACGCCTCCGTGTGGACAGAATCTCTCGTTTACTCCAGTACCTGGCTTCTTTGCAGGAGGCCAAAAGCTTCGAACCACAGGACTGTGGCTCTTGATGTGAGCGCTCACTTAAGAGTGGGCAGCTGGGGCCTAGGAACCCAGCCAGACCCTCCAGGGGCCAGCCACTGACACATGCCTCTGTGCTTGCACGTACAATTATTTAGACACCAGTGGCTGGGCACACACTCCTCCTGGCCTCTCCAAAGTTGGTTGAGGGAGAGTGAGGGCTATTCCTGAGACGGCAGCCTCTGGCGGGGGTACTCTGTCCCACAAGAACACTGGGCACGGGGTCTAGAAGCTCACAGTCTTCCTTCCCACACCTCCAGATCTTTGTGGTAGAGCTTTGGGGACGGCGATTCCTACTCCTCGTCGGCTTCTCCACCTGCCTCATAGCCTGCTTAGTGCTGACGGCTGCACTGGCGCTGCAGGTAAGGAGCGCTGTGCTGATAATCCATTTAAAGGGACCTCAGAGAAGGTGGCATCACATCAAGAAACGAGACGGGAGAGAGACCCTCTCGGGGTTCTTTAAACCAAGAGTGAGGCCATGTTGGAGTTCTCCTTATCTCACCTGTGTCCCCGACCTGTCTGCAGCTTATGGCCTGTGTTGTGTGCGTTTCTGATGCCTGTCTCTAACAAAGGGCTTTGTTCTGTGTTGATTGTATTTATTGAAATATGCGATTGAACTGGAATGAGGGGTACCTTTTCTTTTTTCGAGACAGGGTCTCTCTATGTAGTCCTGGCTGCCCTGGAACTCACTATGTAGACCAGGCTGGCCTCAAACTATTTTTACAGAAAAATTTAACAGAGTTTTACAAGGGAACACGTTATATACTGACCCCAACTGGACTAGAATAGCATCCAAAACCACACACAGATGCTATCAACCTAAATCCACATGTTACTTCCAACACATGTAAGATATTTGTTGTTCAAGTTTGCTTTTGGCCTTTTGGCTATTTTCAGCAAATGATTACCACAAAACACACACATGTACATACATGCACGAACACACGTGTACACACACATACACACATGTACAAATTCGAGGATAAAGCAGTGCATTAAGCTTAGGTTTTAAGAGCTGATTTCATAGGAAATCAAGGCCTAGTCAGGTACCATTGCTGCCTTAGTGGGAGAATATACTTACCGAGGCTGAGCACACAGTAGGAGGTCAGGTTAAGTACATAGTTGTCCATGATCTCAAAGCATGTTAGTAACTTAGCTACAAGGTCCAGCAAAAGTTCTGCCCCTTTGAAGGCCAGAGGCGTTTTCAGGAAAAGATGAACACAGCAGCTGCCAGCTGAGCTGGTGGCCCTGCTCAGAAGTGACACGCATGCTGTCCCCAGCCTATGTTTTCACTGTAGTAAAGGGACCAGGCACCAGCATGAGTTCATCCTTGCGGGTATAGTCATTGTCAGATGTCAAGGGACTGTGTGTCCAGTTCCCCTTCAGGTGACGTCTAAGATCTCATCAATTTGTGCAGCAGAGTCGCTGCTGGCTCCTCCCAGATCCTAGTGCCATTTCTGCCCTGAGGTCCCTGAGACGCCCACCCCAGATGACCTTTGCATTGCTACAAACTAACTGCCTGTCTCTCCACCCCTACAGAACACCATCTCCTGGATGCCCTATATCAGCATTGTCTGTGTCATTGTCTACGTCATAGGACACGCCTTAGGACCCAGTATGTATCCCTTGGATGGTTTCATGGTCTCAGTGACCCACATCCTGATCCTTCTTGATACTCTGAGTGCCTCCAGGGAGGGTGGATGTGACCCCAAGTGTCACAGGATGGGAAGGGCTGTAATTAGCACTATGGGTTGACAGTGCTGCCATGTTTGATTGGCAGAGTGAGCTGCACAGGCAGCCTCTGTCATCTGTCCATCATGTCTAGCATCCTTATGACCTGCATCTGCATCCTCACTGCCTCTGCCATCCATCCATCATGCCTGTCGTCCTTATGACTTGCCCAGCATCCTTACTTAGCCACCTCACAGAGTCTTGTGTCTTGCAGATACTCACTGCCCCCATGGTCAGGTAGCTAGGGTGCCAAAACACCCGTGGGCTCAAGGACCCTTTGTAAGCCACTGTGCCATCCAGGAAAGTGTCTCCCCCACAAACAGCATTGATTGATGTTTGATTGATGTTCTTCTCTGCACCCTTTCCCTGTCATACCTCTCCCTCATCCCTCTGTCCTCCCTCCCACAGGCCCCATCCCTGCCCTGCTCATCACTGAGATCTTCCTGCAGTCCTCCCGGCCAGCCGCCTACATGATCGGAGGCAGTGTCCATTGGCTCTCTAACTTCACTGTGGGGCTCATCTTCCCCTTCATTCAAGTGAGTGGCACCCAAGGCCCCAGCATCACCCACATCCCCAAGCCACCAAGCCAGAGCGTTGTAGCACACCCTACCATTGCTGATCCTTCTCCCCACAGATGGGCCTTGGTCCCTACAGCTTCATTATCTTTGCAACCATCTGTCTCCTCACCACCATCTACATCTTCATGGTCGTCCCAGAGACCAAGGGCAGGACATTCGTTGAGATCAACCAGATTTTTACCATGAAGAACAAAGTGTCAGACAAATATCCGAAGGAGGAGGAGGAGCTTAGCACCCTCCCGCACACGATCTTGGAGCAGTAGCAGAGCCAGGCCACCAGCCAGCCTGGCCGGTCTGCACGGACCTCCTGTCTAGACGCTGGTTCTGGGTTCTTGTCTGTGACACTGGAAGGGAGATGAGCCTGGTGGGAAGTGTCAGCTCCGTCACCGGCCTCCACTCAGTGGGAACATCTGCCTGCTTTTGTGCTTTCCTGCCGTCTCTAACTATAGAGGCCAGTCATAGGCTCTTGGTCTCATGCAAAGCCATCCCTTGCCTTTACCGGGTTGACTCTGGTGAGGGTCTTGTAACATCGCTTTTCTAACAAAAAGAGTTGCTGCAAGACCAGATGTGATGATCATATTTTACCAGCAAAACTGACTCTTGTGTGTTTCCCGTGGGCCTGGAGAGAACTCTGGCATCTACTTGGGATTGATGTTGTCTTCTTTCCCTACCCAGCCATGTCATAAAGTGGGGGAACAGACCATTTGCGAAGACACACCGAGCGTGGATTATTAACTGTAAACAATACTACTTTGTATAACCAATAAAACAGATATGATCACTTCTCACCAAGACATAGCAGTTCTCTACGAGCAGAGGAAGGCTGTAGGGGTGACCCTTCTGCTGAGGGTGGCTGCACCCCCCCCAGCAGGATCTGGCTTGGAGAGACACACAGACACTCCCTGCTGAAGAAAGGGCTGGGGGAGAGCTGCAGAGCTGTGAAGTGTTGTGTGTAAAGTTGAGAGAGACTCTGCTTGTCTGCAGTTACATGGTGAGCACCAAGGGAGCCATCAACAAGGCGGAACTGAAGTCTGAGAGGGGGCGGGGGGGGGGAAGAGAGAGATTACAAAAGTATAGAGAAAGCCTTGAGATGTGAAAGGAGGTCCTAAGTGGGCTGCGAGATGTGGTGTCTTCTACGGCAGCAGTCAGGATAACAGGGAAAGCTTTGGGAGTCTGGAGAGATTGTTTTTTTTTTGGGGGGGAGGGGGGTGAGACAGGGTTTTTCTGTATAGCCCTGGCTGTCCTGGCACTCACTTTGTAGACCAGGCTGGCCTCGAACTCAGAGATCCACCTGCCTCTGCCTCCCGAGTGCTGGGATTAAAGGAGTGCGCCACCACGCCATAGAATAAAGATTCTTTGGCATCGAGTCATGCAACTGGCTCAAGGGCATTCTGATACCCAGGAAGCACATTCTGCGATCGAGCCATCCTTGGCTTGCCACATGAGGGACAGAGAACACTGAAGGACAGACTCTCTGAATGCTGAGAAGTGGTGCCGTCAGAATCGGGAGCTACAGATTGTGGCACCACTGTGGATTCTGCTCACAGGAACAGTAGTAACACCTGGAGCCAGGAGAGTCCCAACTCAGTAGGTGTGGAGCTGATGCTAAGGTCCTGTTCCCCCTATTGGTTCTTGATCCATCAATAAAGATATTAGCGGCCAATGAGCTGGGAGAAATGGGCGGGGCTTCCGGGTCTCCCTAGGCAAGCTAGCAGACTTAGAAGTGAAGAAAGGAGTTTTCACAGTGCTTGGGAGAGAGAAAAGCCAACCAGCCATGTGAGACCTCGGTTGGACCGGCCATAGGCCGCTTTTCCCTGGGGTGTTGAGCTGGGACTGAAAATGGCAGATAGAATGCTGAGCTGGGGAGTAGGGAGAAGGGCATGCTAGCCATGGTAGATTGGAGGTGCGCAGCAGTTGAGTCAAAAAGGCAGGTTGAAATCGAACAGTGTGTGTGTGTGTGTTTCATGCACAAATACAATATTCTCTGGGCAAGGGCAGGCAGCGCAGCCCATTCCCATAGCATAAAGGTAGGGTAGCAAAAGCTACACGCTACACGAATCTTAGCGTTTCTTAGCTTTTCTGTACTTTAAGTAAAAGTGGAACAAACAGAATATGTCCCATGTGGCTGCTGCAGGGTTAAATGACTTCATATGCTTGAAGCGTCTAGCTCAGTGATGCACATTTGGTACTCTGATGGGTAGACGTGCTTGGGAATAAGCACGCATCTGGAGACTATGTAAATCCACAAGTAAAACACAGGGGAGAGGACACTTACGTGAGTGGACGGCAGACAGTGGGAGAGTGCCGATGGTATGGATCCTGGAATACTCCATGTAGCAATCCATGAGAGATGAAGACCTTGGCATGAACTCATACAGTTTAAAACTCACACAGATGGTTATGAATAGAAACATCCAGAGTTTTGCTTGTGTGGGTGGGGTATACGTTGTGGGGCTATAAAAGAGCCAATGCATTTTGCGGGGTTAGGGGGGTGGATACTGGGCCTCATTAGGAATCCCTGGCTGGCCTGGAAACTTGCTTTGTAGACCAGGATGGCATTGAACTCAGATCTGCCTGCCTCTTCTTCCTGAGTGTTGGGGTTAAATGGGTCTTGAGAACCACCCTGAGTCTGAACTTGGTTATAATAGTCCTGGAGGCTGGGCGTGTAGTTCAGTGGCGGAGCCTAGCGGAAACAAGGCCCCGGGTTCCATCCCCAGCCTTGAAAAACAATCGCGATAACCCTGGTGTTAGAGCACCAAGTCCCTAGCAGTTCCGGTGGGACTGGAGAAGGGAGAGACCAGCTGGTAAACACAGGGCTCAAAGAAAGAGAAGGTGAATGAGAAAGCCAGAAAGGGAGGCCACAGGAAGGATCTATCTGAGTGTGATAGTCAGCCCATGGGCAGAGCAGAGCCCCAGGCCTAATCACACATACAGACTAGAGAATCACTCCATCTGTCCCACGGAAGAGTTGGGGGAGCCCTTGAGGAAGGTAGCCCCCCCCCCCCAGATCTTTTTTGAGACTGGGTTGAGACTTCATTTGTGTGAGAGTGGCTCGGGTGTTTACAGGAGAAGTTAGGGGTTGCGCAGAAACCTCGAGGAAAGGGCCAGAGGAAGAGGCTCAATGGATTCAGTGACCCTCAAGGGGCACAGTTTGTTAGGGAAAGGGCAGAAGGTAGTAGGTACATAGGCTAAGGACAACTCCAGAGACAGGAATGATCAGAACGGTTTTCTCTCCCTGTCCTTCAGTCTGAGTGCTTTCTCATCCACACGACACCTGTGTGGTCAGAGTGAATGACAAGTTCCCAGATTCCAGAGGTTTGAAGTGAAGATGTCAAAGGCTCAGCCAGGCCTGGCTGCACATCCCTGGAATCCTAGCTCTTGGGAAGCGAAGGAAGAAGATTAGGAGTTCAAGGTCATCCTTGGCTACATAGTGGATTCCAGCTTAGCCTGGGACACTTAAGAACCCACCTCCAAAATCCGAAACTAATCTCCCCCCCTCCCCTTAGAAATGACACTTGGGGGAATCCAGATGGAAAATGTGTCGGGGGAGGTGAGTCTCGATGGGGAGGGTTTTAAGTCGTGAGAGCAGAGGTGAAAAGGACAGGACTGAGCAAGGGTTCCTCTAGCCCCAGGGGACAGACACTTGCATCATACCTGCGATGGCTGTGTGAGCGGTTTGTGTGGTGACTCCTGAACCCCAGTAATATGAGTCTCTGCCTTCACCTCTCTGCTCACTGCAAAAACTTCTCCGACCAAGATTGAAAGCAGCACTAGTAAGCATATAAAGCAGCACTAGTAAGTATATAAAGCAGCACTAGTAAGTATATAAAGCAGCACTAGTAAGTATATAAAGCAGCACTAGTAAGCATATAAGCGTAAACACAGGGCCGTTTGAAGATAGGAACTTTTGGGAAAACAATAGGTTTCCCCTTGGCCCTTACCTCTGCGGCCCGAACACACAGGTTTTGGGGTGTCACAGATCCAAATCACAGCAATTACAATCATTTACTAATTACCTCTAGTCATTATTCCTAAATACTTAAATTGATAAGTATACTTAGAAATAATAAGGTCATGGGCTAAGGAGATGGCTCAGTGGGTGAAATGTTTGCCACACCAGCATTAGGGCCTGAGTTTGAGTTCTTATAACCCATGTGACAGCTGGACATGGTAGCGTGGGTCTGAATCCCATTGATCATATGTGACATGTAGTTTCTACTACCCTGCTTTAAATTCCAGACGGACCACACTACCAGCCACCACCCTGGTCCCTTTGGACCTGCAGACGAAAGACACACACACATTAGCTTATTTTTAATATGCTTTTTAGTTCAATGGCCGGGCACTTCTAAGCCTCCTGCAGCTAACCTGCCCTTATCTTCACTCCCAGCTCAACACCTCTAACTCTGCCCTCACTTAGTTGGGTTTCTAATCTCCTGCCTGCCAAGCTAGGCCCAGTCAGGGAGGCAGACAGTGGCCACTCCACCCGAGATCTCACACGACTGGTGGCTCTCTCTCCCTCTGATGCATGGTAAATCTGCTTTTCTCCTCTGTGACTCCTAGCCTGCCTGCAGGAACCTGGAAGTCCCACCTCTTCTGCCCAGCCATTGGTGGATAGCATCTTTATTGATTGACCAAGAACCAATTCGGGAACAGGACCTTCAGTATTCAAATGCAGACTCCCAATCAAAGCATCAGAACCCCACCCCACTACAATCATGTATGTAAAGATGGGAGGCAGAGGCAAGAGAATCCCCAGAAGCTAGCTGCCCCTAACCTAGCACATGCAGCGTTAAACAGTAATAGACCATGTTTTAAAGCTGCCCTGTGATCTCCTCATGCGCAGTCACACACTTCTCTCTCTCTCTTTCTCTCTTTCTCTCTTTCTCTCTCTCTCTCTCTCTCTCTCTCTCTCTCTCTCTCTCTCTCTCTCTCTCTCTCTCTCTCTCTCACACACACACACACACACACACACACCCGATGGTGTTTTAAATGAGAAATGTCGCCATGGCTCTGGTATTTGAACACTTGATTCCCAGTTGGGGGGAGCAGTTTGGGAAGGTCTGGGTGGTGCAGCTGTCACTGTGAGTGGGGCTGTGACTTTTATCTATCCTTATCCTACTTCTAATTTGCTCTCTCTGCTCTGTGCTTGCTGTTAAATATGTGAGTTCTCGGCTTCCTGCTCCAGCTGCCTGCCACTCGCTGCCTCCCGCCACTGATGGACTCAACCTCGCTGGAACCATCAGCCAAAATAAACTCTCTCTTCTTTAAGTTAGTCGCCTTTGGTCCTGGTGTTTTTATCACAGCAACGGGGAAGTAACTAATGCACACAGAAAAAAATAACAAAACACAGAAGGCCCATGCGATGGCTCCGCTGGAAAAGACGCTTGCTACCAGTCCTGACGATCAGAGTCCAATCCCAGTGACTCACATGGTAGGAGAGAACTGACTCCTGCAAGCTGTCCTCTGACCTCCACATGTGAACTGTGACACATGCATAGCCCTGCACGTGCACAGCAATAATAATGATGTAATAATAATAAATTAATTATAAGTATAAAATTATCAAGGTTGCCTTTTTATCTTGTTTTACAATACCAAGCATGGAACCCAGAATCTTCTACACATCAAACAGCTGATTGCCACAGAGCCCCCTCCTCAGCCCGTGGTTTGGTTTTTGGTATTGTTGTTTTGTTTTGTTTTGTTTTACATGAGGTCTTGTGTTTCCTGGACTAATTTCAAACCCATGATCCTCCTGTTCCTGACCCCCAAGTGCTGAGACTATAGGTGTTTGCCCCCATGGCCAGCAAAGTTGCACTAGAAAACAACTGGAGTTCTTTCCCCCACTTAGAGAGTTAGTCAGTGCACAAAGAAGGCACATCTATAGGAAAAGCCCAAGAGAAGGTCAAAGCTGCAGCTTGCCTTGTTGTCCAGAACTCATTTCAGGGGACCAACCAGTGCCCTTTCCCCTCCAGGGAGGCTGCTGGATGGAAGTTGTAGGAGAACAAAGAGGTACCCACCCCTCGCATGGATGCCACTGGCAAAGCAACAACACATATCTTATCAGCTGCAGAGAAGAATGGTCTCGTGCAGAAAGCCATCAAGGTCCAGAGGGCAAAAGGATCATATGGGAGGCCAACCTCAGGGAAACAGTAGACCCAGCAGGGCAGCCGGCAGAGCAGGGCCCCGTAGCATCGGAGAGGCACAGCACACCTGTGCGCCTACCTGAATAAGGATGGAGAACAAAGAGATAGGGACACCTCTGCCCTTGCCATACACGGAAGCGGTAAGTACCAATTCTGGAAACTGCCTCTGCCACCAAGCTGGAAACCTATGTACGCAGATGAGGGCCCTGGAATCAATCTATCAAGGAGGGTTTGGGAGAGCACCTACCCAGATGGTCACAGAGGGAATGCCACACCCAAGCCCCTTGGCTCAGACTTAAGCATGCTCCCATGAAGCTTGGGGACGCCAGATACAACCTCTTCATAACCCTACACCTTCAAGGTCAAAGGCAGGAAAAACGTGTCCCTAGAAACAGGATAACACCTGCTTGGGTCACCTTCCCAGACAGCCCCCTCCTCCTCCTTCCAGGATTATAGCCTGCTCCCAGCCAGACCTCCCTTTCCACCTAATGAGGAAGTGGAGGCCTGGCCACCCTCACCCCACCCCAATCCTAGAAGTGACAGGAGCCAACCCTACAGAGTCTTTGACCTTGCAACTCTCTGGTTCAGCGCCTGCAGCCCACACTAGTCCTGACTACCCTAAGTGCGGCCTTTGGCTCAGTCTTCCAGTATGGCTACAACATCGCCGTGATCAACACACCTCACAAGGTGGGCACGAGGTGGGTCTCAGTGGGTAGAAGTCAGCTGCTGTCCGGCTTCAGGAAGCTTCCACTTTCTTCCAGGAGTCCCCTAGATACCTACCCCTGAGGACTAGGGGCATCTAGAGCCATTTTCTCTAGCAATGTCATCTTTTCTAGGGGTATCAGTGTGGGGGGACCTGGATTCTCTGCCAGGGCACCCTGCCTTGCTCACTTGGGAAGGCCATTTGTGGGTGACAGACACATCAAGAATGAACTGTTAACTTTTAGAGATTGTGTTTGGTCAAGGAGAAGCAACAGAGATAAAGGCTGGCTGGAGCAAGTTCAAGGGGAGACAGGTGTTGTGCGGCAGAAGCCCGGGCATATGTGTATATTATTTATACATATATTCGTTACTCCTTATCACTAATGGAGCGTCTTTGATCTTATGAAGGTTTTGGTGGTGGTATATTTTGCAATAGCGAGAATCAAACCCACGGTCTCATGCATGCCAGAAAAGTGTTCTACCACAGAACAACATCCCCAGCCTAGGTGATTTAAAAAAAAAAATTCATGGCGCCAGGCATGATGGTACATATGTTTAATCTCAGCACTGGGGAGGCAGAGGCAGGAGGATCTCTTGTGAGTTCAAGGCCAACCTGCTCTACATAGCAAGCTCCAAAACAGCCAGGACCACATAGAGAGACCCTGCCTCCAAAGACAAAGAAGAAAAAATATACTTGTATTTTTGCATTTATTTATTCATAGCTATTCAGGGTGTCTTGAGTGTGTCTGCATATGTGTGGGGTGTGTACTTGCCACAGTGAGTGTTTGTGTAAAGGTCAGAAAACAGGGCACGGGAGTTTTCTTCTGCTTCTACCTTGGAGATCTGACTCAGGTCACATCAGCCTTGGCAGTGTGCACCTTCACCTACTGAGCCGTCTTACTGGTCCCAGTCCTAGGTTTACTTTGAGACATTATGTACATCAAGCTAGTGAGCTGGCCCTAAACCATCCTCCTGCCTCAGTCTCTCCAGTGTTGGGATTTTGTGGTGCCAAGAATTAAATCCGGGCTAGAGAGATGGCTCAGCAGTTAAGAGCACTGACTGCTCTTCCAGAGGTCCTGAGTTCAGTTCCCAGCAACCACATGGTGGCTCATAACCATCTGGAATGGGGTTTGGTGCCCTCTTCTGGTGTGTCCAAAGAGAGCAATGGTGGTGTACTCATATGCATAAAATAAATAAATAAATCTTTTAAAAAATGAATTAAACCCAAGGCAAGGGCTCCACCACTGAGCTATTCCCCCAGTTTGGGAATTCATTCCCTCTCTCCCTCTCTCCCTCTCTCCCTCTCTCCCTCTCTCCCTCTCTCCCTCTCTCCCTCTCTCCCTCTCTCCCTCTCTCCCTCTCTCCCTCTCTCCCTCTCTCCCTCTCTCCCTCTCTCCCTCTCTCCCTCTCTCTCTCTCTCCCTCTCTCTCTCTCTCTCTCTCTCTCTCTCTCTCTCTCTCTCTCTTTCTCTCTCTCCCTCTCTCTCTCTCTCTCTCTCTCTCTCTCTCTCTCTCTCTCTCTCTGTCTCAATAGTGACAAGAAGAGCCTCTGAAGATGGTGATGGTGAGCCATCTGCCATGGATGCTGGAACCAAACTCTAGTCCTCTGCAGGAACATTAAGTGGCCTTCACTGCTGAGTCGTCTCTCCAGCCTCCCCTCCCCATCTCACTTTTGAAAGGCAGAGTCTCATGTAGCTGTGCCTGGCCTCAAATTTTATATATAGCTGTAGCTCACCTTGAATTTCTGATCCCTCCCCTGCCTCTACCGCCCCCCTAGTGCTGAGGTTACAGGTGTACATCTACAAATCTTATTCAGGGCTGGGGATGGAACCCAGGCCTGCGTGCATATAGAGCAAGTGCTCGGCCATCTGAACTGAATGGACAGCCCTGGGTTGTCTTTCCTAAATATGACACTGGCGATGTGCTATCACTATTATAATTAACGCGCTAGCTGGTTTTATATCGACTTGACACAAGCTAGAGTTGTTTTGGAGGAGGAGCCTAAATTGAGAAAATACTCCCAGACTGGCCTATGGATAGGACCATGATGCATTTTCTTGGTTTGTTATGAGAGAACCCTGCTCACTGTGGGTGGTACCATCTGGGGCAGGTGGTGCTGAGTTGTATAGGAAAGGAGGCTGAGCAAGCCCTGAGGAGCAAGCCAGTGAGCAGCACCCCTCCATCCAAGGCCTCTGCATCAGCTCCCGCCTCCAGGTCCCTGCTGAGTTCTTGCCCTGACTTTTCTCAGTGATGGGGTGTGACCTGAGACTTCTAAGCTGAAGTGAGACCTTTCCCTCCCGAGGTGTCTTTCTATAACTGGTGAGAAAACAAGCCGGTAGTGGTGGCGCACGCCGGTAGGATTTGCTGAAGGAGGCAGAGGCAGGAGGATCACGAGTTCGAGGCCAGCCTGGGCTACACATTTTAGCCGGGCGTGGTGGCGCACGCCTTTAATCCCAGCACTCGGGAGGCAGAGGCAGGCGGATTTCTGAGTTCGAGGCCAGCCTGGTCTACAAAGTGAGTTCCAGGACAGCCAAGGCTACACAGAGAAACCCTGTCTCGAAAAACCAAAAAAAAAAAAAAAAAAAAAAAGAAAAGAAAACAAGTCTATGAAGGTTGACCCTGGTCCCAGCATCCCCCAGTTAGTGTGAATCTTTCCTACATCTCCTCTGGCAGAATAAGGCTACAGAAGTGAATTTTTTTTTTTAAAGATTTATTTATTATATGTAAGTACACTGTAGCTGTCTTCAGACACTCCAGAAGAGGGAGTCAGATCTTGTTACGGATGGTTGTGAGCCACCATGTGGTTGCTGGGATTTGAACTCCTGACCTTTGGAAGAGCAGCCGGGTGCTCTTACCCACTGAGCCATCTCACCAGCCCCAGAAGTGAATTTTTAACAACTTTCCCTCTGGCTGGTTTTCCATCTCTTCTCCTCAGAATATTATTTTGCTCCCCAGGTACCAACAGAAAACCCCTAGGTTCAATTATGTCCTGTGTGTACTGGCAGGAATGTGTCATCTCTGTGAGACAGATGACAAGGGACAGCTGAGAATTTACATCACCTTTTCTGGGAGTTTCACAGTACCCTGAGCAACAGATGGGGTCCTGTCTTTCAGGTCCTGAAGTCATTTTACAATGACACGCACTTTGAGCGACACGGAACATTCATGGATGAGAATACGCTGCTGCTCCTGTGGTCTTGCACGGTCTCCATGTTCCCTCTGGGAGGGTTGCTGGGGTCCTTGGTGGTTGGCCTGATGGTCAATAAGTGGGGCAGGTAAATGGAAGGCGGCATTCCCAAACTTGAGATTCATCTTAGCCATGGGTTCTCTTGATGATTGGGTTGCCGGTGGGTATCTGAGACCATCCCGAAAATCAGACCTAGAAGCAAGCTTCTGTGTTGCCACAGACCCTTTGGAATCTCTGTCCCCAACAGAACAGCTTCTCAGCTCAGTGCCTTGTAAGCGCTGCGGCAGGTATTCAGAAATGCCTCTTGAGGGTTCGTTCTGGGGTCAGGTGTCTTCAGGTTCCAGCAGCACCCCACACACGGGCTCAGCAGCATGCTGTCCCGAGGCTGGGAACTGGGCTGAGTCACCACACGTGCCTTGGTCTCGTATCTACATTGGAGGTGAAGCCCAGCTCTGTCGTGCACTTTGCTTGGCTACTCAGAGGCCCACACTGCAAAGGCATGGCTGAAGATAAGGAGTTTTGTGCAGTTCAAGGTCCCCAGGCAAGAGAAGGCTGAGCTAAAGTCACAGGGTGGGGCACAGCTGCATTCTGCATGGGCAAGCTTGCTCTCAATCGAAGCTGTCAGGCCGAGTTAGGCTGTGTAAGGATAGGGAGTGGAGAACCCCTTGGGACCACAGCAGTCAGGCTCCTTGTCATGCATTAAAGAAAATATTATCAGTTGGAAACTGTTTACTTACGAGAGCTGAGCCCAGAAGCCACGCCTTGTAAATACTTAGCTAGCAATGAACCTGCCCTCTCTTGTGCACTTGAGTGAAGAGAGAATTTAATAGATTCTAATTTTTTAAAAAGATTTATTTATTTAATTTGTGTATAAGAGTACATTGTAGTTGTATAGATGGTTGTGAGCATCATGTAGTTGCTGGGAACTCAGGACCTCTGCTCACTCCGGCCCCACTTGCTCCGCGCCCCCCCCCCCTCACTCCAAAGATTTATTTATTAGTATATGTAAGTACACCGTAGCTGTCTTCAGACACACCAGAAGATCTCATTACAGATGGTTGTGAGCCACCATGTAGTTGCTGGGATTTGAACTCAGGACCTTCGGAAGAGCAGTCAGTGCTCTTAACCCCTGGGCCATATCTCCAGTCCCCGATAGATTCTAATTTTGCTGTAGGTCAGGCTACATATCACTTGAAAACATTGATTAGACTGTTATAAAAACCCAGGCTTTACATCCTTCTTCTGTAGACCATTGATTGATTGATTGATTGATTGATTGATTGATTGATTGATTTTGAGATATTGTCTCACTGTGTAGATGAGACCTGTCACTCACCAAGATCCATCTGCCTCTGCCTCCCAAGTGCTAGGATTAAAGGTGAGCACCATCTCACTCAGCCTCTCAAAGACAATCTTTCCATACTCTCATATTGCAAATGAAGACTATGGATGGGGTAGAGGCAGCCTGCCCAGTGGGGACCCACCAGCCTGAGCCTCTCTGAGGCCAGCAGGCCTCTTGGGGATCAGAGAGAGGAAGAAGGTATCAGGAGTATAGGATTGCTATGTGCTATTTACCCTCCTGGGTCTGTGGATCTTGGCACATCCTGGGGTGTCAACCGGCAGAGGACTTTTTTATGAGGACCCTATCAGCCCTGCTTTACCTATAACAGTCAGAGGCTGGGTCCTTTGCAACTGGCACCTGCAGTATGAAGATGAGGAGCAATTAGCAGCCCCTAGACTGAGCTGAGTGTGGTGGAACACAACTATAACCAAACACTCTGGGGATAGAGGCAGGAGGCTTGGCTACAGAGCAAGTCCCAGAGCCTGGAATACAATGAGACACTATTTCAAAAAATCCAAACAAGCTCAGTGCTGCCCTGCCCGCCCCCCACCCCACCATTAGGTTTCAGCCTTGTGAGTCATAGGAGTCATAGCCCCATTCAGTGCCCTGTCTGTCACGGGGATCTGGTCAGCATCCCTGACCAACATCAGGTCTGGTGTAGACCCCACCATGGGGCTTGACTGCCCATCAGTCACTTGTGGAACGGCTGCAGTGTTTGAAACACACCTCCCCTCCCACACTCCCGTTAGCCCCACAGCTTCCTTCCAATTTCCTTACAGCTTTTCCCATTCTTGATCAACTTGGACCTTTTTTTGTATATATATACATGGAGACAGTGTTACGTCTTACGTTATAGTCCATCATGGGACCTAATCATTCCTCCTCACACTGAGAGGCAGGGAATGCAGCACATAAGTGAATGGGGGGGACATTCCAGGACATCCCATCTTCCAGTCCTTCTCAGGCATGGTCTAGCCCCTCTGTAGGGAACAGCCTGGGATACTAGGTTTGAGGTGTCACAGCATCTACTGGGCTCCCCTGCCCTCTGGGCCCTGCTGTCTTACAGAAAGGGAACACTGTTGATCAACAATGTCTTCGCTATAACCTCTGCCGTCCTGATGGGAGTCAGCAAAGTGGCCCGGGCTTTTGAGCTGATCATCCTGTCTCGAGTGCTGGTGGGAATCTGCGCAGGTACCTAGGGCAGCCACTGAAGACCCGGGTGTTCTGATGTGCACTGCTCAGGGGACAGCTCTGAGTCAGGGCTGCCCAGCACCAGGAGCCAACACTGGACACAGGGGGTCTGGCTATTTGCTTTTTCCTCCCTAGATGTCCTCCAGTTTCCAGACCTAGGCCTTAGGAGGTCCCGTGTTTTCTAGCTCGTTCCCGTTATGTAATAAAGTCTTCCACCTTGCCCAGAGTCCCATCATTCGGAAGGCAGAGGCAAGTTAATTGCTGTAGATCCAAGTCTAAGTCAGTCTATATAGTGAAATCCGGGCCTGCCAGGGCTATAAATAAATAAATAGGAG
The DNA here is from genome assembly GCF_978045245.1 of Mus caroli. Classification (NCBI taxonomy): domain Eukaryota; kingdom Metazoa; phylum Chordata; class Mammalia; order Rodentia; family Muridae; genus Mus; species Mus caroli. The sequence continues at coordinate 6,176,967 of NW_028227261.1, read as the reverse complement.
GACATGACTGCGCCTAGGTCTGTGCAGGAGAAAGTTCATTGGAAATAGGAGGGACAGTGTAGCCAGAGGCATCTGGAAGGGTCCAGAGTGACCATGGCCCTGAGATGGGCCATGTGACAAGAAGAGAGAGGGGACAGGAGAGAGACCAGAGACCAGGAACATGAAAATGTCTGGATTATGTAGGTAAGAGCCCGGGGAAGGGCTAGCTCAGTCCTAGGCTGGAGAAGTTTAGGAGAGGAGGGAGTGTACGCCATCCAGGAGGACTCTGTAACAGATAGGGACAGAGGTATGCTGGGAGAACCAGAGGGTCAAGGTCTGCTTTGATATGTTAAATAGGCACCCTGGCTATTTGTCCTAGACCTAACAATCCTGAGACTTTGCCTCAGAAGAAAGGAAGGAAGAGAGAGGAGAGGAGAGATGGGGGAGGGGGAGACTTCCCTTACTGTGAAGAACACATAACCAAACCAGCTCTACATGTATCTTCCAAGGACGGGGTCTTAGTTATGGCTTCTATTGTCATGAAAAGACACCATGAACGCAACAGCTCTTATAAAGGGAACATTTCGTTGGGACTGGGTCACAGTGCAGGAGTTCAGTCCATTACCGTCATGGTGGGAAGCATGGTGACATGCAGGCAGACACAGTTCTGGAGCGGTAGCTGAGAGTTCTATATCCAGATCCACAGGCAGCAGGAAGAGACAGTGAGCTACTAGGCCTGGCTTGAGCTTCCAACACCTCAAAGCCCACCCTCCCACACACACCCCTATGACACACTTCCTCCAACAAGGCCACACCTCCAACAATGGCACTTCCTGAATTCATGGGAGCGTGTGCATGCAGACTACCTCAGATAGCGATCAGTTTAAATTGAGAATACAGAACCAAGGAGGAGGAGGAGGAGGAGGAGGAGGAGGAGGAGGAGGAGGAGAGAGAGAGAGAGAGAGAGAGAGAGAGAGAGAGAGAGAGAGAGAGAGAGAGAAAGAAAAGAAAAGAAAAGAAAAGAAAAGAAAAGAAAAGAAAAGAAAAGAAAAGAAAAGAAAAGAAAAGAAAAGAAGGGGGCTGGAGAGATGGCTCAGTGGTTAAGAGCACCGACTGCTCTTCCGAAGGTCCTGAGTTCAAATCCCAGCAACCACATGGTGGCTCACAACCATCCGTAATGAGATTGGATGCCCTCTTCTGGTGCATCTGAATATTAATAAATAAATAAAAAAAAAAAGAAAAGGAACCAAAATAAGACAGATATTTAAGTCCATATAAAGAATAACTACACAACCTAGATTCTTCCCCTCTAACAGTAATCTAGACCAGAAACCAGGAAGGAAATAGTATCTTTTTTTTTTTTTTTTAATGAAATGGCCACAGTAAAGAAACCAAAACAGCTGTTTCATGGATGAAAAGGGAGAAGTTTATTTTAAGCCACTGTGTCTCTAGAAAGCAGAGAGAAGCTGCGGGTGACATATGGTGGCATGTGGTGGTGGTGGTGGTGGTGGTGGTGGTGGTGGTGAGATATTTCTAGGGTTTTAAGGGAACAGTTGACCCGGAAGGAGGGAACCTGTGTGCTGGGATGGAAGCCTTTGAAGTAACAGGTCCTTGTAAGTAAGAATTGATGGAGCTTAGAGGCCAGCGTAGAACTTGATGTGCTAATAGACACTACAAGCATGTACTAATGGAAGAGCCCGAGATAGGAATGACTCCTTTTCCAGGTAGGGACTAGTTTCTCCAGTCCCCGAGGGAAAACTAGTTTTTGTCTAAATGCCAGACTTTGGGGAAAGGAATTTCTCCAGCTGAACGGGCCGGTTGGGGGAAGCCGCGGTTCCAGGTTTAAATTAAATAAGGAGCGCCGGGGTGGAAACAACCGTAGGCACTGGCTTCTGAGAGGCTGGGGACTGTTCTTTGTGGTGCTGATTCCTGTCTCCTCCCATCCAGGCATCGCCTACAGCGCTCTTCCCATGTACCTGGGAGAACTGGCTCCCCAGAACCTTAGGGGTGCATTAGGGACAATGACGGAGGTATTCGTCATCATCGGAGTCCTCTCGGCTCAGATCTTCAGCCTGCAGGCCATCCTAGGCAATGCCACAGGTAACCAGCAACGTGTGGGGGTGAGGCGTGGAGACTGAGCCCAAAGTTAGCCATCGTCCAAACAGGAAAGTGTTTTGGCGACCTTTAGGTCAGCTTGTGGATATAGAGGACCTTGCCTAGGGCAGGGTTGCTAACTCCTGGAAATGGGAGCAGAAGACCCGGAAATAAGCTAGGCTAGGCTGGCCAGCCAATGTGCTCCTTGGATCTGCTTCCCGACCCTCCCCAACCCGTCCACCCGGATGCTGGGGTCACGGGCATGCACGAGCACAGCTTTTTAGGTAGGTATTTGCGAGTCAGCTGAGGTTCTTTCCTCTATTTTTTTTTAAAGATTTATTTATTTATTATATGTAAGTACACTGTAGCTGTCTTCAGACACTCCAGGTGAGGGCGCCAGATCTCGTTGCGGATGGTTGTGAGCCACCATGTGGTTGCTGGGATTTGAACTCTGGACCTTCGGAAGAGCAGTCGGGTGCTCTTACCCACTGAGCCATCTCACCAGCCCCTTTCCTCTATTTTTAATACGGATGTTCTTTGTGGGCAGCGACATCTTGGCAAGGACCAGGTGGCCACCACCCTCGCTTATCACCTGGTTGGGTGTGGTGAGGGGGAGCTGGAGGAGGAGCCCCTGTGCCCCTGCAGGTTCCCTGCAGTAGATTCGAGTCTCAGGCCGCCATTTGTGTTCCATCCAGGCTGGCCAATCCTCTTGGCTCTCACAGGGGTCCCTGCAGTGATTCAGCTCCTCTCTCTGCCCTTCTTCCCTGAGAGCCCCCGCTACACTCTGATTGAGAAAGGAGACGAGGAGACAGCAAGACAAGGTACTGAGACTCGGGCTGCTCACCCAGGCTCTCAGTGCACAAAGGGGCATGGAATGGACAGGTACCATCTGGTGACACTGTGATCCGGGTCAGGGTCACAGTGGGTAGGGATTGAGAGCAGAGAGCTTGTGCAGGGTGAGCAGTGGTGACAGGGGTGGGGGCGGGGTGGGGGGTGGTGCGAGGGCGTGTGAGGCCTGGGCTTTGGAGAAGGTCCTGGCTGAGGTGCAATAGGGCAGAAGGTGAGTGTGGTGTACCGCTTCTCTGCTCTGCAGCTCTAAGGAGGCTGCGAGGTCAAAACTACAATGTGGAGGCCGAGATGGAAGAAATGCGCACAGAGGAGCGCACCGAGCAAGCCGAGGGTCGCCTGTCGGTACTCAACCTCTTCACCTTTCGGCCCCTGCGCTGGCAGCTGATCTCTATCGTTGTGCTCATGGCCGGCCAGCAGCTGTCCGGGATCAACGCGGTGTGTGGTGCCACCTTGCCCCAGATTTTTGGTCCCCTGGGGTTTTTTTTTTTTTTTTTTTTTTTTTTATGAATTCATAGAAGGCTCAGGATAAGCATTTTGCATTTTGACTCCTGTAAAGCTCAGTCTGGTCTCCAGGAAGGACAAGCCAAGCCGCAAGGCTGGGGCAGGGAGGAGAGTTCTGGGAGTGCTCTTTTATCACTCTGGGTGTTTCCTCTGCAACAAACAAGACCTTGGTTTGCAGGATGGTTTAGTATTAAGATGTGCTTGCCCCAAGCCTGACAACCTGGGTTTGATCCCTAGGGCCCACACCAGGAATGAGAAATCTAACTCTTCAGACTAACACTCAAGTGCTGTAGAATGTCACAGAGAATAAATACATGCAATAAAAATAAGAAGGATGAATAAATAGATAAATGTAGGTAGCTCATAGGTGGGGGCGGGGGAGAAAACAATAGATGGACGGATAGATGGATAGATGGATGGATGGATAGATGGATAGATAGATGGATAGATGGATGGGTGGATGGACATAGCTCATCAGTTAAGACCACCGTGACTCCTACCTGGGATCCAGGTTCCTTTCCCAGCAGCACTCAGTGATCTCTCACAACCATCTATAGCTATCCTGGACTCCATGGGCACCACCTCTCCCTGCCCTTTTTATCTTCTCTGGCTATATGCCTGTTTTTCTTTGCTTTTTAGTCCCCCAAAGGAAATCTCCTGCCTGTGTGTGTGTGTGTGTGTTTTTAACCCTCTCCATAAGAAAAGTGCCTGACCTCTGGTCTCACAGAAGGGCCATTGCATGACCCATCCTAGGTCAGGAGGCCCTGGTAGACTCATTTGCTGTGGAAACATGTCATGTTCTCTGGTGGTTATTTCTTTTTTTTTTTTTTTTTTGGTTTTTTGAGACAGGGTTTCTCTGTGTAGCCCTGGCTGTCCTGGAACTCACTTTGTAGACCAGGCTGGCCTCAAACTCAGAAATCCACCTGCCTCTGCCTCCCGAGTGCTGGGATTAAAGGCGTGCGCCACCACGCCCGGCTTGGTTATTTCATTCTACCTGTGTGTGCCCGTTCTCAAATGTCCGTTCTGGAGCCAGAGAGACGACAGGCGACCCTGTTGATGTCTAGGAGAAGAAACAGGAAGAGGTGACATTTGTCTTCAAGAGTTGACTTGTTTAGCAAAGTGATCTTGGGAGCCACCCATTGGAGACCAACTTATGAGGCTTTCTGTGACTATCCTGGGACTGGACCAGAGCTGGCCCCAAACAATCAAGAGCCTGTGTGCACAGAGTCGTAAAGTCATGCAGGGAAAACTACCTAGTGGCACTGTGGCCTGGCTCCCATTTTATAAGCATAGAAGCCAAGACTCAGGGATACCAGGATGGAGTCAGATCTACCAGATCACCCCTCCCTGCTAGCTCCATCCTATCCAGGGTCCCCAACCCAGGCTCCCAAAACTGTCCACTGCTCACATTGAGAAAGGGAATCCAGTGACAGGTCTCGGGCTCTGCTCACATCCCTGCTTACACTACAGGTCAACTACTATGCAGATGTCATCTACACCTCAGCTGGTGTGGACCCCACCCAGTCACAGTACGTGACCCTGGGCTCTGGTGTCATCAACTTGGTGATGACTCTCATCTCGGTGAGTTACCAGGGGTGGGGGTGGTCTCTCATGGCAGGGTACCCCAAACAGTCCCCTGACTGGAAGACAGAAGCTCCTCAGGCCAGAGAGTGTGGGTGACCCTAGTCTGGGAAACACAGTAGTAACCTTGGTCAAGGTTTGGGGCATAGTTCAGTTGGTAGAGCGCTTGCCTAGCATGCACAAGTTCCTGGGTTCGGTCCCCAGTAGCGTACTGCACATGGCTCACACTTATAATCTTAGCACTTGGGAGGTGAAGGCAGGAGGATCGGAAGTTCAAGGTTACCCTTGATAACATGGTGAATTCCAGACCAGCCTGGGCAACGTGAGAGTCAAGAACAAGCAAGCGCTGCAAACCCAGCTGTGATGTCATTCTTCATTGGCAATTTGACCACATCTGGAGTTAGCTAAAACCCAAGCGGCTGGGCACACACATAGGGGATTTTTTTTTCTTTTTTGGCTTTGAACTCAAAGAGATCCTCCTGCCTCTGCCTCCCAAGTACTAGGATTAAAGGCGTGCACCAGCACTGGCCCGCAAGGAAAAGCCAGCTTTAGTCCAGATCATCTGAGGTTGGAAGCGCCATCTCCAGCTTGGGCCACAGCTTCTGTGGCAGCCTATATAAAGCACGTGGAATAAGGAAGCTTTACTCTTCCCTGCCGTTCGTTCTCGCTCTCACTGGCAAGTCTATTTCCTCACTGCCATTAGAGACTACTTCAGAATTCAATGTATACTGAAGACCACCTGAGACATCCAGTCTCGTGGACTGAACAAACCACTGGATTCTTGGACCTTCTGTTGGCAGACAGCCATGGTTGGACTAGCCGGACCTGTAGATTCTGTTTCTCTAAAGAACGCTGGCTAAAAGAATAAATTTAATTCCAGGATCGTGAGGTGTTGCTGGGACAGACCTGACACAAATGTTCTTTTTGGGAGGATTGTGGAAGGACTTTGGGACTTTGGGCTGGAAAGGCCATTGAGTTCAAAGCTTTGTCAGCTGCATTGGGGAGTTTGGAAGGTGAGAATGCTGAATCAGGCGATGGTGTGCATGCCTTTAATCCCACCACTCGAGAGGCAGGGGCAGGAAGATCTCTGAGTTTGAGGCTACACAGAGAAACTCTGTCTCAAAAACAAACAAACACCTAAAAAACAGTGCAAATGGTGGAGGTCTGGCTTGTGAAGTTCCAGAGAGAGAGAGTCACTTAAAGATATTACCAGGGCCATTTGCTATTTTGAGTTGGGAATCTGTGTGGTTCTGGTCAAAGGGGGCTGAAGAATCATGTGGTTAAAAAGAGACCAGCTTAAGTGAGTTGAAAGTGTTTCCCCAGGTAGGCACACAGATGCTGTGTTACAGAGGGGCCTCTGCATCAGCCTCCAGGTTCCTGCCCTGCCTGAGTTCCTGCCTTCACTGCTGTTGATGAGCTGTTGAATGGAACTCCGAGTGAATAACAACCCTTCCTTCCTCCCTGCTTTGCTTTCGGTCATGGTGTTTCATCGCAGCAAAAGTTAACCTAAGACACCAGCATACTCTTTTTGTGATATCATTATGCCTCCCTAGAATCATTTCGGTTCCTACTCTATCCTCCTCAGCCAGCCCGCTCAGCCAGGACCCCGTACAAACACCTGTTAATTCCAGGACCTGCAGGTGGCCGTTCCCATCAGGGATGACATGGCTGTGATGAGACACCATGACCAAAGCATCTTGGGGAGGAAAGGGTTACCTGGCTCAGGCTTCCACATCACTGTTCATCACTTCTTTTCTTGAGGAAGGAAGGAAGGAAGGAAGGAAGGAAGGAAGGAAGGAAGGAAGGAAGGAAGAGAGGGAGGGAGGGAGGGAGGGAGGGAGGGAGGGAGGGGGGGGAGGGACAGGAACTCAAACAGGGCAGGAACCTGGGGGCAGGAGCTGATGCAGAGGCCGTGGGCAGGGGCTGCTTCCTGGCTTGCTTCTGGCATCTGGGATCTCCCATATCAATCATTCATTAAGAAAGTGCCCTCTAGGCTTACCCTAGACTGGTCTTTTTTTTTTTTTTTTTTTTTTTTTTTTTTTTTTTTGGTTTTTCGAGACAGGGTTTCTCTGTGTAGCCCTGGCTGTCCTGGCACTCACTTTGTAGACCAGGCTGGCCTCGAACTCAGAAATCCGCCTGCCTCTGCCTCCCGAGTGCTGGGATTAAAGGCGTGCGCCACCACGCCCGGCTTACCCTAGACTGGTCTTATGGAGGCATTTTCTCAATGTTCTCAATTTCTTGTTTCTCAATTTCTTGTCTGACAGGACTCCAGCTTGTATCGGGTTGACTTAAATTAGCCAGCACAAAAAGATGGTCACTGCCATCTAGAGAAAGCCAGACTGGAGCACTGTGGCCATCTCAGATTGTGTCTACAGGGACAGACAGAGCAATTTTTCCATCTGGGATTTCTCCAAGGGGGGTGGGGGTGGAGGAAGGGCTGGCAACAGTACTCTGTGATTAGGAGGGTGGGTGGAGCTTACCCAGAAGGCGAGAGGGGAGGGACAAAGGATCCACCAGCTTACACATACATTGGTGGTAGAATCCTTTCTTCTTCTTCTTCTTTTTTTTTTTTTTTTTTTTTTTTTTTTTTGGTTTTTTTCGAGACAGGGTTTCACTGTATAGCCCTGGCTGTCCTGGAACTCACTTTGTAGACCAGGCTGGCCTCGAACTCAGAAATCCGCCTGCCTCTGCCTCCCGAGTGCTTAAAGGCGTGCGCCACCACACCCGGCACAGAATCCTTTCTTCTTTGCTCTCCTTGAAGATGAGAGATCCACTCTGACAATAGAGTGTAGCGCCCTCTTCTGGGCTCTAGTTACCTGCAAGAGGACCAGTCCTTCCAAGGTAGAAAGGCCAGAAGATGCTAGAGACTAGAAAATATGTTTCTCAGGGCAGAGAGATAGCTCAGCAGTTAAGAGTGCTCACTGCTCTTGTGCAGGACCTGAGTTTGGGTGCCAGCGCCCAGACTGGGAAGCTCGTAACCCACTGTAGCTCTAGTTACGGGATATTCAGCTCCCTCTACTGTCCTCCGTGGGTACTGCATACACATTGTACGTTAAGCAGGCACGCACACATACATAAAAGAATTTTATGTATTTATCTACAGGGAGTAGATACCCAAGGTTCTGTAAATGACAAAAACTGTAGAGGAGAGGGTGGGGTTTCAAGGTCAATCCTTAGTACCAAAGAGACTCAGCAACATTCACCATCCCCACTCCCTGCAGGCCATTATCATAGAGCGTCTGGGGCGGCGGATTCTCCTGCTGTCTGGCTATGCCATCTGCTGCTCTGCCTGCCTGGTACTGACCGTGGCACTCCTCCTCCAGGTTTGTGCTCATGTCCTGCCCTGTGGGTGGGAGGCTGGCATAAGGGATTCGAGGTCTCAGTTTCCTGGATGGGTCTCAGTCTTCTCCACGGCTTCCATCCATTCATGGACAACCCATTCCCAATGTGAAGCTTGTGAGTGATCTGGCTCCCCTGCACCCAGGCAGGCATGAAACTCAGTGTGACCCTGAGTGGACTTGCAGGCAGCTGTAATCCACTTGATGTAGACGCTGGGAACTGAACTCCGGTCCTCTATAAGAACAGCAAATGCTTTTAAGTGCCAAACTGTCTCTCTAGCCCGTGGACTCTGATTTACAAACACAGTCTTGTCCCTGTAATGGGGACAGCTGGGCCCAGATCCCTTCTTGGAATCCTGCCAGATGTTGAGAGAGCGAAGTCCCAGTGTTGCTCAGCCAGATCCAAATCCAGACCTGGCTGAACCTGGTAAAGAAAGGGTTACAATAGGTGTTATAAAATACTTGGGGACCATGTAGCCCTGGCTGGCCAGGAACTCATTATGTAAACCAGGAGGGGATATGAGAAGGGAGAGAGAAAGAGATCATGTCCCTCTGTCAGAAGCCCTGGTGGCTCTCCATGGCTCCCCACCCTGCCAACAGTGGCTCCTTTGCAGCATCCGTCCTGATCACCATCAGCTAGCTGGCCACTTAGCTTGGACCCTGCCATTCAGTTCGGTTAACTCCATTAACCTGGTTTTGTATCTGCCATTCAGTTGGCCTTTAGGAGCAGAACTTCAAGTGTTAGTAGGTGGTTTGGGGTCCCCTTACTCCTAGGGCACTGTCTTAGTTAGGGTTTTACCGCTGTGAAGAGACACCATGACCCAAACAACTCTTCTAAAGGCTAACATTTAATTGGGGCTGGCTTACAGTTTCTAAGGATCAGTCCTTTCTCATCATGGCAGGAAGTATGGCAGCCTGCAGATAGACATGATGCTGGAGAAGGAGCTGAGAGTTCTACATCTTGATCCAAAGGCAGCCAGGAGGAGACTGTCTTCTGCAGGCAGCTAGGAGGAGGGTCTTTTCTGCACTGGGTGGGGCTTGAGCCTAAGAGTTCCCAAAGCCCGCCTACATGGTGACATACTTCCTCCAACAAGATCATACCTCTTAATATGCCACTTCCCATGGGTCAAGCATATTCAAACCACCCACCTAGAAAGGACTCTCTGCCGACAATTGTCAAATAAGTTGAAATCCCCACCAAGTCACCTCAAGCGTGTGACAAATTGTTTTTCTGTCCCCGTGGGGCTGAGGTCCTCCTGCTCTGTGTTCAGGAATCTGTGGGCTCTGATCCACATTTGTGGGATTATAAACAATATTATCCACACTCAACGAGGGTGACGTGAAAATAAAACACAGTCATAGCTGGGAATGCAAAGCAACCTGAACCAAACCTGAGTGATAAGCAGGTCTGTGTCCAACTCCACCACGGTGCGGTTGCGGCAGCCTTGGTGATCGAGAGCCTCTGCCTCCATCCTTATCCCTACCTGCCTCCTCCCCTTGCCCAGAGCCCTTGTAGCCTCGGTGGGACTCAGAATTTTTGCAGCAGACTGGCGGAACCCACAAGTGGCCTCAGCTCCCGAGGCTCTTGGCTTAAGCCCCACCCCCAGGTCCCAAGTCACGCCCTCTGACGTACAGGGCTGCTTCTCCAACAGAGCACGGTCCCTGAGTTGTCTTACCTTAGCATCATCTGTGTCTTCTCCTACATCGTGGGACATTCCATAGGACCCAGTAAGTTCTCGCTCGGTTCCTCTGCTTCTACCAGTCTCTAGAGCCTGACACACGTAAGGTGCTCAATAAACACTTGAGTGCCGAGCTTCCCTTCGTCTTTCCTCCACCACTACCTCTCAAACAGCTCGGCTTAAGACCTGCACGGCTCCACAATCTTTGTGCAGTTTGTGGTATTAGAGTCAGAATCTTACTTTATAAAATCTTCCTTACTAGGCTGCCTTCAAGCTCACAATCCCCCTGCCTCAGCCCCCAAGTGCTAGGATTACAATTATGTGTTACCCGGCCCAGCTCTGGACCCACTGGATCTTTTTAAAATGCATTATCAGTTTCATTCATGCATACAAAATGAGTTCCAGGCTAGCCAGAGCTACACACTCCTCGGCTACTAGGTGAATTGAAAACCAGCCCTAGATAAAGAAGCCCTTGTCTAAAACATTAATTTGGTTTTTTTTTTTACATTTTATTCATTTATTTATATGCCTATCTGCTTGCATATGCTACGTGCATATGTGGAAGTTGGAGACAACTTGTGGGAGATGATTCTCTTCTTCCATTGTGTGGGTCTCCGGGTTGACTCAGGTCCTCAGGCGTTGCAGCAAACACCTTTACCCATTGAGCCTTTTTTTTTTTTTTTTTTTTTTTTTTTTTTGGTTTTTCGAGACAGGGTTTCTCTGTGTAGCTCTGGCTGTCCTGGAACTCACTTTGTAGACCAGGCTGACCTCGAACTCAGAAATCCGCCTGCCTCTGCCTCCTGAGTGCTGGGATTAAAGGCGTGTGCCACTACGCCCTGCTCCCACTGAGCCATCTTACTGACCCCTAAAACAAAAATTTTTTTTCATGGAGGTAGCAATCAGGGAGAAACATAGCTATAGATATTTAAGACAAAACCATCTCTGGAAGCAACAAAGAGACAGCAGAGAAAGATTTGGAATGGGGAAAGAGGTGGAGAGCTGGCATTACCATCCCTGTGCACCACCCCTGGGTAGTGGGGTGAGGGGGGTCAGCAATGTCCAAGCCAGGGGTCCACAGGGCACAGCGACTCTAGACAGCAAGAATTTCAAAACCAGGCTGATCTAGAGCCAGACTGGAGAGGATTTCCCTGTGTGGATCCCAAGAAGCGCATGCTGGGTTTCTACAAACCTTCCATAGCATCCACCTGGGAGAAACAGTGCTGGCAGCCACTCTTGGCTTTCCAAACCTCTGCCAGAGTTTGGGGGTAAAGATGAGGTTTTTTTTTTTTAGTCCCCAATTCCAGCAGAGGTGACCCATACAGGGAGGTGAGGTGCTCTAAGGGTGTGAGGTTCGCAGTGAGGTTATGGCAGGTCCTAGTAGCTAGCCTTCAGGACCCTCTGAGCCTTCCTTCCCCCCAGGTCCTGTCCCCTCGGTGGTGAGGACAGAAATTGTCCTGCAGTCCTCTCGGACAGCCGCCTTCACTGTGGATGGGGCTGTGCACTGGCTCACCAACTTCATTGTGGGCTTGACGTTTCCATCCATCCAGGTGAGTGGCCCTTCATGACATCCTTGGCTGTTGGCGGGAGTCTGCTCCGCCACGGGGCACAGCTGCTCACAGCCGCTTGGGAGATGGAAAGCGGGGAGTTTGACTGAGCTTATACCATGCTGAGGCCAGGGGCAGGTGCCTGGCTGTAGGGTAGCACTGAGGCACCACTGGGGTGGGCAGGGGCTGGGGGTGGGAGAAGCGCAGTCTAAGATGTGAGAAAGCCAGAGCTGGCTAGAGGGTCCCTGGACCTACGAGGAGGCCCGGGGCCATGGGGTTCTCAGACTCTTGGACATCCAGGCACCACTGGGAGTCAAAGATGAAGGGAGAATGGAGTCAAGGCCCGCAGGCTGGGACATCATCTAGCAAAGGGGCCGGGGGACGGGAGGTGGAGTTCCGGCTTGTCCTTAGCTTGGCAGCAGGCTTGGTGGTGGTTGTGGCCGGGAGCACAGAGAAGCCTTCTCCGGGAGATTAGAATGCTGATCTGTAGGCAAAAGCCTTCCTCATGGCTCCCCATGACAGATCTTGATAAAAAGAGACAGTCCATGGCTCTAAACAGTTTACTGTCATGGCGGAAAGTGGATGTATAAAACCATACCCCACTTCTCAGGGTGGGCCTGAGATTAAATACCTTGTACAGAGAGGAAAGTCTGGGAATAGGCAAGTATTGGCTAAGCCCTCCAGGACTCTAGGTACCTCGTTAGCATGGAGAACCCTGTTTTGAGTCTATGTGTCCAGACAAATTTGTTTTATGTGAGGAGCATGGCACGTGTTCCAAGTCAGGAGTCTGGCAGGGAGCTAAGAGTCACCTAAGCCTCAGGTGTGTGCCCACCGAGCCTCCAGGTCTCGACCTGCTCTGCCTTTACCAAACTTCCTGGCATGGTTTATGTCCCATTCGTGGCCACTGGCCTCCCCTCAAGGCAGGGAGTAGTTATTCCTTCATGAAGAGCGCCTCCCAGAGGCTAGGGATGTAGTTCAGTTGGTAAGCGTGTTTGCTCACCACCCACAAAGGTTTGAGTTCTATCCTCAACACAGCATAAACTGCGTATGGTGGCACAGGTCTGTAAAACCAGTGCTTAGAAGGTGGAGACAGAAAGATCAGAAGTTCAGGGCCATCCTTAGCTGCTTAGAGAGTTTGTGGCCAACCTGGGCTACATGAACACTTGCCTCTAAACACAGCAATCTCCCCCCAAAATCTCCCAGTTCAAAGGGGCCCAAGCTGACTCACTCTGGCCTGGTTCCTTGATGCACTGATTTCCCAGTGCCTGGGATCGAACCAAGAGTCTAACATGCATAACAGGCAATACTCTACCCCAGCCTGGAACTCTTAATCCTCCTGCCTCAGCACCCATAGTGCTGGGGTTAGAAGCACAAGTCGTGGAACCCAAGTGATAACCCTTGAGTGTGCCGTGCCCCACTTATACAGGGATTGCACTTAGAGGTGGAAATGGCTTGTTGCAGAGAGGCTCAGGGCTGGGAAGATCTGAGTGACAGCACACAAGAGGAGCAGACCCTGATGCCTCCCTCTCCTGTCCCGATTTTTTTTTTTTTTTAACCTTTAGGGGTAGAATACATTTGGCCATGAAGAAAGTCCCTGTGACTCACAAAGGCACCAAGTGTGTTGTCTGAAAAGTTCCCCTCTTCTTGTCCCCTCTCTAGGTGGCCATCGGAGCCTACAGCTTTCTCGTCTTCGCTGGCGTCTGTATCCTCACTGCTGCTTATATCTATGTGGTAATCCCTGAGACCAAAGGCAGGACGTTTGTAGAAATAAACTGTGCTTTTGCCAAGAGAAATGGAGTGGAGTTTCCAGAAGAAAACGAAGTAGTCACAGCCAAGCCTCACACACCTTCTCTGCCTACCAAGGAAACAGCCTTTTGACAGCTCTGAGGACCTATACATAGTTCCTTCTCTGAGAAGGGATCTCGGGGGCCAGACCTTCAGGGAGGGTAACAGCTCTGAGACATTGGTGCTCCCATAGCAACTGGAAGACTTTGGAAAACACAGCCCCCGGTTTACTTGGCAGGGTGTTGGTTTCAAGGCTAAACATGAGAGGGAAGGCGTAGGCGGAAGAGGGCTTATACGAGTGCTGATTGACAGGAGCGGATTCTCTGATTCTATATTAATTCCAAAACTTACATGAGGTATGGGTGCATTTTTTTTTAAGCTAAAGCTTTATAAGTTCAGGGTATTAACTTCATATTACTATAACAAAATAATTGGGGCAATTACCTGATTTTTTTTTTTAAGATAGGCTGTGCAGTAGTGGCACACGCCTTTGATCCCAGCACTCAAGAGGCAGAGGCAGGTGGATCTCTTGAGTTCGAAGCCAGCCTGTTCTATAGAATGAGTTCCAGGACAGCCAGGGCTACACAGAGAAACTCTGTCTCGAAAATAAATAAACAAACAAACAAACAGATAAAAATAAAAGATTATTTGGGCTCCGGTTTCTCGGGCTCCAGTCCAAGATTGGGTGGGCCCCATGACTTTAGGACTTTAGCAACTGTGACACGTGACAGTGGAAATGTGCGGCAGAGTGGACGTCTTACATCAGGATCCAGAAGCGGCGAGACACAAAGTCCCCTTTCAGAATATGCCACAAATAATCTATAGACCTCCTACTAGACCCCACCTGTGGGGAGGGGCCTGCCACCTCCCAGCAGTCAGAGGCACAGGTTGAGGACCAAGCTTTCAACAAATGAAACTTTGGGGACACACATCGAAGCCATAATATTCAGTGATCACGGGGCTGGTGAGATGGCTCAGTGGGTAAGAGCACCCGACTGCTCTTCCGAAGGTCCAGAGTTCAAATCCCAGCAACCACATGGTGGCTCACAACCATCCGTAACGAGATCTGACTCCCTCTTCTGGTGTGTCTGAAGACAGCTACAGTGTACTTACATATAATAAATAAATAAATCTTTAAAAAAATTCAGTGATCGCTTTAAGGGAGGAGGGATGGTTCAGTCAGCTAAGTAGTGCCTGCGGAACGGCCCTGATACAGATCACCTACAGAAATAGCCAGGTATGCCATATGCTTGTAGTCTCGGCACAGGGGAAGCAGAGACCGGAGGATTCCAGAACCTCACTGGCTAGTCAACCTCACCTGATTGATGAGCCCAAGGTCTCAGTGGATGGTGTCTGAGGAAAAACAACATCTAACTGAGGTCATCTCTGGGTTCCACGTGTGTGCACACACAAATGCATACACACTTGCCCTCACGTGAACTACACACACATTTAAAAAATGCACAATTGATGTGGAAAACTGAATTCCAGTCAGTGTTTCCGTTAACAAATGAAAGGATCTAAAGTCAAGATTATAGATGTCACCACTGTCGGTACGAGGTGGGTCCCTCTCTCCCGTCTGTGACAGACGATCATGTGACTATCCAAGCCAGTGTTTCCAACTCTGTTCTATAGATCCCAGTAGCAGCTTGACAATGAAGCAAGACCTATGTCCTTTCCCAGTGTCCCCTTCCCTTCCCTTCCCTTCCCTTCCCTTCCCTTCCCTTCCCTTCCCTTCCCTTCCCTTCCCTTCCCTTCCCTTCCCTTCCCTTCCCTTCCCTCCCCTCCCCTCCCCTCCTCTTCCCTTCCCTTCCCTCCCCTCCCCTCCCCTTCTCTTCCCTCCCCTCCCCTCCCCTCCCCTCCCCTCCCCTTCTCTTCCCTTCCCTTCCCTCCCCTCCCCTTCTCTTCCCTCCCCTCCCCTCCCGTCCCCTCCCCTTCCCTCCCCTCCCCTCCCCTCCCCTCCCCTCCCCTCCCCTCCCCTCCCCTTCCCTTCCCTTCCCTTCCCTTCCCTTCCCTTCCTTCCCTAGAAATCTCTGGGTCATTATACTCCCACAGCTGCCTAGTGATGACATCACCTGTCCCCAGGCCGGGTCCTCAACTGTGCTGTGGGTGCAGAAAGGGACCTGCTAGGCAACGGCGTCTTCACAGTCAATCTTGTTCTTTGATGTTTACCCAGAATCCTTCTCGTGGACAATGTGGACCTTACACCTGTGTACTGGTGACTGTGGGCTGATTTGTGACTCTGCCTAAGAGAGGCCTTGGCCCTTCCTTCAGTCTCAAAGGGGTCATGTTCCACACCACCAGCCACAGTGGAAACAACGGGACAGACAGGATTCCTGGACCCCTGTCTTGTTCCCTTAGGAACTGTGATTGGCTGAGGAGGCAGACACAAGAAAGGTTCCTGGGACTCACTGGCCAGGAAACTGAGCCTAACTGGTCAGACCTCAGCACAGGTTTGTACGTGCATACAGGTGTGTGTGTGTGCGCGCGCGCGCGCGTGTGTGTGAAATGCTGTTCTCTTTAAGGAAAAATTTTCATTATTTCTAATATTATCTGCCTTATCTATGTATTGGGCTCTCCACAGTGGCTCCCTAAATACTGTTGTGATTGCTCCTGTCAGACACCAGGAGGTGCCATCGAGCTGAACTTTTCTTTACCTGGGGGAAGGAAGGGGGAGATTACTACGTGAGTTTGAACCTCATAGCCAGAGGAGAGGCAGTTGTTACTTATGCATGCTTGTGGGCCACCTTGTCCCTCCTCAGGGTCTGAAACCTGCCTCAGTCTGTGACAGAGATGGATGGTTCTGATGGAGGCTGAGGGTATAAGGAACTCAGCAATCAAATGTGTGCTTAGCAAACATGATGTGTTTGGGATTCTATACATAATGCACGCCCACGCAACACACACACACACACACACACACACACACACACACACATGAACAAAGCCAAAATAAACAAAATAAAAACGTCGTGTCCAGCAGCTTTTAGCAAGACCAGGCCTGCACTGTGGGGCCTGGCCGTCTCACCCGATGTGTCCCTGTTTAGGGGTCCCCAGCACGCAGAGTTCTGCACCAATCCTCTTTTCCATTCTGAGCTGAGCCTTCCAGCAGAGAGGAGGGGACGCTGGAAGAGGGTGACCTATGCTCTGCTGACAGTTTGGGGTGTTGAGATCAGCTATCCTGAGGTCAGGCCTCGTGGGGCCTTTGGCTGTGGCTGTTAGTGGCTTCTAATGTGCCACCCTGTCCCATATGGGAGGTTCTTTGCGTTGATTCGATCATGGGAGGTGGGTGGGTTCCTAATGCGGCCCTCCGTGGTGCTATTGCCGTACCTGAGGGCAGCTTATTGTAGTTTATTAGAGACTCACTAGGTACGGGACTCCACCTCTATCAGTATCGACTTGCCGTGTTCTTTACCCTGATATTTTGTCTGAGTCTTTTGCATTCCTAGTCCCGGCACCCGGGAGGTTGAAGCACGCCCTCTTCTGGCCTCAGCGGGCACTGCACAGCTGTGGTGCCCAAACATAAACACCCACACACATGAATTAAAAATAAATAAATCTTCAGGAAAAAAAAATAATGTGTTGAAAAAAACAGAAACTCCTGATCAAGGCTCAGGAGTAGCTGCAATGACCGTGCGATGAGCGTGCCAAGGCTCTGGGTTCCAGCCCCAGTAACAGAACATCAACAGTAATTGGTTTCTTTGACTGGATGTGACGGTTAATATCACTGTAGTTGTTAGTCACGCTTTTTTGGAAGTCAACACACCTGCAAAGAGGGAACTTCATTTAAGAAATCTCTCGGGGCTGGTGAGATGGCTCAGTGGGTAAGAGCACCTGACTGCTCTTCCAAAGGTCCAGAGTTCAAATCCCAGCAACCACATGGTGGCTCACAACCATCCGTAAAGAGATCTGGCGCCCTCTTCTGGAGTGTCTGAAGACAGCTACAGTGTACTTACATATAATAAATAAATAAATCTTTAAAAAAATTAAAAAAAAAAAAAAAAAAAAAGAAATCTCTCAAGCCGGCCGTGGTGGCGCACACCTTTAGTCCCAGCACTGGGGAGGCAGAGGCAGGAGGATTTCTGAGTTCGAAGCCAGCCTGGTCTACAAAGTGAGTTCCAGGACAGCCAGGGCTACACAGAGAAACCCTGTCTCGAAAAAACAAAAAAGAAAAGAAAAGAAAAGAAAAGAAAAGAAAAGAAAAGAAAAGAAAAGAAAACCGGGCGTGGTAGCGCACGCCTTTAATACCAGCATTCGGGAGGCAGAGGCAGGCGGATTTCTGAGTTCGAGGCCAGCCTGGTCTACAAAGTGAGTTCCAGGATAGCCATGCTACACAGAGAAACCCTGTCTCAAAAAACCAAAAAATAAGAAAAAAGAAAAAAAGAAAAGAAAAGAAGAGAAATCTCTCCCCACCCCCTCGTCTATGGGGATGTCTGTGGGGCATGTTCTTGACTGGTAACTGATAAAGGAGGGTCTTGTCCACCGTGGGCGGTGTCACCCTGTACAGTGCCACCCTGGGCAGGTGGCCCTGGCTTGTATAAAGAGCAGAAAGCGAGCCAGAAAGTGTGTTCCTTTGTGCTTCCCGATTCGGACTCGGTTCCTACCGTGGATCCACTCACCGGATTGTAACTGCTAAGCGCCTTCCTTCCGCAGCTGGTTTTGGTCCCATCGTTAACCCAGCCACAGAAAGCTGAGAAGGTCAGTTAGTGTTTGTAAGGGCAGAGGCAGAAGCACAGCTCCCCGCTGTAGCACGCAGCACCCAGAGGAGCTCCCCTGGCCTTTCTGCGACCTCAGCTCAGATGACTCCGGCCCAACTGGTATCCGTGAATTCAACACAGAAAAGAAATTTAGGTCTAATAGACTTCGACCTTTTTTTTTTTTTTTTTTTTTTTTTTTTTCTGGAGACAGGGGTTCTCTGTATAGCCCTGACTGTCCTGGAACTCACTCTGTAGACCAGGCTAGCCCTGAACTCAAAAATCCACCTGACTCTGCCTCCCAAGTGTTGGGATTAAAGGCGTGCACCACCACGCCCAGCTGGATTTTGGCCTTAATTATGACATTTTAATATAAGTTTAGATGTGAGGGTTGGACTTTTAACCCAGTCATTGTTACTTTAACATAAAATATCTACATACGAGAAGAATATTAAGTGGGTTGTTTTTAATTTTGTTTATTTACTCTGTGTGTGTGAATGAAGTTATAGGAGTATAACAGCTCAAGTATAGTTATAGGAGCTAGTTCTTTCTTTCCAGCTTACAGCAGAGGAAACCGGGCTTGCTGGCAATACCTTTATGAATTAAGCCATCCTGCAAGCCAAATGTTGTTGACTGTGCTGGAATCCCAGCTTCTCAGCTGGCAAGAGACTTCAACCAGACCCCAGCTCAGGGGATTTTTCTTTCCATGTCCTCACAATTCTCCCATCTATCCTGCCTCAGTTAATATTGATTGAAAACTTATCAGGAGCTAGAATCACCCAGGAGACACCTTTCTGGACATACCTGGGAGAAATTCTAATTTGGGTTAACACCACCAGCAGGGCGGTGGTGACACACGCCTGTAATCCCAGCACTCGGGAGGCAGAGACAAGCAGATTTCTTAATTCTGAGGCCAGCCTGGTCTACAAAGTGAGTTCCAGGACAGCCAGGACTATACAGAGAAACCCTGTCTTGAAAAAAAAAAACAAACAAAAACAAACAAACAAACATGAGGGAAGACTCATGATGAATGTGGGTCACACTATTCCATGAGCTGAGGGCTGGAGAGATGACTCAGCGGTTAAGAGCACCGACTGATCTTCCAGAGGTCCTGAGTTCAATTCCCAGCAACCACATGGTGGCTCATAACCACCTGAATGGGATCTGATGCCCTCTTCTGGTGGGTCTGAAGAGAGCAACAGTGTACTCATATACATACAAGAAATAAATAAAATAAAATAAATAAAAACCCTGACTGCACACCAACGTATCATCATCCCTTCAGTCTCTCTGTGTGTCTCTGTGCCTCCCTCCCCCACTCCTGACAATGCGATGTGAACAGCTACCTCTCAATCCTGCTGCGTGCCTCCCTGCCACGATGGACAGAGGCATTCAAACAGTGGGTCAAAACCAAGCCTGCCTTCCTTAAGTTGTTTTGTCAGGTATTTTGTCCTGGAACAAGAAAGGTAACTGTACACGTTCTATGGACTGACTTACCTCGACGTCTGCACCCCAGAACATTTGGTGTGTACCTTCACCCACCCCCTCCTCCTTCCAGCTGAGCTGGAACTTCAGTAAATCTGTGTAGGATGTCCCCCCCCCC
Organism: Mus caroli; assembly: GCF_978045245.1. Taxonomy (NCBI): domain Eukaryota; kingdom Metazoa; phylum Chordata; class Mammalia; order Rodentia; family Muridae; genus Mus; species Mus caroli. Next base: position 6,157,320 of record NW_028227261.1, on the reverse strand, counting down.
CCAAACACACATGCATGGAGCCTCATGAAAGTGCAGGAGGGGCTACCTGGGTCTCAGAAGTCCTGTGTGCACAGACCAGACACTCCTCACGGGGGCCACTAGAGGGCAGCACCTTCTCCGCAAAGGCAGCCGGCTCTGCTGCCCCTCGCCTCCAACCCCAGGCAGCACCTTCCTTGCTTGCTTGGTTTCTTGTTTTTCACAAATGGTCTTTCAGAGCATTCTGGCACTAGTGACCGAATACCCACAGGCTGTGCCCTGGAAGAGGCCTCGCTGTTTCTGAAGGACGGCCAGTTTCTCTAGGGTTCTAATGCCCATCTTGAGCTTCCTGTAGCCAGCTCTGAACACTGAAACCCCAGGGCTTGCCCTGGAGCCTCCTGGATCCTGTCCCTGCTCTGTCCTGGAGGAGTCCTGTCCCCGCTCCGTCTTGGAGGAGTCCACCAGATGACTTCTTTCCCTCTGACTGAGGCTGGTTTTCTGGCATTAAAGAACATGACTCCCAGGTGACCCGGCGAAAACACTTGTCAGAAAACAAGGTTGACCTCAGAAATTTGGCTTAAAGAGTGTTACCTCAAATTATCACCAGAAAATTTTCTCCCCCCACGTCCCCACCCCCAGGCTGGTGTTTGGGTTGTTTTGAAACAATTTCTACTCTGTTTGTAGTAGAGAGAGCTGGAATCAGAAATTAACAGTAACTACACAATTATGGCCACAGTCAGTTTGCCTAGAAATAACAAAAGCGTTATAGATGATTTTGCTGAGTCATCTCCCCAGCCTCATTTTTAAAAATTTGACATGTTGTGTGTGTGTGTGTGTGTGTGCCACACAGTGTGGGTCTCAGACCACGGAACACATGTGTGGAGTTCAGAGGACAACTTTCGTGGAGTCAGGAGTCAGGATCTTGCCTCCTACCATGTGGGTCCTGGGGACTGAATTTAGGGGATCAGGTTTAGCCAAAAGTGCCCTCGCCACGGAGCCTTCTCACCAGCCTGGAAATTTTAAATATTGAAAAATTCTATCTGTTTTTATTTGAGTTTATTACTTGCCTCCTTATTATTATAGACTCAGTGCTACTTGTATGGGGGACGTTATTACCCAACCCAAGCACGAGGAAAGCTATGTGATTTAAAGTATTGCATGGAGCAGTCTAGATCTCTTTATGTGTATACACACACACACACACACACACACACACACACAATTTCAGGCCTGTCCTCATTTCCAAAGAAAACAGATCATGTCCAACTTTTGGCTACTTCAAACCCAAGCAAGCCTTATTGGCTGAAATCTACTGACAAAATTCTTAAGGATGGAGAGATGGCTCAGCACATATCCGCTCTTGCCACCAAGTGTGGTACCTGAGTTCTACTCCTGAGCTGATTCCAGAGGTTGTCCACTGAGCTCGACATGTGTTTCACAGCATGTATGCCTTGTAGGCAGAGTGGCAGATACCTAAATCCCAACACTCAAGAAGCAGAGGCAGGCAGATCTCTGTAAGTTCAGGGCCAGCCTGGTATATTTAGTGAATTCCAGGCCAACTAGAGTTTATTATGAGACGCTGTCTTCAAGTTTAAAAAAGTAATAAAGATTTAACATAAAATGCTTTTAAAACTTCTAAATGTAGAACTCTTTGCTCTCAAGTATGTTGTTCCTGGAGTGGGTGGCAGGAACTATTCTGTTTATTTCACTGTCCTGAATGAACCTCGGTAGCTTCAGGAACCGCCCAGGCTCAGCTCTTCCGGCAGCCGGTGTGTGGGAGGTCCTGGGCTAATGGAAGCCAGACCTTTGGTTGGCAGGCCAGGGCAGTGTCGTCTGGGCCCTTCACATTCTTCCTTACCTTACTTCTCCCTGCTTCTGCCTCTGAAGAGGACACTGTCCACCACAGTGGTGCTGGAGTGGGCCACGCTCACATCTGGGGATGTCCCAGATGTCTGTTGGATGTCCTGATCGTCTTTATTCTGCCGTGGCAGGAAAAGCACCGTAGGAAAGAATATTCTTCAGGCTGGGGCAATGGCTCAGTGGGTAAACGTACCACTCAAGAATACAAGGCTGACATGCTGAGTTCAGACCTCCAGACCCCACATAAAGCCCGGCACAGTGGATGTGTCTCTAAGCTCAGAGCTCTGCTGGTGAGGTGGGAGGCAGAAAGGTGCAGAAGCTCACAGGCCAGCTAGCAATGACAAACAGAGAGAACCTGTCTCAAACGAGGTGGAGGGCAAACTCAACACCTGAGATTCTCTGACCTCTGCACGTGCTATGGTGCATGCCCTCGTGTGCTTGCAAACAAACACACATGTGCATTCACACATCCACACTCACACATCCACACTCACACACTTTCACACACTCTCATACACACACTCATACACTCACACACTCACCACGAATATACTCTCATACACACACTCATATACACTCACATACTAACACGCTCTCATATACACTCACACACACTAACACACTCACATACACTCACACACTCTCATACAGTCACACTCACACACTAACACACTCTCACACACTCACACACACACTCACACATATTCCAAGGCCCTGAGATTGGAACACCATGGCCCAGAGTTCAGTAAGCAAAATGGACTCAGTAAAGGTTGACTAAAAATAACCAGAGGCCAAATGATACAGCCCGCAATTGAGGCTTTGGAATTAATTCCATGTAATGGAAAACCACTGGAGGGATTTCAGTAAGAAAATGACATGATTAAGTTTGTATTTCAAGGGAATAAATAGCAATAAAGAGTAATGAATACCCTTCAAGGCACTGCCCTCAGCCGTTCTCAGCAATAGCTCATTACAATCACAGAATCCTGCGTTTTCTCCGACCGCCCCTCCTGTTAATGGACATAACTACTGTTCTGCCTCGGGTATTTCTTTATTATCTTGTTATGTATTTTGCCTCCTTAAAATTGTGTATAGAGCATGTCATATTGTCAAATTTTTAGGAATAATACTATTGCTGTTTTTCTTGCTGCCCATGTTTGTGGTTCAATGTCGTTTGTGAGTTTTTAACCCTGTTGATGTGTCTGGTCGCTGTGATTATCTGTAAGCTATCATTATTTTATATCAATCTCTTGACACTCATTAGGTTTCCCCACTAATATTCAATTAGAAGAATTATGAGGGCAGGAGAGCTGGCTCAGCTGGTAAAAAGCTTGAAGAGTTAACTTCAAGCCCTAGCACCCACATAAAAAGCCAGGTATGGGGGCACACTTGGAATCCCAGTACTGGAAAGGCAGGAATAGGTGGGTCCTTGGCACTCTCTGGCTGGCCAGCACAACCTAACCATCAAGTCTCAGATCAGTGAGAAACCTTGTGTCAAAAACCAAGGAAACAGCTGGGCGTGGTGGCACATGCCTTTAATCCCAGCACTTGGGAGGCAGAGGCAGGCAGATTTCTGAGTTCCAGGCCAGCCTGGTCTACAAACTGAGTTCTAGGACAGCCAGGGCTACACAGGGAAACCCTGTCTCAAAACAAACAAACAAACAAACAAAAAACAAACAAAACAAAACAAGGAAACAGACTGGGTAAAGCTCACTCTTGCAGAGGGACCTGGGTTTGAGGTTCCCAGCGCCAATGTGTCAATCACAAAGGGCTATAATTCAAGTTGCAGATCTGATGCCCTCTTTCAAGAACGTCTTAGTTAGGGTTTTCATTGCTGTGGACAGACACCATGACCAAGAACTCTTCTTATAAAAACAGCATTTAATCGGGGTTGGCTTACATGTTCAGAGGTTTAGTTCATTATCATCAAGGTGGGAACGTGGCTGCACCCAGGCAGGCATGGTGCAGGAGAAGCTGAGAGTTCTACATCTTCATCTGAAAGCTGCAAGCAGAATACTGATTTCCAGGCACCTAGGATGAGGGTCTTAAAGCCCACACCCATAGTGACACACCGACTCCAACAAAGCCACACCTACTTCAACAGGGTCACACCTTCTAATAGAGCCACCCCATGGGCTGAGCATATACAAACCATCACGAAGGCTTCTACTGTCATGTAGTGCACACACAGACACATGCACAAAAGATGAAATAAAATATGGACAGTTCCTAAGAAAGGACGCCCTAGGACCTAGGTTAACTGCTGGTCTCCACATGCACGTGTACACACATGATCCTGCACACACACATGCACCTCATGTACGTACACACACACACTCACACATGGTAGAGGACTGCATTGTGGGGCTGGGGAGATTGTTAGAGTGTTACACAGTAGTGAGGCCCTAAAGGTGGATCTCCATCACCCATATAAAAGATGGGTGTAGAGGCAATGCACACCTGTGAACACATCTGTGCATGTGCACATCTGTGTGTGTGCACATCTGTGCATTGCACATCTGTATGTGTGCACATCTATTTGTGTGCCTATATCTGTGTGTGCACATCTGTGCATTGCACATCTGTGTGTGCACATCTATTTGTGTGCATATGTCTGTGTGTACACATCTGTGTGTGTGCACATTTGTGCATTGCACATCTGTGTGTATGCACATCTGTGCGCACATCTCTTCACTGGAGGGAGGGAGAGGAGACAGGTGAATCCCCAGAACTCATTGGCCAGTCAGTACAGCCAACTGGTTCCATGAGAACTCCAGTTACAATGAGAAACACGGTCTCAAAAGACAAGGTAGAGAATGACCCATCAAGATGCCAGTGCCAACCTCTACTCTCCAATAACAGATGCACATGCACGCACACGTGCTTGTGCACACACATACACACTCACACACAGAAATGCTACTATGAACATTGTTCATTCATGGACATTTCTCTGAAAAAAATACTTAAGAGGGGCTGGTGAGATGGCTCAGTGGGTAAGAGCACCCGACTGCTCTTCCAAAGGTCCAGAGTTCAAATCCCAGCAACCACATGGTGGCTCACAACCATCCGCAACGAGATCTGGCGCCCTCTTCTGGAGTGTCTGAAGACAGCTACAGTGTACTTACATATAATAAATAAAATCTTAAAAAAAAAAAAAAAAAGAAAATGTTTAAAAAAAAAAATACTTAAGAGTAGAATACTTGGGCTGGTGAGATGGCTCAGTGGGTAAGAGCACCCGACTGCTCTTCTGAAGGTCCAGAGTTCAAATCCCAGCAACCACATGGTGGCTCACAACCATCTGTAACGAGATCTGGCGCCCTCTTCTGGAGTGTCTGAAGACAGCTACAGTGTACTTACATATAATAAATAGATAAATCTTTAAAAAAAAAAAAAAGAGTAGAATACTTTCTGCGTCTAACAACATGTAGGTGACCTACTCACCAAGGCGTTACGCATAGCCCTACCTGCTTTGGGCAGAGCTGGCTCCACCGTCTCAGAAACTGTGGTAACATCAGGCCTCCCTAGATCTGTCCGGAAGTGTGAGACGCTCTCTCCTTTACTTTTCCATGCCTGAATTCCATTCCACGGAGAAGCGAAGCGGAGTCCTTTTGTTTGTTTATGAGTGGCTTTTTTGCTTACATGTCTTTACGTGCGCTGTGTGCTTGCAATGACAACAGCGGCCAGAAGAGGGAGCTAGGTCCCCTGAAGGTGAAGCCAAGATGCTGTAAGCTGCCATGTGGATGCTGGGAACTGAACACTGAGCCTCTGGAAGAGTGGCCAGTGCCCCTAACGGCTGAGCCATCTCTCTACCCTCAAGGTAGAGCATTCTCAGATCTGCTAATCACCCCTACTTCTGTAAACTGTCAATTTGTTCTTTTTCATGATTTCCTCCTGGGGTTTCTTAATTTTTAGGAAAATTAAAATTGTAAAATTCTTAATTTTACAACGTACTTCTCTGATTAACGTGTTTGTACCTGTGTGTGCTCACAGGCACGTGAATGTAGAGTCAGAGGTCTGTGCTGGACGCTTGCCTCAAGCACTCTCCACTTTCTGAGACTGGACTGCTGCTGGCCACTGAGTCCCATGGAGCCTCCTGTCCCTGCTCCCCCAGAACTATAATTACAGACTGTACCTCTGTGCCTGGCTTTTCCTTTTTATGTGGCTCTTGGGGATGGAGAGCCCCTCGCGCTGTGTGGCCAGCACCATCTTCCCAGGCCTCTTATTAAAACAGGTGACCTGAAACACCAGGGCCAACAGCAAATTGGGAGGAAAGGGTTTGTTTCACTCACGGTTCTGTGTACAACAGCTCTTGTCATAAGTGGTGAGAGCAGGAACTCCAGCCTGGCGGGAGCTGATGCCTAGGCCACGGAGGGCTGCTGTTTGCAGGCTTCTCCCCAGGGCTTGCTCAGCCTGCTTTCTTATAGACCCAGGAATATCAGCCTAGGAGTGGCCCCGCCCAACAATGGGCTGGACCCTCCTCTGCCAATCACCAATTAAGAAAATGTCCTACAGGCTTGACTATAGCTGCTCTTACAGCATTTTCTCAATCGAGGCTCCCTCCTCTTCCTCCATGACTCGAGCTTGAGTCAAGTTGACTTACAACTTAACACTGGCAAGCACGCACAGCAAGGTTTAGCTGGCTCAAACTAGCTTGGAACTCAGTATATAGCCAAGGACGGCTTCGAACATCTGGTTCTCTTGCCTTCTCTGGGCAATCACCAGTATTCACCAGTGAACACTGGAGGCATCGTCATGCACTGCGTTGCATAGATTTATACATATATACATAGATGTATATATGTGTGTATATATATATATATTTTGTTTTGTTTTGTTTTGTTTTTCGAGACAGGGTTTCTCTGTGTAGCCCTGGCTGTCCTGGAACTCACTTTGTAGACCAGGCTAGTCTCGAACTCAGAAATCCACCTGCCTCTGCCTCCCAAGTGCTGGGATTAAAGGCGTGTGCCACCACCGCCCGGCAATTTTTATAATTTTTAAAGATTAATTTATTTGTTGTTTGTTTATTAAGTATATGAGCACACTGTATCTGAATTCAGACACACCAGAAGAGAGGATCAGGTCCCATTACAGATGGTTGTAAGTCACCGTGTGGTTGCTGGGAATTGAACTCAGGACCTCTAGAAGAGCAGTCAGCGCTCTTAACTGCTGAGCCATCTCTCCAGCCCCCAAGATTTTTATTCTTATCAGTTCTGGGGATTGATCTCAGATCCATGAACATGTTAAGTGTTCTGTTATGGAGCTGTGCTCCAATCATTGGCATCTTATTTTGAAACAGGTCTCTGTGTAGCCCAGGATGTTCTCTTACTCAAGACCTACCCTGCTTCTGCCTTCTGAACACTGAGATGTAGGTGTGCACCACCACAGCTGACCTGTGGAGCACAGGTGTGCACCACCACAGCTGACCTGTGGAGCACAGGTGTGCACCACCACAGCTGACCTGTGGGGCACAGGTGTGCACCACCACAGCTGACCTGTGGGGCACAGGTGTGCACCACCACAGCTGACTGTTGGAGCACAGGTGTGCACCACCACAGCTGACCTGTGGAGCACAGGTATGCACCACCACAGCTGACTGTTGGAGCACAGGTGTGCACCACCACAGCTGACTGTTGGAGCACAGGTGTGCACCACCACAGCTGATCTGTTGGAGCACAGGTGTGCACCACCACAGCTGATCTGTTGGAGCACAGGTGTGCACCACCACAGCTGATCTGTTGGAGCACAGGTGTGCACCACCACAGCTGATCTGTTGGAGCACCCTTCTTTGGGGTGAATTACATATTCTTTCATGATCTGCATTTCTGGAAATCAATACCAACTTGTCTCTCGTTAAGTGCAATAAACAGTACTCTGTGTTTCTAAAAGTTGTCACCCTGAATCATCCCATATACCATAAGGTAAGATATATAGGATGTTATATCATATAATTTAATGTTTAAGAAAATTGCTAATTGTTTATAATAAATATCAATAACTGTGCATTATATAATTTTATATATAACAATCATATCGTACCCTGTCATGTCATATATTGAATCATGATCTTATTGGTCTTCCACCTGTTAGTGTTAAACACCAATGGCAGCCATAACCTAAGTCTATTATTTCACAGAGCTTCTCAAAGTATGCCTTTTGAACTCACTAGCTGGAATTGCTCCAAGAAAAAATAATGCCCTTGCCAACTGCAGATTGTCAACCATACACCAAAACCCAGGTCCACCCAGAACCTGTGAATATGACCTTATTTGAAAGGGGAATTTTTTTCCGATTTATTTTATTTTATTTTATTTTGAGTACACATTCATGCCTGAGTAGGTGTGTATGCTCCACATGCACACAGGTGCCTTTGGAGGCCACAGAGGGCACTAGGTCTCTTGTAACTGGAGTTACAGAGAACTATTAGCCACCCAAAGTGGGTACTGGAAAGTTCCTGGCCTGGTCTACAGAGTGAGTTCTAGGGCAGCCAAACTTATGCTGTGAAGGAAACCACTGAAAACAGAAAGCTGGTGAAAATGTATTTGAATGAGGGGCCCAGGTTCCAGCCCTAGCAAGCAGCAGAATTTGGCAGTTTTGGCCACGTGGTTCTGGCTTTAGAGTCAAGGATATAAAAAATGGGTTATGGAGTCTCCTTCACACAGGAGGCAAGCCGTTGAGGCCAGGTTTGTCTCTGCTAAGTCGTGCCACGGCTGCTGTCCCAACACTACTGAAATGGACTGCTGGTGTATCTGTGAAACGTCCACCAGTGGATGGAGCTGCCGCTGCTGACCTGTGAGCTGAACTGCTGTTTTCCGGACAACACAGGTGGCATTTGCTCCAAAGAACCATTTCTAAACAGATTCACTCCTCCCGTATCCTAATAACCTTTCTTTCCCACTGCACTGGGGGGCGATGGGCTAGAAGAGCATTTAAGAACCGCTATTAAAATTAGGGTTGAGAAAATCTAACGTTACAACGCCTCCTTCCCACCAGATCCCTTACTAACATTTTTGTTTATTTGTTTGTTTTTGTTTTTCAAGACAGGGTTTCTCTGTGTAGCCCTGGCTGTCCTCAAACTCACTCTGTAGACCAGGCTGACCTAGAACTCAGAAATCTGCCTGCCTCTGCTTCCCAAGTGCTGGGATTAAAGGCGTGTGCCACCACTGCCCAGCTCCTTACTAGCATTTTTGACACCAATATGGATGCACAGAGTTCAGGGTTTTTTCCATAGTACTACCATACCTAGTTGTGTACATGTGTATGTGTACATGTGTGTATGTATGTATGTGTGTATGTGTGTCTGCATGAGTGTGTAGTGTGTGTGTGAATGTATTTTGAGGTGGGGCTCAGTATGTATTGAAAGACTCTAAGACTCCCAAAGGGAGACACTCACTCAAGCCTCGGGACAGCCGCGCACCCAAGAAGACACTGAGACCGAACTTAAGATGTAGAGAGTAAGATTTAATACAGCAACGACAAGAAAGCACATAAAAAGCACATATACCAGAGGCTCTGGGGTCAAAACTCATACACCAAGCAAGGTGCAGAGGAGATTCGACGACCAGCCCAAATTTTCACAGGCTTTTATAGGAGAAAGGCAAGGGGAAAAGTACAAGTTTTACGTCACTAAGGGGTTCTGCCAAGGGTTATTCCCAGGGACTTTCCAAGGGGGCTTTACGTAACCAAGGGGTCGTGTCCTATATTTTGGCAATGTACTTGATCTATTGGAACATTCTGGGGTAGTACCAGGAGGCCCCTATCTCAAAAATGTTCTTGGAACAGTCTTCAGTTAGGAGGGGTAGGACTAGGTTTGTTCCAGGAGACCCTTATCTAAAAAATGTTCCTGGAACAGTTTTCAATTGGGAGGGGGTACCTTGGGGTAAAAAGTTCAGGAGTGTTCCGGGAATAGTCTCCAGATGGGAGGGGTAAGAGGACCTGAGTTGAAGAGTTCAGGAAGAGTTCAGGTGTCCAGTAATTTTTCTCTTTCATTCCCCACTCCTTCTAGTAAGTAATTCTAATCTTAGAATTTCAGAAGTCTATATTTTTATGCGGAGAATACTGCATTTACTCTATTTTAACATGGGAACAAAAACAGAACAAGAAGCATTAGTAAACAGAACTAGGCAGGGGCCCTTTTAGCGAGGCTTGAGGGTCTGGACATGATGCAGGTGCACGTAGATCAGATCTCTGGCTGGAACTGGTGAGATGTCCTTGGGGTACCCAGCTCGTTCACTGTAACCAGTTGTGACCAGACTTTTTTCTGTACCACCTGCAAGCCCTTTTAACTTAACATACAGATTATTATAGGTTTAAACACATCATTTAAGACAGTGATGGGCATAGGAGTCTCATGAAGGATCTTAAACAGAGTAAAACTGAATCAAGAGGGAGTATTTTTAGTATGTTTGAATAGGGCATAGGGAAGGAACACCAAGTCTGTGCCAGTCTCCACGATTAATTTTGTCAAGGTCTGTCTTAGAGTTTTAAACTAATTTTTATCTATCCTGAGCTCTGAGGTCTATACACACAATGTAATTTTTGACCTCTGAATACTTGGCCACACCCTGACTTACCTGGGCAACAGGATTATTGTTCTTTGGGATGCCTGTTTGGTGGTTAGATCTGCCATCTGATTTCTTTTGTTCACAGCATCTTAGGTCTTTTTCTGCAAATGTCAACAGCTTTTTTTGTCTGTATATTGTTCTATACAGTGGCAAAAGCATACCTGCTGTCAGTGTAGACTTTTCTGTTGTCAACTTTCTGGGCTGAAGTCCCTTTAGGGAGGCTGCTGGCCTAGATCACTTGCTTTTTGTCCACCGCTGCACTGCTGTCCCCGCCTTCCGCTTACCTTTAACCATGAGGCTACTGCCATCCGTGTACCAGTTCAAACTTTCAAAACCCCACGGGCTACTCCAGCCCGCTCATCAACATATAGGGTAAAAGGCTTAGTCAGATCTGGCAAAGCCAGAGCGGGGGCTGCAAGCAGGGCTGCCTTTATGCTGTCAAAGGCTTTTTGGTGTTCCTCAGTCCAGGTGAATGGGACTTTTTCTTTAGTCCAGAGTCTGCAAAAGTCCACCGTCCCCAGAAACTCACGTACTTGGCGCGGGGTGGTGGGGGTTGGGATCAGCATCACAGTCTTTTTCCTGGCCTCGGTGAGCCACCGCTTTCCTTTCCGGAGGGTGTACCCTAGGTAGGTCACCTCGGTGCGACATAGCTGGGCTTTCTTGGCTGATACCCGGTACCCCAACTCATCCAGTTCATTCAGGAGCTTCTAGGAGGGCCAGAATTTCTTCTTCGTTTTTAATGTCTCTGCCTTCAGCCAACCGCAGGGCTTGGGTTAGTGCCAGGAGTTCAGCCTTCTGAGCCGAAGTTCCTCCTGCCAGAATGTCAGAGCAGTGATGAGTAGGTGAAGACTCAGCAGGTTAGCAGGGGAAGCGAAGGTCACTTGTTCTGTCAACAAAAAGCTCTGATAATGTGTCCATCAGTCAGGGGAACAATTGAATCATGTGCCAAGTTTTGTCTCAGAGTCAATTTATCTGCGTCCTTGACCAAAAGCCATTATGTGCAGACAAGCAGGCCATCTCTCAGTCACCAGGTCTAATTTTTCCAAGGTTGTTCTTTATTTCTTATACGAGGGGCTGTTTATCTTTTTAATTTAGCAAAACCTGGAATCCACAGTCTGCAAAGGCTTGCAGTGTCCAGGAACCTTTTAAACTTACTTTGCATTGGTCAGTGGAAGAATATGAAACACAGTCTCTTTTTAGCTGCATCAACAGGTAGGCCACCGGTCTCTTTTAAGGACTGAGCTTCTGTGTTAGCACCCCTTCTGCTATCTCTTTACTTTTAGCCACGAGCAGGTGAAGGGTTTGGTCATGAGGGGGGCTCCTCTTCTTTTTGTTAGGACAGTAAACACTTTGATCTTTAGCCAAAGGCTTTTTTTTTTTTGTTGCCAGGTACTAAGTTTTCTAGCCTCCCTGACTTTTGTGGCCAGCATTTCATTTCTCTTATCTTTTTTAGAAAAAATTTTCTGACTCCCTATTTTTTACAGATCATTTCTAAGTGCTAGTATTATTAGCAAGTGTCACTTTGCTAGGTTCTAGTCTTTGTCATTTATCTCTCTTTGCTCCTGTTTCTTACCTGCAATGGAGATCTCATATAATGTCTCTCTTTTTATCTATATATATATCTTTTTGTTTCTCTTCCTTGTCTTTGCTTACTTTGAATGTTATCTAATTATTACATCTATATTCTGTCACTTATCTTTTTTCATAGTTTACCTCTTTTTACTGTTAACCTATCTCTTCTGAGTCTGCTGAAGCTTTGCTCTTAGCTCTTCTTTTGCAGACCTCTATCCTTTTCTTAACTTCTGTAACTTTTTATTACCTAGGTCAGATTGTTGGGGCACTTTTTAGTCCCACAGAGACGAGACCCTCATCAGAGCCTGGCAGTTAGACTCGTAGGTGCTCCCTACCTTGGATGTCTTCCTCACCGGAGCTTAGAACAGATTCACTGCTAGCAGCTCAGGGCGGTGCCTGAGAAGAGAAAACACATGGGGCAGAGAAGGGAGTGCAGCTCTCACATCTGGCTGCACCAGACCACTGATATTTTAAAATGAACGCAATTTTTTTTTTCTGTCAACAAGAGACAGGATACAGGAGACAGGGGAATGAGAAGCAACCAGGGAACCTTATGGCGACCTCAGATCAGATGTGGCGACCCGCTGAATTTAAGCATATTAGTCCGCGGAGGAAAAGTAACTAACCAAGATTTTTTTCAGTAACGGCGAGTAAACAGGGAAGCTCCACTGCGCACCGCGGCGCGGGAAATGTGACGTAAACTCTTGGGAGTGGCAAACAAACACTGGCAGGGAGGTTTAACCATTTAATAGACACCCGGTGCTCTCGGCACTGTCTTCCCGCATGGCTTGAGCCCTTGGAGGCGGCGGCGGGCCAGGGGCCCGCCACCCCGCACACAGGCATCCACGGAGCTCCTCCGGCCAGAGGCAACGGCGGCCTCCCGAGCTTTGGAAACGCAAGGCGCCTGCGCGGCAGGGCGGGGGACGACGACTACACTTCTCGGTGTGCCCCTCGGGCGGGCGCGCAGACACAAGGGAGTGCGGGCAGACTCCAGGGGGAAGCCAAAGGAGGGACGGCGGCCGCAGTTGGCCCCTCCCCAGCTGTGGCAGGCTTCACGGTCACTCCAGGGCGCCAAGCAGGGCCGGCAGGCCGCCGCACTCACCACCAGCATTTCACAACTCGCTCGCGGGGCACAGACAGCCTCTGCTGCTGCTGTGTCTGCAGAACTCAGAACCTCAGCGCCATTGCTGCTATCAAAGCCCTAACTGCGCCGCCAAAGCCGGAACCAGCTCTGCATTTCAGAGCTCTTTTGAGCAGCCTGGGGCTCCCCAGCCGAGTGCGGACCGTGCGCCGCCTTTGTCCGCCGGTGGCAGCTGGCCCCGCAGCAAGGCCGGCCGGCGCTGCCCGCCCGCTGCGAGCTGCCGGTACCGCCTCGCCGAGAGCACGGTGGGCAGGACCGGCCTGGTGGGTTTTTTTCTTTTTCCTTTTAAAACCATTGCGAAAAAATTCTGTCCTGACGTCAGTCCAAGTCTACAGTCGACAAAGGGTTAACACACACACACACACACACACAGTCTGTCACCAGCCAAACGCCACTTTCTGACGGGGTCGGGTTCTACATCGACTCCCTTTCCTGACGGGGGCGGGACTCTACATCCACTCCCGCCCTGGCAGAAAGAACACTGTTCTGACGGGGGCGAGATTTTACATTTACTCCCGTTCTGGCAGATTGTCTATTTTTAGAATAATAGCAGACACAACAAAAGCCGATGCAAGACTGAGACAAAAAAGAAAAAAAAACAAACCACGAGGTGGGACTCGAACCCACGATCTCGCAACCTGAGGCACGAGGTGGGACTCGAACCCACGATCTCGCACAGATTGAGACCCACCCGGTCTCCAGAGGGGTCCACCAGACGTTTCTGGTCCTCCCCTTGTCCTCCTGGGACGTCTCCCAGGGCGCACAGACGGTGGACACCTGGACACGTCTATCTTTATCCACACCCCGCGCTCCTACCCGGAACGCGGTCTCACTGTGCACATTGCACACTGAGCGTCTGCAAAACCGAAACTGCGATCGCACCAGATACAGAATAGCCTACCTGGCCTCTCAGAAACAAACAGAACACAGACACCAGACCAAAACAGAACAGAAAATCTTACCTCTGAGTGAGTCCAGGACTTCTGGGTGGTCGCGCTGATTCCCGACCAATGCACCAAATGAAAGACTCTAAGACTCCCAAAGGGAGACACTCACTCAAGCCTCGGGACAGCCGCGCACCCAAGAAGACACTGAGACCGAACTTAAGATGTAGAGAGTAAGATTTAATACAGCAACGACAAGAAAGCACATAAAAAGCACATATACCAGAGGCTCTGGGGTCAAAACTCATACACCAAGCAAGGTGCAGAGGAGATTCGACGACCAGCCCAAATTTTCACAGGCTTTTATAGGAGAAAGGCAAGGGGAAAAGTACAAGTTTTACGTCACTAAGGGGTTCTGCCAAGGGTTATTCCCAGGGACTTTCCAGGGGGCTTTACGTAACCAAGGGGTCGTGTCCTATATTTTGGCAATGTACTTGATCTATTGGAACATTCTGGGGTAGTATCAGGAGGCCCCTATCTCAAAAATGTTCTTGGAACAGTCTTCAGTTAGGAGGGGTAGGACTAGGTTTGTTCCAGGAGACCCTTATCTAAAAAATGTTCCTGGAACAGTTTTCAATTGGGAGGGGGTACCTTGGGGTAAAAAGTTCAGGAGTGTTCCGGGAATAGTCTCCAGATGGGAGGGGTAAGAGGACCTGAGTTGAAGAGTTCAGGAAGAGTTCAGGTGTCCAGTAATTTTTCTCTTTCAGTATATCTCTGGTTATCTTGCAATTCACTAGGAAGACCAAGCTGGTCTCAAACTCACAGAGATCCCTCTGCCTCTGCCTCCTGAGTCCTGGGATTAAAGGTGTGCACTATCACATTCAGCCCCCAGTGTCTTTTTTACATGACTGTTATATTCTTTTTCCATTTGTCATTCTCTGGACTCGAAGCATGCTTAAGCGTGTAGGTAAGATGGCTCTGTAGGTAAAGATGCTTGTAACCAAGGCTGACAGCCTGAGCTAGATCCTTGAACTCGAGTTAGAAAGAAAACTTGTCGAGTCTGCTCTCGACCAGCAAGAAGGACACGACCACCAGTCCTTCTAACAGCAGTTTACTCAGCAAACTTCAGTCTTCATCTCTCTCGCTTCAACTTTATCTGTCCACTTTATCTCTCTCTAACCCGGGCCTCTCATTCTTATATAGTCTCAGCTCCCATCCACTCACAGCAGGCCACGTCACCTCACCAGGCACGCAGCCTCAGCTAATCTGGGCGGCAGGGGCATGTCTCCATCAAATATGGATTCGCCAGTAACATGGTGCACCTGCGCAGCTCTCACGATGATTGTGGCTTATTTTCAGGTGTATGAGGAAGTCAGGTGCAAGTCTTAAGACTTAGCTGCAGTCCCGGGCGCCATCTTGGGACTGCTGCCACACCCACTCCTCACAAAAACTGACTCCCATAAGGTGCCCTCTGACTTCTGTCTGTGACTGGAGAGCACTGGCTGCTCTTCCAGAGGACGCAGGTTCAGTTCCCAGCAACCACACATGGCAGCTCACAGCCTTCTGTAACTCCAGTTCTGAGGGATCTGGCATCCTCACACAGATGGAGGCAAAAACCAATGTACATAAAAAAATAAATCTTAAAAGAAAAGGGGCTGGTGAGATGGCTCAGTGGGTAAGAGCACCCGACTGCTCTTCCGAAGGTCCAGAGTTCAAATCCCAGCAACCACATGGTGGCTCACAACCATCCGCAACGAGATCTGGCGCCCTCTTCTGGAGTGTCTGAAGACAGCTACAGTGTACTTACATATAATAAATAAATAAATCTTTAAAAAAAAAAAAGGAAGGAAGGGAGGAAGAAAAGAAAGAAAAACACTTCCCTCTGCAAGTCCCATACCCTCAGCTATGACCCTCAGAATAGGGCTAGGAGGGTTAGTCCAAGTGTCCCAGAGGCTGGAGGGATGGCTCAGTGGCTAGGGTCATGTGTTGGTCTTGCAGAGGACATGGTTCAATTTCTAGCATCCACAAAGACTCCAGCCCCAGGGGCTTTACTGCCCTCTTCTGGCCTTTTGGGGTACTACACACATATTATACACAGACACATATAAACAAAACACTCTTATACACAAAATTAAAAAATAAATCTTGGGGCTGAAGAGATGGCTCAGCAGTTAAGAACGCTGACTGCTCTTCCGAAGGCCCTGAGTTTCAAATTCCAGCGACCACATGGTGGCTCACAACCATCCGTAATGAGATCTGGCGCCCTCTTTTGGGTTCTGAGGTGTCTGAAGACAGCTACAGTGTACTTACATATAATAAACAAATAAATCTTTTTTTTTTTTTAGAGAGAGCACTGGCTGCTCTTCCAGGAGTCCCGAGTCCTGAGTTCAAGTCCCAGCAACCACATGGTGGTTCACCACCATCTGTAATGGGGATCCGATGCCCTCTCCTGGTGTGTTTGAAGACAGCGACAGTGTACTCATATACATAAAATAAATAAAATAATAAATCTTATTTTTTTAAAATAAAGTGGTGCAAAAGAATAGTAACACAGAATTTAAAAATGAAAATTTCCAAAATCACTTTATTACATCTAAATGCTAAAGGGAAGTTCAGGCTGATTTATAACATAGATCAAGGTGAGTGGTTTTCTTTTTTTGGCGCTGGGGATCAAACCCAAGGTTGTGACAAGCTCTCTACCATGAGCTGTGTCTGTTGACCCCAAATTTAGGTGAATGATTGACAGGGAATTATGAAAGGCTTGATTTCTTTGCACGTCCGAAGTCTTTTCCCTCTCACCCACATCCCTTTCTCTTCTGGCTGACGTAGCTCCACTTCTTCTCTCGGAGGAGAACTCCCTCTGGGTTAATCAGAGACTCGCTGGAGGCAGCAAGGAGACCCACATTCCAGGATTCCTTAGACAAGGGGCAGGGTGAGCCAGTGTGTCATTTCCGGCTCAAAAAGTGCCGGTTCTCGACTTCTTTGTTTTCTTCTGTTTCCTAGATTGTAGAAACTCCTTCTGCAAGTTTTTTAGGTAAAAGCGGTTCGAAAAGACTAGAAAACATTGGAGAAAAAGAAAAATTAAGACGGGCACAGAGCCACGTGACTCCGATCCCATCAGGTAGGCGGGGCTCCGAATTTAAGACTAGCTTGAACTACAGAGGAGTTCTAGGACAGCCAGTGGTATGTAGAGAATCACTGTCCTGAGAAAGGAAGAGAGACAGAGAAACAGAGAGAGACAGACAGACACAGAGAGAGACAGAGAGAGAAAGAGACAGAGAGACAGAGACACAAAGAGAGACAGAGGGAGGGAGGAAGTAATTACAAATTCTCAAAGATGACTGAGCTGACAAACTGCCATGTCCTACATTGCTTGATCCTGGACCTGACTGTGGTAATAAGGGGGCAAAGGAAGGACAGACACATGTACAGGAAGACAGGGATCGGGTAAGTTCCACTCACTAATGGAGTGCACCTACTATGCACAGCCCAGAATCTCCAAGTTTTTCTTACATCCAGCATAGAAGGAGGAGCTAGCTAGCCCTGTGGGAGGACGTCTCCACCGGGAGCAGAGCCAGACCGTAAACACCTGGGAGGAGGAAGCTGCGGTGGCGGCGTCTGCACACACAATTGTTCACACAAGCACATCCTTGCACACAGCGCTAACATTCACACTCAGATCCCGGGAAGGCGTTGGGACTCTGACCTCACTTGGGAAGGCTTTGCCTCCAGCCTTGGGTCTGAGGCATTTGGGTCTTTGACATGACGGTGCCCAGGTCAAATGACACACATTCACTTAGGACTTTGTTCTATACCCAGTCACCGCAGGATCCCTCAGCGATCCTAAAAGATGTGCCTACCGTGCAAGCATGAAGGTCTGAGAGGCCAGAGCCTCAGGAACGACAGAAACACTGGGCGCAGTGGCACGCCGCTGCTACCTAGGCACTAGTGGACCGGAGACAGACAGCCTAGCCAATCAGTGATGTCCAGCTTCCGTGCATGAGAAGCCACGCCTCAAATCAAACCAAAGAAACATGGAGAATCAGGCGTGGTGGCACCTGCCTTGTCCTGGCACTCAGGAGGCAGAAGCACATGGATCTCTGTGAGTTTGAGGCCAGCCTGGTCTACACAGCAAATTCTAGTCCAGATAGGGCTACATAGTGAGATCCTATCTCAATGAATGAATGAATGAATGAATGAATGAAGATGACGAGCAAGTGATCAGTGTTGATCTCGGGCCTCCACAACCACACCACATGTACACATAAACTAAGTACACACATTTTAAAGAAAAGATTAGTTTTAAAAGATCAAACATAGAAGTACCTTAAGAAACAGAGAATGCAGAATATAAGTCATAGTTCTTCCCCATGTATGTAGTGTGTGTGTGTGTGTGTGTGAGCATGTACATATATGTACATATATGTATTTGTGTATGTGTGTATGTGCATACTGCCGGGTAAACAAACTGGAGCTTCATGCATGTACTAGCGCTAAGTCACCTATCAAGTCCTCTAACCTGTGTGCTTTTGATTCCTTGGTTTCTCCTGAATGATTAGTTGATATGGTCAGCTAAGAAATGATCATATAGGGCTGGCGAGATGGCTCAGCAGGTAAGAGCACTGACTGCTCTCCCAAAGGCCCTGAGTTCAAATCCCAGCAACCACATGGTGGCTCACAACCACCCATAATGAGATCTGATAACCTCTCTGGTGCATTTGAAGACAGCTACAGTGTACTTATGTATAGTAATAAATAAATCTTTTTTAAAAAAGAAAAGAAATTATCATATAAAATGTTATCAGTTAATATAGTCAACCATGATGGAATCCTATAGAGCTGTGCTATGCTGTGGTCTTACAACTCGGCTGAGTGGCGCTGCCGACATCTATTCAGAAATATTGGATCTCCGGGAAGAGCAAAATGATATCTTTTCTCTGCACTGCGTCAGCACAGGACCCAATCACTGAGATCCCATAGGTGGCAGAGAGGGACTAGGCGTCCCGATGCCCCGTGGGAGGTGAGGCAGTTACCTGCACAGTGGGCTCCCAGGGAGGACCTCCAGGATGGGTAGGCCACTAACACAGAGAGCATCCTAGTCTGGGTGAGTCTGGGGTGAGCTGGAGAAGCTCCCATGGAAAGAGCTTTTGTGATGTGGGGTACAAAACTCCAAATGGTATGTGTTGCAAGAATAAAAAAAAAAAATTTAAGAATAGTAAAAAATTTTATCAGGGAAAATGGAACCTGGTAAACCATCAAACCAAATGGCAACCAGTGAATGAGTCTGAGTGACCCACATGACAAGTATCACTCTAGGAATGGGAGTCACTGCAGCCGGGAATGGGAGCAGGGCATGGCAGGCACCTGTCATGTCCAGTGTCACTTTTCGATCAAAAATTGATTGGGAAACAGCACAAAAGGAAATAATGAATGAACCAGGAAGTAAAGTGGGAGGGGTTCATTTGTACCCAGAGCGGTGGGTAGAGGTGTGACTGTAAGTCAGTCTGTGAGTCCTTCGTGATACAGAGGAAAGGAGATTCAGGCTCTTGGGAAATCACCCCACTAGGGCCTACACTCCAATGAGAGTTTTCGGATTATCTTTGCCAGTTTCTCCCACCGACTCTCAAGACCAGGGAGGCCACAAGCCATGTGGTGTCTTCTCTGCCGCTCTCACTGAGATGGGAGAAACTGGTGCCCCACCCTCTCCTGCCCTGCCCACATTGGCTCATGTGATCCTTCCCTCTCTGTCTATAAGGGACCGGGCAGAAGAGGGAAGAGCACCGAGCTCCACCAACCTCACAAAGAAACTAAGAGCTGATGCACTCACACATATCCGGGAAGTTCGGGAAATTGGCTTCCACCACCCTGCGGTTGATGGGCTGTGTGCTGCGGTAACCATTTTGAATGGTGTTGTTGTTGTGATCCATAACAGAGTTTTCTATGGTCAGCACCTGCAGACAACATAAAGTGAGTTACGAGGCGGAAAGCACTGGAGAATGTGAGAGCATTTAGTTAGTGACTGTGTAAGGAAAACAAAACAAAACAAAACAAAAAAAATGTCAATTCGATCAGTTCTGAGCGGTCTGCCAGCCTTTACCTCACCGTCCATCCATCCATCCATCCACCTTCCCAGCAGGCGTCTCCACACCATCTCGCCTCCTCTTTTTATATTAGTATTTGGTTAACAGAACAAAAGCAATCAGTAACAGAAATATATCGCGCTAAGCTCAGTATTTGTTTTTCTAAAATATATTCTGTCTATATCTTTGAGAAGTGTTTTTTGCTGCATGAGAATGTCTGGATTCTCCATTAATTTTTCTCCAAGATTTTGAGTCCTCTGCCCTCTCTGTGTGGCTAACTCTTGATATAATAATAATAATAATAATAATAATAATAATACATTATTATATTTTAGACCATATCTCATTACATAGCCTTGGCTAGTCTAGAACTCACTATGTAGACTAGGCTAACCTCGAACTCCCCAAGTTCTGTCTGCTTCTGCTTTCTAGGAGCTACAACCAAAGCCATGTACCCCCACTTGGCTGAACCTCTCCTGGGGCTTATATGAGGCATCTGCTAGATCCTTCTGCTCCAACCTTCATCTCTCTTAGACGCTGCACATTTCCACCTATGTTTGTCTTTGTGCCTTGGTTAGACTCTTCCCACCTCTGTCTTCCAATTCACTAGTTGCCTCTTGAATTAAATCCAACATGCTGTTAAACCCAGCCATTCAAATTGTCCTTGACACAGTTTCATCCCAGTGGGTGGGGGTTGGGACAATGCTTTTAATTCCAGCACTCAGGAGGCAGAGGCAGGAGGATCTCTGTGAGTTTGAGGCCAGCCTGGTCAACAGAGTGAGTCCCAGGACAGCCAGGGATATACAGAGAAACTCATATATATATATATATATATATATATATATATATATATATATATATGTATATGTGTGTATATGTATATATGTGTATGTATATATACACATATATAAATATATACATCTATATGCATACATATACTAGTGTATAAAAACATACATATGTACATGTGTATATT
The DNA here is from genome assembly GCF_978045245.1 of Mus caroli. Classification (NCBI taxonomy): domain Eukaryota; kingdom Metazoa; phylum Chordata; class Mammalia; order Rodentia; family Muridae; genus Mus; species Mus caroli. The sequence goes on along the minus strand of NW_028227261.1, from coordinate 6,136,267 downwards.
AATATACTGTTACATTTTGTCTGGTGGTTTCCCTGTCTGAAGTCTTTGTAACTTTGACTCTGATAATCCTCTTTCAAACTACTTTTTTCCTTGTGTGTTTTGGGACAATCCCCCACAGAGGTAGGAATCTAAACCTTGTTATGCTAGGCAAGTTTTCTTTAAACCAAGCTATAATCTAAGCCTTGGTTTTGTTTGTTTGTTTGTTTGTTTGTTTAAACAACTCTCTTCTTTTGTAGCCCAGGCTAGCCCAGAACTTCCTGTTTGTGTGTCCAAGGCTGGCCCAGAACTCTCAAGCTCTTGCCTCGGCCTCCACTGAGGTTGTAGGTGGCAGGCCTGAGCTTTGTCCTTCTAATAACGCCACTCAATGGGTTCTTCCAGAGATAACTGGCAAGTGCTACGTCTCTTATCTGGGGACACTTCCAGCCTACAGAGGAACATTTTTGCGTGGAAGGGTCCTTACCCAATAGAAGCCATTTCCATCTTCTCTTGGAGAAGAGAAATGAAGTTTAAGAGAAAAAAAAATTAGTTTCTGAGGGAAGATATCAGTCTAAGGAAATATTAGACTCGCCTTACAGCTTCAGCAGTGCCTATGGTATATCCAATTCCACAAATGTATATTACGAATGGTGTGGTCTATTCACTAAAGTCAAGACACATTCAGAGCTGGGCATCATGGCTCTTGCCTGTAATATTAACATTCAGGAAGCTGAAGCAGGAGGATTGCTATGACCGTCTGGGTTACAGAGTAAGATGCTTCCGAAGGAGGAAGAGGAGGTGGCGGGGGTTGGGGGGGAGAAGGAAGGGAGGGAAGGAGGGAGGGAGGTTGGTTGATTGATTCATGTGCCTGGACTATTTATTATTCTGAAAGACAAAAAGAGGACTTATAGAACAATTCTCCTCAAAAGCCTGGATATGGAGCAGGAGAGATGGTTCGGGAGTTAAGAACACTCGCTGCTCTTGCAGAGGACCTAAGTTTTGGGTCCCATCCTCCCACAGCAGTTTATAAAGACCTCTAACTCTAATTCTAAAAGGTCTGATGGTGTCTTCTGACCTGCATGGGCGCCTGCACACACAAGGTTGCACAAATATACACTCCAGTACAACAGACATACACTCAGGTGCACACAAACACACACAGACACAAATAAAATTTTAACTAGGGTTTTTTTTTTAAGACTGAATATAAAGCTGTGTTTTAACACGACAAAGAGCAGAAACAGCCGTTGGCCTAGGCTGCGAGAATGTAAGCCACACAGGACCTAGGACTGGGCTTAGACAGGTCTGCTTGAGAGCGTCTGTCCTTTTCCCAAGGCTCTGACTCCAGAGTTCCCACTACGTCAAATCAAAGCTCCTTGGATCAGCTGGTGCCTCCAACACCCATCCCTGCCTCAGTGGCTAAAGGTCACCCACAGCTCTGTGGGGATGGGGGTTGATATTGGTCTTGGCTAGTTTTATATCGACTTATCACAAGCTAGAGTCATCTAAAATGGGGAAATCTCGGCTGAGAAAATGCCTCCATAAGATCCAGCTCTGTAGCATTTTCTTAATTGGTCATTGATGGGGGAGGGCCCCAGCCCATGGTGGGTGGTCCCATCTCTGAGCTGGTGGTCCTGGGAGCTATAAGAAAGCAACCTGGGGGGGGCTAGAGAGATGGCTCAGCAGTTAAGAGCACTGACTGCTTTTCTGAAGGTCCTGAGTTCAAATCCCAGCAACCACATGGCGGCTCACAACCATCCGCAATGAGATCTGGCACCCTCTTCTGGGGTGTCTGAAGACAGCTACAGTGTACATACATATAATAGTAAATAAACCTTAAAAGAAAAAAAGAAGAAAAGAAAAAGCAAGCTGGGGAAGTAACAAGGAGAAAGCCAGTAAACAGCACCTCTCCATGGCCTCTGCATCGGCTCCTGCCTCCAGGATCCTGCCCTGTGTGAGTCCCTGTCCTGATAGCCTTTGATGACAAAGAGTGCTATGGAAATATGAGCCAAATAAGCCCTTTCCTCGCCCATTTCTTTGGTCATGGTGTTGTTGTTACCTGGGCCTTGGACAAAGTGACTTTGTCTCTAAGCACAAACCACTGGACATTCTCTGTGCAGGGGGGTGTGGTGAGCGAGCCTTGGTAGGTGTAATAGTAGCGGACGTCCTTAGGCAACAAGTTCTTAATGGTCGTGTCTTTCAGAGGTGTAGTTTCTCCTAAGAGAAAAGACAGAGAATGGATGAGAAAGGACTCTGAGATGGGCATGGTGGCGCACACCTTTAATCCCAGCACTCGGGAGATAGAGGCAGGCGGATTTCTGAGTTCGAGGCCAGCCTGGTCTACAGAGTGAGTTCCAGAACAGCCAGGGCTACACAGAGAAACCCTGTCTCAAAAGAAAAGAAAAGAAAAGAAAAGAAAAGAAAAGAAAAGAAAAGAAAAGAAAAGAAAAGAAAAGAAAAGAAAAAAAGAAAGGAGCTCTGCTCGCCCCAGCAGGTACAGCTCTGGCTTTGCCTCAGGGATGTTCAAGTCAGCTAGCTAACCTAAACTGCAGAACAACGGGGCTGATGGATGAGAAGCTGTCCCCGGGTTTACTGCTCTGTGGATGGGTAGGCAGCAGAGAAATGGGCTCCGTGCGGCACACTGTAATCCTAGCACTTGGGAAATGAGATGCAAACCTGTCCTTGAGTTCAAAGCCAACATGGGCTTTAAAATTACTTCTAGGGCTAGACAGATGATGCTCAGTGGTTAAGAGCACTCACGGCTCTTCCAAAGATTCTGAGTTCAATTCCCAGCACCCACATGGTGGCTCATAACTGTCTGATGCTATCTTCCAGTGTGCAGATGTATCTGTATAAATAAATATTTAAAATAAACGAATAAAGTGACTTCCAGAACCTAGAGAGATGACTCAGTGGTTAAGAGCATATAATACCCTGAGCAGTGGTGGCACACGCCTTTAATCCCAGCACTTGGGAGGCAGAGACAGGTGGATTTCTGAGTTCGAGGCCAGCCTGGTCTACAGAGTGAGTTCCAGGACAGCCAAGGCTACACAGAGAAACCCTGTCTTGAAAAACCAAAACAAAAAACAAAAACAAAAAACCAAAAAACACTGTCTCAAAAAATAAAAAAATAAAATAAAAAATAAAGACAAACACCCTACACCTTAATGACTTAAAAATCCATACTTAGGGGCTGGAGAGATGGCTCAGTGGGTAAGAGCACCCTACTGCTCTTCCAGAGGTCCAGAGTTCAAATCCCAGCAACCACATGGTGGCTCACAACCATCCGTAACGAGATCTGGCGCCCTCTTCTGGAGTGTCTGAGGACAGCTACAGTGTACTTACATATAATAAATAAATAAATCTTAAAAAAAAAAAATCCATACTTAGGAGCTGGAGAGAGGACAGTGCACAAGAACTTATGCACGGTTTCTCAGAGGTATGCTTCCCTCCTAAGCCGTAGAAGAAAGGGCCGGGACAAAGCCATCAGAGAAGGAAACCTGGCTTCCCTCAGGAGGGCTGCAGCTTCCATACGCAAGTCACACACCGCCTGTGGGCCTTCCTTACCTGGCTTCTCGATGTTCTTCAAGGCAGAAATGATGTCGCTGTAGTAAGTGTTTTCAGCATACTCGTCAATCTGGGGAGTAACACAGAGCACTCAGCCAGGGGAGAACTTGGCCCACTACCCCATACCAGCCCTTTGATATCTAAGCTGGAAGGCTGAACAAAAAACATGGAGGTAGCATGGCTCGGCTGTCCTAGTGGGAGACAAGCTGATTGTCCTCTGCTACCCACTGCCCTCATCTCTCTCCTCAGGGCTCCTGACAGACATGATGTCCCACAAGAAGCTGCTCCTGTAGCCATTGCTACAACACTCTTTTGTATGAGTGTTGATATCATTGACTCATTTTAATGTGTATCAGAGTTTGTCTGTATGCATAGCATCTGCATGCAGTGTCCAGGGAAACCAGAAGAGGGCACCAAACCCATTGGAACTGGAGTCACAGAGGTGAAGCCATCCTATGGGTGCTATGATCAGTAAGATCAGCAAGGGCGCCGGGCATGGTGGTGCACGCCTTTAATCCCAGCACTCGGGAGGCAGAGGCAGGCGGTTCGAGGCCAGCCTGGTCTACAAAGTGAGTTCCAGGACAGCCAGGGCTATACAGAGAAACCCTGTCTCAAAAAAACAAAACAAACAAACAAACAAAAAATATCAGCAAGGGCCCTTAACCACTGAGCCATCTCTCCAGCCCTGATTTTGTTTGGGTTTTGTTGTTGTTGTTGTTGTTGTTTGGGTTTTTTTGTTTTGTTTTGTTTTTTAAAGAAGAAAATAAAAGTGGCTTCTGGTGTAAAAGGTATATTTTGTTGTTGTTTTCCCCTGTTGATTTGGTTGGTTTAGGTTTGAGTTTGTTTTGGTTCAGTTTTGGTTTTTTGTTTGTTTGTTTGTTTTATTGTTTGTTTGTTTTTTTTTGAGACAGGGTTTCTCTATGTATAGTCCTTGCTGTCCTGGAACTCACTACATAGACCAGGCTGACCTTAAACATGAGAGACCTGCCTTTCTTTGCCTCCTAAGTACTGGGACTAAAGGTCCCACTGACTGGCTTGGTTTTGTGTTTTTAAGACATGGTCTTATTGTGTAGCTTGGGCTGGTCTAGAACTCCCTACATGGGTCATGCTGGCCTCGGATTTGCTGCAATCTGATACTGTTTCCAAGTGCTGGGGTTACAGGCATGTGCCTCTATGATAGATTCCTGGAGTCTGTTCTGTTGGGCTTTTTCTCCTTTATACAGATTATGTGAATTATTCATACTACTCTCCTGATTTCTTCTTTTAACTTTAATATTACTGTGTGTTTGAATGAGGGTCACACATGTCAAGGTCAGAGGACATCTCTGTGGAATTGGTTCTCTATGCAGATTCAAGGGATTGAATAAACTTAGGTCACCATACTTGCGTGGCAATGTACTTTGCCCACCAAGCGATCTCAGTGGCTCTTATTTCTGCCTTCTGTTTCTTTTGTGTGCACATAAGCATGCCTGGCTTTTCACATGAGGTCCTCACGTTTGCACGGAAAACTCTGACTGAGCTAGCTCCCCCAGTTCCCGTATCTCTCTCCTTCTTAGCATTGGAAACTTTTTTGTTGAAACGTGAACATATCAGACGGTATGTGCAATCAGTTCTGATTCTGATCTTCTAAAACCGTGCTGTGGCGTTTTCTTATGTGTCTATTTGTGGGCTTGTTTAGGTGGTCGCCTGTGTTTAACTTGCAGAATGTGCCTCTGTGGCAGCACAGAGCAGTTAATGTCGCTGCTAAGATTGATGCTTCTAGATTTTTTTTTTTTTTTTTTTTGGTTTTTTTCGAGACAGGGTTTCTCTGTATAGCCCTGGCTGTCCTGGCACTCACTTTGTAGACCAGGCTGGCCTCGAACTCAGAAATCCGCCTGCCTCTGCCTCCCGAGTGCTGGGATTAAAGGCGTGCGCCACCACGCCCGGCTTGATGCTTCTAGATTTTAAATTTTACTTATTTATCTATTTATGTTATATGAAAACAACTGGGTATTTCATTTTGCTTATAGCTTTATCCAGCTTTTACGTAAAGTTTTTGAGAATTAGAGTCCTGTCTACTTTGAATTTGCTTTTTAGCCTTATTTGCTTCTATTTTCTATGTATGTGTGTTTTTATCTGCACGTATGTCGGTGTACCATGTGCAAGCCTGGTGCCCTCAGAGACCAGTGGATCTCCTGGAACTGGTGGTGAACTGCCATGTGAGTGCTGAGCCTAGAACCTGGGGCCTCGGGAAGAACAGCCAGAACTCTTAATCACTGAGCATCTCGCCAGCCCGGATTCCTGTCAACTTCAAATGACCTATGCCTAAGTCCATCATGTGGACTTTGTTAGAATCTGTCTGGCTGGTGTCACCTGGCCCATTAGACCAGCCTGTGTCCAGTCATCCCTTCTGGGTTCCAGGTCTTTTAAGTCATCTTATTACCCAAGGCCCCGTGATTCATAACACAAGAGTGGCCAAGGGCTGGAGAAACGGTCAGCCTTCCACGAGGAAGCTTTCCCAGGAATGCTGAGTTTAGGAAGGGATGGAGAGAGAAAAGGAAGATGACGTGTCTTTCAGACCACACACCTCATTTGGACTTGAGGGCATGGCCTGAGGGCTGACGCGCATGCGTCTTTCTAGTTAGAGGCTGACACGCATGCGTAGTTCCAGCCATAGCCTGAGTGCAGACACGCATGCGTTGTTCCAGCCTACCTTAAACAAGAGGGCTACCACAGCTAGGCCGTTTTTTTGGTCCTTGGCATTCTCATAGGTCCCGTAGTCATTATTGAAGTGAACAAAGTGAGCCTGTGAGTGAGAAAAGGCAGGTCAAGGGTAGTTCATCTGGACTTCAAACACTTAAAGATTCTATAGAGAGGGGAGAGAATGCGAGGCGCCTCACTCTAAGCCACACAAACAACTCTCTCCTTCCGTGCAGGCTACAAGTCCCAACTGCCAAGACCAGAAACTTTTCTGAGAATAAAAATATGTTGTGGCTCTGTTTTGCCTTGACCCAAATTCTCTCTGCCAGAGGCTGGATTCTATGGGGCCTCCATGCCCTCCTCAGGCCACTAGGAGGCTTAAGGAGCGGGCAAGCAATGATCTCTCCCTCAGGAAGCCACTGGAATCTACAGTAGGCCTGGAAATCAGCCCGAGGGCCCTGCAGGCCAAGGAGGTGCCCTCTAAGGCTAACACACAAACTCAGCTGAAACGGGAAGGCCTGCCTCCTTCCCGGAGGAGAAGAGAGACTCCTGCCATGCTGTGAGTTCTCTGAAGAGAGACCCTGTTTACATTCCCCACACAGAGTCACTGCCGAAGCAAACACAAGGGTGACTGAACCATCACCGCTGCACAAAATCATATTGATTTTTTTTTTTTTTTTTTTTTTTTGGTTTTTCGAGACAGGGTTTCTCTGTGTAGCCCTGGCTGTCCTGGAACTCACTCTGTAGACCAGGCTGGCCTCGAACTCAGAAATCCGCCTGCCTCTGCCTCCCGAGTGCTGGGATTAAAGGCGTGCGCCACCAACGCCCAGCTCATATTGATTATTTTAATAAGAATAAGTCAAAGGTGGGCAGTGGTGGCGCACGCCTTTAACCCCAGCACTCGGGAGGCAGAGGCAGGCGGATTTCTGAGTTCGAGGCCAGCCTGGTCTACAGAGTGAGTTCCAGGACAGCCAGGGCTATACAGAGAAACCCTGTCTCGAAACCACCACCCCAAAAAGGAATAAGCCAATATTAAAATTGACTATTTTAATAAGAAAGGTAGAGCTGGAGAGATGGCTAAGTTGGTAAAGCACTCGCCATTGGGAATGAGAAACTGAGTTCAGTTCCCTGCACCCACAAAGGAAAACTGGGCACAGTATTGCTTATCTAGAATCTCTGAGACAACGGCAGGCAATAGGATCCCTGGGGCTCGATGGCCAGCTGGTTGATGAGATACAGACTCAGTGAGAGAGAGTGTGACAGAGGAAGACAGCATCAATCTCTGGCCTCTGCGAGTACACATACATGTGTGCATGCACATTCGCATGCATGCGCACATACATGACATGTGTATAACAAGCATGCAGACACTGACACAAAGAAAGTGACTCTGGAGCGTGAAGGGAAGGAGACCCTGTGGGAACTGTCACATACCTCCATTATACTCCTGGTCCCATCAATGGTGTGTTCAGAGCCGCTGAGTTCCGAGTCCTGACCCCCCCAGTGAAAGTGAAAGGCCTTTGAGTTGAACACAGTGCCATCTGAGGTTTCAATGTGCATGAAGGGCGGGAGATCGATTGATACTGCAGGAGAGAACACAGCACAGGAAGACTCAGATTTCCCATAAGTAGCTCCCTGGTCACCCCCCACCCCTCCTCACCTGTGGCAACCCAAGGTGTTACTGATGGATCAGAACACTGTTCCGGGAAGGAAGGTGACACTGGGCACCTGTGGTGCACAGAGCGGGCCAAGATGGGTGCCAGGACACCTCTCTATGCAGAACCAACCGGTCAGGGGCAGGACTACAGTGCGGCAGATCCAAGCTCGTTAGTCTTATAAAATGGGAACGTTCGGTGTCTCGCCAGATATTTGCTGCCCTTAGGTGACCACCAATGGAGCTGAGGTAGAGTGTTTGACCAACAAGCACTGGGCCCTGGGTTTGATTCTCAGCTCTGTGTAAACTGTTTGTGGTAGTTACCTCCGTAATCCCAGCTCCCAGGAAGTGTAAGTGGGGAAGTCAGGAGCTCAGGGTCGCCCTTTTCTGAAGCCAGCCTGGGCTGTCTTTAAAAGGAGGAACGTCGACAAGTATAGCCAGCCCTCCCCGGAATTGCCTAGCGTGTGCATGGGTCCTAGAAAACGGGGTCTCTGTGCATGCTGCTCCTGAGCGCATGTGCATGTCCTGTCTCTCATGCAGACTGCCAGCCCCACCGGTACCCCCTACCTGTGTGTCCATTGTTAGTCATAGTGAACTCCAGGTTCTCCTCCTCGTAGTTCACCATGCGCAGAGGCTTCAAGGTGGGATTGAACTTCACCTCCTCCGTCTTCACGTCGATGGGCGACTGCCTTTCCCCGCCGCAGGAAGGGTACTTCTCAGACCACTGACTTTCTGCCACGCCATCATCCCCTGCAACAGGAAAGAGTGGGGCCCAACTCAGAGCTGCCCCGATGAGCCTTCTCTGAGGCTTCTCACGCAGGGGCTTCTGGGTGGAAGACCCATGGGGCAGCCTTCTGGAAATAGAAGCAGGGCTTCCAGAAGGCAGGCCGGAAAAGCTCTAAACTAAGCCCAGCACTTGGGGTGTGGCGACGGTGTTCTTCCTCTGAGGCAACTGGCAGTAAGAACCAAGAGCTGGGGGGCTGGTGAGATGGCTCAGTGGGTAAGAGCACCCGACTGCTCTTCCGAAGGTCCTGAGTTCAAATCCCAGCAACCACATGGTGGTTCACAACCATCCGTAACAAGATCTGGCGCCCTCTTCTGGACTGTCTGAAGACAGCTACAGTGTACTTACATATAATAAATAAATAAATCAAAAAAAAAAAAAAAAAAAAAAAAAGAACCAAGAGCTGGTGATTCACAGCCAAGGGTCTCCTCCACCTTGCAGTAGTCACGTGGTGAAGGCTCCTGAAGGGAGCCTGCGGATAACCTGGGACCTTATTTTCAGAGAGTGTAGTGTTCCTTTCCAAGCCCTGGACTTGAGCCCCACCCCCACCCCAGCTTTCCCTGCTCCCCCCTCCCCGCCCCCAAAAGCAGTGACTTTCTTCTTGCTCTAGCTGCTTCTCTGGGTTCACCGGGAGGCAAAGACCATCTAAATGACAACCCATGAATACAGGGCATCTGAAGACGCATCCTATTAAAAGAGTGGCACAGGCCTGGAGCCCCAGCACTGGAGAGGTAGAGGCAGGAGGATTGCAAGTACAAGGTCATCCTCTGCTACAAAACAAGTTCAAAGCTATCATGAGTTACATTAGAGCCTGTTTTAAAAGTAACACAGAAACAGTTAAAAACAACAAACAAACAAACAAACAACTTGGGAGTATCTGTAGTTCGAGCTTCTCAGGAGGTGGAGATGAGAGGATCTTTCTTCCTTCCTTCCTTCCTCCCTTCCTTCCTTCCTTCCTTCCTTCCTTCCTTCCTTCCTTCCTTCCTTCCCCCCTCTCTCTTTCTTTCTTTTTAGGAGAAGGTTCTTTTTGAACCCAGGAGTTAACTTGTTTTGATTTTTTGAGACATCTTATTTACTATGTAGTCCTAACTGGCCTTAAACAATGGCAATCCTCCTGTCTTTTGGGTGTTGCGATCAAAGTCCCGTGATACCAGGTGTAACTGAGCCAGAGATTCAAGGCCAGCCTGGGCAACATAGTGAGATACTGTTTTAAAATAAAAAGAACAACCTGGAGGTGGTAGTGCATGCCTTTAGTCCCAACACTCAGGAAGCAGGGGCAGGCTGGTCTCTGAGTTTGAGGCCAGTCTGGTCTACAGAGTGAGTTCTAGGACAGCTACACAGAGAAATCTTATCTCCAAAAACAAAAACAAAAAGAAGAAAAGAAAGAAAAGATGGAGGGAGAGAGTTAGGAAGGAAAGGAAGGGTGTCAAATTTATCTTCTAGGAGATAGTTAATAATCCCAAAGCCAGAGTAATGGTGGCCAGTCACTGCAGATGACAGAGACCCTCACCACTGAGGGGGTTTGTTGAGCTATTTGTTTTGGTTTACTTTTGGTTTTTGAGACACGGTCTATCTGTGTAGCCCTGGCTGTCCTTAAACTCAAAATGTAAAGCAGGATGGCCTTGAACTCACAAGAGGTCTGGCTGCCCCTGTTCCCTGAGTACTGGGATTAAAGAGTCACCATGCGCAGCTCCATTCAGTGCTTTGTAGTTGTGGATCCTTGCAGGGTAGCTTTGAATGAGCACACAGCTTGTTCTAGTCACGGTGCTCGGGTTGGGGGCCTCTTGGTTTGCAGTCAACAAAAAAAGTTTATTATTTTCTCCCCCTGCTCAATAATTCAAACCAAGTTTCGAGCACAGCCCCTCCCTTGATCCAGCGCTTTGGGTCTGGGTCTCAAGGCTAGTGGGAAGGAGCCAGGTGCATAGCTCAACTGTAGAGCTTCCGTAGCACGTACAAGGCCAGTCTCCAGCTCTAGTGCTAGGGGAAAAGAGAACCTCAAGCATTTACAAAAGTCACCCTGTTCTCCAGGCCCGCTGGGGGGCCGTGAGAGGGAGACCTTCAGTCTGGGAATCTCCGAAACCATAAGGAAGATGAGAATTTGCCATCTGAATCCTCCATCTCCTGTCACCTCTGAAGCTCTGCCGATCTGAAGACACCGAAAAGCCACCATGCTCCCAGGCAGGTGTGCGTTCCATCTCTCAAGAGGGTAACGTACGGAACTGCCCTCGGAACGGGATTATCTGAGCCTCCACAATGTCCCTGACTGTCACCTTCATCTAGGACTTACAGTCTGCTTTGGATGTGTGTCCTGTGTGAGAGGGAATTGGTCCTATGTCCCTCCAGCCTTCTGCACCATCCAGCAGCCTCCAGCCTCCCCAGGCACTATGACCCTCAACCCAGTTCTAGGAAGCTACAAGTGGGAAAATTCTTCTTGAGGAGTCTGACTGGGCATCTGAAGGTCAGGTCAGTGAGCTCCAGCAGAAGCAAGGCATCCTGGATGAGTTGTGAGCAGGCACATTCCTGAGGAGGAAGCGGTCTGTGATCTAGTAGTCTCTATGAGGCCTTGGTTACCCTTTCTAGAAGCCATTTTTGTCACATATTCTAATACCAATAACAACCTCACAGTGAGAAGTGGGTTCTCGAAGCAGCCAATCCTGGACGGGGAAGGGTTTTAAAGCTGCCAAGTGAAGCCAGGCCGAGGCAGGGAAACCCTGTCTCCTCTTCTCACTCATCGGGGTTTTAAGTCTATTTGTTGTTCATTCAGAGATAGCAAAACACATGTGAACCCACAAGGAGCAGGCGGACCCTGACAGAGGACCCACATGCAGTGCAGAGGGCTGTTTTGTCACTCTGTCCTGAAGTGCCAGGTGTCGGCTTACCTGAATAGCTCCACTCACTGTGGGCCTGGATGCCCAGGAAGAACAGGGACACCACGCTCACCAGGGCCCTCATGGCAGATGCTGTAGCCCTGAATGCAGGACAGGTTCTGGGCTGCACTTCTTTTAAATGCCCAGAAACTGTAAATAACAATTTACCAGGTCCAGCTGGCTGATCCGCCCTTGCTGCGCCCACTGAGCAATAACACCCTCCCCACAATGGCCCTTCTGACTTGGTGCCTGTGCACGTGCCTCACCTCCTCCTAGGGCATTACCATAGCCAATTAGCCCATGTCTGGTTGTTCAACATCTTTGGGAACTCAGTTCAGTGGCCACACAGTGCAGCCATTGTGGACCTTGAATGATGAGTGAGCTGGAGGGATTGAGAAGAGCCCGAGGCACAGCACACCCGGAAGCAGGGGCTTCCTGGACAGTGGCCTTATGTCCTCTGCCCTTTCTCCTGGCTGCTGAGTGAAGTCACCAGGGTCTGAAAACCATGCCAGATTCCAGTTGGTATTTCCTGCCTGTCCCAGAGTGGACATAAGAACATCCCTGATGGCTCAAGGGTTGACCCCCATTCCCTGGCCAGCTAGGCAACTGGGAAGATAGTCTTAGATCCTAGCTTTAGGCAAGAACCGGAGGAGCCCAGTTAGAGGCAGAGATAGGTTTATCCAGCCCTTGACCTTGGAGCCAGGCTTTTCTCTTTTTTTTGAAGAGCAGCCAGTGCTCTTAACTTCTGAGCCATCTCTCCAGCCCTCAACCTGTTTCCTTTCTTCCTTCCTTTCTTCCTTCCTTCCTTCCTTCCTTCCTTCCTTCCTTCCTTCCTTCCTTCCTTTCTTTCTTTCTTTCTTTCTTCCTTCCTTCCTTCCTTCCTTCCTTCTTTCCTTCCTTTCTTTCTTTCTTTCTTTCTTTCTTTCTTTCTTTCTTTCTTTCTTTCTTTCTTTCTTTCTTTCTTTTAAAGATTTATTTATTTTATGTATGTGAGTACACTGTAGCTGTACAGATTGTTGTGAGCCTTCATGTGGTTGTTGGGAGTTGAATTTTAGGACCTCTGCTAGTTCTGGTCGGCCCCACTTGCTTAGTCTCTGCTCGATCCAACCCAAAGATTTATTTATTATTATTAATAAGTACACTATAGCTGACTTCAGACACACCAGAAGAGGGTGTAAGATCTCATTATGGGTGGTAGTGAACCACCATGTGGTTTCTGGGATTTGAACTCAGGACCTTCAGAAGAGCAGTCAGTGCTCTTGCCTGCTGAGCCATCTCGCCAACATGGAGCTGGGCTTTTGAGCTCCATCTGTACACATGCCTTGGAGACACTGAGGTAGAGGAGGTGTGGGTGCTCCTATGTTCCTGGAGATTTGTTCTGACAGCTACAGTGCACTTGGGAACACCCAGGCTGAGTCCCAGAGTTACCTGATCCTTGTGCATCTATGTAGATAATGAAGGAGAAACTGGTATTATGCCTGCCTGATAAGCCAACGTATCCCATGTCCTTCAGAGAGGCAAAGGTGTAGGCAGGTGGGGCTCCTGGAGGGAGCTGGGCCAGATGCAAAGAACTGATCTGCTCTGACAGAGAATCGATCTGCTCTCTGGGATAGCGAAGTGGCAGCGTGTCGCTGTAGCAAGTGTATGTGAGGAGGTGGGTTGCTCATATTTCAGAGGGCTCCCTGCAGCCATCTCATCAGGGAACATCCATTACTGCGAAGACCCCGCTGAAATCCTAAACCTGTGAAGCTCAAGAGCCCAAAGATTCGCAAAGGAACCAGTTACCCAACTACTCTGTGCCTCAGTTTCCCCCTCTTCAATAGGAGCTTGAGACAGCACACACACACACTCACACACACAAGGAATTCAGCAGTAGCTTTATGTCCTCAGAGTAGCCTTGAAGCATGGTGGCTGGGATTATTTTTGAACTTCTCATTTTATGACAAGGGAGTGACTTACCGCTGTCGCCCCAGTCTGAGGGAGCAGAGGTCACAAAGCGCTTCCTCTTCAGCTCTCAGAGCTTCTCCAAATTCAAACCCCACTCTACTGTCTCACCAAGTCCGTCTTGCCCAGTCTGCTGAGCCGCTGGTCTGCAGTAAGGGCCACCTTGCTGACCCCATGAGCCCCATATCTGCTGAAGAGTTTAATAGTTCTCCTCATAACTGGGAGTCTGAGGCCGGGAGAGCGTCATGAGTTTAAGACAAAATGACTGCCAGGAGTTTGAAGCTAGCCTAAACTACAGAAGGAAGCCCTGTCAAAAAAGTGGGAGGGGCAGGGATAGGGGGCTAGAGAGAGATGGTTCAGCAGTTCATATGGAATGCTGCTCTTGCAGAGGGCCCGAGTTCAGTTCCCAGCACCCACCTCAGGCAGATCACAACTTCCTGTAAGTCCAGATCCTGGGGATCTGATACTCTTGCAGTCTCTGTAGGCATCAGCACTGGAATCCATGTGCACATGTGTGTGCATGAGCACACACACACTCACTCACATGCACATAAACACACACACACACATAAATACACAAGCACATACACAAAGGCACTCATGCATGCACACATAAATAATAAAACTAAAAGAAACAAAAATGATCGTGAGAGGAGAGTTGGGGGTGTGGCTCAGTTGGTAGAGTTCTGGTCCAGCACGCACAAAAGCCCAGCCTCAATCTCCACCATCACGGAAACTTGGTAAGAAGGATGGCCATATCTCCAGCACTCAGTGTTAACAACCATCCTTAGCTACGTGTTGAGTTTGAGACCGGCCTGGGTGACAGGAGACACTCACCATCTCTAAACAAAAGAAAACAATACCCCACCAACGCTAGATAAGACTTCATCTTGTTCAAGCTGAGTGAAAAGAGCAAAACGGAGCGGGGGTCTGTCTGTTGATCTCAGACTGGCCCTGAACTCAGAGACCTGCCCGCCTCTGCCTCCAGAGCGTTAGGGGTTAAAGCATGCAGATTTTCTTTGGGACTCTGCAGTGGGAAACTGTGTATAGCTGAGGGTCAGGAGGCTGTTGATCTGGGGAGGAGGCTGGAGCCAAAGAAACACAGAGTCGTCTGGGCCTTGGAGAGGCAAGGATCCACTGGGAGAGAAGGAGGCAGAGGAGAGAGAACAACTTATCTGAGGCAGGGGGGCTCCAGGACATGGCACCCTGGGGGGCTCCAGGAAGTGGCACTCTGGGGGGGCTCCAGGATGTGGCACCCTGGGTTGTGTTCACCACTCTCAGCAGCGCCCAGCCCCATCTTCCATGGGGCTCTGCAACCCTGAGGTTAGCATTTTGGGGTTCCCTTGTGCTTGTGTAGCCCATGAGTCTCCTTGCATGCTGTACACCATGGCTACAGTGACTGAGTCTGTAACTTCAAGCCTCGTTGCCACCGTGCAGAGGTCCTGCGGCCCATCCCCACGCACAGCTGGCAATGCTGTCACCTGTGTTAAAGGCAGCAATTAAATTAATAAAGAAAGTAGATCAGATCAGCTCCTGAGATCCAATAGCCACCTGCTAACGAGGGCACATTACTAGATTCGGGTCCCTCCCTCTTCCGGGTGGCATACTTCCAATGATAGGCTCATACAGAGTAAAGCAGTGTCAGTTTTGTTGCCTAATTTCTGACCCATTGTCTTCTTTGACCCTAAAATTTTCCATCTATCTACTCTGAAGAGGAGATATCTTGCTTCTTGTGTTTGTGGGTCACACGCCAATGTGTGTGCATGTGCGTGTGTGTACATCTGTGTGTGTGTGTGTGTGTGTGTGTGTGTGTGTGCTTGAGCACACATGAGTTTGTGTATGCGTGTGATGTGTGAAGTCCTTCTGTCTTTGTCCACCCACACCCCAGCTCACTGAAGCATGTTTTGGTTCTACCCTCCTGTTTCCCACAACTCATGACTTTATTGACTGTGTCAGATGAACTGACAAGTTTACCGACTTCATCACAGCGGAAGGTTAAGAATGAGAAAGGAGTCTTTGTGCTTCTGGAGTTTGTTGGAAAGGCCCAAAGAGGTGAAGAAAAAGAAGAGAGGGAGGCACGGCCATCCCGGGTGAGTAGGAAGTACCAGCAGCCCAAGTAAACAGGCAGGCACCTCCTGCCCAGGTGTGCTCAGCCCACACAGGCAGGGAGGAACCATCTGTATGCACAGGGAACAGAGACAAGATCAAGGAAGGTGAGCACAGGTGAGCTGGAAGACAGCCCAATGAGCAGACACTTAGGTTCATACAGGACTGACATACAAGGATGACTGTGGTTGCACAAGAATATTCTGTGCCCAACACAGAGAGGCCATTATCCATTCCCTACAGCCCTGGGAGCTCCCAGGAACCATGGAGGCTGAGCCATTCTGCATAAGCTCTCTGCATCAGATGGTCTATTTAAGCCCCCACGGTGCTTAATCTATCACAGTCGAAGCCCATCTGCTTCTTTGCCTCTTGCTGTTGCGTTGTGTCTTGTGTTGTGTGGTCTTACCTGGTCTGGCTGTCCTGGAACACCTGGACAGCCTTAAATGTCCTAGAATTTGCAGTAGAAGACCAAGCTGACCTCCAACTCAGAGATCTGCTGGCCTCTGCCTCCCGAGTACTGGGATTAAAGTAGGCTATCACACCTGGTAAAGCCTGCTTTCTTAGCCATATTAATAGGGATGTGTCTAAGCTTTTCCTGGGCCAGAGGTATAACTCAGTGACAGTGAATTTACCTAGAGCACAAGGCTGAATACCTAGCACTCAAGAGAAAAATTAACAATTTTCTTTCTTCTTTTTAAAGATAGAATCTCATGTACCCAAAGCTAGCCTCAAACTCACTGTGTAGCCAAGGATATCCTTGAACATCTGATTTTCTTGTCTCTACTCCCAGGTGCCGATTCTAAGTATGTGTGTGCATCCATGCAATTTCATACAGTGCTGAGACCGAACCCAATATCTTATGCATGCTGGGTCAGATCTCTGCCAGCTGAACTACATACCCATCCCCAGCAATGACTTTCTTTCTGAGGATGTCCTATGTCGGCTCTGTCACTCGCTGCTTTATTCCCTTGAGGACACCAGACATCCTCCTCTGGCTTCCAAATGTGTGTATGAGAATATGCCACACACACACATCCACATGCACTCTACACACACACACACACACACACACACACATATATACCCATTCATCTACGATTCTTCTTTGTGGATATCAGTAACCCACATAAAAAAGATCTCCCATCCCAAAAGCTGGTTAGAAATGTCTTCCTTACTATTAATTCAGATACAAGCAACACAGGACCTAAATATCTAAAATTATGAGTAGCTTTGCCTGACCCACACCCTTCTTGTTGCAAACGCAGCAGAGTTCCAGGCACCAGGACTAGCTGCTCCCTAGCCTCTCCTGCTAATTGGACCAGCTGCTTATTGATGGAGCCTGGATCCTGCTCTATCTGCCCAGTGTCTCCCTATCAATTTACCCTTGACTGATCAAGTCCATTGTAAATCTGTGGTGTAGGTAACCTGGCAAGAAAGAAGTTTCTGTTGGTTTCTTGGTGCCACTGAAACAAATATCCACAAACTCAGTGCTTAAAAGGAGGCAAACTCTGACAGGAGCGATGGCTCAGTCTGGAAAGTGTTTGCCTCAAAGGCCTGAGGACTTTGGGTCTGGGAGTCTAAACTCCCAGACCCAGGTGATGGGCACTCAGAATTCCAGAAACAGCAGGATGGGAGGTGGGGACAGGTGGATCCTTGGAAGCTTACGCTATCAGCTTGTTTGGTGATGTTCTAGGCTAATAGGGGACTCTCAAATCAAAGGTGGAAGGCTCCTGGGAAATGATATCCAGAGGTGGTCCTCTGATCTACAACACACATGCACGCACTGACATGGGCATCCACACACATATGTGTACTGACACATGTGAGAAACAGGGACACAGACTCCATATCTAATAGGTCAGGAGGTCAAGTCTAAATGCTTGCTCAACTAGTGCCTTACAGGCCTCACGTAGACAATGCAATCTTTTGCCTACGGTGGCCACCTGCATCCATCCTGTGCCCTCACCCCCAAATCACTCAGATCTCTGGCCTCTGTCACCCCACTCCTATTCCCTCCTTGAGGTTACAATCCTGACTCTCCTGAGAACCCCAATAATCTCACCCCAGATCCCAACTCACTCTTACTAAGTCTCTTGCCTTAGTACATACACATCAGTGTAGTATTTTTCCCTCTGGGCTTAACCTGATGCCACATTGGAGCAGAAAATGCCTTTGCTTGGTAGCCATGGCAGCTAGAACAGTAAAAGACAGTGATCCCCAGGTTTGCAGTGATGGAATTCCTGACACTCACTAAGAGATGGAGGAAGGGAAGTCAAGAGACCCTAACCTGGGCTCAGGTTACCCGAGTGCTCCCTGCCCTCTCCCTCACGGACAGCGATCTTGGGAGAGTCTAGGCTGTACAGAAAATGGAGTTAATGGAATAGATAAAGATTCCATTTTGCGGGCTGGAGAGATGGCTCAGCCGTTAAAGGCTAGGCTCACAACCAAAAATATAAGAGTTCGGTTCCCAGCACCCACGGCTGTCTCTCCAGCCACCTTTTTTGCTTTATACCACACACACACCGAGTGAGCACGCAAAATTAAAAAAAGTAATAGTTTAAAAAAAAAAAGGGGGCTGGTGAGATGGCTCAGTGGGTAAGAGCACCCGACTGCTCTTCCGAAGGTCCAGAGTTCAAATCCCAGCAACCACATGGTGGCTCACAACCATCCGTAATGAGATCTGGCGCCCTCTTCTGGAGTGTCTGAAGACAGCTACAGTGTACTTACATATAATAAATAAATAAATCTTTAAAAAAAAAAAAAAAAAAAAAAAAAAAAAAAAGGAAGAAAAGAAAAACTAAATTAAAAAAAAAAAAAAAAGCCGGGCATGGTGGCGCACGCCTTTAATCCCAGCACTCGGGAGGCAGAGGCAGGCGGATTTCTGAGTTCGAGGCCAGCCTGGTCTACAAAGTGAGTGCCAGGACAGCCACGGCTATACAGAGAAACCCTGTCTCGAAAAACCAAAAAAAAAAAAAAAAAAAAAAAAAGATTCCATGTTGCAGCTCCCACGATGGAGTGGGGCTCTGCAATGATGCAGCTGATCTGGGGAGTCACCTACGTTCTTGTAAGAAAACACAATAAACTCACTGAGGAGTTTGCCAAGCTGAACTCAGATGAAATCTTACTTTGGCCCATCATGGATGCCCGTCTAGGTGAAAAGATGTTTGTTTATTCAAAGCCCCCTGGGAAAAGTTATCACAACGGTGGAAACCAACCACGGTTTCCAGGGGACCCAGATAAGTATTTAGCCTGCCGCAGTGAGGGAAGGAACCACCATTAGAGTAAATTATGGGGTGTGGGAGAAGGGTAGCTCATTTGGTGAAGTGTTTGCTGTGCAAGCGTAAAACCCAGAACCGGTGTGAAAAGCTGGGAACTGGAGCTGTGGGCCTGTGATTTTAGCATAGCGCAGAGAGAGGCAGATCCTGGGGCTCCCTGGCTAACCAGCTTAGTCCACTTGTTGAGCCCCAAGAGTCCTTGGTGTGCCCCAAGAGACCTTGTCTCAAAACAAGATGGACAGTTCCCGAGAAATGACAGCCAAGGTTGACCTCTGACCTGCACATGTATCCTACATACACAGATACACATGCACGTCTACACCCGTACAAAGGTTATGTTAAACCAGAGGACAAAATGACAGCTCGGCAGTGACCTGAGGCTCCCAGGCACGGAGGGGCTGTGGAGGAGCAACGTGAACCCCAGAACACAGCTGCCGGGGCTTTCCTGAGCTCTCGATGGCCACTGTACTATAACAGTCAGCTGACTGGACTAGGCCAGCCTTGGGACCCTGAGAAATGCACGAGGCACCAAGTCTGCTTTCTGTTGCTGTGATAAACACCATGACCAAAAGCAACTTGGAGAGAAAAGAGTTAATCTGACTTTAAAGGTTCCAGTTCATCATGAAGGGCAGGAGCTCAGGGCAGAAACCTGGAGGCAAGAACTGAGCAGCTGGCTTTTTGGCTTGCTGTTTTAGACAAGATGGATTGTGGGTAAAGACACTTGTCCTGAGTTTAATCTCCAGAACTCACATGAAGGAGGAAAAGAACAGACTCTCACACGTTGTCCTCCGATTTCTACACGTGCTGGGTGACACATGCTCACCCACACTCACACTGCACACACACACACACACACACACACAAGACTAGAATTTTTAATATTAGAAAAATTGAATTGGAAAAAATATAAATATATTCTCGTGAGTAAAAAAACAAACCCAGGATGTATTGGTGTCAAGTATTTCCAAAGACTGAAAAAAAACAAACAAACAAACAAAATAAAACCATCGGCTAGACAGGGCTAGGTAAACCACAGCATGAGGGCCACACTGGACAGCCTGCTCTTTACGTATCGTCTGTGGCTTGCTCTGCAGAGCTTCCCTGAGGCATTCACAAGGGAGAGAGCACCTCAGAGCCCACATGTTTACCAACATGACCTTGTCTAGAGAAGCTAACCAGCCTGTTTTAGGAAGCCAATGCATCTTAGATGTTCAAATCTAACAAGGATAAAAACCAAAAACTGTTAGCAAGTAGTTATAAGTGTGCTTAGATATTTAAAAGTTCAAAACAAGCCATGAACGAATGGATGGAAGGATGGGTGGATGGATGGATGGATGGATGGACGGATGAGTGATTGTTCAACCCTCCTAGCACTTTCCAAACTGGCTTTGAATTTGAGATCCTTCTGCCTCAGTCTCCCAAGTGCTAGGATTACTGGTCTTTTTCACCCTAGACCTGAACTAAAAATGTTTTCTAAAAGGCCTTGGGAGCTAGAGAGATGAATCAGTGGTTAAGAACTCTAACTGCTCTTCCCAAAGTCTTGAGTTCAATTCCCACCAACCACATAGTAGCTCACACCCATCTGTAATGGGATACGATGTCCTCTTCTGGTGTGTCTGAAGACAGCAACAATGTACTCACATGCATAAAATAAATAAATGAAATCTTTGAAAAAAGAAAAAAAAAAGGGCTGGTGAGATGGCTCAGTGGGTAAGAGCACCCGACTGCCCCGACTGCTCTTCCCAAGGTCCAGAGTTCAAATCCCAGCAACCACATGGTGGCTCACAACCATCCGTAACGAGATCTGGCGCCCTCTTCTGGAGTGTCTAAAGACAGTTACAGTGTACTTACATATAATAAATAAATCTTAAAAAAAAAAAAAAAAAGACTTATTGTTGTATGTTTCTAAGTGAATATATGCCATGGTGGGGGGTGCTGTGTGTCTGTGGAGCCCAGAAGAAGCTGGAGTTCCGGGCAGCTTTGAGCTGCCTGACCCAGAGGAATCAAACTCAGGCCCTTAGCAAGAGAAGCCTTTAAATACTAAGCCATCTCTCTAGCCCAATCAAATTAAGAAAAAGTTAGCGAGGCCAGATAGCTGTGTTGGCACAAGACTGTCCTCTAAGCTGCTGGGTAGCCGAGGAGAGAGGATGGCTTGAGTCCAGGGAGTTCTTACCAGCCTGAAAAACACCAGCTCAAAATAAAGTAAAAATTACAATAAACGCTAATTGATGTTATTGTCACAGAAGTCCCAGCTTGCATTCAGCCCTCCCTCTCCTCCTCCTCCTCATCCAGCAAGGATGGAGCCAGGGGTACTTTTATGGGTGCAGGATCCAGCTGTGGCCCTGAGTCCTATCATCACAGAAAGGTAAAAAGTGCCTTAGTCTCAGGATGGTAACAAGGTCATTACTCTCCTGTCAAATTAAGGACCAGATGGGAAATAAGATAATGATAATGGGCTATTAATTAGTTATTTTTGAGCAACAATGTTACAGATAGTCCAGCGTGACCTTGAACTTCTGACCCTCAGGCCTCCAGTTCTAAGTGCTGGGATTCCAGACATGCTCACCGTGCCTGGATTTTGCGGTGCTGGAGTGAATTCCTGGCTTCACTGATGCTGGGCAAGCAACCTACTGAGCACCTATTTTAATTCTCCAGGCAGTGGTGGCACACACCTTTAATCCCATCACTTGGATGGCAGAGGCAGGCGGATTTCTGAGTTTGAGGCCAGTCTGGTCTACAGAATGAGTTCCAGGACAGCCAGGACTATACAGAGAAACCCTGTCTCAAAAAACCAAAAAATAATAAATAAATAAATAAATAAATAAATAAATAAATAAATAAAAATAAAAAACAAAAAAATTCTCACGGTGGCTGAAGCTGCCTGAGACCAAAGCTGCTAGCCTTTCCCCTTTCATGGTCAAAACTTAGATTTTTTTGTGTTCCCACCTAGCAACGTTCTCCTGAGCTATCCTCGGGAACATAAGGAGAACTACCGCTCAATGTCATGCTTCCAAAGAAAACGGCTTCTGACAGGCCCATCACTCCTCAGTGACCTCTGCAGAGACAAGAAGAGCCACCGCCAGATGGCATGAAGCCTCCTCCCTTAAGGCAGTGGCTCTGTCCCAAGGGTAGTTTGTACACCCATGACATCCAGTGGTCAGAGGGCACATGTGCAGAAAGAAACAACTATTTCTGCACACGTGTTTTCATTTTCATGCAAGACCCAGGGTGTGCCTACAGACACCCAGTCTCTAGAGGGCTGAAGGATGACGGGCAGATTGAGGGTGCCCTAAGGAGAGAGGGCACCCAACCTACTGAGCACCTATTTTAAGAGTGGCTTTATAGGGCTGGTGAGATGGCTCAGTGGGTAAGAGCACCCGACTGCTCTTCCGAAGGTCCCAGAGTTCAAATCCCAGCAACCACATGGTGGCTCACAACCATCTGTAATGAGATCTGACTCCCTCTTCTGGTGCATCTGAAGACAGCTACAGTGTACTTAGATATAATAAATAAATAAATCTTTAAAAAAAAAAAAAAAGAGTGGCTTTATAACCCCCAGATGACCTTGGGGGCTGGCTATCTCATGAGTGCCCAGATGTCTAGAAGAAGGTGTTTGGAAATGTAAGAACTTTGCATTCCAGCCAATTAAGTTACCTATATGGTAGAGAAAGCAATTTTTAAAAAATTGTGTGATTGGGGCTGGTTCCGTGGGCTGAGCCTAACAGTGGCTGTGGGCTCTGTCCATCTAATACCTGCCCCAATTTGTTATATTGAGGTGAAATTTGCATTGTGTAACATAACATTAACCTTTATTTATTTATTTATTTATTTAGGCTGTTTGTCTTTTTTTTTTTTTTTTTTTTTTGATGGCACTGGAGACAGATGTGGGCATGGAGAGTCTGCCCTTGCCGTGGTGTGTGTGAAGGTCAGAGGACAACTTTGTGGCGTCAGGACTTCCTCTCCACCTTTATGTGGGTTCCAGGAGGGAAGGATTCAGGTTGTCAGGCTTGTGTGACAAGTACCTTTACCTGTAGAGGCCTCCTCTTGTTTTTGAAACAGGATCTTTCAGTGTAACTCAAACTGGCTTTGAACTCACTATGTATCACAGACTAGGTCCAAACTCATAATCCTCCTGCCTCAGGCTCCAGAGAACAGGGATCAGGGCACGTGTACCACACTAGGCTGGCATAAAACCCTCTTAGAGTACAGCTCAGAGGCTGAGGGTGAGGCTCAGTTGGTAGAGCTCTTGCCTGGCGTACAAGAACCTTGGGTCAGATCCCTGGCACTTCCTAAATTCTGTGTGGTGGTGCACTCTTGTAATCTCGGCATGAGGGAGGCAGATGTAAGAGGATCGGGAGTTCAAAGGCATCCTCAGAAATATGGTAAGTTCGGGGCCAGCCTAGTCTCTAATAAACAGAGAGTAGAGTTCAGAGGGGCAGTGCGGGTGGCACCACACGCTATGCTGCAGACAAAGCAGACCTCCTGCCAACCTCAGCTTCTCTTCCTTCCTGACTTCCCCTCTATTCAGACACTTGTTTTAGCAATAACTCAGGACTTCGCATCTACTCTGCTTTTGGAAACCCAAATTAAGAAAATAACATTGAGTGCTAGAGAGACGGTTTAGAGGCTAAGAGCACTCAACTGCTCTTGCTGAGGTACCCAGGTTTTGTTCCCAGCAAGCACATGGTGGCTCACAACCATCTGAAACTCCAGTGACCCCCTCTTCTGACCTCTCCAGGCACTGAATACATATCGTACACACAAATACACGTGGGTATTCACACATAAACAGCAAATAAAATTGGGTAAATAGCTGGGCATGGTGGCGCACGCCTTTAATCCCAGCACTCGGGAGGCAGAGGCAGGTGGATTTCTAAGTTCGAGGCCAGCCTGGTCTACAAAGTTCCAGGACAGCCAGGGCTAAACAGAGAAACCCTGTCTTGAAAAACAAACAAACAAACAAAACAACAACAACAAAAGTGGGTAAATATTTTTTAGAACATATCATTGGTTGGGTATGGTGGTGTAAACCATTAATCCCAGAACTCAGCTTGTAGCAGTAGATTGCTAATTCTCTCTATATTTCCCCGTGGGTGCATAAGCCTCCTCTACACCCGCCCAAATGTTTTGGAGTTCCCCCCCAAAAAAGATACACACACAGACACACACACACAGAGCCCCATCCTTAATATGCCTTAAGCAGCACAATAGCTGGGCACTTTCAAACCTCCCCGAGGCTAGCCCTCTCCCCACTGATTTTCCTGAGCTAATACTTTCTAAAGTCCATATTTTGGGCTGGTGAGATGGCTCAGTGGGTAAGAGCACCCGACTGCTCTTCCGAAGGTCCAGAGTTCAAATCCCAGCAACCACATGGTGGCTCACAACCATCCACAACGAGATCTGGCGCCCTCTTCTGGTGCATCTGAAGACAGCTACAGTGTACTTACATATAATAAATAAATAAATCTTAAAAAAAAAAAGTCTATATTTCATCTCTGCTATCCCAGACTCAATTGGGGAAGTGGCCCCTGAGGCCTCTTCTCTGACATGGCTGGATGCTTTCCCTCTTGCTCCCTCACGCGTGATCTCTCTGCTTCCTGGTCAAGGCGATTCGGCTTGCCTCCCCCCTCACACACACATCCCCGGCCACAGCGCGCGCGCGCGCGTTTCTTGCGCCAGAATCCTAAAAGTCCCGCCTCTGTCTCTCTGCCCAGCTATTGGCCGCTGGCAACTTTATTTCCCAATCAGAGCCAACTGTGGGCAGGGACGCTCACTCAGCTCAGACGTGCTAGTTCCCGTGTGATTTCGAGCCAAAGTAGCACAAATAGCATTAGAACCAATCCACAACACTCAGAAGAGGCAGGCAGACTTCTGCGAGTTCCAGACCAGCCAATGCTACCTAATAAATCCCTGTCTCATTGAAGGAGGAAGACGACGAGGGATCTAACCACCTTTATGTATGCAGTGTGATCTGGATCAGGACACAGCCTGATACCCACGGTTTACTGATCCTTCATGTTTTATGTGCATGGAATCACACATCAGCAGCCTTCATGCCTGGCTTCTTCCGCTCAGCATGTTTTTGAGATTCAACTGCACTCCGTCGTGTGTCCACACTTCATTGTTTGATGACAGGGTAATGTGCTGTGATGTGTATTATATATACATATTGTTGATGTCTAGGAGTTGCCCCACAAACCACCTGAACACCGATCTCAGTTAAGCAGGGTGGTTTATTGAATGCATAGCTCAAGACTGATTGACCAGGGCAACAGCTCAAAGCTCCAAGCTGGACATTTCTCAGGGCCAGCTTATAAAGGCTAAAACCCCCAAACCACAATGAGCTCATGCGCAGGCACTGCCCGGTGAGCCGCCCTGACTCAAGCCATTTTAGACATAGCCGTTCATCCTGACGTTTCACTTGATGGGTCCTACATGAAGCTTATAATGGTGGAATTTCTTAAGATTGACGAACCTCATAACATATGTTACAGGGTATGTGGCCAGCACGACCCTGCTCTGAGTCAAGTTATTTTTCTGTGTGACTGGCAGGCATATTTCAGCAACAATGTAAAATAGCTGGCAGGCATGGAGGAAGGTCAGCTGGGTGCTTTCTCTGCCTCTCAAAACTAACATCTGGCTCCTGAGTCTTCACTGGTAACATCCAATGATTGAGCTTTTGTTTAAAAACAAACAAAAACAAAAAAAAAACAGTGTGGCTGGAGAGATGGCTCATCAGTTAAGAGAACTGGCTGTTCTTCCAGAGGTCCTGAATTCAGTTCCCAACAACCCCATGGTGGCTCACAACCATCTGTCATGGGATCCGATGCTGTCTTCTGGTGTGTCTGAAGACAGCAACAGTGTACTCACATACATAAAATAAATAAATAACTTTTAAAAAAACAACAGCAGTGGATCCTCTGGAAAAGCAGCCAGTGCTCTTAACTGCTGAGCCAGTCCGGTCTGTTGGAGCCTACTGCAAGATTTCAGTCCAAAACAGTGACATGTTGCAATTTGAATTAACAGTATAAACCAGACAGGAGGTGTGGACTGGTAACCGCGGTTTCAAAGGAAGTCACGGAGGAGACCCACCTGAGCCCAGGAACTAGAGCCCAATCTGGCCCAGTAGGGCTCCACCGGCACTTGGAGGAAGTAGCAGCTTGTAGCATGTTTGTGCTCTGCTGTTGAGCATTTTACACCTTTTGTTACTAAGACCATGAAAACTTCCGTAACTTTATAACTTTTTTTCTTGTTACATTTTATTTGTGTGTGTCATATGTATGCACACATGGAGGTCAGAAGACAGCATTTTTTCCTTCCACTGTGTGAGTACCGGGAATAGACAGCAGGTGGCGTTACTCACAGGCCTGTCTCTCCCTGTTTTGATGTCCGTTTTCTCTTCTTTGGGGTACTTGTCCCCAAATTGAATCTCTGGATCCCATGAAAATTCTGTTTAACTCACACACACACACACACAAACTGTTGATTTCCTTTTTTAGGGGGTCTCACTATATAGATCAGGCCGGTCTCAGACTCACAGAGATACATATATGTTCCTCTGCTTCCTCTGTAGCGATCAGTGGCGAGGGTCACCATGGATGGCCCACCGATAGATTTTTAACTTGAATTTAGCCTCCTCCTCTCTGCCCCCGTTTTGGACGTTTTTTTCCTACCTTTCTATTGATGCCCTTAATGTTGACAGTAAACATACTTTGTTTAAACCAAGACTCAGTTCCCAAATGATTTAGCCTTTTGTTCTGTTTAGACTTTTTTGTTTGTTTGTTTGTTTTCTTTCCTTTTTTACTCTTTCTTTTTGGTTTGTTTGTTTGCTTGCATGCTTGCTTGCTTGCTTTTTTTTTTTTTTTTTTTTTTTTTTTTGGTTTTTCGAGACAGGGTTTCTCTGAATAGCCCTACTGGCTGTCCTGGAACTCACTCTGTAGACCAGGCTGGCCTCAAACTCAGAAATTCGCCTGCCTCTGTCTCCCAAGTGCTGGGATTAAAGGCATGCGCCACCACCACCCAGGCTTTTTTTTTTTTTTCCTCAAGACAGGGTTTCTCTGTGTAACCCTGGCTATCCTGGAACTCTGTAGACCAGGCTGGCCTCCAGTTCACAGAGGTCCACCTGCCTCTGCCTCCCTGTCGCTGGGATTAAAGGTGTGAGCCACTACT
Source organism: Mus caroli (assembly GCF_978045245.1). Lineage (NCBI taxonomy): Eukaryota > Metazoa > Chordata > Mammalia > Rodentia > Muridae > Mus > Mus caroli. The sequence continues at coordinate 6,109,246 of NW_028227261.1, read as the reverse complement.
GCCCAGCTTTCTTTTATGTGTTTAGGATTTATTTATTATTATTTTATTTGTATGTCTGTGTGAATATCTGCTACGGGGTACAGATGCCTAAGGAGGCCAGGAGAGTGTGTTGGATTCCTCGGAGCTGGAGTCACAGTTTGTCACAGAGTGTCCCAACATGGATGCTGGCAAGGGTCTTCTGCAAGAGCAAATGCTTTTAACCACCTCGCTGTCTCACCAGCTCTTATCTTTCTTTCTTTCTCTCTTTCTTTCACTTATTTATTTTTATTTTATGTGCATTGGTGTTTTGCTTGCATGTATGTCTGGGTGAGGGTGTCAAATCCCCTGGAACTGGAGGTACACACAGTTGTGAGCTATCATGTGGGTGCTGGGAATTGAACCTGGGTCCTCTGGAAGAGCAGCCAGTACTCTTAACCACTGAGACATCTCTCCAGCCCCTTGTTTTATGTTTTTTTTTTTTTTTAAGGCAGGATCTAATAAAAAGTATGCATTTCATATTACCTTTTATTCAATCTTATTCAATATGTTGTATTTAGCTGGCTTCACACTCACTGTTGTAGAATATGCTGTCCCAGCATAAATAACAGACACTGCCATGTTCTGTGACTACAAAATGTGACACAGTCAATACTGGACCTGCTGGGCACCGGAGAGATGGCTCAGTGCTTAAGAGCAGCACCTGCTGTTATTGCTGAGAACCTAGGCTTGGTTCCCAGAATTCATATGGTGGCTCACAAGCATCTGGAACTCCACCCAGTTCCTGGGGATCCAACACCCACTTCTGGCCTCCACAGGCATTACACAAACACATACACACACACACATATACACACACAGTCCAATATATACATGCAGGCAAAATGCTCATACACATAAGTAAATCATATATATATATATATATCCTGTTAACATTCCTTCATGGAAGACTAGGTGGGGGTCTTAGATCCCCATCTGAGAGTCCAACCACTCTATCCTCTATACATCCCCTGCCCTCATGCAGCTGTGTGTAATTCTGTCTACCTGACCTGGTCACATGATGTCTGGAGACGATGGAGGGTGAACTGAAGGGAGGCTCCATCTCTGCAGCTACGGGGACATTTTCCTCCAGGCTGGGGTGAGACCGTCCAGTGATGTGGCTGTTTCAGACGTCATCCACACTCCCCCAAGCAACCGCTCCCCCACACCCTGTGAGTCAGCCCAATGCCTCATTGGTTCACAAAGTTGGACTTCTGAGAAATTCTTTGGTTTGTCAATATCCTATCTGGTGGAGGAGTAGATATTTGTTTGACCCTCCTCAGGGAAAGTTCACCTGGCACATGGCCAGGATCCCGTTGGAACCCTCACTTTTCTGCCTCTATCTCCTGAGTGCCAGAATTATACCTGACTTCTGTGGTGCTGCGGACCAAACACCAGGCCTCATTGCATGGTAAGCAAACAGTCCACCAACTCAATTACACCCCAACTCTTGCTTTCTTTGTGGTTTGTGATAGAGAGACTCACTTTGTAGCCCAGGCTGACCTCAATCTCTCTATTTTTCTTATTTGAACAGTTCCTTTCATGCGTGTGCGTCTGACTGGTCAGCTTATGGAAATGAATGCAGAGATGAGGGAGATGAAGGAGCCCATTGAGAGGAATTAATTTGCTTGAAGATTCCTGTTGACATTTGCTTAGCCTGAACAGCAGCGTGGCGAGCAGAGCAGCTTGTCCCAAATTTTTGGAATGACCTCTGTCATAGCATTATGCTTGAAAAAAATCACCTCTAGCCTAAAATGAAACTGGACGGCCATTGTGAGTTAATTAAGCTGAAGAGGCCCTCCAAACGAGGCCTGTTCAGATCTTCCAGGTCACTAAGTGTTCATGTTTTCTTTTCTTTGAAAGGAAAATATAATGAGGGGAACTATTGGGAGCAGTGTACAGTAAAATATCCCCGATTTGGCATCTGACAGAGAATGGGGGCCACTTGTAGTAAACAAAAATTCCAGAAAATTTGAACTAACCCCAGGAAGCTCCCATTAGAAATACATTAAGGGGCTGGTGAGATGGCTCAGTGGGTAAGAGCACCCGAGTGCTCTTCCGAAGGTCAGGAGTTCAAATCCCAGCAACCACATGGTGGCTCACAACCATCTGTAACGAGATATGGCGCCCTCTTCTGGAGTGTCTGAAGACAGCTACAGTGTACTTACATATAATAAATAAATAAATCTTTAAAAAAAAAAAAAGAAATACATTAAAAGTTTCAGACGAAGCTCCTCATCACTCACACACAGACACAGAAAGACAGGTTCTCATTATGGAGCCCTGACTATCCTGGAACTCACTCTGTAGACTAGGCTGGCCTTGAACTCATAGTGATCCTCCTGCCTCTGACTCCAGAGTGCCTAGTGTTAAAACCACCATGCCTGGTTTCAGAAAAAAAGGCTTCCTAAGCGTGTGTGTGTGTGTGTGTGTGTGTGTGTGTGTGTGTGCGCGTGTGTGTTCATGAATACTCTCACACACCCGAATTTGTAGGCCAGAGGTCAATGTTGGGTGTCTTCCTCAATCCCTCTCCTCCTTAGTTTTTGGACAGTTTCTCAGTGAACCTAGGGCGAGCCTAGTCTGGCTGGCCAGAAAGCCCCAGGCAATCCTCTTATCTCTGCATGCTCAGCCCTAGGGTTACAGAGTCATTGAGCTTTTTTACCTCGGAGCTGGGGCTCCCGTCTACTAACAGGCCATCCCCAGTCCCCCAGCCTTCTAAACAGAGAAACACAATAAGGAAGGCTATCTGCTGTGCACCACATGAGCCCCACTGCAGTTCTGAGAGCTTGAGGAGGGGGAGGCAAACCCCCGAAGTGCCTCCCAAAACTGCCAGTGTCACTTCCATTGAGTCAGTCCACTTCCCAGAAGCAACCAGCTGCCCCAAATCAGGAATGCAGGACCACCCTGGGGTGATTACAGCCCCTATTCAAAAGACGAGATGAAAACCTGCTGCTGATAGCCTCAAGCCAGAAGCAGGTGGCTTTTTAATTAGCACCTGGAGGGCTGAGAATCCTCTCCCAGTGATGGAGTGGGAAGTGTGGGAGACTGAGGGGCCAGCAACGAGCAGACTCTAGACACTCCAGCTCTTGTGTGAGCAAGAGGAGAGACTCGGTGAGCTCCAGTGTGATTAATTTAATTTTATCTTTTATTATTTATTTATCTTGTGTGTGTGTGTGGGGGGGTGTATTTATTTATTTATTTATTTAAGAAAAGATTTCTCTGTGTTGCCCAGGCTAGCCTCAAACTCAGAGATTCACCTGCCTCTGCCTCCCGAATGCTGGGATTAAAGGCGTGCGCCACCCCAACCAGGCAGGGGTGGCGCACGCCTTTAATCCCAGCACTCTGGAGGCAGAGACAGGCGGATTTCTCAGTTCGAGGCCAGCCTGGTCTACAAAGTGAGTTCCAGGACAGCCAGGGCTACACAGAGAAACCCTGTCTCAGGGGAAAAAAAAAAAAAAGGCATGCACCACCACCTCTGTCTTTTACTTACTTACTTACTTAGTTTAAGACTTACTTATTATGTAGAATGCAGTCTTCTGCATGTATGCCTGAAGACCAGAAGAGGGCACCAGATCTCCTTACAGATGCTTGTGAGCCACCATGTGGAGGCTGGGAATTGAACTCAGGACCTCTGGAAGATCACTCAGTGCTCTTAACCTCTGAGTCATCTCTCTACAGCCCTAATTTTATTTTATTTTTTTTTTTAAGACAGGATTTCATGTGTTCCTGGCTGGTCTTGAACTCACAGAGATGCACCTGACTCTATTTCCCCAGTTCTAGGATTAAAGGCTTGCACCACTAAGCCCAGCCAACAACTTTCATTTTTGAAATGAAAGGTAGGCACGTTTTGGCATACACCTATGGTACCAGTGACCCAGGAGGTATGATCGAACCCAACCTGGGTAACCCAGGGAAAATCTCTTCTCAATAAAAAGCAAGTCAGATGTGGTGCATACTGGAGGCAGAGCCAGAGGATCAGAGGTTTTTGAGTTCAAGGCCAGCCTGGTCTACGTAACAGAGCTCTGGGTTGGCGAGTTTGTTTTCACTTGGGGTTGGAGATTTTGTCTTTTTGTTTTGTTTTGTTTTTGTGTTTTTGTTATTGTTGTTGTTGTTTTTTGAGACAGGGTTTCTCTGTATAGCCCTGGCTGTCCTGGAACTCATTTTGTAGACCAGGCTGGCCTCGAACTCAGAAATCCGCCTGCCTCTGCCTCCCGAGTGCTGGGATTAAAGGCGTGTGCCACCACGCCCGGCTGAGTTTGTCTTTTAAAAAAGATTTTCAAGCCGGGCGTGGTGGCGCACGCCTTTAATCCCAGCACTCGGGAGGCAGAGGCAGGCGGATTTCTCAGTTCGAGGCCAGCCTGGTCTACAAAATGAGTTCCAGGACAGCCAGGGCTACACGGAGAAACCCTGTAAAAAAAAAAAAAAAAAAAAAAAAAAAAAGATTTTCTTTTAGTTTTATGAGTATGAATATTTTGCCTGCATATATATAATATGCATGTGTGTGTGTGTGTGTGTGTGTGTGTGTGTGTGCACCAAGTCATGTGAATGCCAGGTGCCATGGGTCCCCATGTAACCGAAGTTACAGATAGTTGTGAACCTCCATGTGGGAGTTGGTACTCAAGCCCAGGTCCTGCTCCCAAGCACTAAGCCATTTCTCCATCACCTGCTTTTGCCTTCTGAGGCAGGGCCTCATGTACCTCGGGCTGGCCTCAGATTCCCTGTGTAGCCAAAGGTGAGTGTGAACTTCTCATTGTCCCACCTCAATGTCTTCACACCGATTACAAGTGTACAATACCACGCCAGGTGGAGGTGGTTCTGGGATCAAACCCAAGGCTTCCTGCATGCCAGTCGAGCACTCTCCTAACTGAGTTACACGCCCAAGCCCAAGACTGTTGTTTAAGAAAGAAAAGAGAGGAAGGAAGGAAGGGAGGGAGGGAAGGAGGGAGGGAGGGCAAGCTGAGCCAGGTGCTACATTCTTTTTTTTTTTTAAATTTTTAATATTTTTATTACATATTTTCCTCAATTACATTTCCAATGCTATCCCAAAAGTCCCCCATAGCGCCCTCCACTTCCCTACCCACCCATTCCCATTCTTTTGGCCCTGCCATTCCCCTATATTGGGGCATATAAAGTTTGCAAGTCCAATGGGCCTCTCTTTCCAGTGATGGCCGACTAGGCCATCTTTCGATACATATGCAGCTAGAGACAAGAGCTCCGGGGTACTGGTTAGTTCATCATGTTGTTCCAACTATAGGGTTGCAGATCCCTTTAGCTCCTTGGGTACTTTCTCTAGCTTCTCCATTGGGAGCCCTGTGATACATCCAATAGCTGACCGTGAGCATCCACTCCTGTGTTTGCTAGGCCCCGGCATCGTCTCACAAGAGACAGCTATATTTGGGTCCTTTCAGCAAAATCTTGCTAGTGTATGCAATGGTGCAGGTGCTACATTCTTATAATTCCAGCACTTTGGAGGTTGAAACTGGAGGATCAGGAATTCAATCCTTGGCTAAACATTGTCTTTATATATTTAATTGATATTTAAAAGGTTCCCGAGAAAGCCTGGGGAGGTACGTAGCTCATTAGCAGAGCACTTGCAGAGCGTGTGTGGGAAGGCCTTGGGTTCCATGTAGAGCATGAAAATATTTTTTTTTTCTCTTTTAATTTTGAGAGGGCTGGAGAGATGGCTCAGCCGTTAAGAGCACTTGCTATTCTTCCAGAAAATTGGAGTTCAATTCTTAGCAGTCATATGGTGGCTCTCAAGTGTCTATAAGTCCCATTTAAAGGAATCTGATGCCCTCTGCTGGCCAATGCAGGCACCAGGCATACAAACAAAAAATACCCATACACACCAAGCAAAATAAAATAAAAATTATTTTAAGTTTGTTTTGTTTTGTTTGAGGCAGGCTCTCTCTACGTGAACTCTGGAGTATGGCCTCCAACTATGAGACCCACCTGCCTCCCTCTGCCTCTCTGCCACCCCGACTGCTGGGATTTAAAGACCTGAATGACCACACCCAACAAGATTTGTTTTATTTTTAGCAATGTGTGTGTATACGGGTCTTGTGTAGGCCTATGCACAGGTGTACGGGTGCCCTCAGGGCCCAGTAGATGGTACTGGATCTCTGTGAGCTGGAGTCCTAGCAAGTGAACTTGGGTCTTCTGAAAGAGCAGCAGGTACTCCTAACCACTGAGCCATCTCTTAAGCCTCTAAAGACACTTTCTCTTTCAATGGTTTTTTTTAATATTAATTTATTTTATGTGTATGGGTGTTTTGCCTGCATGTATGTCTTTGCACCACCTGAATTTAGTAGCCACAGAGGCCAGAAGAGGGTGTCAAGTTCCCTGGAACTTAGATTTACAGTCATGATCTGCCAGTGTTCTCAACCACTGAGACACCCCGAAAGAAAAGGTGTTTCAGACCCATCTTACAGATGAACAAAATGCAAAATGAGGCTCAGAGGTATTGACCTCCTCAAGCAAGTCAGAAGTAGCAATGCTACAGGCAGGTAATGCAGGCTCCCCAAGCTCTCCTGCTTGGAGATGCCCCTCCTCTACATCCTGAATGCTCACAGCTGTCCTCTCACTGGAAGCTGCCTGGCCCAAGGCAGCCCAACTGATACTTACTGATGCCTGGATGTGCAGATTCAGCCTCCTGCCTCAGTTTCTCCTTCAGCCCAGCCTTGCCTTCACCACTGACTTGAGTGTCTTTCTAAGGGACAGTCTGTTCACAGGACCCAGGACAGCAAGACTCCACACAGCCTCCAACTCGCTTGCCTATAAACTCCTCCCTCCACCAGCAGGGAGTGGCTCCAGGGGGAGGAGCATTCTCCAGCGGGACCTGGGCAGGCGCTTCCCGCGTGTACAGCACTCTCGTCCCACATGTTTGCCAAATGCTGAGTGACCTCTGCCCTGCTGACCACAGAGCCTTTAGAAGCTCAGACGTCACTACCTGGGAAAGCACAGTGATGAGTGAGCTGCCTACCTTTTGATAAAAACGCGCGCTTGCATTCGCACACACACATACACTCACGCTCGCACGCACGCACGCACGCACACACAGAGCAATCAGTAAGAATAAAGTCTCCATGACATTTGAGGAGCTCCAAAGTTACAGACCGTTAGTTTTCGGTTGTTTCCTTCATCAGAGTCTCCCTATTTATCTCAGACCGGCCTCAAAAGCACCATCCTCTCCTGCCTCACTGGTGTTGGAATTACAAGTCTGCAACATCAAGGCCCTCTGAAAAGGTCATCACACTAAGTAACACTTTGGAACACTTTCAGTCTGCCCAGCCTCAGCAACTGAGTCTTTCTCGAACCAAGTCTTCCCCAGGCTACCTCCCAGTGCCTAGCTGTCCCGGATCCACTCGGGTCCCCTGTGCAGCCACTGTCAGCCACCCAAAGCGTGAGCTTGCCTTGAGTTGACCTTGAGGTACCCCAGGGTGTATTGCTGCCTCCCTGGCAGCCTGAGGAGTTATTAGCTGAACACTCACTTACTAAGCTTGAACCTTGCCCTGCACAGCCTGTGGCCGCCTGACCTCTGGCCCCCAGGTCCTTCTGGGCAAACACCTCACAGCCTTTTCTGCCTAGTCAAGGATCTTTGGGGAATATGTCCTGGCTAGTGTTTCACAGTCCCTGGGGAGACAAGACAGAAAGAGGCTGAAATTGGTGGACCGCGGGAGGGGGGGGGGGGACGGGGTGGGGGAGTGGATTTAGTGCATCTCCAGAATCAGGGTTCTTCTCTGCATACCCAGGGAACAAATCCTACCTCGTGACAAATTATTTTCAATAAACAAGGGTCCTCCCTAACTCCCCTTGGTAGTCCCCTTGGCTTGCAACTCCGGATCCTGGGGGACAGAGGGAGCAAGGAGGAAACCTTGGTTGGACCTCACCACTGGCTTCTCCAAGTGCCATTCTGATCTTTCTCTCCTCAAAGTTCCCAGCTCAAAGCTGCCCCAGGAGGCAAATCTTACTTCACATGTCTCCCACACACATCCATCTTTTTATTTATTTATTTATTTATTTATTTATTTATTTATTTGACTTTTAGAGACAGGGTGTTCTGTGTAACAGAGCCCTGGCTGTCCTAGACTCGCTTTGTAGACCAGGCTGGCCTTGAACTCACAAAGATCCACCTGCCTCTGTCTCCCGAGTGCTAGGATTAAAGGAGTGCAACATTTTGTTTATTTTTAATAAAAGGATTTATTCACCAAATGCATTTTACTTATGTGGATGGTGCCTAATACCTGCAGAGTTCAGAAGACGTCATCAGACCCCGCCCCTGGCAATGGAGCTATCCAAAGTTGTGAACTGTCATCTACCGGATAGCTATCTCTCCAGGCCTCACTCCCAGTTTATTATATCTGACCCTGATTCTGGCCACAGGCAAATCTGTGTAGATGCCAAAAATTACTCAGTACAGAGCTGGTATGGAGCTACCTGCTGTCAATAGTCACAAAGGCCGTGCAGATGCTTGTAAGACACCGTGTGGGTTCTGGGAGCTGATCCCAGTCTTCCACAGGAGTGACCACGGAGCTCATAGTTACATATATGTGTGTGTGTGCTCTAGTTACATATATATGTGAGGGTGGCAGTGCTCTGTGTGTGGGGGGATGTGTGTGCTGTGTGTGGACAGGTGCCCATAAAAATCAGAGGCATCAGATTCCTCTGAACCTGGAGTTACAAACAGTTGTGAGTTGCCCAGTGTGGGTGCTGAGAATCAAACTTGGATTCTCTGTAAGATCAGTGAACATCACTGAGTCATTTCTCTAGTGTGCACTATTTTTTTTAAAGATTTAGTGATTTTGGGGGCTGGAGGGATGGCTCAGCGGTTAAGAGCACTGACTGCTTTTCCAAAGGTCCTGAGTTCAAATCTCAGTAACCACATGGTGGCTCACAACCATCTGTAATGAGATCTGACTCCCTCTTCTAGAGTGTCTGAAGACAGCTACAGTGTACTTAGATATAATAATAAATACATCTTTAAAGAAAAGATTTATTGATTTTATTTATATGCGTACATTGTAGCTGTCTTCAGACACACCAGAAGAGGGCTGTCATCCCAGCACTAGGTAGCAGAGATAGGTGGATCCCTGAAGCTCTCTGGTAGCTATCCTAGCCCAACTTCAGGGCCAGGGAAAGACCCTGTCTCTCAAAACTTCATGGTGGATGGCAGTTAAGCAAAGGAACCCCGAAGCTGGCTGTGGCGGCACACCCATTTAATTCCAGCACTCAGGGTACAGAGGCAGCCACAGAGAGTGGCCCAGCACAGCCAAGGTTCACTGAGAAACCTGTCTCCAAACAAACAAGCAAAAGGCCTTGGGCTCACCCTCACGCAGGCATACACACAACCACAGGGGGAAAATACCAAACATAAGTGTGGTAGAAAGGAAACAGAGGAAGGTGCTTGGCGGCAACCTCTGACCCCCATGCATGAACACACAGGCACATGGACCCACACGCTCATGTGTACACACACACACACACACACACACACACAACCCTACGTTGGCTGAAGGTGTTGGAAACTTCTTTTCTTTTTAGGTAGCTAGCTCTCAAATGTTTGCCGCAGGTTCTGGCTGACGGCTTTGTTCTATATTCACAGTAAGTAAGGCCGTCTCTGCCTTCCTCTGAGGTGCTGAGCTGATCCTCTGTGTATTTCTGAGGATCAGAAGCCAAAAGTGTTCGGCTAAGAAGATAGTGCACCTTTGGTGTTGATGTGCCCTGGTCTCTGCAGGGTCCTGTGCTCTTTCACAGTGCCCTGGCACCCTGTCAGCACCTTCCCTCAACACACCAGTGAGCAAGCTTTTGCCTGACTCTGTCCAGGACAGATTTTCCCAAGAAAGGGTTAATACCAGCACCTTTCTTGTCAGGCTGGGAGGAGCCAGGCAAAGTGGAAAGGGTCCCTTCAGCAACAGCCAGAGCTCTGCAGTGCCAATAGCAGCACCTTTGAGCTCACAAGGACAGCTATGATAACCTTAGAAGAACAGGAAAGGACTGGAGAGATGACTCAGTGGTTAAGAGCACTGACTCCTCTTTCAGAGGTTCTGAGTTCAAATTCCACAACCACATGGTGGCTCACAACCATCTGTAATGGGATCTGATGCCCTCTTCTGTGTCTGAAGTGTAGTCATATACAATAAATAAAATCTTTTTTAAAAAAAGAGAAGAAAGAGAGGAAGAGGAGGAGGAAGAGGAGGAAGACAGAGGACATCGTATAGCACCTGCAGAAAAAGCAATTCTTTTGACCCATACAGGGCAAACTGGGCTGGGTGATGCCTTTGATCCTATCTCCTTAGGAGGCAGAGCCAGGAGAACCTCTGTGAGTTCCAGGACAGATACGGCTACACAGATAAACTCTATCTTGAAAAAAAAAAAAGAAAGAAAGAAAAAAGAAGCTAGGCTGTCATTCCACGGATGTGCATTTCTGAGGTTTCCTGACTTCTATTAGTTTTAACTATGGCATCATGCCCAGCTTAGCAAACTGTGCTTTGGACACAGATTCCAGAGATCGGTGCTATAGCAACATCACATACTCAGTGTCTTTGTTGTAGCCCTGCATATCAGTGGGAAAATTTGAGAGCAGCTTAAATGCCCATCAGTTGGACAATAATGAAATTGTGTATAATGTTCAGACTATGATGATGCTGAGCTCAGCCCTGCAGATGAACACAAAAACTCAGTCATAGTGACACAGGGTTGTAATCCAAGCCCTTGAGAAACTGGGACGAGAAGATTGTCACAAATTCCAGGTCAGTCTTGGTTATATAGTGAGACTTTGTCTCAAAAAGCAAAACAAACAAACAAACAAACAAAACAAACAAACAAAAACACCTGGGGCTAGGTGTGATGGGACACACCTTTAATCCCAGCACTCAGAAGACAGAGGCAGGCAGATCTCTATGAGTTAAGGACCAGCCAGATATAATAGCAAGTTTGAGGCCATCCAGAGTAGCCTCAAAATTGCTATGTAACTGAAGCTAGCCTTGAACTCCTGACCCTTCTGTCTCCACTCCCAACAGCTGGTATTATATATAGGTAAGTGTCACCTTGCCCAATAATATTTAAATTTTAAAATAAAATAAAAAGGTGGGTGGGCTGGAGAGATGGCTCAGTGGTTAAGAGCACTGACTCAGCCGGGCGGTGGTGGCGCACGCCTTTAATCCCAGCACTCGGGAGGCAGAGGCAGGCGGATTTCTGAGTTCGAGGCCAGCCTGGTCTACAAAGTGAGTTCCAGGACAGCCAGGGCTACACAGAGAAACCCTGTCTCGAAAAACCAAAAAAAAAAAAAAAAAAAAAAGCACTGACTCCTCTTCCAGAGGTCCTGAGTTCAATTCCCAGCAACCACATGGTGGCTCACAACCATCTAACAGGAATCTGATGCCATCTTCTGGTGTGTCTGAAGACAGTAACAGTGTACGCACATACATAAAATAAATAATAAACCTTTTTTTTAAAAAAAAAAAGAAACTTCTTTTGCCACAGTTAGGCACAGTATACCAATGAATGAAAATAAATTCAACTCAGTACAAGGAGCTCGATAGAGTTTGGGTGTCATTCCGCAGACATGCATCTTAGCATTCACAAGGTCCTGGTCTGAAGCCTAGCTACACACACTGCACAAAGAAGCCTTGAGGTGATTTATAAAGACTGCCTAGAGAGTGGCCTCTGTGGGCCTCTCTGGGACAGCCCGGGAAGAGCTTCCTCTGCCTGGCACCCAGGCCCCATTAGGAGAACCTTGGCACTGACAGCGTGACCACCTCCTGCCAGGAGTCTATGAGTAAGCAGCCAATCCCGGGAGAGAGTCCAAACAGGGCAGACCTTGAATTGGAAGGAAACAGAAGCATCTTTGTCTCTGTGGGACTCCTGAGTTCAAAATGTTGGCTGTACTAAAGAGACCAAGAGCCAGGAGCCTAGGACGTCAACATCCTCAGCCTGCCCCTTCCCCCCGGAGACTTTATGAGTTGTCTTACTTAGGGTTTCCTATTGCTGCAACGAAACAATAGGACCAAAAAGCGAGTTGGCTAGAAAAGGGTTTATTTGGCTTACACTTCTATAGTCATTATTGAAGGAAGTAAGGACAGGAACTCAGCAGGGCAGGAACCTGGAGGCAGAGCTGATGCAGAGGCCACGGAGGATGCTGCTGACTGGTTTACTTCCCCATGGCTTGTTCAGCCAGCTTTTTTTTTTTTTTTTTTTTTAAATATAACTAAGGACTAACAGTCCAGGGATGGCACCACCCACAAAGGGCTGGGCTCTCCCATATTGATCAGTGATTGAGAAAATGCTCTACAGCTGAATCTCAGGGAGGCATGTCCTCCAGGGAGGCTCCTTCTTGCTCTCTGATGTATCAAGCATGTATCAAGTTGACACACAGTACCAGCCAATACACAAGGGATCATAAAAAAATTATAAAAAATCTCATCTGGGCAGTGCTGACACACGCCTTCCATCCCAGCACTCCGGAGACAGAGGCAGGCGGATCTGAGTATGATGTCAGCCTGGTCTACAAAGCAAGTTCCAGGACAGACAAAGCTACATATTAAGTCCTTGTCTAAAACAATAAAGTTAGGAGCTGGAGAGATGGCTTAGTGGTCAGAGTAGATATTAGCTCCTCTTCCAGAGGACCAGGGTTCAGTTTTCAGCATTCACTGGGCAGTTCCACAGGAGGAGGCCAGTGTCGTCTTCTGGACTCAGTGGCAGCTAGTGTGCAAGTGGCACACATACACACATGTGCCTGCCGTGCGGGAGGCCCGGGTTCGATTCTTGGCCAATGCACATGCATACATGCAGGCAAAAACACCCAGGTACATAAACTTTTTAAATGAAAATAGCCAGGCTGGTGAGATGGCTTAGGGAGTAAGAGCACTGACTGCATTTCTGAAGGTCCTGAGTTCAAATCCCAGCAACCACATGGTGGCTCACACAACCACTTATAATGAGATCTGACGCCCTCTTCTGGTGCATCTGAAGACAGCTACAGTGTATTTACATATAATAATAAATAAATCCTTGAAAAAAGATGAAAATAACCTAAATTTCAATTTGTTTTGAATATAGACAAATATATAGATACACTACCAAGCTCGTAAATAGCAACTGTAGCTTCAGAGGCCAGATTCCCAGACTGTCCACAAAGAACCCCAGTCCCATCTCCCAGAGGCAAGAATGGCAATCAGAAACAGCTTGCTCTGTTTTCCTCTTTCTCTGACTGCTCTGAGCCTCCCTGGGAACATCTCTCTTTTTATGCTTTATACATTATCCTCACCTAGGGAGCTATACATGATTACATGGTCACGCTCCTCATCTTGGGAGCCAGAGTAACTACACTCCTTCCTTCTTCCACATAGTAATCCTACCTCATATTTTGAGGCAGAGTCTCTCGCTAGGATCACGGATCTGTCTAGGCTGGCTGGCCAGCAAGACCTAGGGATTTTCCTGTCTCAGCACTCCCTGGCACAATATGCCACCACACCTGGCTTTTTAAAAATTACATTTGTGCTCTTCTTTCTTCTTCTTCTTCTTCTTCTTCTTCTTCTTCTTCTTCTTCTTCTTCTTCTTCTTCTTCTTCTTCTTCTTCTTCTTCTTCTTTTTCTCCTCCTCCTTCTCCTCCTCCTCTTTCTCCTTTTCCTCCTCCTCCTCCTCTTTCTCCTTCTCCTCCTCCTCCTACTTCTTCTTCTCCTCCTCTTTCTCCTCCTCCTCCCCCTTCTCCTCCTCCTCCTCCTCCCCCTTCTCCTCCTCCTCCTTCTTCCCCTTCTCCTCCTCCTCCTTCTCCTCCCCCTCCTCCTCCTCCTCCCCCTACTCCTCTTTCTCCTCCTCCTCCCCTTCCTCCCCTTCCTCCTCCTCCTCTTCCTCCTCCTCCTCCTCCTCCTTCTTCTTCTTCTTCTGGAAAACACCAAATGGCAGATGACGCCTGTGGGAGGGCCCAGAGGACTCCAGGCCCGGGATTAGGAGGCCTTGGCGGCTTCTGAGGAGGATTCCGCAGAGATCTTAGGGGCCGCGGAGGTGGTCGAGGCTGTGGCCATGACCGAGGCCGCAGAGCTCGTGGAGCTAAAGCTGGATCAAGAAGTGGATTCCGGGGCTGGTGAGATGGCTCAGCGGGTAAGAGCACCCGACTGCTCTTCCGAAGGTCCAGAGTTCAAATCCCAGCAACCACATGGTGGCTCACAACCGTCCATAACGACTCCCTCTTCTGGAGTGTCTGAAGACAGCTTCAATGTACTTACATATAATAAATAAATAAGTAAATCTTAAAAAAAAAAAAAAAGAAGTGGATTCTGGTCACCAAGCTAGGCCGCCTAGTTAAGGACATGAAGATCAAGTCCCTGGAGGAGATCTACCTGTTCTCCCTGCCCGTTAAGGAGTCTGAGATCATTGACTTTTTCCTGGGTGCATCCCTAAAGGATGAGGTTCTGAAAATCATGCCAGTGCAGAAGCAGACTCGGGCTGGCCAGCGGACCAGGTTCAAGGCATTCGTCGCTATTGGGGACAACAATGGTCACGTCGGTCTTGGTGTTAAGTGCTCCAAGGAGGTTGCCACTGACATTCGAGGGGCCATCATCTTGGCCAAGCTTTCCATCGTCCCTGTGTGGAGAGGCTACCGGGGGAACAAGATTGGCAAGCCCCACACTGTTCCATGCAAGGTGACAGGCCGCTGTGGTTCTGTGCTGGTGCGTCTCATCCCTGCCCACAGAGGCACTGGCATTGTCTCTGCTCCTGTGCCCAAGAAACTCCTGATGATGGCCGGTATAGATGACTGCTACACTTCAGCCAGAGACTGCACTGCCATCCTGAGCAACTTTGCCAAGGCCACCTTTGATGCCATCTCCAAGACTTACAGCTACCTGACCCCCGACCTCTGGAAAGAGACTGTGTTCACCAAGTCTCCTTATCAGAAATTCACTGATTATCTTGTGAAAACCCACACCAGAGTCTCTGTTCAGAGGACCCAGGCTCCAGCTGTGGCTACCACATAAGGGTTTTGTACAAGAAAAATAAAAGAATTAAGTCTGCTTAAAAAAAAAAAAGTTGCATTTGTGTGTGTGCATGTGTCTGTCTATCTATCTGTCTGTCTGTCCACCATCATGTGGACAACTGGAAGGAGTCAGTTCTCTCCTCTACTACAGGGATTGAATTCAGGTTAATTGCCATGGCAACCAAGTGCATTTATCCGCTGAGCCATCCTGCCCAGCTCCCCTAGCACTTCTCCTGTGGGAGCTGGAGATCAAACAGGTGCTACCATGCAAGGAGAGCGAGCACTTTATTGACTGATCTCTCTCAGCACGGAATCAAGCAAGACTTCTGAGAAGCAAAATGTCTTTCTCTGGTTGCCACATAGTTGCCCTCTGAGCCTAATACAACCCAGCTGCCAAATGCTTTATTTTGTGTCTGCTGTTAGCATTCACTCTAGGCTCCGCCCCACAGTTACCTGGCAACAGCCAGGTGTGCCTGACTCAGTATAAAAGGGGCTGCTTGCATCCTCCTCTTCCTCTCTTCCCTCTCAGTCCCTTCTCTGTCTCTTCTCTCCCTATTCCCCTCCCCCGATGTGTTCGTGTTCCTGGCTGGCCTCTCCCTCTCCCTCTCTCTCTCTCTCTCCCTCTCTCTCTCCTCCCTTTAACTCCCCTCCTGTGCCATAAATAAACTGTACTCCATACTATATCAGTCCTGTGGCTGGTACCTCAGGGGGAAGGCATTCCCCAGCTTGGGCCTGCAGAGGCACCCCTTCCACCTCACCATACCTCACTCTATTAAACATATTCTGGTTCTTTCTTTCTTTCTTTTGTTTTTTTTTTTTTCGAGGCAGGGTTTCTCTGTGTAGCCCTGGCTGTCCTGGAACTCACCACTGCCCGACTATCTTTCTTTCTTTTTATAAAACACAACACCTGGCACACCTCCTTCCACCTCTTTCTAGACCTGATTATTATTTATTTATTTATTTATTTATTTATTTATTTATTTTTGACAGAATCTTGCTATGCAGCCCCTGGCTGGCATGGAACTGGGACACCTGCCTGCCTCTGCCTCCTAAGTAGCATAGAGGGATTAAAACTGCACATAATCAGGCCTGGCCTTGCCTTGTTTTGGAGGCCGGATCTCATGTAGCCCAGGCTACTATGTAGACAAGAAAGACCTTGAGCTCTTTTTTTTTTTTTAATTTTTTTAAATGTTAATTCCTACATGAGTGTTTTGACTGCCTGTATGTATGTACACCACAAGCATGCCTGGGGCCCACAGAGGTCAGAAGTGGGTGTTGGGAACCCTAAAACTAGGGTTATAGATGGTTGTAAAATGATGCCAGACCTTAGCATAACAGACGCCATGATAGAAGTAACACTCAGGCCTTGCAACCCCCGCCCCCATACACCCCCACCCCCACCCTCCCCTGCACACAGGCAGCAACACCTGGCGCCACAGAACAAAGACCTAATCCATCAAAGTGCAGAGGTCAGGGAAAGTCCTGGGCTTGCTACCCTTGCTGCTCCCTGTCTGTAGTTCTGATTCTGGCTAAGTGAGGTGTGTTAACCCAGGATATGATTTTGTCCTTAAAAGCCAATCCTGAGAAAGGTTCAGGAGGACTCCACTCAGATCCCAAACATGCAGTGGCCTCCTCACAATGGTCGTGACTCACCATGTGAGGTGTGGGGAACCAAACCCTGGTTCTGTGCAATAGCAGCAAGTGTTCTTTTTTTTTTTTTTTCTTTTTTTGGTTTTTTCGAGACAGGGTTTCTCTGTATAGCCCTGGCTGTCCTGGAACTCACTTTGTAGACCAGGCTGGCCTCGAACTCAGAAATCCGCCTGCCTCTGCCTCCCAAGTGCTGGGATTAAAGGCGTGTGCCACCAAGCCAGGCGGCAGCAAGTGTTCTTGACTGCTGAGCCATCTATCTGCCTAAACCTCAGCTGTCTCCCCCTCCCGAGGGCTAGGATTACAGGTGCTATGCTCAGTCTTAAAAAGTGATTGCAATGATATTTTAAGTCCCCCTTTTCTCCGGGGAAGGGCCTGGTGCTTCTCTCAGGGTCTCACTGAGTCAAATCTGGGGCTTTGTTTCAACAGGGCACAGAGAAGGCTCCTCGCCTTGTTACAGGCCCTTCCTGGAGGGACTCTGGGAAAGCAACTGAATCCGTGGGTACTGATGCCTCCCGAGAACTAAAATGTCACCACAGCTCTGGGCACGTGTTACAGCTCAGAACTGCCACCTTCTTCTTCCTACATTGATCAACCAGCTGTCTTAGGCTTCCTCCCACGGCCTTGAGGAATCTGTTTCCTCGGGATTTTCCAGTCCTGTGGCTTCTGCTTACAAGCTGCTGTGTCTTTTCGTGTCCACTTTTTTCCTACCATTAGAGCATCCCCTTGGTATATAAGGATTTCAAATTTCCCAAAGGAGCAGAAACCCCTGGACAAGCTAGTCCCTTACGACTGTTAAAGGACTCTCAGGCCAGAGCCTCTTATAGGTTGCCCTCTGTCCTGACCCCTAGTCCAACCAACCGTGTTCAGGTCAGTTTAAGCCTGAGAAATCCTTCCACAGGAGGCACTGGCAGGCACTCAGAAGGCCTCAAAGGAAAGCAGTTTATCCACTGGCACCTTGTTTGACCTGTGTAGTGCAAATTCCGAGTCAGCCATTCCCTGGCGGCGCTTTCCCGCTGAGCTCAAATGACCTGTGAAAGTTCGGCAGCTGGCCGGTCCTATTTTTATCTACCTTTAAGATTAAGATCAGGCTCTTAGGATCCCCATTCCGCCAGTTATAAATCCCCCTGGCTGCTCTTCTGCTCACTCTGCATAGCTGTCGGGCCTCTAGAATCTCCCCTGCATCTGACAAAGGCTGCTTTGAAATCCTCTCCCTCTTCTGCACTTTGCTTATCACCGGGAAACAAAACAGACAATAAACATCGGAACTCCTCAGGGACCCTCACTCCAGAGGGGATTGTAACCAGGCTTGTGAGAAAGCCTGGGAGTTGTTACTCCCTTCCTTAAGAAGTGTCAGATAAAGTGTGGGGGGTTGGGAGCATGTGGTAACTGGAACTCAATTTGTGATACAGTGTAACTGAGCTTTCTGCTTCCCAAGCTTTCCTTAGCTACAGACTTGTTCTGGAGAGAAAACCCAGGAGTAGCTGGCCCCCACAAACCCTGAGCTCTCAGCTCTTAATTCTAGGCCCTTATGATCTTGAGCTAAGAATACAAATTAAATTTCATGCTGAGTATATCATCAAAATCCAGGGAGCAGACCAGCTTTGTCTGGGAGAGTTCATGCTGAAAGGTCAGGGGTGGGGATAGGGAGCCGGGTTACCTGAACTGACCCCTTCTCTTCCTAGTATTTCCACTTGTGTAAGCATCTACAACCTACTGGTTAGTCATGAGTAGCTCCGTGGTGCTAGGTTCAATCCCCAGCACCAACAGAAGTTAGAGCTGATGTGGGGGCAGCCTTGGATTTGGTGATAGGCTAGGGTAATAAAACTTCCTCGGGCAACGTTATCTGGCTCTGACAGGTAGAGGGAGAATTTTCTCATTCTCTCGGGTTCACCTGAACCCTTGGTGGAAACCCTCCCCTCAGTGGATTTCAAAGGGCAATGAGTGGCCGTCTTTAGGTTGCTGAGAAATCAGGGGAGATCCGACGAAGGTGGGAAGAAAACCGTCAAGCTAATCTGCTGAAGCTGCTGTAGTTGTGAGATGCCAGCACCTTCCGGGCTGTTGTCCCAGCCTGCTGAGAGGAGCCACCTGGAGCTGGTATGACTAAAGCCTTGGTCTGCAGGTTTGGGAGTAACACTGTATCACACACATTTCCAAGAAAAGGCATCCTGTGAAGCCAAAGCCCTGGGAGCATGGGGCAGAACTCTCCCAGCGCCCCATAGACTTGCTTTCCTCTGTAGTCTGCTGAGACAGACCCCCTCTTCAGCTGCCCCTTGCCCCTCCCATCCCCCCCACCCCCCCCCCCCCGCTCCTGTGAGAGGGATCAGCATTCTAGGGGACACCTTTTGTCTTCCCTAGCTGGAGGTATGGGGGTGGGGGTGTCCTTGCAAGTGTCATGGAGGAAAGGGAACCTCGTGAAGTTGTAAGAATGGAAACCAGGCGCAGATTGACTTCATCAACCTGGACCAGACTTCCAGGAGTCTAACGATGTATTTAAGCCCAGTCCAATTTGAAAAAAAGGTTCCCGGTGTAATACAATCTCAGGTGCATAAAGATGCATAATTACATTGATACTCAACCCGGGGTCTATCCAGGGTATGTGCCATTTCCTCAACCCCCACCCCTGGAGCTGAGGACAGAACCCAGGGCCTCACACTTGCTAGGCAAGTGCTCTTCCACTTTTTTTTGAAGATGGGTTCTTGAGGTACACTATCTGTACTAGCTTAAGGGCCTAAGGTTCTGTCCTGGCCTTGGTCACACAGGTAGCATAGAGGTCATTTGTGCTATTAGCCACCTCTGGTCCTGGGTGGGTGATTTTGGGGAAGCCTCTGGCTATAAAGGTCATTTAAGATTACTAGCCATCTCTGGTCCTGGTTGTGGGAGCTCAATATGGCCGGATCCCACAGACAGCACAGATCCCAGGCTGTTAACCACTCTTCCAAGTCTCAGCTTTCTAGATGGAAGAATGGGTTTTTCATCTTTCCTACTGGAAAGACAATCCTCTGATTGACATTCTTGGTTTCTCTGGAGACCTGTGGGCATAAGGACCTTCATGCTCAGCTCCCGAAACCCAGTTTCTCATCCTCGTGCTTCCTAGCATTAACCCCTTCTCCTGTTCCTTTTACTCAAGGTCCCTGGTGAATGCCTAACTAGGCATTTTAAACAGCATTCAGTGTTTTTAGGTCTGTCTCCCCAAATGCATTTCTTGCCCCATCTCTTCTTCCTATAGCTTTTTTTTTTTTTTTTTTAAGATTTATTTATTTATTATATGTAAGTACACTGTAGCTGTCTTCAGACACTCCAGAAGAGGGCGCCAGATCTCGTTACGGATGGTTGTGAGCCACCATGTGGTTGCTGGGATTAGAACTCTGGACCTTCGGAAGAGCAGTCGGGTGCTCTTACCCACTGAGCCATCTCACCAGCCCCTCTTCTTCCTATAGCTTAAGTCAGCTTTGAAGAAGTGCATGACGCTAGACATGTTGTCTTTCGCCTGTAATCCTCAAACCCAGGAAGGTAAAGACAAGAGAGCTGAAGCCGGGCAACGATGGTGCACGCCTTTAATCCCAGCACTTGGGAGGCAGACGCAGGTGGATTTCTGAGTTCGAGGCCAGAGCGAGTTCCAGGCCACCCTGGGTTACATAGAGCCTTGAATTTATCACCCTCCCACCCCCACCTCTACACACAGACACCAGGGACGCTGTTGCCTTAATGGCTGCCCTCAATACTATCCTAGAGGCAGAATGTTGACTGCAAGTCAGAGATAAAATGTGTGTGTTCTTCCTAATGGAAAACTCTGGAGGGGTGATAGTAATGGAGGGAGGTTGATTTCTAGCAAAAGGAGAGCTGGATTTTATCTTTCCATGTCTAACCATTTATTTGTGTGTATGTGTGTGGGTGGGCACATGCTCACAGGTACGTGCAGGTGGGAATCCAATGCTGACATGGAAATCAGTTCTCTCTTTCCATGTGAAACTTGGGGCTCAAACTTAGTTGTTAGACTCTGAAGCAGGCACCCTTACCCACTGGACTGTCTCACCAGCCCGATTTTATTTTATTTTTTTTTATTTATTTATTTTTAAATTTGTAAAGATTTACTTATTTACTTTATGTAAGTATACTGCAGCTGTTTTTAGACACACTAGAAGAGGGCATCTGATCTCATTACAAATGGTTGTGAGCCACCATGTGGTTTCTGGGATTTGAACTCAGGACCTTCAGAAGAGCAGTCAGTGCTCTTAACCACTGAGCCATCTCTCCACCCCCCACCCCCAGCCCCGATTTTATTTCTGCAAATTGAATCAGAACTTGAATCTTGCCCAAGGCAGTTGTGTACAAAAAGTTAAGGATGCTTCACAGAACAAACTTGAACACGAGGGCCCAGCAAATTGCTCTATAGCCAAGGGTGGCTTTGAACTTCTGATCCTTCCGATTCTGCTTCCCAATTGCTGGGATTACAGGTTTGTGCCACCATCCCCGAGTTATTCCATGGCTTTTTTCTTTAATTTATTTATTTATTATATGTAAGTACACGATAGCTGTCTTCAGACACTCCAGAAGAGGGCATCAGATTTCGTTATGGATGGTTGTGAGCCACCATGTGGTTGGTGGGATTTGAACTCTGGACCTTCGGAAGAGCAGTTGGTACTCTTTTTTTTTTTTTTTTTTTTTTTTTAAAGATTTATTTATTTATTATACGTAAGTACACTGTAGCTGTCTTCAGACACTCCAGAAGAGGGCGCCAGATCTCGTTTCGGATGGTTGTGAGCCACCATGTGGTTGCTGGGATTTGAACTCTGGACCTTTGGAAGAGCAGTCGGGTGCTCTTACCCACTGAGCCATCTCACCAGCCCCCAGTTGGTACTCTTAACCACTGAGCCATCTCACCAGACCCATTCCATGGCTTTTGTGTGTGCTACAGAGGTACTCTACCACTGAGCTACATGGCCAGCTCTAGGTCCACTTCCACGAAGAGCTATGTCACATTCTCAGTTGACTAGAGGTTTCTGCCAGGTGGGTCACAGGACATGTACTGGTCTTCTTTCAATCTAGTGTCCAGCTGCAGACACCCCGTAGTGCTTTCAAGTCTGACATTCTATAGTCTTGGTAATTTATTTCCTCTCCCCGTGCCTTTGATCCGCCACTGCCATACAACTGCCCAACAAGCTACTGCCAGTGAGAAATGACAACTGAATGCCTGTAATGAAGTAAATGGCCCTGTGCTGACTGCAGATAACTGTGAGCAGGGCCTGAAACAGAGCCTGGAGAACCATGGAGACAGAGTGCGTGTGGCAGGGCAAGGCTTGTGGAAAAAGATTCCTGTTAGAGCCACAGTTTGAGGTTGAAATGCTGGCTCAGGACACTGTGTGGATACCTCCAGAAAGCTTGCAACAGCAGCTGCTGAGAGAATGGTCCACTGTAGATTCTCGCCTGATTTACTGGGTCTAGCAGACAGCTGTTTAATTCTATCTTTATCTCCCCGGTCGTTTTAGTGTAAAATGAAGAGGTTGTCCGGAGCCCTCTCAGTGCAACGGTCTTAGAGACACACAGAAAAGAGAGTTCAGAGTGTATGATTTCTTGAGGTTCTTAAAAAACTTGGGAGAGGGCTTTGGTTTAGTTGCTGAGTCATGGGACTAGAGTTACTTGGTTTACGCAGCCAACACAGGTCAGTGTATTGCTGGGGAAGTCTCATTTTGCAACTTCCTTGATGTTTCTTTGTTAAATTTAATCCCAAAGATCTTCTTTAGCAATGGAAACTTGTTTCCTGTACTAACACCTTGGACACAATAACCCTTCGTTTTTCCCCAGTGCCTTGGAAACCTTCCTTGGTCAGGAGCTGCCTGGAGCAAAATGCTAAGGGTTGAGCAGCTTCCTCTAGCTGACTAGAAGATATAATAACCAGTCAAGAACACATTTCAGTCTCTTTATGAAAGACAACACAGAAAAGATAGAAATATAGGACGTTAACTCCCAGACTCACAACCCAAGAGAAACGTGGGAGAAAATACAACAGAAACGATGTGTTCCCTTCAGTCCTACAGTGAAGTGTGTGCACGGCAGGTGTTGAAAGCCGATTTCTGTAGTGTTTGAGACAAGATCGGGTCCCTAGGCAGCTCAAGCTTGTCTCAATTTGATGGCTACTTTTTTTCTTTTGATTAGTATCACACTTTGTGGTTGGGGATGGAGGTCAGCTTGATGTCTGACTGACTGCAGGTGCCTTTGCCCCTGAGCCATCTCGTGGGTTCTAAGATAGGGTTTTGTTTGTCTGTCTTGTTTTAAAATATTGTTTGTTTGTTTGTTTTTGTTGTTTTTTTTTTTTTTTTTTTGACAGGGTTTCTCTTTGTAACTTATCTGTCCAGGAACTAGCTCTGTAGATTAAAGACCCACATTAGCACTGCCTGGCTAGCTATCATCACTTTTATTCTTTCTCCTTTCTTCATTTCTTTTTTTTTCTTTTTCTTTTTTTCTTTTTTTTTTTTTTTGACAAAGTCTCATCATTATGCCCCATCTGAATTAGAATTCACTATGTAGACCAGGCAGGCCTTGAACTCAGAAATCTGCCTGCCTCTGCCTACCCACAGCTGTGGTTAAACACTAGTTTTATTTTCTTCATCAGAAGGGTAAAATGGCTCCACCCTGCGCTTCCGGACGTTTGTCACATCATTGTGGAATATTACTAGTCTAGACTTTTGAGAAATGCGTCGGGATGGCATAAAACCCCAAAGTCTAATCGCGAATATGGGTCTCAAGAACTGGTAGGTCAAGAACATCGAGGCCACAGGCAGGGAAAAGAAGTATTAAATCTTTAAACAATGGAACATTAACATGGATGAAGAATAAATCCACACTGAGCTAGTTCACCAGAGAAGTAAGGAAAGTTCTAGAGTAGGGTGGAGTGGCTGGGTGGGTATAGCACAAAGGTACTGCCTTATTAGCGTGAGCTGGACAGTAGGATTCGGTACCCTCCACACAGTAACAAATGATTAGGTAATATTAAGGGAAAGGTCACTTTCCCTTGGCTACCTCGGCCTGAGACTCACTACAGCAAGGACAAAAGGACGGGGTCACCTTGGCAGATGGCACCAGAGAGCCAGGACCAGTGGCGAGGGCGCTCAGTGCGCAGGCGCAGTATCCCATGCGCTTCCCCCTCATCCTCCCCCCACCCCCCCGGCCAATTCCACGCGGGAGTGAGGCCCTCTGGCCGCGCATCAACGTTTCCACACCGCCGGGGGCTCCAGCACCTCCCAGAGGGGGGGGGAGGCCGGCTGGAGGGCCGAGGCGCGAAGGTCATCAGCAAGGTCGTGGGCCGGACGTGCGGCGCCACAGCCACGCCGAGTGCGTGTGAGACTCGGAGTACGTGCCGCGGGCTCAAGCCCTAATGCCCGCCGCGCAGCCCAGCCCCGCCCCGCCCCGCATCCGGGCTCTGTAGACCCTCGGCCGGGCCCCAGGTTCCCAGCGGGAGACTCGCCCGGCATTCCAGCTATGCCCCAGGCAGGCTAGGCCCAGCCAGGCAGGCAGGACAACCCCCGCCCCCGTGCCCTCGCCCCTAGTCTGGGCAGGCCGAGCGGCCGCCTCGGTCACGCTCTTCTATTGGAGTGACGGCACGCTGAGCCAATGGGGAGGCGTATCGGAGGGAGGGCGGGCCCGAAAGGGGAGAACTGGGCGGGGCCTAACGAGCAGGAGAGGAAGTCAGAGTGGGAGGTGCTTAGTGCTGCTCCGGTACAGGGTCGCGCTCGCTTCTGTCCTTAAGGCTCTCCTCGGTGTCCACAGCACTCTCTTTCCTTCGCAGCGATCCTACTGCCAGGTATGGTCCGTGTCCCCACCGGGGACAGCTCGCCTACTAGCTTCGCTTGGGGACCCGGTGGGTACGTGCACCCACTAGCCTGGGCGGGAGCCGCTATCCGGGGAGCACTCGGGTCAGCCTCGTGGAAGGACGCAGGCTCTTGGAGGTGGAGGTGTGAGCCCACCAGTGATCACCGAGTTTCAGGGTTGCAGTTTAACCGGGTTCCTAAGCGGACAACAGCAAATGCAGGCCACGGATGGTCGCGGCCGTGGAGAATAGAAAAGTACTTTCTGTGTAGTTAAGTGGAAGGTTTCAGAGGGAGGGAGAGCAACTTAAACCCCCGATGCTCATTAAATCCTTTCTCAAAATGGAAGGGCCAGAAATAAGGATGCCCAAGAGGCAGAGCGCCACACCCTAGTAGATCCTGCTGGGGCTGTAGCTCCTGGACCGCAATCGAGCGTCACTGGGCGGGAGTGGTCCAGCCCATCTCTGCTGTGGAATATTCCTGACCCGTGAGTGTCGGTTAGGTACTAAGAGTAGAGGAAATTGCAGCAGTCCCGTTGGATAATTGGGAAGCCCTCAGGAGACCTCGACGCAATTAGGCAAGAGTACGGGTTTCCTGGGTGGCTACTAGGCGAACTGACTTAAGATGCATTTAAGAAAACTTCCTGTTCGTTCTGGCCTAGGCAGTGTGGTTCCTTGGCTGCCTTGCTTTCGGGGTAGACCACATCTAGTCTGGTGATAAGCCTGACCGATAGGTCCACTTTTCTGCCCTTGGTCCAGCGTTCAATCCAGATAAAGACCAAGTGGGTGAGATCTTCTTCCTTTAGTTAAAGACGTTTGCTGCCTAGCCAAAAGATCCAAGCTAGATACAGAGGGAGGGATCAACTCCTACAAGTTGTAAGGTCTTTGCAGCTCATAGTGTGGCACGTGGCTGCTCCTCCGCCCCCATAAAGGAGATGCACACATGAAAGTGTAGCGCTAGGGATGCTGAGGCTGGAGGATCACTGAGTTCTGGTCGGCCTGGCATTCAGAGAATGGGGCGAGTAAGAGAAGACAAAGAAACCTATGGTAGGGGAATAGTAAGTAGGCTTTGTAACATAGTAGGTAAAAAGTAGATACTTTATTCTTGGGTAGTGTACAAAGATCCTTTGTCTTAGAGAAGACAAAACCACAGAAGTAACTTCTGTTGAAAAAAAAAAGCTGCCTTTGCTTCAGTGCTTGCCACAAAAGATGTGAGGAACCTAGTTAGATAATAATAGCTTCTGAATGCTGTATTGTCTTCATGTCTCATCCAGTTTAGCTCTAGAATCTATTTGGTAGGTTTCTTTCTTGGAAAGCCTGCTGGGGAAGAAATAAGAAAGGGACTTGTTGTTTGTTGCCAAATATCCTCTTCCTCTCGGGATATTTTTCTATTAAAGATCTACTTTGAATACCTTTTAAAAGTGAGACAAGGTGCCCTTTTGAAATGCACTGACCAGAAGTCCTAGCTCTTGCCTAAATATGGCGGCGATTGAACCCAGGACCTCCCACGTGCTAGCCAGCATGGCCACCAGGCCAAGGAGTTTGGGGTTCTGGCCTCCTGCCTCACACTTTCTTACTGGTTATCAAATCCATGTTAGCTGAATATTCTGCTCTTGTCATGGGTGCAATTTGATGAATTAGGGGTTCTTTTTTTCCCACAATTACACTGCTTTGAAATGTCACATTTCCCTCCGGTCTCCAGGTCTGTTTAACCTCTGACCTTCCGTCTTATTTCCCACTTCCTTCTCTGTGGAGCCAGAACACTGTTCTATGCAGTCAGAGGATTTAATTTGCCCACAGTACAGGTAGCTTCTGAGGGCTTTCTGGAGGAGTGGTTTATTTCATTGTGCCATGTTGACCTCAAGCTTGGCGGGAAGTCCAAGCCACCGACCTGCTGTGTAAGGAGTAGTCCTCGCTCCCCAAACCCTCACTGATGAGTGACTTTCCTGTATGTTAACTAACGCATAGCCCATTTGGTATCTGTCAAGTCCAGGATCCCTCAGAGGTGATGGCCCTGGAATGAATTAACCTCTGTGTAACTGTTTATGGGTGATATAAGAATGTCTTTCTCTCCTACAGAAGTTCGCCATGTCTATTCTCAGGATCCACGCCAGGGAGATCTTTGACTCCCGTGGGAATCCCACTGTTGAGGTGGATCTGTACACCGCAAAAGGTACATGCATCCACTCTGCTTCCTGGTTTCTTCTCACTGAGAATGGGGTCAGGGTGGCAAGGCAGAGTCCCTCTGTCTCTTCCTTCCACGCACTGAGATTACAGGCATCTGCCCCCATGCCTTCTTTCTTGGTGTTTAAGACAGGATGTGGGTTGGGTGGTTCATTGGGACGGGGAAGTAAGGGAAGGCAAGTTCCAAATTCACATCAATCACAGTTGTAAAAAAACTTTTACATTAAGAAATTGTCTGGGTGTGGCGGCTAAAGCTTTTAATCTCAGCATTGGTGCCTGCTGCGGGGGGTGGGGGGGGTTGCCAGTTTTGAGACTAGCCTGGGCTACACAGTAAGGCCCAGATTGCTCTACTAAAAAAAATAAAAAAACCCCAAGCCCCATCTGTGCTAATTTCAGCATCTGCATTCAGAGGTGCGGGTAGTGGGTGCAATAGGAAAGAGACCCGAGGAAGATGTGGCAATATGGAGCTCTGAGGGCCTGCCAGTCTGAGCTGAGTCATTGTGTGACTCAGAATTCAAGCACCAGAGCCCAGCCCTACCTACCCATTGTCCCATCCCCCAGGAAATGAAGGCTCCTCAAATCATCAGGGAGAGCCTGCCTGTGCACTGCCGCCTTTGTCTTTGCTAGGGCCTCTCTGCTGTGACCTGGTGAATACCAAGAATGCTAGGTGGCATCAGGTGTCAGATAGCAAGGAATGGCTCCACCTGCTGGTGACCTCGTACATGACAAGGTTTCTTAGCAAGGGATGGCTCCACCTACTGGTGCGGCTTTATGCTTAAACAAAGACAAGATGGGAGGGCATCTCACTGTAGCCAGTTAAGACCAGTATTTACAATAATTAGTATATTTTGCCATAAGACCTCCTGTGTTTGTAGCCCATACTGGTCTCAAATCCTCTTTCTTGGGTGCTGAGATTAGAGCTGTGGGCCTCACTATTGGCCTAAGTCTCTCTGAGCACTGGGGGAGGTGATTCAGATAGAAAATGCCTGCTGTTCAGACATGAGGCTCAGGGTCCAATCCCCAGTAGCCACATAAGAATCCAGGCCTAAGCCAGGCGTGGTGGCAGGCAGATTTCTGAGTTCAAGGCCAGCCTGATCTACAAAGTGAGTTCCAGGACAGCCAGGACTACACATAGAAACCCCGTCTCGAACCCCCCCCCCCCCAAAAAAAAAGAAAAAAAACCAGGCCTAGCAGCAGCACTGGAGAGACAGGATATCAGCTAATGCTGCCAAATTGGTAAACTCCAGGCTCAATGAAACCCTGGGTCACCGCCTGGCTTCCACGCCTTGTCTTAGATTGAAATGAGTGAGATTTTTATGTATTGTCTAAATGTTCCTGAGGGTTGAACTCTGCACACGGTGCAGAGAGTACTGGGGTGGGGGATGGGGTGTCCCAGCGCTGGAGGCAGAAGTTGAGAGGCGCCCTCTATAGGGTGGAAAGTAGGGTTTGTGTGGTATCCCAGTCCATGAACTCCACCACTTGCATTCTCCATAGTTTGTGAATCTGCCCATCTGTTTTTGCCACTCAGAAGCACTTCCTCGCCTATGCCAGAACCGTGTGGATATGTAGGGTGAGCCAGCATGGGTTGCAGACAAGGGTACCTTGCAGCCCTCAAGCAGTTGTGGCCACGTTAGCACTTTCTGTTTAGTGGGTCTGTGTTGTGTGCTCTGTATAAAGAGTGGCGTGGAAGACTGTCAGGTGGGTGAGGAAGCCATGGTGCTTCTGCATGTGGATTCACTGACTGAGACTCGGACGTGAGCTATTGGTCTGATTGCTTGGTCATTTGTACACTTGATTTTTTTATCTTTTAAAGACAAGTCTTGCTTTGGTCCCCTCTGGCCTCAGACTCAGATCCTGCTGCCTCAGCCTCCTGTGTTTTGGGATTACAGGAATGTGCCATGCCCAGTGCTGAATTTCGCACCTCTATTCCAGGTCTGTTCCGAGCTGCGGTGCCCAGCGGTGCGTCCACTGGCATCTACGAGGCCCTAGAACTCCGAGACAATGATAAGACCCGCTTCATGGGGAAGGGTAAGGATAGGAACCAGTCACATCCTCACTCGCCAGCCCCTCTCGCGTTCCCCAGGCATTCTCACCTGTAGCATTGCTCGCACAGGAAAGCCAGCAGGGTAGCCTACCAACCCCCACCTTCCTAAGCCTGGAAACCTGGCATGGAAGTCCTAGGAGACTGGTTGCTGATCTGCTAATATCACTTCCTCCCAGAAGGGTCTGATGCATGCCATCAATGGGGACATGTAGACAGTTCTGTTGGCTTTTTGGGTGCCTAGTTGATAGGGTCAGCCTGGGCAAATCAGCTCCCACATCCGTGGTGGTGTGGAGTCTGCCTGTCGTAGGTGCAGCAGTCAGCACACTGCCTTTTTCCGTGATAGAGTATTAGCCCTGCATGCTGTCTGGTCTTTCTAAAGAAAGACTGTTGCTGTAACCAATAGTGGCAAGGGCAGCACCTGGGGAAAGTCTACAAAGAGAGGGAAGGTTGTGTCAGAGGGAGGTCTCAGGGCTAAGGAGTCAGCCAGGGTTAGGAGAAGCCTGACTTCTCGAGTGCTCCTGCCTCTTCTTTCCTCACTCTTTCCTCTGTGTCCTCTGAAGCCTGTTCTCTCCTGAGTCTCTTTTTCCTTCTCTATTCACCTCTAATGGGCAGGCGTCTCCAGACCTGTTAAGTATGTTAATGAGTTCCTGGCACCAGCCTTGTGCACTCAGGTAACACTCCAGGCATCCTAGTGTGCAGCTGGTCTGCCCGGTGCATGGTCTTGAACTAACACCTCTCAAAGCACTCTGGGCTGATGGCTCTTGTGTGGCTCTAACCCCCTGGGGTGCTAGGGAAGAGCACTCAGATTGGGCCAGAAAGCCCCATCGTGGGGGAAGTGTGATGGGTAGGGGTCTAAGAGATGCTGTGGAGGCTCTTTGGGCTTCTGGGCCCATGACTCCAGTGCTCCAGCAAGGCTGCTCAAGCCTGTGTACGGTAACTGTGTAAGTAATTTCATGATTGTTCCTTCTAGGTGTCTCACAGGCTGTTGAGCACATCAATAACACTATTGCGCCTGCTCTGGTTAGCAAGGTAGGACCCATCTCCTGGTGACTACTCTATATCCATGCCACCAGAGCAAGGACCAGGACCCTCCCGTTCACAGAATAGCTTACCCTGAGAGCTTTGGATGCTGGCAGGATCCCTTCTTGCATGAGTCTAACCTGCCTGCTGCCAGTGTGTGCCTTTGCTTCTGAAAGCACCTGAAACTGGACCAGACTGGGCGGGGGAGGGGAGGGGACGCTTGACATGTTTCCTGCTGCTCTCTTGACCTTTTGGGGCTCATGGTCCAGATTTTAATAGCAGCTTTGTATGTCATGTGGGATGGCTGCATATGGACTTTGAAATTTGTTGCGCTGTTGGGGTGGGGTTGGTTTTGTTGCAGACTGTGGGACTGGGGATAATGCTCAGGTGACAGGAATGTGTAGATGCTTACTGCAGACTATAGATAGTCCCAAACACTGCATAAAGTAGGTGCCTGCAGTTCTAGTATTAGGAGATAGGCAGAACTCTACCCCAGCCCCATCTTATTTGATGTATACATACTGTGTGTAAACCCCTGAATTCAATGCTTTCCCCCATCTCAAAAAAAAAAATAAACTCATTTGAGGCTGGAAGAAAAGCTCGGGAGAATGGCACCTGCTGCTCTTCCAGAGGATCTGAGTTGAGCTTGCTCCTAGCACCAATGTCAGGTGGCTGACCTGCTCCAGGCCTAAGGCAGACCGCAGTAAGTCTGCCGTAAAGGAAATGAACCCACAGCTTTGGCTAGGATAGTGTACCTTTGTGGTTCTTTTCAAGTTACTTCTTAGAGGAAACCACTGGCCATCCATCCTTCCTGTTTGCCAACATCTAGTTCCTCCCTCTTGAATTCACAAAGTCACCCTATACCATCCAGTTATTTTGTCGCCAGCGAGCCTGTGCAATGCTGTGACTGGTTCTGTTTGTCTGGTCTCCAGACAGTTGCTCATTACAACTGTCTGTGCCCTCTCCTCCAGTCTCCTGGGCACCTCCTAGGCCTTCCTCCTCACTTGGGGAGGCTTAGCCTCTGGGAACTTTCTGCTTGGGCAAATGTTTGCCTTCCTTCTTCTGCAATTCCTTGTTAAACAAAACTGCAAGACCAGAACACTCACTCACACAGCAAGGTGGTGATGTAGATTCTTTTACATAGTGACTTATGAGTATAAAGTGATAGAATGGACACTTGCATGTATACTTATGGGCCACGTGCATGTCTGGTAGCTGTGGTAGCCAGGAAAGAGCATCAGCTCCTGCATAGCAGCTAGTGCTAACACCTGAGCCATCTCCAGCACCCACACATGCTGTGTGATGTAGACAGTCGAGGTTATTGCTTCATACACTCCCCAAATAGCCATGTTTACCAATCAGTTGTTGGTTAGGTGATCCTGGGCAGCCTGTATCATCGGCGGCATTCTCACACCAGACAATGGTGCTCTGTCGTTTGTCTTGGCCAAGAGCGACAGCATTAGAGGTAGCTTCTGCAGACCCTGTTTGCTTGAATGAACAGTAGCTTTATTTCTTAATTTTTATCCAAGAACACCCTTGTTTGTGGTAATACTTTATAGCTAATGCCACACACATCTGCCTTGTATGTGTGACCTTGACAGCCTAGGTAAACTGTAGTCTCTTGTGGACCCAGGGAAATGCCGGAGCTGTTAATTAGGACAAGTCAAAAGTGGTATTGTTTTCTCTTGCGCTACTCCTTTGGTCTGTTTGGAGTTAGGGATTGAGCCAGTCTTCTGCAAGCATTGAGATGCTCCACTCCCAGGCCCTTGGCTAAAGTGCTGCTTGGCAGGGGAATGGGGGGCAAATGCTAAGCCTTAGCCCTCACTTCCTGTCTTCCTGCAGAAAGTGAATGTTGTGGAACAAGAGAAGATTGACAAGCTGATGATCGAGATGGACGGCACAGAGAATAAATGTGAGTTGCCCGGGTGGAGCCCATTAGTTCCTTGGTCAGAAGAGGCATGTTGATTGTGTCCACCATCTTAGCAGGCCGGTGGGAAAGAGGCTAAGAAATGGCATCTGCTCACCATTTACGTTTTATTCTAGCTAAATTTGGTGCAAATGCCATCCTGGGAGTGTCCCTGGCTGTCTGCAAAGCTGGTGCCGTGGAAAAGGGGGTGCCCCTTTACCGCCACATTGCTGACTTGGCCGGCAACCCTGAAGTCATCCTGCCTGTCCCGGTGAGTGGCCCTTTGGAACTTTCTATAAAGCTGTCTTGTTTTATTTCTGTTGCTGCGGTAAAATACCCCAGGAAAAAGCAGCTTGGCTTGTTTTAGAAAAAGTGTTTGGCTTGTCACCGTTCTGAGGACAGTCCCATCATGTCACAGTTCTGAGGACAATCTGTAACGTTAGGGGTGTCAGGGCAGCAGTGAATCCTTAGGTTCTACAGTCAGAAAGCAGAAATGAAGCTGGGCAGTGGTGTGCCTTTAACAACCTTAGCATTTGGGAGGCAGAGGAGGCAGGTGGACAGCTGAATTTGAGGCCAGCCTGGTCTACAGAGTGGAGTGTGGCCCGGGGTTGGGGGAGAGTGAATGCAGAGATGCACCTACCCACCTCGCCTCCACCCATACAGTCTAGAACCCAGGGACTGGTGCTACCCAAAATGGGCTGCTGGCTTTACTCATCAGATACGCTAATCAAGACATTGTCCTCACACCCACCAGGAGCCAAATGATCTCAATAAACTTTCTATATGCTCCTGAGTTCTGTTGGGTTGACAGATATTACCCATTACAGAGTGTCATCCATAGGCGCCCACAAGGACCCTGTTCCTTATTGTGCATTTTTGACTCCCAGTGCAGTGAGTAAGAAAAGGCTAGTTTTCAGAAGAATATTTCCATAGTGAGCATTTCAAGATGCCCTGGTCGTGTCAGGGCCATATTCATAGGGACCAAAGGGTAGCTAGCTGAGTTCAGAGGCTTTGTGCCCTATGGTGGGTAACCTCTGGCTTCCCTGGGCTGGTACCATAGCTCTCCTCTACTTCTCCAAGGCTTTCAATGTGATCAACGGTGGTTCTCATGCTGGCAACAAGCTGGCCATGCAAGAGTTCATGATCCTGCCTGTGGGGGCATCCAGCTTCCGGGAAGCCATGCGCATTGGAGCAGAGGTTTACCACAACCTGAAGAACGTGATCAAGGAGAAGTACGGGAAGGACGCCACCAATGTGGGTGATGAGGGTGGATTCGCACCTAACATCCTGGAGAACAAAGAAGGTAAAGTCGCTGAGAGCTGTGCTGTGCTGTGCTGCCTGCTCAGAGCTGCCGCTCGAGGAACAGGAGCAAGAGCTTGGGCTTTCTGCTTTTTCTCTTTGCTGTTTTATTGGGTAGCTTGAGACAGATCCCAGATCCCCTAGGGCTGCTACCATATGCAGTGCTGGTAATTGAACCTGCCTGGATTCTCTGGAAGAGCAGCCAGTACTCTCCAGCCAACATATTTGATTCTATTTTAATGTGTGTGGGGGGGGGTGCACCTAGTATTAGCGCCTCCTTCCTTCCACTGTGGCCAGAGGGATTGACTGGTTATCAATCAGGCATCTTGTAGGTCCTTTGTGATCTCTGACCTGTGTATAATGTACTTTATAGAGAATTCCCATAGCTGGTGGGGTCTTTGGCAGGTAGCAGGAGACAGCTTAACTTGAGGTGGCCCTTGCCGAGGTTTCCCTTTTGGGTCCCTGTCTGCATTCTATTAAAGCCAGTCCTCAGGACAGCTGATCTCAGCTCAGCTGGTTACTGTAGTTGTATCTTGGCCAGCACAGCTGCCCTGGCACTAAATTTAGTGGGACCATTGACCACAAGAAAGGCTGTGTTAAACTTGATATGGCTTTGGCACTTAGTGGCCCCAGTGTCTCTCATCAGTGGCTTTTACTTACAGTAGGAATAGGAACCCCAAGGCAGGGCCTGGAGAGATGGCTCAGATGGTTAAGAGCACTGACTGCTCTCCTGAGTTCAAATCCCAGCAACCACATGGTGGCTCTTAAACATCCCTAATGTAATCTGATACGCTCTTCTCGGGTGTCTGAAGACAGTTACAGTGCTTATGTATAATAAATAAATAGATATATAGATAGATAAATAGATAAAATATTTTTTTAAAAAATGAGCCCCAAGGCAGGACAGAGTGCAGTCTGCTCTGTGGGGCAGTCTCAGCAGCTGTCACAGCGGAGCCTGACTTCTGTTACCCACCTTGGCCTCACCTCTTCAGCACTGGAGCTGCTCAAGACTGCAATCGCAAAGGCCGGCTACACTGACCAGGTTGTCATCGGCATGGATGTGGCTGCCTCCGAGTTCTACAGGTCTGGCAAGTATGACCTGGACTTCAAGTCTCCGGATGACCCCAGCAGGTACATCACGCCCGACCAGCTGGCTGACCTGTACAAGTCCTTCATCCAGAACTACCCAGGTGGGTATCGAGGCGGTCTGGCTCCCTAGTCAGCTTCACACCAGTCCTTCTGTAGAGATGGATTCAGTTTGGTCAGGGTTAGGCCATGAGCCCAGCACACTCCTCACTCCCTGCCTGCCCCGTTCTTTCAGTGACAGCCTTCACTAGCACCAGCTCGTGTTGACCTTGAGCAAAGGCATCCATGCTTTCATTTTCATGTTAATGTTAGGCTGGAGACTGGTACACGCCCTTTTTTAGTCAGCAGATGGGCAGATCTCTGAGTGGGGTTCCATAGAACAAGTTTCAAGTGAGTTAGTGCTTCTAAGTTCAAGGTGACCTTGTGCTACACCATGAGATCACAGCCAAACTCTGTACTACAAAGACCCTGTCTCAAAGCAGAATTAAGACGTTACTTTAATCCCAACAAGAGATTGAAGCAGGAAGTTAAACCTTAAGCCATTCTGTGCGTCATAGTGACAGACTAATCTCAAACACATCAGTTTTTAACAAGCTGCCCAGGACCACAGACCAGGCTCACACTGACGGCGGGTCTCCTTTTTTACCTCAGTGGTGTCCATCGAAGATCCCTTTGACCAGGACGACTGGGGCGCCTGGCAGAAGTTCACGGCTAGTGCGGGCATCCAGGTGGTGGGCGATGACCTCACAGTGACCAACCCTAAGCGGATTGCCAAGGCCGCGAGCGAGAAGTCCTGCAACTGCCTCCTGCTCAAAGTGAACCAGATTGGCTCCGTGACCGAGTCCCTGCAGGCGTGAGTAGCCTGGGGAGGGGCTTCTGGCAGCCAGAGGGATGTGGCAACGAGCCTTGGCTACCTGATCCTTGTTCCCTGAAAGTTTGTCTCTTTGGGGAGCTTGGAGTCAGGGTTAGCGACCATGAGAAAGAAGATGGGAAGCTTTCAGAGGAGGGTGGGGCCAGGCAGGGTGCATCACTTGATCTGACTTCTGCCCTTTCTTTAGGTGTAAGCTGGCCCAATCCAATGGCTGGGGCGTCATGGTGTCCCACCGATCCGGGGAAACTGAGGACACTTTCATCGCAGACCTGGTGGTGGGGCTCTGCACTGGGCAGGTAAGAGCTGCACACCTAGGTGTAGTTTGGGGGGTTTGGCTCTTCACACTGACTGAAGGCTAAGCCTTTGTTCATGTTCCCTGTTGCTTCTGTAATGATGACTTTTCCTTTGTCCCTCCAGATCAAGACTGGTGCCCCTTGCCGATCTGAGCGCCTGGCCAAGTACAATCAGATTCTTAGGTAAAGACACTTTCTGGTCACAGCGGGGAGACCAATGGGTGTGCTGTTGGGATCCCAAGCCAGGCACAGATACTGGTTGGTAATGTGTGGCCTGTGCTGTGCTGCCATCTTGTGGTGGAAGGCAGACAGGTCACCTTTGAGAGTCCAGCCACATTTAGAGCTGGGTGACAGTAGGATGTGCCCATATCCTCGGCGTAGCCAGTGCCTCACTGTGTAGCTCAGGCTGGCTGAGAACTGTCTCCCAGTCTGATTTCAAATTCATAGCAAGTACCCTGTTTCCACCAATCATGTACCGGAATTAACAGACGTGGTCCGCAGCAGCCTCTTACACGAAGAGCTAACCTTTTGCTTTCTTTCTCTTTTCTGTTTGCCAAGAATCGAGGAAGAGCTGGGCAGCAAAGCCAAGTTTGCTGGCAGGTCCTTCAGGAACCCCCTGGCCAAATAAAGCACGGACTGGAGATCCCTGGAGCCACCAGCTGCTAGGTCCTCTGTCCCTGATGTCATCCAGGCGGCTCAAGGCCAGCCCAGTGCGTGCCCCTCCCATGTCACTGCTTCCTTAGGCATCCACACCTGACCACCAGAATCCCTGCTGGAGACCCAGCTTTGCAATCATGTGATTGGTCTGAATCATTGTTTCTGTCACCTGACTTCCCAGCTAGTGTCTGGAGCCCTCAAGTCCAGTGTAATCTCTAGGGTGCCCACCGTTAAGACCCCCCCCAGTGGTTTACATGCAAAAATAAAAGCCGCAGAAGTCCACGAGTATGATGGGCATCTCATTTGTGATGACCTGGGGCTGGAGGAGCCTGGAGGCTTCTGTAAGGACTGCTGGGCAGGAAGGTGCTGAGCCAGCTTCAGGTTCCAGTGCAGAGATTACCTGCAAAGCTCTGAGGCTGGAAGGACTCCTTGGAGAGATGTCCAGCCAGTGTGGAAGGCGGAGACCGGGGGAGGTGTTTGCTTTACCAGTCTGGTGCCCTGAAGGGAATCACTTCCTGGGCATTGGGTGGGAAGCAACCTGAACTTCTGGAGCCAACTGTGCTGCACCAAGCATGATTGACAGGTGGTGTGTGATCAAGGCCAGGGGCAGGCAATACCTCACAATGGGAACTTGACAGTTGTGAAAAGGGAGAGCATTTCATGTAATGCTTAGTGATGGTTCACACTTAATCCATGCAGAGTCTACAGAATGAGTTTTAAGACCACCAGAGCTGTTGGAGAATCAAGCTGCATCAAAAAAGTGCTCAGGCACACATAGCTGCATAGCACAGATGTGAAACCTTCAGCAGGACCCAGAATACAGTGTGAGGGGTCATTGTATTTAGAAGAAATGGGCTGACAAGGCGGCCAGATGCCTCAGGACCTGGTAGAGAAAACACTGCCCTCTCAAGGTGAGGTTTAGGTGGACAGGTAGTCTTTTTTTTTTTTTTTTTTTTAAAGATTTATTTATTTATTATATGCAAGCACACTATAGCTGTCTTCAGACACTCCAGAAGAGGGCACCAGATCTCGTTAAGGATGGTTGTGAGCCACCATGTGGTTGCTGGGACTTGAACTCTGGACCTTCGGAAGAGCAGTCGGGTGCTCTTACCCACTGAGCCATCTCACCAGCCCCCAGGTAGTCTTATCAGAGTCCTGGACATCCAGGTTCCCTGAGTCCTGTTATCCCAGTCTATGGAGCAGAACCACTGTGGGGTGAGCTTAGAAGCTGGCATCTATGATTTTGTGCCATGTGTTGGAACTTGTCTGTCCATAGCAGCACGCATACAGCTGAAGGCTGCCCTTACCCACCCTTGTGCGTACCAGGAGAGTCCAGCATCTCTTCCCTGATTGGGGGGGGGGGGGGAGTTGCTTAGTGAACATCCCTTCAAATCTTCCCATGCACTCTCCAAACAAGGACAGACTCACACCCATCTACCACGCAGCCGGAAATAGGTCTTGCAACGTTTAACATCTCCAGTAGACTCTGAAGCTGGGTGCTCTAGTCCATAGCTGTGTTTTCAGCACTTGCGAGGCTAAGACAGAATTAAGTTTGAGGCTTTAACTAGCAATACCCTTGGCTTGAGATTCAGAAGAGAACTCATATCTTTGAGATGATTTATCACAATCACAGACTGGCTTGAAACCAAGTTCACCTTGAACTCCCAGTATGCCCAGCTAATTTTATTTATACCATTTTGAATTTTATGTATGTTTCTGTCTACTGATATATCCATGGCAGTTCAGGGGCCACAGAACCTGGGAGAGTGTCAGGTCCTCTGGAGCTGAAGTTTCAGGTGGTTGTAATCTGACTTGTATGTGGCTACGCACTAAACTTTGGTCCTCTAAATTTTGGCACTCTAAACCAGTGAGCGTCGCCAAGCCTCAGATTTGGGGTTCTTCCTCACTTACTACAAATATTTCTTGATTGTCAGATAATGACACTTATTGTTCAATCTAGAGTGATATATATTATATGAGTGTTGTACTGATACATCTATGTGTGCCACTTGTGTGTCTGCTGCCCATGGAGGTCAGAAAGGGGCATTTGGTCATCTGGAACTGGAATACAGAGCCACCACGTGTGTGCTGGGAGCAGAACCCAGGTCCTCTGCAGCCATCTCCCTATCCCACCAGTCACTGGAGGTGACAGCAAGCACAAATAGGTTTCCTTTCCATTGAGCCTGGCTGTGAGCCAAGGCTGCTGGCTGGAAACTGCTCCATTAGCGCTGTTAGCATCTCTGCTTGCTGCGCCGTGATCCATTTTTGTCACAAAACAAGTATTTGCTGTCTGTGGCTTTAGCTCAGATTCCTGGGCCTCTGGCCTCAGGGCTCATCCCAGAATCCCCTTTCCTTCCCCCTGGAGTCCAAGGCTTCAGCCTTTGTTACAAAGTCCCCCAAGCTTTGTTACAAAGTCCAGCCAAGCTTAAAAACCACTAGCACAAAGTGAATGGGTACCAGGGTTGGCAGCGACTAGGCAGGGCTGGAACTGCGAGCTTTTAGGGATATGTGGGAAGCAGCCAGGCCGCCATGAAAGCCCCCTGGCATGGGGATTTTGTTCATAATAAACCCAGCTGAGGCAGGAAGATGGCGGCTGAGTCCGCAGATCTGAGCCACATGTGGAAGAGCTGTACATGGAAGCCTATGTCTTGGCGGTGGATTCTGAGCTGGGCTTGTAGATGCCAACCAGTTCAGCCCTCTTGAGCAGCTGGGATCCCAAGGCCTGCCTCCCACGTCCACGGGAGCCTCGTTGCAGCAGTAGCCAAGGGCACAGAGCAGAACTGCTTGACTCTAGATTCTGACTTTGCCACTAAACAAGTAAAGCTAACAGCTCCCACCCCACCCATCTTCGAGTGCTTCTCTTATTACAGATGCACCCTGCAGTGTCTCATCTGCTTAGGCTGCCATTCAGAACTAAACAGGCTGAACAATCAGATACTGTATCCCACGTAAGAAGATGAATGAAACCTTAGGGGTCTTTTAAACTGCAGGCCGGCTCAGTAAATCTCAGTACTTCCCCTGGTACTGTGAATATTTATCACTACTACTGCCCAATGGTGTGTGTGTGTGTGTGTGTGTGTGTGTTATGTATGTGGGCTTAAATATGTGTGTGTGTGTATGCCTCTGTGTGTGTGTGTGCCTGTGTGTGTGTGCATGTGTATATGTGTGTGGGCATGCATGTATATATGTGTGCCTCTGTGTGTGTGTGTGCCTGTGTGTATGTGCAGTGTGTGCATGCACGTGTGTGTGTGTGTGTGCACATGTATAGTTAGTTGCCATCCACATTGATTATTGCAGATTTGATGAGGACTCTAGGGATTAGAGCCACAGTCTCCTACCTGCGACAGAAATGACATACGGCTGTGCTCCAGGCTCAGGCCTGGCTGTGGACTTTCGAAGGCGATGATGGGTGTGAAAGTCAGCAGAACGCTGGGCTTGTTTGAGGACTCGTCACCCTCCTCCGTTTTCTGGACAGACATGGTACCATGGGACAATCATTCCTTATTCCTCTGGCCAAGATGGTTTTGTTGAGCCTGGTATCAGTGTGCACATCAGGAGTCCTCATCTTCTTCATGGAAGGTTCTGGATTCTCTAGTTCCTGGGGCCATTTCCCTGAGTCCCACTGCAGGGATGTAGCAGAAATGGCGGAGTAGCCAGGCGTGGTGGTGCACGCCTTTAATCCCAGCACTCAGGAGGCAAAGGCAGGCGGATTTCTGAGTTCGAGGCCAGCCTGGTATACAAAGTGAGCTGCTCCAGGACAGCCAGGGCTACACAGAGAAACCCTGTCTTGAAAAACCAAAAAAAAAAAAAAAAAAGAAATGGCGGAGTATTCTCTTCCCACCCTGCAGTAACTGAAAGTGCCTTTCCCCAAACTTTCCTCTCTCAGTGTTTCGGTGTTCATTACATGGCTGGCTTTAAACTCCCACAATCCTCCTGCCTCAGGCTCCGAGGGCTGGATTCCAAGTGTAAGTCCTGCTCTTTGCCACCTTTTTCTTTTTTTCTTCCTTTTATGATTTTTCAAAAATTTGTGCCGGGCGTGGTGGCACACACCTTTAGTCCCAGCACTCGGGAGGCAGAGGCAGGCAGATTTCTGAGTTCGAGGCCAGCCTGGTCTGCAAAGTGAGTTCCAGGACAGCCAGGGCTACATAGAGCAACCCTGTCTCAAAAAACCAAAAAATAAATAAATAAATAAATAAATAATTGTATGTGTACTTTTTATGTGTACTGAATCTCTCTCTCTCTCTCTCTATATATATATATATATATATACATATATATATACACACACACACACATGTGTGAGTGTGTGTGTGTGTGTGTGTGTGTGTGTGTGTGTGAGATACATATGCCCACATTGCCTGCTTGGTGCCCTCAGAAGCCAGAAGAAGGCATGCATGGTTGTGTTCTGCCTGATGTGGGTGCTGAGAACCAAACCTGAGTCCTGGAAAAGCAGCAAGTGCTATTTTATTTTATTATTTTATCTAATTTTATTGCATTTATTTTTTTGAGACAGGATTTCTCTGTGTGGCCCTGGCTGTCCTGGTACTTGTTCTGTAGACCAAGCTGGCCTTGAGGTCACAGAGATTTGCCTGCTTCTGCCTCCCAATCGCCGCCGGGATTAAAGGAATGCATCACCACTGCCTGTGCGCGCTCTTCATTGCTGAGCTATCTAGCCTTCTGGCCCCAGCCTCACTGCCGTTCCTCAGGAGCGCCTCCTGCTGGCAGGAATTGGAAGCTCTGCCCTGTTGTTTGAATCAGCTGTTCCAAGGTAGGATTTGCATTCAGTGGCAAGTGTTCATCTGAACTGCAATTTGACATGTTTTAACAAATACACAGGGCAGGATGGATGGCTCAGCAATTAAGAGCACTTACTGTGCTTGCAGAGGACCCAGGTTTGATTCCTAGTATCCAAACGGCCAATCCCAACCATCTGTAACCCTAGATCCAAGAAATCTGACACCCTCTTCTGGCCCCTTTGGTGCACAGACATATATGCAGGCAAAATGCACACATACATAAAATAAAAATAAAATTTTAAATAACCCAATAGACTTGAGCAAGCAGCAGCACAGAGATGATGGGCCATTCCCAGCATCCTCAGAAGAACCCTCCCATGCCCCAACCGGACACAGGAAGCCTACCTTGCTTTGCTTTCTTCTTTGACGTTCCTAGGTGTGTACACCAGGGCCTCAGGCCAGAAGAGGGCCTCAGGAGCTGGAGTTACAGGTGGTTATAGCCACCCAGTGTGGATGCTGGAACTGAACTTGCGTCCTCTGGAAGAATAGTGCTGTTATTTTATTTTATTTTATTAAGATTTATTTATTTATTATATGTAAGTACACTGTAGCTGTCTTCAGACACCCCAGAAGAGGGCATCAGATCTCATTACGGATGGTTGTGAGCCATCATGTGGTTGCTGGGATTTGAACTCACGACCTTCAGAAGAGCAGTCGCCGCTCTTAACTGCTGAGACATCTCTCCAGACCAGAATAGTGGTTTTTTTTTTTTTTTGGTTTTTCAAGACAGGGTTTCTCTGTATAGCCTTGGCTGTCCTGGAACTCACTCTGTAGACCAGGCTGGCCTCGAACTCAGAAATCTGCCTGCCTCTGCCTCCCGAGTGCTGGGATTAAAGGTGTGCACCACCATGCCCGGCTACTCTGGTAGCTTTATCTTGTCTTCCTTCTTGCCTTGCTGGTAAGAGTATGTGTGTTTGTATGCACTTGTGTGATTCTGTCTTTTCTTTTTTTCTCTCTCAGGAACTTGAAACTGAAGCCAAGGCCTTGTGTTTGCTAGGCAAGTGCTCTACCACTGAGCAAAACCTCCAAACCCTAGCCTTCAAAAAAAAAAAAGATTACAGTTAATTATTTAATTGTGTGTGTGTGTGGGGGGGGTGGTGTTCACATGCCACGGCACAAGATTGGTGTTAGAATTGGTTCTCTCCTTCCACCGCGTGGCTCCCCACTCAGGCTTGGCAGCATGCCTCTTTACCTGCAGAGCCCTCTCTGCAGCCCTCTCTCCAGGCCTCTGGAAGGCTTTTGAGCCAGGAAGCCTGGTCTACAGTCCCCAGCAGATGGAGAGCCTCCCAGGTCTTTGCTGTTCTGTTAAGTTCTCTACTGCCAAGCACTCGAGGGTTCTGGTGTCCCCGGGTTTCTTCCACTTCTGACAACTGATGCCTGGTGCCAAGGTTGAGAGCAGCTCCTGACACATCCTTGGGCTCTCCTGTTCCTGTAGGCCCTGACTGTGGGGTAAGCACCACCTTTCTCAGAGTTTCCTTAGCCGACCCTCCAGGAGACTAACCTGGCATTCTGGCCGCA
This sequence comes from Mus caroli, assembly GCF_978045245.1. Classification (NCBI taxonomy): domain Eukaryota; kingdom Metazoa; phylum Chordata; class Mammalia; order Rodentia; family Muridae; genus Mus; species Mus caroli. The sequence continues at coordinate 6,067,135 of NW_028227261.1, read as the reverse complement.
GAAGGGAAAGGTTTGGTAATCAGGGCTGCTGTCCATGGGGGCCAGGAATGATAGCAGACACACATTTGCATATGTGACCTAAGACAGTAATTAAACCGAGGCACCCCAGGGGCGCGAAGCAAGGGCATTAATTCAGGAGCAATTAAAAACCCTCTAATGTCACCACGCACAGCCACCACTTGTGAGACTGCTGCTGACTGATGACAGTCACCTTCCGGGCTCCCTCATTTGGCCACCAGACAGTCGCACATGTTGCTAGGAAGAGCATGCTCAGGCCTCAGGGATGGTAGTTCTGCTGGAGCCTCATTCTTTCTGCAGGCTCTGACCCTGTTGCAAAGCCATTACTTGAAAAACAAGGTCTTGATGCTTTCCCCTAATGGTGGCAAAATAGATAACAGTTGCCATATTTTAATCATCAGATATGTGGTGTAGCAGGTTTTCGTGAGTGCATCCAAAATGTTAACTATGTATGCCAAGATCCTGCAGGCGCCAGTGCAGGCTTGACAGTGTCCCTGAGGTGGCTACAATAACCCGGAGGTGTTGACCCCCTGTGAAGTCTGAGTATGCCAGCCAGTTATTCCTTCCTGTGTTCCTAAAGCAAGGATGCTGGCCCTGGCAGCTTTGAAAAACACTTATTTTCTTTCTTTCTTTTCTTTTTTTTTGGTTTGTTTGGTTTTTCAAGACAGGGTTTCTCTGTGTAGCCCTGACTGTCCTGGAACTCACTCTGTAGACCAGGCTGGTCTCGAACTCAGAAATCCGCCTGCCTCTGCCTCCCAAGTGCTGGGATTAAAGGCGTGCGCCACCACTGCCCGGCTGAGAAACACTTTCAACATAAGTGGCATACTACCAACTACCCAAATAGACAGTTAACCTCAACCAGCAAGCTCCTCTGCCAGGAGAGACACACACCTAGCCTCACCTGGAATGCCACACACCTGTCTTTTGTTTATTCATCCTTTGGCCAAAGCTCTGGGACTGTGCATGCTTTGCTCAGTGCAGTGGTTCCTGGATAAGAACGGTGTGCAACTAAAGGAAGCTCCAGTCCATTCTGGGTGGCCTTAGTGCTACAGAAGGCCAGGTCATGTATGCCAGAGCAAGTCTAAAGTCTCGGGGCAAAAACAGAGAAGGAATCTTTAAGTCTTGTTTGTATGTCTCATTGGTTGGCTCTATGTATTATCACATGTAGCCCAGGCTAGCCTTAGACTCAGGCTACCCCAAGGACCTGACTCATTCTCACACCACAGGCTTGAGTTGAGCGGAGTGGAAGATATGAGCCCTCAGCTTCCTGCCTCTGCCCCTGTGCCTTCAGAGGTCAGAAGAAGGCATCAGAGCCCCTGGAACTGGAGCTACAGATGGGCATATTCCTGTGCTAGGAACAGGAGCCAGGTCCTCTGCAAAAGCAGCCAGTGCTCTGAACCTCAGAGCCATCTCTTCTGCCCCCTGTTTGTTTTTGTTTTTTTAAGACAGAGTCAGACTGGCCTCAAATTCATAATCTTCTGCCTCCTTGTCCCAAGTGCTGAGATTGTGGGGGGGTCTCCGTATGAGTGGTGAACTCGTTGGCCTGGTTTTTCTCTGAGTTGTGTCAGCCCTTTATAGGCCAGGACACCATCAGATATCTAACCCGAAGATGTTTCCTCCTACTCTGTAAGTTCTCCTTTTGCTTTTGATAGGCTTTTGACACACAGGCAGGATAGCTTTGATGAAGTACAGTTAAGTTTTTTCTATAGTGATTTTTTTTCAAATATAAGACACTACTGCCTAATCCAAGGTTTTGAAGGTCCATATAGCATGTGTGTGTATGTATGTATTACGTATGTGTGTGTATTTGTGTTTGTATGTATACATATATATGTATCCATGTTTGTATGTGTGTGTGTATATATACATAATGTGTGTACACATGTGTTTGTATGTGTGCACTATGCATGCATGTATATGTGTGCATATGTTTGTATGCATGTATGTTTGCATGTATACATATATGTGCATACATGCATGTGTGTGTATGTATGCATGCAGGCATATATGTGTACACATGTGTTTGTATGTGTATATATACACATATATGTGCACATGTGTCTGTATGTGTGTTTGCATGTATACAAGTATGTGTGTGAGCATGTGTTTGTATGTGCATGTGTATATATTTATGTATGTGTGTGTTTTATGTATACATATATATGTGTGTACATGTGTTTCTGTGTGTGTGTGTTTATGTATGTATGTATAGACATGAATGTATGGGAGGAGAGAATGAGCCCCTGGAGCAGTCACATGATCTTCCCGGAGTTCAAAGCCTCAGTCATATACTAATACAGAACCAAGACTCCCTCTCAAATTCTTGAGGCCTGGAAAGGCAATCCGAGGGATCCTAAATCCTCCAGAGCCTTCTGCTGATGCAGTTTGGATCTCTGGTATCCTCCTCCCAGGCTGCTCAGAGGAGAGGTCAGGTCCGGTTTCTCCAGTCGGGGCCCCATTTGACCACCAGGGGGAGAGCTGGAGCCGTCCTGAACACGGGGCCTCCGGGATTGAGGCCTCTTGGCTAGCCTGCCCTGGAGTACTTTCCAACCCTGCTCTGTAGCCCCAGCAGTTGGCACAGGTTCGCCCTTCTTGGGATTGGACGGAGTCTATCTATCCTTGGCTCGCTGGAGCTCAGAGCCGGGTGAAGTCAATCCAAAGCTTGGAACACAGTTCAGTGAGATGAATGGAGCCGTCTTTGGATAAAGGAAAATTCCTGGACAGCATGTCCCTGTCAACACCTAGCCTCTCCAGTGTTAACACAGATGTGGCACAAGGCACGGCACAAGGTGACACTTCTTCCTTGGCTCACTTTGGTTCCTCAGATGGTGGGGAAGCAGCACCCAGCTACCGTTCCCCGCCAGCCAAGCCATCATCTTTGCTCTCTCCCTTTGAAGAGAGGGAGGGGAGGCAAGACAACTGTAGGAGGAGGGATCTGTGGATCCAGCCGCTCTGCCACCAACTCTGCCAGCCCCTGAAGAAGCCAAACAGTGCAGGTGCTAAGCCAACCCTGCATCCTCCCTCTAGTCCAGCTGTATTTGGGGATGCCAGCCATGCGCCGGGAGCATGTCATGTGCTCCCGGAAACAAGAACACCAGGGGTGGGCAGGCCTTTTCTGGGACTGGCCTGGCTCTCTGAGCTGAGCAGGGCAGAAGCAGCCACAAGTCCACCTGCCTGCTTTTAACCCGACCAGTGGGCTCCATGCCAAGGCACTCGTCTGGAGGGCCTCTGTCAGACCCAAACACACTCGGATGTCTCACACCTGCAGTCTAAAGCAACGGCACCTCATTCCAGAGGCATTCAGAGAGGGTCAGTCATGCCCATGGAGGCCAGGCTGCTGGATGCCTGGCACGGGGAGGGCCAGCCGGAGGTGGTCTCCCTCCCCTTCCTTGTTCTCCTCTTCTTCACCCCCCCCCCCAGACACTCTAAGAAAACACCCCTGAGCTGACAGAAAGAAAATCGCTCAAGATACAAAATTGAGGCGGTTTTCCTTTTCCTGTCCACGTCTCCAGACTCCTCTGAGATGGCAGATGGACGCTTCTGTTACACTCCTGTCTAATTTTCTCCTTCCTGGAGGGAAAGGAGCCCAGCAGGACAGCTGGAAATAGCACAGAAGGAGCGGAGGACCGTGGCCTGGCCTACTGTGTCTTCCACCTCACTGAAGCTGCTTTGATTCAAAAGAGAAAATGTCTGCCTGCAGGACCCCCTCATTTATCTTCTCCCCTCAGTTAAGCACCCGTGCTAGGCAAGCACGCCTTTGCTGAACTGCACCCTGCTCGCAGGGCCTGGGTTCTAAACACAACACTGCTTTATGGGGGCAGGAAACAGCTGAGAGTGGGCTGCTGCTGGCTTGGAAGCTTCCTGCGGTGTCCCCTGACATATGGAGGCCATAGGCTAATGATGGCAGCAGTGTCAGAAGAGGGTGTAGAGGTGGGGTCTGCGTGGTTCATGGGTTGTACATGCCAGCATGAGTGCTTGCTCAGAGAGGCTTGGACCCAGGGACCAGGATGTCATTTGGTTGGTTGAAGAGTGCTTGCCTGGCATGCAGGAAGCTCTGGGTGCCATCCCTAGCACCACATAGCCCAGGGCTAGGCCATACGCAGGAAGTGGGAACGAGAGGGGGTTCGATCTGGATCACGCTCGGATACATACAGTGTTTGAGGCCAGCACGCAATACATGAGACGCTAGCTAAAAATGAACTAACTAATTAATTTAATTAAAAGAAGGAGGGGGAGGAAAAGGAGGGGAAAGGGGAGGAGGGGAAAGGGGAGGAGGGGGAGCGGGAGGAGGAGGAGGGGGAGGGGGGAGGGGAGGGGGAGGGGGAGGAACTGACTCATGGAAAGCCGCAGAGTAACAGAACATAAATGATACCTGATCATGCAGTCTGCGCCCCTCGGATCGTGAGACCATCTGTCACCTCCCACCGTTCCTCTGCCCCCAGAAGCCCACGCGAGCCCGATGAAGTAGTGGCTTCTACCCTGACGCATCAACAACACATGGATCTCAGAGCCAGAAGGTGAGTTCTGGGCCCACAGAGCAGTGAAGATGGTTCAAATGTGTTCAGAGCTTTGCGAGGCAGAGGAGGCTGAGTGTGTCCTCTGTGAGATCTAGCATTGGGAATGTGGGCCAGAAGACAGACCCCATTACAGTTGGTTGTGAGCCACCATGTGGTTGCTGGGAATTGAATTCAGGACCTCTGGAAAAGCAGTCAGTGCTCTTAACTGCTGAGCCATCTCTCCAGACCGATTCTGTTTTTTTGGGTTTTTTTTTGTTTTTGGTTTTTGAGACAGGGTTTCTCTGTGTAGCCCTGGCTGTCCTGGAACTCACTCTGTAGACCAGGCTGGCCTCGAACTCAGAAATCCGCCTGCCTCTGCCTCCCGAGTGCTGGGATTAAAGGCGTGCGCCACCACCGCCCAGCCGATTCTGTTTTTTTAAAAAAGAGTAGGGGGTGACTAGGTTTTTACACATGCATGGCAAGCAAAATTCCCAGTACCCCCACCCCACCCCCTCTACTACCTTCACCACCACCTGCAGGAACACATATTCACTTCTGACACTCTTGCCTGGAAATAGACAGTGTCAGATCCCTCCATCAGAAGCCCTGGGCTCCAGAACCTCTAACCAATCAGCTACAAATAGAAATTCATCACAGTCCCCTCCTGAGGTAGGATTCAATCCCTAGAACATCTCACAGAACTTAGGGAAGACAGGAAGCTTACTTCTGGCTTTCACTCAAGCTTAACTCAGGTCTTGCACACATGGACACACACACACACTTCAACTAGGTCCTGCACACCCCTAGTCCTCAGCTTGACATTTATAGATTAATCATTCCGCTATGTGCCTGTCTTCACTGATACCCCTGCTGCGCTGGCCTACAGCAGGCCCATTGGAGTTTCTTCCAAGGAAGGGTGGATAGTCTACCTAGTGACCTCAAAGGAATGTCATTAGGCTAAGATGTGCAAAGCATCCTGGGGGTTTCCAAAGCAAGTGCTGAATCCTAAGTGACACTGCTCTCCCAGCAGAACGTAGAGGAAGGGAATAAATATTTGTATGATGGGCTAATTATTAGCGACAGCTTTGATGTTCTCGGCCTTTGTTAGCAAATGGAATTTCGAGGTCGGCTGCGGACAAAGGCATCACTTGGCTCCTTTTAATGAGTGCCAGAAAAACCTGACTTGTGTTTCTCTGCAAGGGATTGATTGTCAAAGGGGCTATTGGATGATTTTCAGTGAACCAGCTAGCCCGTCCCCTGTGCATTTTCTAGCCCAGGGAAATCTAAGCGATAGATTTTAATCTTTAGGGTGATTTTATTGCCTTTATGAGAGGCCCTTTAGAAGATGTAAACTCTTTTGTTACTTTAGAAGCAAAATATCTTATTATGAAAATAGAAGAGTCCCCCTTGGTTTGTATGTGTGTTGCCTGCCCCTCCACCAGCCCCCATGAGTGCATAGAGGGCAGGAGAAGGACCTTGGGTATCTTTCCCTCTCAGTCTCCCATTGTATTCTCTTGAGACAGAGTTTAACACTGAACCTGAGCTAGGCTGGGGCCAGCAAACCCTGGCAGTTCTTCCTTTGTCCCTTCCACAGCACCAGGATTAAAGGCCTGTGCAGCTGCACCCAGCTTTTTACAAAAGGGCTAGCGGTTTGAACTCTTTCTATTATTATTATTATTATTATTATTATTTACTTAATGTATACGAGTACACTGTAGCTGTCTTCAGACACACCAGAAGAGGGCATCAGATCCCTTTACAGACAGTTGTGAGTCACCATGTGGTTGACTCAACCCCTGGAAGAGCAGTCAGTGCTCTTAACTGCTGAGCCATCTCTCCAGCCCCGTGGGATGTGAACTCTTACCTGCTGAGACATCTCCCCAGCACCTCCTACAGTCTGTCTTTATTTTGTTTTTCTTGAAGCCAAGTCTCTTGTAGCCCAGGTTGGCTTCAAACTTGCTATGTAGTTGAGGACGACCCGAGTGTCCCAATCCTTCTGCCTTTACCTTTAGAGTTCAGGGATCGCAGGCCTGTGTTATCACAACTGCTTTAGTGAGGTGCTGGAAGTCAAATCAAGGTCCTTTATGCACTGAGCAGGTACTCTACCAGCTGAGCTATATATATCCCAGCCCTGAAAAGGTATTTAAGGTTTGTTTCAACTTCTCTCTCTCTCTCTTCATTCCTTTCTCTGTCTGTCTGTCTGTCTGTTTGTTTTGAGACAGGGTTTCTCTGTGTAGCCCTGGCTGTCCTGGAGTTTACTCTGTAGACCAGGCTGGCCTGGAACTCACAGCGATCTGCCTCTGCCTCCTGGGGGTTGGGATTAAAGGGGTGTGCCGCCATTGCCAGCTTGTTTTCCTTTTTCATATAGAGGGCTGGGAATGTAGTTTAGTTGGTTAGAGTGGTTGCCTAACACACCTGAGACCTTGATTCAGTCTCTAGCACCAAGTTCAACTGAGTTTCGGGGAATGTTGCTGTAATCCCAGCACTTGGGATGTAGAGTCATGAGAACTGGAAGTCCAAAGTTATCCTCAGCTATATAGGTCAACCTGTGCTATGTGAGATCCTGCCAAAAAAAAAAAAAAAAAAAAGAATTGTAAAATTAATTGTAAATTAGCCTCGTTAAGAATCAGCCAAATGATCCCGTAAAGATTTTAACCTTTTAGATAAGTACTGTTAAATAATGAACTTTAAAATATAGATGAACCTTTAATGCATGGATACATAATGACAGCAGGGTACAGGCTTAATAGTCTTGGCATGCGTCAGAAAACATAACTTCTGTGACACCCAGAGAAGCTTTGGACCCAGACCAAAATAATTTAATTAAACTGTGATATTCTACCAGATAAATACCAAGAGTAAGGCGTGTCTTACTGCTGCAGGGCATAAATAGACTACAGAAGCAGGGCATGGTGGACACAGGCAAGGAAGTCCCGCCTCGGGGAGGTGGGGAGACCTTCACAGGTCGTCTGCGCTTCCGTATTTAGGAACTAGAAGGCAAACAAACGTACTCCTTGGAAGACACATCTCCTCCTCCAGAAATGGCTGCGGCATCTTTTTGTTGGGCTGTGGGGAAGACCAAAATGAGCTATGGGCTGACAGTCGTTCAGTTAGCATTATTTTTTTAATTGTTCTTTATGCCGCATATTTTTAGTGCTTAGCTGAGAAATCAATCTATTCATTTTCATTACGCAGAAGCCCAACAAAAATACGACTTCAGAGAGTAAGACTGCCTAATGAGAACAAACAGAGAATGGCAGATAAACGAGGCACTTGGCTATCAAGACATTAAACTTAACACAACTGGGAAGAAGGCCAGGTTTTAGCTTTCAGAATACGGTGCGGCATGCCTCCAGTCTCAGAACTGTGATGGTAAAAGACAGGAGGATGAAGCGTTCGGGTCCAACCTGAGCTACGTGGTAAGGTCTATCTCATACTACTCCTAGTTCTGCACAAGCAAAAGCTCTTACTTTAGTCAACTGTGTTTGCATTAGTCCAACAAGAGGAGTTCGTATGTGTTCAAGAATGAGACCATTTGGAGTTCTTATTACATGTGGTGGCTCAATTCTATACTTAGGGGGCACTTAGGGAAAGTGTTATAGGTTCCAGGCCAGCAGGATCTACACCGTGTGTTCCAGGTCAACTGGCTGTACAGAGAGGCGATGTCTCAATAAACAGACAGACGACAACGCGCTTGCAATTTTTGGTCTGGTTGTGTGGCTCAACCTAGAGTCTAGCATGCACAAGGCCTTGAGTCCAAGCCTTAGCACAGAAAACAAAAGAAAATTAGGATTTTTACATGCTAGCTCTATAATGCAGCAGAAACGGTGGGGGCCACCTTGATGTAAACGCTGAGGCGAGCAGCCACAAAAGCATCTCCTGCAGGAGGACCTAATTGAGGACTTCCTGAGAGACCAAGGATTGCTGGTGCAGACAATGCCAGCCAATCGGGAACTGCTGTCTAGAAGAGACGCTTGCTTCCTTGGGACCAATGGGGCGAGGGTGGAGCTTGCACCATTGTTCAGATGAGCTTGCTGTGGCGTTTCTCAGTGCTCCCAAGGAGTCTGTGTCCTTGACTCTGAGCCACCTTGTGAGCCACCTCACCCTCAATCTCCAAGGGCTGGTATGGTCAGGCAGGACAGGCAACAATATAGGCTACTTCTTTTTTTGGATTTATGTGTCTCTGAGTGTAGGTATCTGCACCAGGTTTGTGGAGGAGCTCTCAGAGGTCAGAAGAGGGCATCAGACTCCCTGGAACTGGAGTTACAGGCAGTCATGAGCTCCCAGGTGGGTGCTGGAAACTGAATTCAGGTCATCTGCAAAAGCCTTCCTTCAGCCATCTCTCCAGCCCTAGAGACTGTATTTGTGCAAATGTTTGGTCATTTGGAGCAATGGAGTTTTATGTACCTTGGTGTCCCCTGTCCCCCCCCTCCCCCCCAAATCTGAAACATTCTGTCATTTGGTGGTCACCTCAGCCAGAAGCCATGTTCACATGACTACAATGGCCTGCCTGCCTTATGTGTATGACTGCTTGCTCCTTGTGAGACAGTAGGTGAAGGGTTCAGTGTGAGGAGCCCTGTCTACCGTCAGGGAAAGAGCTCTGCAGGGAGAGGCCGGTGAACAGGGGACTAAGCAGTAGTCTCTGCATCAGGGAAAGAAAACCTCAGGGTTGTCACTGCTGGCTTGGTCTCACCCTCAGAGCAAGTTCCTTTGAGACAAGGGAGGGGGCTGGTGAGATGGCTCAGTGGGTAAGTGCTCTTCCGAAGGTCCAGAGTTCAAATCCCAGCAACCACATGGTGGCTCACAACCATCCGCAACGAGATCTGGTGCCCTCTTCTGGAATGTCTGAAGACAGCTACAGTGTACTTACATATAATAATAAATAAATAAATCTTTAAAAAAAACATATAATAAATAAATAAATCTTTAAAAAAAAAAAAGAAAAAAAAAGAGACAAGGGAGGGACATCTCCCCCAGCTTTGCTGTGTGTATGATACACATCACTTGATTTCGGATGTATTCATGAACATCCAAAATGTTCTTGGCATCAGAATCCAGGGCTTGAAGAACAGTGCACGCCTTTGATCCCATCGCTCAGAAAGCAGAGGCAGGTGGGTCTTCCTGATCCAGCCTGGTCTACAGGGTTTTAGGACAGTCAGAACTACACAGAGAAACTTAGCCTCCAAAAAACTACAAAGAAACCCTAAGTAAGATACTCCTTTTTGACAGCAAACGCCTTGCCCACAGCAGATGTAGGGTGCATCCTCTAACTCTCAGACCTATGTGTGCGCACATCTGGAACCCAGGGCCCTTTTGACTCACAGGTGCTGGTCACTCGCCTTCCCTGCCCCCCAGGCCTCATTCTGTGGCTCTGCAGTTCTAGGAAGCCCCACCACAAGCCCACTCAGGAAGTCAGGGCTTAGGCTAGGCTATGCTGAAGGGGGCCACTTCCCACTGCGCAGCCTAATTTGGATCCGTAGCCAGTTCTCCCGGGGAGACTTTTTTTTTTTTTTGAAGGGCTGGAAGATCAAAACGAATTTCAAAGCAGCACTCAGACACCTCTTCCTTTCCCCTCTCATCCTGCGTGACCGTACCCTAGAATTTCCAAGACTCCACAGGCCCTGAGATGAAGTCATTGCTCTGACAAGCTGGTGAAATGTGCGCTTTGTCTTCTCAAACCCTGCTTTTGACCTTTTAGCGTGCCTTGTAATTTTGTGTTGAAAGCCAGACATGGAGTGGGGAGAAGGGATTGTGGTAGGCAGGCCTCTAGTAATGCGCTGCTAAGTGTGGGGACCGGACGGTTCTGTTGTCCTGTAATTAGGGCGCCATCTTGCAGTGAGCCAGTAGCTTGGATTGTGATATTCTTTTATGTATCTCTCAGAGCTTTTGCCAGGTCAGTGAGGCACCAGTGAAATGGTTTCTTTACCAAAAAACGACTTTATTTTTAGGAGCTGGAGAGCTGGCTCAGCAATTAAGAGCACTTACTGCTCTGGCAGAGGACCTTAGTTCAAACCCCGGCACTTACATGGCAGCTCACAGCCTTCTAGAACGCCAGTTCTAGGAAACTGTCTCCCCCTTCTGGCATCCTAGGGAACTTCCAGGGCTGAGGCTGCAGTTTAGAAAAGAATGCTTAGCCAGCGTTTCCCCAGATCCCAGAACGCAAAAGGAAACCCTCTCCTAACTGAGCCTCCAGCTCACTGTAGATGACGCTACCCTGGGCTGGGTCAAGTGGTGTTCCCGTGCAGGTAGGCCTCCAGGCCTTCCCAGCTGTGGGTGAGCAGCTGGCCTGCAATCTCTCTTCTCTGGTAGATCCAAGACAAATGGCTAAATTTGAATTTGGCTTTTTTTTTTTTTCTTCCTGTTTGGGGAATTGTTTCTCAATTCCTTGTGTGCCACCACAAAACCAGGAAGTGGATCCATGGAAATTAAACCCCACTCATTTGGCTTTCTGGGTGGCATTTCCTTTTGTATTACAGCTATATTAGTCAACGGATCTGCTGTGTGGGTTGGTTTGTTGTTGTTGTTGTTGTTATGTTGTTGTTGTTGTTTTGTTTTTTTCAACACAACCTCTAGTCATCTCAGAATCAAGAACACCGATTGAGGGAAAGCCTCCATCAAATTGTCTTTAGGCAAGTCTATGGGGGCGTTTTCTTGATTTTTGATTGATGTGGGAGGGCCCAGCCCACTGTGGGCGGTGCTCCCTTTGGACTGTCTTGGGCTGTTTAAGAAGCAGGCTGAGCAAGCGTAAGCAATGTTCTTCCATGGCCTCTGCTTCAGCTCTTGCCACCAGGCTTCTGCCTAGAGCTCCTGCCCTGCTCTTTCTATATGATAGACTGTAAAGCTAAATAAACCCCTTCCTCCTCGAGTTGCTTCTGGTTATGGGATTTTGTTACAACAATAGAAAACCCACAAAAACAGCTGAGGGTTGTAGCTCAGTAGCGGAACACTTGTCTAACATGCGTAAGGTCCAAGCTGGTCCCCAGCTCACGATGTAGCTGAAGGAGACATCGAACTTCTCATCTTGTCTTTGTCTTCCAAGTCCTGGATGCCTACCCTGGGTGTGCATGCATGCACACCGTTTTGTGTGCAGTGCCGGATGAGGTCAGGAGAGGCATCTCTCCACTGAGCCATCCCTTCAGCTACCCCCAGTCCCTTTTTTGAACTTTTAATTTAGAGACAGGGGGTCATCAAGTCACACTGGCCTTGAATGTGTGATACTCTTCCCTCAGCCTCCCTAGCCGCTAAGGTCTGGGCGGGGTGCTTACAATATAAAAATGAATGAATAAATAAAGTTATTTCCCATAAAATGTGAGCATAGAAGTATACAGCGTAATCAAGTGAAGGCTTAAGGACCAGCCCGTGAGGTGGCTCTGCTTGCAAGCCTCTTGCATGGAAGCTGTGCTCTAACAAGCTCACAGAGAACCCACACTGTCCTCCTAACTCCACACTGGAGCTGAGCTGTGGTTCCTGCATGAGTGTGCACACCACAGTAGTAATAAGTAGTTTTTTTGTTTTGTTTTGTTTTTTTTTTTAAGAGAGAGGAATAGAAGACTTGAGGAGAAATAAAACCCATCTTATTTGTATTCAAATGGGAGGGGTCCAACAGAGAGAGAAAAAAGGAAAAAAACCAAACCAAACCAAACCTGCAGAGCCTGGAGAGGGAGGGTTTCTGAGCCATGTCCTTGAGTAATGAGAGGGGATGGGAGCGAATGAAGGAGCAGAGGGCTGGGTTTTGATGGAGCATAGATGATTCATCCCTAATTGCAAGCAGGAAGCCAGAGTGTGGATTTAGAGAAGGATGGATGGGTGGGGGCTGGAGGAGTCCGTGCAATTTCTCTGCTGATTGCGTCAATATTCACGACGAACTCGGAAAGAAATCCATCAACCGAGAGGGAGACTTGAGCGGAAAGCCGAGGTTGTGAAATAACTGGCTGGGAAATGAGGAAAGAAATTAGCCGGGAGAAGTGGTGTTGTGTGATTGCCAGGAGCCACTGTGGGCCCACTTGAGGTTTGTGGTCACGCATTTGAAAGTGAAAATGGTCAGCCTCATTTGGGTGACAGGTGCAGGTGCCTTCCAGGAGCAGTTGGAATTCCCATCAAGCTGCATGGGGAGTGTCAAGAGGAGGACGTTGCTAAGGCGTGGACGGACGAGGGAAGGAGCACTGGGCAGACCGCGGGGTGTAAACGGCCATGGGGAGGAGGAGGAGGACAGCCATTATTGGAGTCATGGCTCTGGTTTGTTTTAGGAGGATGAGACTCGTCCTCTACTGGAGAAAAACCTAAGCTGGGTGCACAGCATGCCTGGGGTCTTCAAGCACAGCAAATTCAAGGCCAGGCTGGTGCACATGAGGTCCTGTTTTAAAGGGCGGGAAAGACAGTGCCTGTGCCTTTATCCCCAGTTTGATCTGCAGCTGGAATCAACAAGGTGGAAAGAAAGAACCAACTGCCACACGTTGTCCTCTGATTCCCTCTTGTGTGCCCTGTAGGCTCTCGATAAGCAAGCATGTCACACACACACACACACACACACACACACACACACACACATCACACAAATAAATAAGTGTCAAAATTACTATTTTTGATTTTAAAAAAAAAAAGAGGCAGGGGAACTGGCTCAGTGGGTAAAGCTGCTTATCATGCAATCTGGAACAGTGAAAAGCCGGTTGGGGATGGATATCACCATATCCATGCCTTTAGTCCTGACGCTCAGAAGCCAGAGGAAGACCAAACTCTATGAGTTTCAGGCCGGACTGATCTACATAAGGAGACTCTGTTTCAGCAAAATAAAATAAAACAAAACCCCTCAGGAAAAAAACCAAAAACAACAAAAACAAAACAAACCAAAACCCTCAAACCAAAATATAGATTCCAAGGCTAGGCCAGCAGCACAGTGGGAGAATGCTTGCCCCCTCCCCATTACCTCCGCCCCCACCCCCATGCACACAGCACAGAGATAAGATGCTTGATCCCCATGGATGAAATCCTGGCTTCAACTTTCAGCACTGTAGTAGAACAAGGAGCAGTATCTTAACATTCAGGAGTTGGAGAAAGATCAGAAGTTTAAGATCACCTTTAGCACCAGGCAGTGGTGGCGCACGCCTTTAATCCCAGCACTTGGGAGGCAGAGGCAGGCAGATTTCTGAGTTCGAGGCCAGCCTGGTCTACAAAGTGAGTTCCAGGACAGCCAGGGCTACACAGAGAAACCCTGTCTTGAAAAACCAAAAAGAAAAAAAAAAAATCACCTTTAGCTACATAGTGGGTCCCAACCAGCATTGAGCGCCACCATGGCTGGCTCATAGGTACAACAGAGAGCAGTATGCTGTTGGGCCAGCACTCCAACACTAAGCTACAGCCCCAGCTCCTCTAAATGTATTTTTTTTTTGTTATTGAAAAGATTATTTTTTATGTGTATAAATGTTTTTTTTTTTTTTCCTGCCTGTACACACACCCACCGTGTGCATACCTGGTACTCTTGGAGGTTTAGAAGAGGTGTTGGCAGGCCCTGGAACTTAGCTGTGAGAACTCAAGTTGTCTACAAGGGCAGCCAGTGCTCTTAACCACCGAGCCAGCTCTCCAGCCTCTGTAATTGTTGTTGTCGTCGCTGTTATTTTGATGCAACAAACTGGCTGCAGATGCTCTTTCTAAGCGCACTGCAGTTACTCATATTACCTAGGTCTACGGTTTGAACACGGTTTGTCCTCTTTGAAACTCTTGTGGAAATCTGGTCATTCAGGAGGTAGAGTTGTCAGGGGGTAATTAGGTCGTCAAGGAGGGTCAATGTCCTTGAAGAAGTGTGTAGTCTCATGGGAGGAGATTGCTAATAAGAAGCTGCTTCTCCGGCCCACACCCTTCCTTGCTGTGTTTTTTTCCATGATGACCTCTAAGCTCTCCCGACAAGTCCAGGCAGCATGAGCCTTTACCAGAGGCTGAGCAGATGCAGTATCATACTTTTGGATTTCTGGAGTCCAGAGCCGAGCACTGTAAACAAGCATGGCGGCCTCCCCTTCGTCCTTCTCTTCTCTTGCTTTGTACGTGCTGGTAATAGGCAAGCCAGAGCACAGCCTATCTCTAGTAGCATTATTTTCATCCGTGTGTGTGTGTGTATACATATGTGCGAGAGTGTGAGTGCATGTGTTTGCGTGTGACCGTGTGCGAGCGCGCATGCGGGCGAGAGTATGTGTATGCGCATGCGTGTTCGAGTGTGGTTGCGCATGTGCTCTAGCATGTGGGTGGAAGTCTAAGGACCACCGCAGGTGATAATTCTCAGCTTCCACATTGAGAGAGGTTCTCATTAATGCTGCATAAGCCGAGCTAGCTGGCCTGAGAGCTCCACGGTATATTTCTGTCTCTGCCTCGCATCTCGGTGTAAGAGCTTTGCCATTACAGATGTGTGCTGCCACACCTTGCTTTGCATGGGTGCTGGGGATCTGAACTCCAATCCCCATGCCTGTGTGTTGGAAGCGCTTTTACCACTGACCCATACCCCAACCACAAACCTCTATTCTTAATCTATGGCCCTATCTCAAATATTCGTACAGCATCGGAGAAAGGAACCATTCCTCCCCCACCCTGGCCTCCACGGGAAGCTGCCTTGCCTTTCTTTGTAGAAACTGTTGCCCTGAGACAATTTGGTTTTGTGTATCTGACAGTCTTCAGTGACCAGGACAGGGCTGAGCTGATTTAGTTTCTCCCGCTCAGGAATTTTAACTAGGAAATGCCCAAGTCATGAGGCATTTGGCCGAAGCCCCTGAAGCCGACAAGCCGCAAGCTACAGGAAAACCAGAGAAGCCAAGAGAAACCACATGAAAGGCACGGTTCAGAGGAAGTAGAGGCCATGAGAGAGGCTGTAGAGTGGAAGAGAGCTGTCTGGGGAAAGGCCTGTGGGGGAAGGTGAGCTAGTGTTAACGCAACGGGCAGTGGGCTGTGTTCCTGCCCTTCCTGTGCCCCAGCTTCTAGTCTCTGCTTTTCCTGAGGCCAGAGTGTAGCTTCATCTGGCTCCACGAGGGAAGACGTGCATTGCAAATCTCTTACTTTTTAGTGTTGTTTATTTTGGGTGGAGGTGCGTGTGTGCAGGGGCTCATGTATGGAGGTCAGAGGACAACCTGTGGGAATTGGCTCCCTCCTCTGACATATGGATCCCGGGAAGGAACAAAGGTCTTCAGACTTGCTAGTCAGCACATTTACCCACTTGCTATCTCCCCAGTCCTCTTTTCTCTTGAAAAATGATTTATTATCTTATTTATTTCCTTTACTGCCCCCCCCCTTTCCTTTTCGAAACAGGGTTTCTCCGTGTAGCCCTGGCTGTCCTGGAACTCACTCTGTAGACCAGGCTGTCCTCGAACTCAGAAATCTGCCTGCCTCTGCTTCCCAAGTGCTGGGATTAAAGGCGTGCGCCACCATTGCCCGGCGAACCCTCTTTTTTACTTAACATTTACAGGGGCTGGAGAATAGCTCAGCAGTTGAGAGTCCTCTTGCAGGGGACTGAGTGGTTGATTCCTAGTACCCATGTTGGGTTGGTAGCTTCAGTTCCAGAGGCTTCTAAGGGGACCTGTCTGATCTCCAAGGAGACCCTCACTCACACATACATGCTCTCACACAGACATGGATGCATATTTATGCTTAAAAATAAAAATAAATTAAAATGTTATCATTACAGAGCCTGGTGTGGTGGTGCACACCACTTGGATAGCAGAGGCAGGTAGATCTCTAAATTCAAGGCCTGCCTGATCTACAGATTTGAGGTATCTCAAAACACCGATAAGTACATTTGTTATTATGTTTATTGATTTATTAGTGAGGCATGGCTGTGGCAATTGGAGGACAGCTGGCAGCACCCTGTGAGCTCAGGGGGTCTACCTCAGGTTGCTCAGCTTTGGGACAAGTATCTTTTGCTTGCGGAGATGTCTAGGCAGCCCCTCCCCTGTTTTTTGTTTGTTTGTTTTGTTTTTTTGAGACAGGGTTTCTCTGTGTAGCCCTGGCTGTCCTGGAACTCACTCTGTAGACCAGGCTGGCCTCAAACTCAGAAATCCACCTGTCTCTACCTCCCAAGTGCTGGGATCAAAGGTGTGCGCCACCACCGCCCGGCACCCCTTCCCCGTTTTAAGAGAGGACTTTATTTTGGATCCCCAAAATAAACAACACTAAAAAGTAAGAGATTTGCAATGCACGTCTTCCCTCGTGGAGCCAGATGAAGCTACACTCTGGCCTCAGGAAAAGCAGAGACTAGAAGCTGGGGCACAGGAAGGGCAGGAACACAGCCCACTGCCCTTAATATAGTCCTTAATATAGTCCAGGCTGGCTTTGAGCCTACAGAGATCCACCTACCTCTATCGCCACATACTGGGATTGAAATCACGCACCATCATGCCCCAGTCCAAACAAACAAACAAAAAAATGGTAAAAAGAATTATTATTGGTGATGGGGAGGCCAGGGCAGCTTGGGTACCATGGAGCGTGTGGAGATTGATCCCCTGTGGGCTCAGTTCTCCTCTCTCAGCATAAGGCAGGTTCTATGGATTGAATTCAAGTTGCCTGGTTTATGCAGCAAGCACGCTTCCCCGCCTGCTGAGGCTTCTTGCTTGCTGAATTTATTTATTTTGAGTTAGGGTCTTGTGGAGTCCAGGCTGGTCAGGAGTTTACTAAGTAGCGGAGGATGACCTTGAACTATTGATCCTCTTGTCTCCACCTCCACGGTAGAGCACTAGAGTACTAATTACCATGTCTGGTACAGGAGTGCCGGGGACTGAACCCAGAGCTTTGTGTGTGCTGGGTAAGCACCCTACCAACTGAGCTATGTTTCCAGGCCAGCATCCTGGTGCTCTTAACCGCTAAGCCATCTCTCCACCTTCTGTATCTACTTTTTTTTTTTTTTTTTTGGTTTTTCGAGACAGGGTTTCTCTGTGTAGCCCTGGCTGTCCTGGGACTCACTCTGTAGACCAGGCTAGCCTCGAACTCAGAAATCTGCCTGCCTCTGCCTCCCGAGTGCTGGGATTAAAGGCATGGGGTTAAACTACTATAAAGAATAATAATTTTAGCCCCTAGAATCCCCACTGCTCTGCCTGGTCACCTTGTACTTTCTATCAATCTCTTACTGTCTTTTCTGTACACTTGTGCCCCCCCCCCCAAGTAAGTCAATAAAACCTGTGCCAGTCATGATGGCACACACTTTAATCTTAGCACTCAGGAGGCGGAGGCAGGCAGATAGATCCCTATGAGTGTGAGGCCAGCCTGGTCTACAGAGTGAGTCCCAGGACAGCCAGGGCCACATGTGTGACCTTGTCTCAAACAAACAAAGCCCTATAGGATTCCATGTCTTCTTTTGCCCTCCTCCGGCACCAGGCACACAGTGGCAGAGACATGCATAAAAGCCAAACACCTACACACATCAAATAAATACAATTAAAAAAAAATGTAAGGGACTGTTTGGCTGCGGGCTCGGGGTCGAAGCATTTGCCTAGAAGGTGTGGGGCTCTGAGATCACTCTCTAGCAGCTCATGCACAGCGCACACCGCTGATGTGACACAATCGTCCTTGGGACTGAGCAGAATGGAGGAGACTGGCCTAGATTTGACCATCCTGGACATTACAGCTCTTGTCTGACAGAACTGAATTTTGGTGTTCTTCCCACATCAGAGAGTTGTTCTGCCCTGTCCAATATTCAGTTAATTTCTGGGTTCCTTAAACATGATTTTAGAAAATCCTGTTAAGGAGGGAAGGCCCCTAAAGGCCCCTTTGTCTTGTTTGTTTGGCTTTTAGAGAGAGTACATTTTGTGCACTTATGAGCACCAATTATCATGCCCCTGTTATCCCTAGAAAACAACACCTTTAACCACAAGCAATCTACCAGATAGGGGGAAAATATTTATCTTTAAATGCAGCTCCCCGGAGGGTGGACTTCTCCCCCTCCCTGGCTCACTCAGTTAACAGTGGACAGCTGTTTCTAACAGGAAGCGTGGAATCTCACAGCTCCCCGAACCGGCAGGAAGACAGAGGGAGGAGGGTTCCTAATTATCAAACTTGGATCGGGGCCAAGACAATGAACCTCCTTGTCTCCGCCCCTCCGTTCTTTCACAAGTCCTAGGAGACTCTTAATAACCACAAGTGGTCAGGTGGGCTTAGGTCTCATCTAGAAAGGCATCCTCGTGACTGGAGTCAATGTGACTCAGGAGGAGAGAGCATCAGGCCATCCCAGCTGAGCATGCTGGCAAACAGACCATAAAATAAAATTCAGCAGAGTGAGCGGCTGAACTGGGAACCTCAGCTGCTCTGCACAATCAGACACATACAAACAAAGGAAAGGGGTGTCTCATGCCTCTTCTAAAAAACATTTTATTCTTAGTTTTTTTAAAAGACAGGTTCCCATGTAATCCTGTGCCAACCTTCCACTCACCATGGTGGCTGAACTAATAATCTCCTTGCCTCCAAGTGCTGGAATCACGTGCATGCTCAACCATGCCCAGCTTACATTTATGATTTTGTTTTATGTGTGTATGTGTGTCTGTGTGTATTTGCTCACATGCCATGTTGTGGCACGTTTAGTGTATGGAGGTCAAAGGGTCCTTGCGGATGTAGGATCTCTCAACCTCTGGATCCCAGGGTGGGTGGTGGTGGTGTGGAACCCTATTCCTTGGGCTTGGTAGCAAGTGCCTTTAAGGAACCATCTCCCTAGCCCACATCTTCCTTTAGAAAAGCAATCTTACCTTTACTGCAAGCAAGTACAAGGAGCACCCATCTTTCCCTTGCAGTGCAGGGTAGGGGCAGGCTTCCAGGAGTCAGTCACTTGTCTGGCTTGCAAGCCAGAGGGACTAGAGAGGAAGGGATCAGGTGAAACCCCATCATGGCTACATAGACAGAAGGCAAGCGGAAAGCCCTTGCTCCTGTTTCTTTTCTCTCTCTCTCTCTCCCTCCCTCTCTCTCTCTCCCTCTCTCTCTCTCTCTCTCTCTCTCTCTCTCTTTTTGTTCTTTGTTTTTTGAGACAGGGTTTCTCTGTATAGCCCTGGTTGTCCTGGAACTCACTCTGTAGACCAGGCTGGCCTCGAACTCAAAAATCCACCTGCCTCTGCCTCCCGAGTGCTGGGATTAAAGGCTTGCGTCACCACCTCCCCTTGCTCCTGTTTCAACCTGAAAAAGTGCAACAGAGGTAAGGCAAGCACATTATCGGCTTGGGTTTTCACCAATTCCGTCGGAAAGGCCCAGAAACAAGCTCCAGTCTGTTGCAAGGCTTGCCGGGGAGTCGCTCTAGTTCTGCTGAAGGCGTTTTAGGGGAAAATAATTTACATGTTCCAAAGCTTGAGTACTTCCGGAAGATTAGGCAGGCTAGTTACCAGCCGTATGTTCAAAGAACTTGCATTCTTTCTTTCTTTTTTAATTATAAAAATTATCCATGCTTGAGATGAAAAGGAAGGGGGAAAAAATGAACAGAGCAGACTCTAATGAAGTCAGAAGGCAGTCCCTGGTCTGCACTCACCACGTGTTCATTCCGTGCCCAGTGGGCTCGTTGGAAACATTCTGCGAGGACGTTCTGAAGCATGGACAGACTTGTCCTTTCAGGGTTATGTTCCCTGGGTAGTGTGTGCAGCAGGCATATTACACATGTGGAGGTCAGAGGACAGACAACCTCAGTTTTCCACTCACCATGTGGGCTCTGGGGGTAAGACTTATTTATTTTTTTATTTTTAATTTTTTTTTGTTTTGTTTTTTTCAAGACAGGGTTTCTCTGTGTTGTCTTGGCTGTCCGGCTTTTGTCTCTCTCTCTCTCTCTCTCTCTCTCTCTCTCTCTCTCTCTCTCTCTCTCTCTCTCTCTCTGTGAGTAAGACTTAAAGCAAGCGCCTTAACCCTTAGCCGTTTCATAGCCAGGAGTGAGCTGCACTCCTGCCCTTCCTACGGATGGACTCGAAACTTGCTCTTTTAAAAAATGCAAATAAAAATGCAAATAGAAGCCAGGCATGGGGACATATGCTGTTAGCCCCAATGCTTGGGAGGCAGAGGCAGGTATTTAGCTGTGTGTCTGAGCCTGTCCTGTTCTGAATGGCAAGAGCCAGGCCAGCCAGGACTACATAGTGAAATCTCTTCTCAAAACAAAACAAAACAAAACAAAACAAAAAAACAAAACAAAACAAAACTGCTGGGCGTGGTGGCGCACACCTTTGATCCCAGCACTTGGGAGGCAGAGGCAGGTGAATTTCTGAGTTCGAGGCCAGCCTGGTCTACAGAGTGAGTTCCAGGACAGCCAGGGCTACACAGAGAAACCCTATCTCAAAAAAACAAAAAACAAAATAAAACAAAAAAAAAAAAAACCACAATTTTTTTTAATTAAAAAAAAAAAAAGAAAGAAAGAAAGAAAAAAAGAAAGGGGCTGGAGAGATGGCTCAGCAGTTTAAGAGCACTGACTGGCTGGGTGTGGTAGCGCACGCCTTTAATCCCAGCACTCAGGAGGCAGAGGCAGGCAGATTTCTGAGTTCAAAGACAGCCTGGTCTACAAAGTGAGTTCCAGGATAGCCGGGGCTATGCAGAGAAACCCTGTCTCGAAAAAACCAAACCAAACCAAACCAAAACAAGCACTGCCTGCTCTTCCAGAGGTCCTGAGTTCAATTCCCAGCAACCACAACCATCTGTAATGAGATCAGATGCCCTCTTGAAGACATACCAGAAGAGTGTACTCATATAAATAAAATAAATACATCTTTTTTTAAAAAAGAAAATAAATAAAATTATTAAGCAAGCAAGCAAGCAAGCAAACAAACAAACAAAAAACCCAACTAGAACCAGGCACGCTGGCCCATCCTCAGCTGTGACTTGGTTTCTCACTTCACTACTGTGACCGACATTCTTTTTTTTTTTTTTTTTTTTTTGGTTTTTCGAGACAGGGTTTCTCTGTGTAGCCCTGGCTGTCCTGGCACTCACTTTGTAGACCAGGCTGGCCTCGAACTCAGAAATCTGCCTGCCTCTGCCTCCGGAGTGCTGGGATTAAAGGCGTGCGCCACCACGCCCGGCTGTGACCGACATTCTTTATCAATTGGGATTTACCTTATGCTACCAGTTACCTTTCTCTGTGCTTTGGTAAGAGTCCCTGACCATAGTAACTCTGGGGAGAAAGGGTTTGTGGTGACCCACAGCTCCTCGAGCATAGTGGTAATGTTGGGATCTCATGGCGGCAGGAGCTTGTGGCAGCGGCTTGAGCTGCGCCTACAGTTGGGAAGCAGAGAGAGATGGACGCTGGTGCTCGCTTTCTCTGTTTTATTCAGTTCAGCATCCCAGACTATGGGATGATTGATGCTGACCACACTTTGGGTGGGTCTTCCCACCATAGTGAGCCTAATTCCAATAATCCCTCACAGGCAAAGCCAGGTTTCCTCCTCAGTGGTACTAGGGAGGCAGGGTTGATCACCAGGACATCACTAACACTGCATCTCTTTCAAAGCTGATGCTAGATCCTGTCAAGTGGATGATCGATACTGACCATGATTCTCCTTTCTCCCTCCCTCCCTCCCTCCCTCCTTCCTTCCCTCCCTCCCTCCCTCCCTCCTTCTTTCCTTCTAATTTAGACAGGGTTTCCACATGTTGGCCCAGGCTGGTCTTAAGTTTGTGATCCTCCTATCTTAGCCTCCTGAGTGCTGGTATTACAGGTGTGTGCTACCACATTTGGCTTAAAATAAATGTTACTGTGCATTCAAAACGGTGGGTTTCGTTACATTTTCTTTTTAAGAAATTATTTAATTTTACCCATATGTGTGTGTGTGTGCCCTACTTTATGTATGTGTACTGCATTTATGCAGTAGCTCTTGGAGGTCAGAAGAGGGCACTCCGTCTCCTGGAACTGGAGTTCTAGGCTGTACCGAGATGCCATGCATGTGCTGAGAACTGAACCCTGGTCTTCTGCAGAAGCACTAAGTGCCCTCACATCCCGGGTCTCCTCTCAAACCCCTCATTCCGGTGCCTTCTTTCTCTCTCTTAAGAACTCTTTCAGATATAGTTATGTTTATGTACATGGGTGTTTTGCCTACACATATGTATGTGCACCTGCTCTTACCCACTGAGCCATCTCTCCAGACCCAATCATGACATTTTCATACACATTTCCTGTCTTTTGATTATATTTACCCAGCCCTCATCATATCCCCTGCTTTCTCATGTTCTTCCTGCTGGTCCCTTTCTTTCTTCTAAATACTCTCCTTTCTATTTCCATGTCATCTGTCTGTGTGTCTGTATGTGTGGAGGATCACACCTCTGATTTGATTTCTATATGTACAAAAGTAAATTTAAAGAGACGACTCTTGCCAGGCGTGGTGGCGCACCCCTTTAATCCCAGCACTCTCGAGGCAGAGGCAGGCAGATTTCTGAGTTCGAGGCCAGCCTGGTCTACAAAGTGAGTTCCAGGATAGCCAGGGCTATACAGAGAAATGCTGTCTCGAAAAACCAAAAAGAAAAAAGAAAGAAAAAAAGAAAAAAAAAAAGAAATGACTCTTGGAGAGATGGCTCAGGAGTTAAGAGCATCCATCAGCTGCTCTCCCAGAGGGTCCAGGTTTGATTTCTGGCACCCACTCATTGACTCACTACTCTCTGTAACTCCAGTCTCAGGCAATTTGGCAATGTTTTCCAGCCTCTGCAGGCACCAGGCATGCAAGTGGTCCACAGACATATGTGCAGACAAAACATTCGTACATACATAAATAACCCCCCCCCAAAAAAATCTTTAAAAATCACTACATAGGGTCCTTTTTAGCTACACGGGGAGTTCAAAGCCAGCTTGGGCTAAGTGATTCCAATAACAACAACGATAATAACAACAGAGCTGGCATGTATTAAGGTTATAGAACTAACAAAAGTCTTTGATGTTTTTAGATTCAGTAACAATAATCATTCCCATTTCCTAAAGCTTGCTAACAAAAAAATGAGGAAAAATGTTCTAATTTCACATGAAAAAAAATCCCTACTAGATGTTTGACCTCTTTAACCTTCTGCAAATTATTTAACTTCCTTAAGTCCTAGTTCTTTGACCTTTAAAGTGAAGGTGATAATAACACACTTCATGGCTGTTGTCAGTACTGAGTGGGCAAAAGAACGTAACAGGCTGCACACGGCACTTGGGGCACAGTGAGCTTTCAATCACGGGTTCCTAGTTGTTCTTATTAGAAAGGTTATTTCATTATCAGAGTCTGAGGTTCTAGGCAGGGAGCCTGTGCCATTTGGCTCTGTAGCTGGACCACAGTTCATGCATGGACCTGTTAAATAGACCTAGTTTGCTAATTTTATGGCCTTGTAGCATATTGTGCTTTATAATTATGTGGAATTTGGATACATCTACGTACATGCACATCTGTATTAATAAAAAAGGCCCCAATTCCCTGCTCGTAGGAGGTGGGGGCGGGAGGATCATAACTTGAAGGTCTGTCTTCCATGGCATGGCTCAGGGAGTAAAATTCACTTGCTGTGCCAGACTGAGTTCAGATGGCGGCCTTAGGTAATTTTTTATTGTTGTGATAACACATCTTATAGAAGAAAGAGTTTATTAGGCTGTGGCTTCAGAGGTTTAGAGTCCATCATGGTGGAGCAAAGGCAAATGGGATAGGAACAGCTGAGAGGGTACACCTTGATCCACAGGTAGGAAGCAGAGATGGAGCACACTGGGAAACTGAGAGAGACTTTTGAAACCTCAAAGCTCACCCTCAGTGACACACCTCCTCCAAGAAGACCACACCTCCTATCCTCCCCAAACATTCAAACTGGGGACCAAGTATTCAATTATTTGTGTCTCTGAGGGCCGCTCTCATTCAAACCACCACATCCCTAGAACCCAGGCAATAGCTGAGTTTGTCCTCTGATTTCCACATTTGTAGTATGGCATGCATGTACCCTAACACATAAACACATGCATGCCTATAAAAGAAGTAAATACTTATTAACTTATTGGGTTTTTATTGAGACAGAGTCTCTCTCTAGGTAGCCCTGGCTGTTCTGGAACTCATTGTGTAGACCAGGGAGGGGCTTGATTGACAGAGATCCACCTGCCTTTGCTTCCTTAGTGCTGTGGTTAAAGGTATGCATTTTATACCTGGCCAGTAATTACATATTTAAAAAGGGAATTTCAAGGCTTTCCTCCATGACACCAGCCTGACTACAAGAGAGCTAACAAAGAAGAGCATACCTATATACATAGATTTTGATAGCTACTCCAGCCGTCTACTTAGCTTTATCTTTCTATTATTCTTATGAGATGTTAATTAACTCCATCCCTACCTAACAGGTGGAGTGCAGCTTAGTTACTGAAAAATTCCTGGAAAATTTAGTCAGCTATAATAAAACTGGGCTGGAGAGATGGCTCGGTAGTTAAGAGCACTGACTGCTCTTCCAAAGGTCCTGAGTTCAAATCCCAACAACCACATGGTGGCTCACAACCATCTGTAATGGGATCTTGTGCACTCTTCTGATGTGTGTGTAAAGACAGCTCTGGTATACTCATATAAATAAAAAATAAATAATATTAAAAAAATCATTAGCTATCTTCCTCATTTCTTTTTTCACCATCATTAATTTAATTCATATTTTATTTATGTATATGTTCGTGTTTCTTAATTTGTGTATGCATGTATGTGTGCAGGTAATGCAGAGGCCAGAAGAGTATGTCAGAGACCCTGGAACTGAAGTGGCCTGCACTTTTGAGCTGCCCTTCATGGATGCTGGGAACTGCACTTCAGACCTCTGGGAGAGCAGCAAACATTATTAGGCATTGAGTCAGCTCTTTTTTTTTTTTTTTTTTTGGTTTTTCGAGACAGGGTTTCTCTGTATAGTCCTGGCTGTCCTGGAACTCACTTTGTAGACCAGGCTGGCCTCGAACTCAGAAATCCACCTGCCTCTGCCTCCCAAGTGCTGGGATTAAAGGCGTGTGCCACCACGCCCGGCTGAGAGCCAGCTCTTTATTCCCAACTTCTCATTGTATTTGAAAGAGAAGAGGTTTTTTTTTTTTTTTTTTTTTTTGTGGTTTTTCGAGACAGGGTTTCTCTGTGTAGCTCTGGCTGTCCTGGAACTCACTTTGTAGACCAGGCTGGCCTCGAACTCAGAAATCTGCCTGCCTCTGCCTCCGGAGTGCTGGGATTAAAGGCGTGCGCCACCACGCCCGGCTGAAGAGTTTTTTCTTGTTGAAAGGTAGTAAGTCGTAAGGCTTAGTTGTGGGCCTTGGAGAATCAGCAGGTAAAAAGGCGCTTACTGCCAAGCTTAACCGCCTGAATTGCAAACCTGGAGTCCGTGGAGAGTGGACTAGAGAGACCCAAGACCCCCAAAAGCCTTCCTGGGATCACTGTAGCATGCATATACCCCTTATGAAGAAAAAAAAAAGTTAAATTAAAAAAAGACCCCATTTCCTTTCAGATCTCTTGGGCCGTACAGTTCAATGACATCTGCTAGTTGAAATTATTTTTAAAAGGAACTTTTGGATGTGGGAATTATAATCTGAATAGACACTCCAAAGAGAAAATTATCCCTTTATTTGAAATAGATGGGTGAATTATTTTAAGCCAAGCTCTATCCCTTAATTATTCTATTATATACAGACCTTAGCTCCTCGGAGAAGAGTGTATGGTGTAAGGACACCAGTAAGCATTACAGAATATTAACAAACTAACAATAGGCTGATGATTCGCCCTGGATTCATGCCAGAGTCTGTGAGAGAACTCAATAAACATGATATGCAGTTCAAAAACTGGTAATTATAATTAAAATTCCAAACCCCACGATCCTATAAATTATATTAAGTAGAATGGGAGCATTGGCTTGCCCTGGCTCAGGCTTATAGTATGTGGTACACATGGTGATAATGTCTTTGAGCATAGTGGGAATATAGTAATATTTTTTAAAGGTGATACTTGGCCTTTTCCTTTCCTTTTTTGTTGGCATTTTTAAGACAGAGTTTCCAAATGTAGCTCTGACTGGCCTGCAACTCACACTGTAGACCAGGTGGGCCTTAACCTTTAATTAAGATCTTCTTGCCTCTGGCTCTCTAGTGTTAAGGTAACAGGTAAGAGCCACCAGGCCTTGGTGAAACTAGTCTATGCCTCCCCTCCCCCAACACAGCTACTGCTCTCTTTAAAAGACTCTCTGTCGTTCTGGTCTGTTCTTTATTACTATTTTTTTTTTTTAAAGTCAGATGTGTGTGTGTGTGTAGGTTTGTGCACATGGAGGCTAGAGGTGTGTTGGATTTCTCAGAGCTGTATTTACAGGCAGCTTTAGCAGCCTGATGTGGGTGCTGGTAACCAAAGTGTGGTCTTCTGCAAAGAGCAGTTGAGCCCTGTTCTTTATTACTTAATGAGGCCTTTTATTATTCTCATCAAATAAGCAGCACAATTCACCAATTCGCATTTTCTTTTTTTTTTTTTTTTCACTTCAGTTTCGGTCAAACATTATTTTTAAAACATTATGAACTGTCCATCAGAACAAATAACTTCGAATCCACTCTGTAGCTCCCCTTGAACCTCAAGGAATAGGAATCTGTCTCTTAAATGAAATAAGCAATTATGACTCTGGTAATAGTAAGAGCAAGGGGATAGTCGCCAAGCCCACCCCTAAGACCGACCCGCTTGAGGTTGACCATCCCGAGGGTCAGTACAGGGCTGGCCGCTGGGAGCTCTGCCTGTGGCCGAGCAGGGCGGACCAGGCACAAAGCCGCGCCTGGGGCGGGGAGCCCATCTCCCTGGTTCCGGCCGCCGCCCGGAGCGTGCACCAAGGGCTCGGCCGCGCCGCCACCAAAGCCTGGCCTCTCCCCTTGCCTTGCCTTCTGCTCATTTTATTAAAAAGGAAGGGAAAAAAAAAAAGAGAGAAGAAAAAAAAGGAGGAAAAAAAGGAAAAATAAAAAAAGAAAATGGAAGAGCGACCTGGAGCAAACATCCCGCCCCCAGGCCCGCCTTCCGCCTCCTATTGGCCCGTCCTCCACTGACGTCACGACTAGACAGACCAATGGTGATGGTCGATACTGCGAGGTGGGCCGGGCCCGAGCGCGGAGTGGGCGGCGGGTCGGCGCAGCAGCCCCGCGGCTCCGCCACCATCGCGGAGGTGCCGCTGCTCCCACAGACGCTCGCGAGCCGCCCCCCGCGCTCCGTAGCCTCTCGCCCCGCCGGGCCTCGGTCCCCGCCTCCTTCCCCGCGCCTCGTCCCCTCACGCGCTCCCCACCTTGTTTCCGCCTCATTTTCTCTCCTAGTTGAGGGGTAGGAAAAAAAAAAAAAAACCCTACCATCCTCCGGTGGGAGCCACTCGCCCTCTGGGAAAAAAAAATCCACAAAACCAGACATGGTCCTGGGCTCCCACTGCTGAAGGCTTGGTCCACCCGAGGAGGTCGAAGTCCCGGCAGGGAAGCCCCGCAGCCCCCCGGTGTCGCATCCCCGCGGGCCGGCCTCTTCGGCCCCGCGCCCACCGCCCTCCGTCCGCCGCCGGCCCCCGCGGCCTCCCTCCCGGTCCCTGCTCTTTCCCCGGAGCCCGGCCGCCACCCCTCTCATTGATGGTGTAGCGCCCGAGGGGAAGGTAAGTGTCCAAGTTGTCAGCGCCGCGCCGCGGGCTGCCCTCCTCGGCCCCTCATTCCGGGGTCGGAGTGCTCTGGGTGGGCGGTGGGGCTCGGCCGGGAAAGCCGAGGCGGAATGCGAAGGGTGAGCGTGGAGGCGAGCCCTCGGGGAGCCATGGGCCGGACGCTGCCTTTGGTCCTGTGCGAGCCAGGTGACTACTACGTGCCTTGACCCCTGCTCTCTGTTGGCTTCTTAGGCACGCTCTGGAACTAGTCTGAGGTTAAACTGTTACACGCCACTAGCTGAGCAGCTCAACTGTGAGAGGGAAGGACCCGAAGCTGTGCATTTCTTGGATATTTGTGAATGTGGGGGTCTGGGAACTGACTCATGAAAGTCTCATTTCACATTAGGAGGAAGACTCCTCCTTTGTGTCTCTCTTCTCAGGCTCTGTGATTCCAAAATTAGGGAACCAAATACCACTTGGAGCGGCGTAGAATTCTGTCATGATTTAAGTTCTGCTGTCTGAAGGAGGGTGCCTTCTTTCTTTCTTTATATATTTTTTTAGGGTTATGGGAAGAAGGTAGTTTTACATCGAATGGGGTGTGTGTTGTGTTGAGGGAGTATTGCAGGTTTCCTTTGAAACTGTTTGCTTGAGAAGTTGTTGAAATGAAAATAAAATGATTCATTGTTGAATAGTCATTATACCCTGTCTCTTTTCCAAGGTTTGCTTACTTTTTTTTTTTTCTTTTTTGATTACAGACTTCAAACATTGATTTCAGCAAAATGTGCCCTTGAGAAACTGGGTGCTTTAAATGTTTCAGTATGTGCTGCTATTTTAAGGTGGCTCTGAAAAAGTAGTTTTGTATGAATCTTGAAATAGCCTCTGCAAAGCAATTCTTAAGACAAAACAAAACAAAACAAAACAGATTAACTAGTGAGTGTGAACCTGGTGGATTACAAAACAGACATTTAGTGCAGCTCAAATGAATAATACATCCTAGGTTTAGATTTCAAATAGCTTTTATAATTGCTTTCCATTTAAAGAGAGACCTTTTTGTCTGGTGTACACTGGTTTCTTTAGTCTCAGTCCTGATGGGGGAGGGGAGGGAGAGGATTATCTATACAATAATAAAATCATCTTTGGCGAGATATTTCCTTCCATGGATTTGCTTGCTGAGTTAATTCCACTCTAAATTACAAAACCGTTTTTGATTTTGATGGCCTAGTCTGGGTGAAAGCTTGCCTTCCAGTTCTCTCTGTTGTTGAGGTCGAAGGGAAGAGGCAGAAGCAGACACACACAGAGACACAGACACACCACACACACACACACACACACACACACACACACACACACACAACCAGGCAGAGGGCTCATTGTTCTTCCATACAGACATCCATTCTCTCTCTCCCATATTTGGGGCTAGGTTTGCACAGACAAACACAGCTCTTTTGGGGAGGGATGAGAGGAGATGGGGGATGGGAAGGTGCTTTTCTTGTTCAGTTTTCTTTCACCCATTTCACATCTGCCTTCTTTTTTCTTTTGCAACCTTGCAAGGCAGATGAGTACATGGGACACTAAAGGACACTGTGGGACGCGCTCAGAAGACTCCTGTTTCCCTCCCTGCCTTTGCAGCCCTGCTTTCTGCTGCTTGCTCTTTTCCATCTGTGTAAAGATCAACTCTGTCATGGTGGTCTTGCACTCTCTGCTTTCCATTCCTTGAGACCCCTGGCGCTGTTAGGGGCAGATTTGTTCACTTGATTTTTATTTTGCTGAGTGTGACTGGGCCTTTATAAGTAGAAATAGGTTGTCTCAGTTAAAATGATAAAGACTATTTGAGGTTAATATGTTGCAGTATTTTGTGTGTGTGTGTGTGTGTGTGTGTAAGAGAGAGAGAGGGAGAGAGAAATATTGATTTGATTGATGGTCCTTGATCCTTGACTTATCAATGTAGTTTTTCCCCTCAATAGTGTTTTAAGGAAAGATCTGGTTTTCTGGTTGGGGACTGAGGTAGAGGCCTTTTGGAATGCTGGACAGGACTGAGAGTCCACCTGGCTCAATCCTGCTCCGGGCCAAGGATGGAGGTTAATGTGAATGAATACATGTGGCTTGCAGAATAGCACCTTCTACTGGTTAATTGCTTTGACGATCCAGTGAAGAGGATGGGGGAGGGGATTAACGGCTGAGGCTTAATGATTTTCTTTTAAACACAGCCGCTGTGCCTCTCTGCAAATGCCACTTCCCCAGGCTGCTAATGCAGATGCCCTTTGACAGGCACACTTGCGTCGCAGCCTTATTATGTTATTGGCTGTGTCTTGACATTAATTTGTTCTGTTATCAGGGGTATTTTCACATTGTGACTTCCAAGGACTCCTTTGAATTGATGCTCTTTCTTTCTGTGAGAAGTGTAGTTTGTCTTAAACTAGAAAACAAAAGAGGGGCTTGTTTGCATTCCAGGTGTAGGAAACTATATACACCAGCAGCTCGTTAAGAATTTTCTTAGTATCATTAAAAAAATAAACTTACAGAAAGTCAAATCCTAGCATTAGAGATTTCCTCTGGGATTCAAACACCCACTCTGCCAAAGAGGCTGAGGAGAAATTGGGTTGAAAGTCTCACTAAAATCAGTAGTTTTGTTAGGTAGTGGTGCTGTGTTCCAGTACTGTTTTCAAAAGTCATATCAATGTTAATAAACAGGAGCCTGATAGAATGGCTTATGGCTTCAGTTTTTTTTTTTTTTTTTTTTTTTTTTTTTTTTTTTTTATAAACTGGAGGCTAGCGGAAATTAGACTGTGCATACAGACTGACACAGAAGATTGTGGACCCTCCTCAGAGTCTTCTGAATTTATGTGCAACTTCATAAATAAATCTGTTGATAAATGCCTCCCAGGAGTTTATTGTCATGGGTGCAATGACCAGTGAGAGGGGGCAAATGTCTATTCTAGACTGGTCATTCTTAAGAAAGCCATTGCTAATTCACTTTAGGTCTGAAAGCTTGTCGTGTCGCATAGTCCCTAAGGTTGAGCACCTTTACGGTGCAGCGCAAACAGTGAGCGCAGACGTATTTACTTAGTGGGAATACACCCATGGACCTTCCGGTCAGTGTAGGCTCTGTCAGGGTTTTCTTGAAAACAGACTAGAGTATCCAGAAGCCAATTTGAGCCAAAAAGGTTAACTAAATCAAGAAATAAAATATTCCAGTACTTTTTGTTGTTGCTGTTGTTTTTGGTTTTTCGAGACAGGGTTTCTCTGTATAGCCCTGGCTGTCCTGGAACTCACTCTGTAGACCAGGCTGGCCTTGAACTCAGAAATCCGCCTGCCTCTGCCTCTCAAGTGCTGGGATCAAAGGCGTGCGCCACCACACCCGGCTATATTCCAGTACTTTTTCACTTAGTGGGTAGTAAACCAAGTTTTAGAAAAAGAAGACAGTCTCCACAGCCAGGCCCTGCAGTAATACACATGATATCCAGCTGATACTGAAGAGCAGGGTCAGGGGCTGGAAGAACAGGCGTCCTGCACATGAGCTGCGCCCTCAGACTGGTGTGTGCTGACCGTCATGGATATCCTGAGCACCTACTGCTTTAGAATTGGTTTTGAATTTTTCACATCTTGTTCAAATCTCAGTAATCAGTAAAACATTTAAGCAGTAAAATAAGTTGTATATACTGAGTTCCTTTGGGAACTCTGTGCTTTCCTGCTAACTGCTTTTGGCAGCTACTTTTACAATTGATTTAAAGGTTAAGATAGCAGGAAATTCATTTTTTTAAGTGAATCGTTAGTGTAACCTAGCTGTGAACTTCATCTCCCCTTCCTCTTCTCCCTGCATACCCCTCCTCCAAATACACACAGAGGCAGAGAGAGAACACTACCCCGTTGCTCTGAATCAGTTTCTGGTAATGCTGTACTCCAGACGAGTTGATCATAGGATTTTTAACCTCCAGGAGTTTTTCTTGAATTGTGTGTAATTATTAATTATTGGCACCCTGATAGTTATTCCACAGTTGAAGCTTTGCATATTCTATTTAAGTGTGATTTTTGGCAAGCATGTTAGTTTGTGCTTAGCTTGTCTAACACGATTCTAGTGTTTTTTTTTAAGTGAGAAATGTATATTTAAATATTCCTTACAGTATTACTAAGATCGCTTGTGCCATTTCAGTGAATATCTGACTACAAATAACTCAAGCATACCCAAATATTTGCCAGCTTGGAGTTTTGGTTGGATTTTTTTTTTTTTTGGAGTCAGGGTTTGGCTATTTAGCCCACAATGATCTCAAACTCCTGGCAAGTCTGCTTCGGCCCCCTGAGTGCTGAGATTATAGGTGTGTGTTTCCATGTTGACCTGGAATTGTGACTTATATAAATAATTTGTTGGTGTGCCAAGGAATTAAGACATAATTTATGTCCTTATATTAGGTAACTAGGTCAGATAAAACTGCTAACATAAATTCCTTAAAAATTTTATTTTGGGCTGAAGAGGTGGCTCAGTGGCTAAGAATACTGGGTGCTTTTCCAGAGGATCCAGATTCAATTTCCAGTTTCCACAGGATGGCTTCCTAACATCTATAACTCCAGCTCTAGGGAATCTGACACCTTCTTCACACCCTCTTAGAACACTGCACTCAGACACACAAGGAGGCAAAACACCTAAACACTTCAATACAAAATAAAACTTAAGACATTGTTTTAAAAATTATTTTATTCAGGTGCGGTGGCACTTGCTTTTAATCCCATGCGATAGAGGCAGAGGCAGTTCGATCTCTCTGAGTCTGGTCTACATAGTGAGTTCCAGACTGGTCATGCTACATAGAGAGACTTTCTTTCAAAATAATTATCTTATTTATTAAACTGTGTGTGGGGTCATTGCAGGATACGTACTCACTTGTGTAGTCACCGTGTATGCATGTGGAGGTCAGGAACAACTTTTGGAAGTCAGTTCTTCCTGCCATGTGTGTCGTGGGGATCTGACTCACTCTGTCAGGCTTCTTGGGCAAGCAAGCTCCGTTACCAGAGGAGCCATCTTGATGAAAGCTTCTTTATGTGTGCAAGTAAAAGGGTCTGTTTGTGGCAGTGTAAAAAGAAAAATATTTTTTCTTCTTTTTGAGGCAGGGTCTTGTGTAGCCAGGCTAGTGTCCAACTCAGTATGTAGCTCAGGATGCCGAGGCACTCTTACACTTTTTTTACTTTTTAAAGATTTATTTATTCATTATATGTAAGTACACTGAAGCTGTCTTCAGACACTCGAGAAGAGAGAGTCAGATCTCATTACGAATGGTTGTGAGCCATCATGTGGTTGCCGGGAATTGAACTCAGGACCTCTGGATTTGAACTCATGACCTTTGGAAGAGCAACCACTGAGCCATCTTTCCAGCCCACTCTTACACTTTTTGTGCCAGAATTACATCATTAGATTTGTTGTAGTGATTGCTCTTTTGAGACAGGATTTCTTTGTGAAGCCCTGGCTATCCTGGAATTCACTCTGTAGTCCAGGCTGGCCTCAAACTCAGAGATCTCTATGTCTCCCAGGGGTGGGATTAAAGGTGTGTGCTACCACCTGCCTATAATTGTTTTTAATTTGGTAAAATTTGCTAATATATTAGCAACCATGAGCAATGTCTTTTCTGTGAAGTCTTTTTTTTTTGTTGGCTTTTTGAGACAGGGTTTCTCTGTACAGCCCTGGCTGTCCTGAAACTCACTTTGTAGACCAGGCTGTCTTCGAACTCAGAAATCCGCCTGCCTCTGCCTCCCAAGTGCTGGGATTAAAGGCTTGCGCCACCACACCCGGGTCCGAAATCTTTCTTTATGTGGTTACATTACAAAATAGTTATTTCTAGTTCATAAAACACTTGTTTGAGGAACCACAGTAAACTATTTGTCTTGACATTGAAGGCATGGTCATGTCCTAATTTTAAACTAGTTATTATGTGACTTTTAAGGGGTTTGGTTAGGATGTTGTAATTGCTTGGAGCATAAAACAGTCAAAGTCATTTCAAATACTGGGGAAAAGTGGAACAGAAATTTAAGCTCTTAAAGGTCAGTCCTCCCAGAAAAATAGAACTCTACGTTTAACAGTACCTCTCAGCGCTGGAATACTGTCAGGGGTGCTGAGTCTCTGAGCTTTAGCAACCTAATATGTGTTGTCTCCTTAGCAGAATCCTTTGAGCCTACTACCCTAGACAAGGGCTGGGACTAGCAGTAAGGACACCATTCTAAAGGGGACAATGTTTGTACTGTTGGCTTGAACTTACCAAAAGAGAACTTGTGAGCAAGTGTGGCCATGCAGCATTTTGAGACATTCTTTAGCTGCTGAAAACCTCTCCTGCAAAAATTTCATGCCAGCATACATTCACCACAACGTGTAGGGGCACACATTTCTTGGCACCTTTACATGTCACCCAGTCTCCCGGAGGACTGATTTCTTACATCCTTTTTTGTGTCAGGAGTGCAGTGTGTGTGTGTGTGTGTGTGTGTGTGTGTGTGTATGTATGTGTATCAGAGGCATTGTGTATAGGCAGGAATGTGAGCTTGTGTCTGCATGTATAAACTGTCTACTGCATGTATAAACTGCTTGGAGCAGCTTGGGAAACCTCCCATTGTGGTAGAACTTGGTGGTGCCTGGAAGTGTATCCACCTTAGAGCAGTTCTGATTAATGAGCAGTGGGATGTAGGTTTAAGAATGTTTCATGTGTGAAAGCATCATTTATGTGTGTTTGTGTGTGTGTGTTTGTGTGTGTATGTAATAATTTTATGTACATTGGTGTTTTGACTGCATATGTCTGTATGAGGGAGTTGGAGCCCTTGAAACAGGAGTTATAGACAGTTATGAGTTGCAATGTAGTTGCTGGGAATTGAACCTGGGTTCTTAGAAAGAGCAGCCTGTGCTTTTTACTGCTGAGCCATCTCTCCAGCCCCTATTCAGGTATATTTTAACTGGTGCCCTTAGTTCACTTTTCAGTGATGCTGGTCATAGAACCCAGGCCTTGGCTTGTGTTAAGCATGTGCTGCACTACTGAGAACCCAGGCCTTGGCTTGTGTTAAGCATGTGCTGCACTACTGAGAACCCAGGCCTTGGCTTGTGTTTAAGCATGTGCTGCACTACTGAGAACCCAGGCCTTGGCTTGTGTTAAGCATGTGCTGCACTACTGAGAACCCAGGCCTTGGCTTGTGTTTAAGCATGTGCTGCACTACTGAGAACCCAGGCCTTGGCTTGTGTTAAGCATGTGCTGCACTACTGAGAACCCAGGCCTTGGATGTATTAAGCATGTGCTCCACTACTGAGCTCCTGGAGTTACACCCAGACCCAGCGACCTCTGTTGCCTCGCTCTTCTCTCGATTTCTTTTCTGTGTGGGTCACAGAAGGATTGAAACCATGTTAACCTGCTATCCTGTTCTCTCTGACAGGGTTGCTACATAAAGCTAGCTGGTTAGGTTAGGCAGGAATAGTCCAGCTTTGATTTTTAGTGAAGGAAGTCATTTTGCTCAGAGCACTGGAGAGCCAGGGCCTTCCTCTTAATTCTTTCCCCTTAACTCAACTGTTTATCTCTGCTTCCTTTGTGTGGTGTTTCCACTTCCACTAAGGACTCTATCTATAATTAAAATTTCCCAAGAGACATCTGATAGGCCCTTAGTTATTGCTAGTGTTGGCTAAGGGGCTAGGGTCAGGCAGCCATATAAGCTTCCCTCAACCCTCCAGATGGGCTACGCTAGGTCCTCCGCTGTCTGTGTCAGCTCTGTCCGGGACATGGTAGTGAAAGTCGGTCTGTACTTATGGTCTAGGGAAAGGGATTTCTCTGGTTTTTGTTACCCACCCCCCCTTGGGTTTTCCCATCTTCATTTCTACTGACATCTAGTGTGGTTGCTGTTGGCTTTTCTAGTTTATTCTGTTTAATAGTTACTATGTTTAAGAAGTTACAAAGTCATCACTAATCACACACTATTTTTAGGTGAGGCCTTTTGCTGCGTTTGTCTTAACTTTTTTCTTTTTCTTTTTTTCTATAAATCTGTTCACCTGCATGCTTGTCTACCTACTTGCTTTTCTAAGTCAGTGTTTCCCTAACTGGACTAAAGGCATCCTATTAAACTGCAGGGTTGTAAGTATTCTGCAGTCAAATTGATTTATAATGTTAGAGTCTTAGAAATGGCATGTTAGCCGGGCGTGGTGGCGCACGCCTTTAATCCCAGCACTCGGGAGGCAGAGGCAGGCGGATTTCTGAGTTCGAGGCCAGCCTGGTCTACAAAGTGAGTGCCAGGACAGCCAGGGCTACACAGAGAAACCCTGTCTCAAAAAACCAAAAAAAAGAAATGGCATGTTGTTCAGTTGGGATTTTTTTGAGACAGGGTCTCATTTGTGTAGGCTAGGTGGGTCTCCAAACTCATCCTCTTGAGAATAGAGTTTTCCTGCCTTTTAAGAATGTGTGTAACCTTGCTGTATACTAATATTCTGTAGGACATATTCTGAGATACATATGTAAAATTTAATACTGTCTTGACCTGAGACTGGTTCTTTTTCTTCCTTAATAAAAAAGTTAGTTGTGGGGCTGGTGAGATGGCTCAGTGGGTAAGAGCACCTGACTGCTCTTCCGAAGGTCCAGATTTCAAATCCCTGCAACCACATGGTGGCTTACAACCACCCATAATGAGATCTGATGCCCTCTTCTGGGATGTCTGAAGACAGCTACAGTGTACTTACATTAAATAAATAAATAAATAAATAAATAAATCTTTAAAAAGATAGTTGTGTGTCAGCACAACTGTCATCAAGATGTCTTAGAGGATAAAAGTGCTTATAAGACTACAACTCAAGTTTAATTCGCAGGACTCATATGCTGGAAGGAGAGAACAGACTCCTGAAAGTCCTCTGACTTCTCTGTGTACTTTATGGCATAGGCTCCCCAATAATTAATTTCTTTTTCCAAGACAGGGTTCCTCTGTGTAGCCCTGGCTGTCCCTGGAACTCACTCTGTAGACCAGGCTGGCCTCCAACTCAGAGATCTGCCTGCCTCTGCCTCCTCTGAGTGCTGGAATTGAAGGAGTGCACCACCATGCCTGACTAGAAGTAAAATAAGAAACCTCTTTAAGAAACACAGAGGTTGGGGCTAGTGAGATGGCTCAGTGGGTAAGAGCACCCGACTGCTCTTCCAAAGGTCCAGAGTTCAAATCCCAGCAACCACATGGTGGCTCACAACCATCTGTAATGAGATCTGGCGCCCTCTCCTGGAGTGTCTGAAGACAGCTACAGTTTAATTACATATAATAAATAAATAAATCTTAAAAAAAAAAAAAAGAAAGAAACACAGAGGTCGTGCTTGTTACCTCTCTGCTGCCAGGCTGCTCTTACTCCTCCTCTCCAGGCGGCTTACGGACTTTAGTTCCTTCAAGGCAGACAAGGCCCTGCTCTTTCCTTCAGATCTACATGGTGTTCTTCTGTGGTTTATTTGGGCACAGCATTTGTTAGGTTTTATTTCATGTCTCAGTCTGATGAATCAAATCAGCAGTTTCCTTTTACCCCACTCTCTTTTTCTTTTTTGTTTTTTTTGTTTTTTGTTTTTTTTGAGACAGTAAGTCTATAGGCTTTATTATCAAGGTACAACCTCTCCCTGAACCCAGAGCTAGCTGATTTAGCTAGGTTAGCTTTTTATATGAGTGCTCCACCAGCTTTTTATATGAGTGCTCCACCAGCTTTTTATATGAGTGCTCCACCAGCTTTTTATATGAGTGCTCCACCAGCTTTTTATATGAGTGCTCCACCAGCTTTTTATATGAGTGCTCCACCAGCTTTTTATATGAGTGCTCCACCAGCTTTTTATATGAGTGCTGGAGGGTCAAGATGTTTTGGCTGTGCAAGCAGAGAGCTAACTCCTGTAGTTTTGATGCCCTCATGCACATACAGGCTCCTAAACACTCTTTCCTCCTCCTCCTATCTCCCTACCCCCAACAAAACCAAACCAACCGGTATGGTTTCCTCATTCCTACTTCCTAGTACCTATTCTTTTCCCCCCTGAGGGTTTTTTCTCTGTGTAGCCCTGGCTGACCTGGAATTTGCTCTGTAGACCAGACTGACTTCAAACTCAGAGATCTACCTGCCTCCGCCTCCTGCCTTAGTCGGGGTCTCTATTCCTGCACAAACATCATGACCAAGAAGCAAGTTGGGGAGGAGAGGGTTTATTCAGCTTACACTTCCACATTGCTGTTCATCACCAAGGAAGTCAGGACAGGAACTCAAGCAGGTCAGGAAGCAGGAGCTGATGCAGAGGCCACGGAGGGATGTTTCTTACTGCCTTGCTTCCCCTGGCTTGTTCAGCTTGCTCTTCTATAGAACCCAGGGCTACTAGCCCAGGGATGGCACCACTCACAATGGGCCCTCCCCCCTTGATCACTAATTGAGAAAAATGCCTTACAGCTGGATCTCATGGAGGCATTTCCTCACTTGAAGCTCCTTTCTCTGTGACAACTCCAGCCTGTGTCAAGTTGACACACAAAACCAGCCAGTATGCCGGGCAGTGGTAGTGCTCGCCTTTAATCCCAGCACTCGGGAGGCAGAGGCAGGCAGATTTCTGAGTTCGAGGCCAGCCTGGTCTACAGAGTGAGTCCCAGGACTGCCAAGGCTACACAGAGAAACCCTGTCTCGAAAACAAACAAACAAACACCCAGCCAGTATACTTCCCAAGTCCTGCTTTAAAGGCACATGTCACCACACTGGGCTCCTAGTATCCATTCTTAAGTTCTTTAACCTTCTTAGCCATTTTGTTGCTTTATGTTTTCTTAATGTTTACTTTATATTAAAAGTTGTATTTTAGCTCAGTATACATGGAGTCCTTGAATGTAGTAGACAAAGCAGGAAAATTGATGTCAGTTTGAGCACCCCCTGGTCTTCATAATGAGTTGTAAGCCAGCCAAGGCCTCCATAACAAGATCCTGCTTCAAAAAAATAAATAAATAAAAATTAAAAAAAAAAAAACAGACCAAACCAAATCAAACCAAACCCCAAACTAGGCAAAACATTGTATTTTGTGTTAAGTGTTTCCTCCCACTGGATTTAAAAGGCAGGCTTTTTTTTTTTTTTTTGTCAGTCTCCAGACTCATATTTAAAATTAGGTGTATTCTAGAATTGTTTGAATCAAGAATGGGAAAAATGCTGTCAATTGAGCTACATTAGACCCCTCTAATTTAGTGGTGTGCACATACAGAGCTCTGTGTGCCTTTTCATCATGCAATATGGTCCATCTATTTTGGCTGCCTTCCTTTCTTAGCTCTACATTTCCTTAAAAACATCTTTGAGGACAGATCTTAAAAGCAAATTATTTTCTCCTAAAGGAACATTGTTATAGGCAGTATTTTGCTTAATGATGTAGTATGAACAATCTTAGTCATAGCCAACAGCACAGGAGAAACTGATGCTGTCATGGGCCTCTAGTCAAGACAGTCAATCTGTGTTCTAATTCCAGCAAGTAGGTGGGACCATTTTTAATCTTTGTTTGTAATATGTATCATATACCAAAATATTATTCCATTTCATCATTTTCACCAAAAAATGTGTTAACTTCACTTAAATTTCCTGTGTTTGTTTGTGGTTATGGATGGGGGGTTGGGTATATTGCATATGTGTTTCTGTATGGAGGCTGGAGCTTAACCGGGGTGTTGTTCACTATTTTTCTTTTTTTCTTTTTCTTTTTTTAAAAAAGATTTATTTATTTTATTTATGTGAGTACATTGTAGCTTTCTTCAGACACACCAGAAGAGGGCATTGGATCCTATTACAGATGCTGTGAGCCACCGTGTGGTTGCTGGGAATTGATCTCAGGACAGCAGTCAGTGCTCTGAACCACTGAGCCTTCTCTCCAGTCCTTTATTTTTACTCATTCATTCATTCATTCATTCATTCATTCTGTGTGTGTGTGTAGGTGAGTGCATGGCATGATGGCTGTGTGTAAGTTAGAGTCGGGTTTCCTTCCTCCACGTGGGATCCATGGATCGGACTCGGTCTGTCAGCTTGGGTGGGCTCTCTCACTGACCCCCACGCTATTTTCTTTTCCTCTTGATGCAAGGTCTTACTGTGTAATTATGTCTGGCCTGCTTGTCTCCCAAGCGCCAGTGTAGCTCATCTGTGCTTGTGCCTGCAGACATCAGAAGAGGACATTGGACTCACTGGACGATAGCTGGGAGCCGCCTGCTGTAGGGGCTTGGAAGGGGAGCAGCAAGCACCCAGCTGAGCCATCTTTCCAGCCCTGTGAGAATGTTAAGGTCTTTATGGGCCCTTTAAAAGTTTTGACATTGGGGAGGCAGAGGCAGGCAGATTTCTGAGTTCGAGGCCAGCCTGGTCTACAGAGTGAGTTCCAGGACAGCCAGGGCTACACAGAGAAACCCTGTGTCTAGAAAACCAAAACCAGCCGGGCGTGGTGGCGCAGGCCTTTAATCTCAGCACTTGGGAGGCAGAGGCAGGCGGATTTCTGAGTTCGAGGCCAGCCTGGTCTATAGAGTGAGTTCCAGGACAGCCAGGGCTACACAGAGAAACCTTGTGATGAATCTGTGAACTCAAGGCCAGCCTGCTCTACATAGTAAGTTCTAGACAAGCTATAGTTACACAGAGAGATAGGCCTTCTAGAGGTCCTGATTTCAATTCCAGGCACCAGTCTGGTGGCTCATAACTATTTGTAACTCTTGTTTCAGGGGATTTGATGCCCTCTTCTTGCCTTCTTGGGCACAAGGTATAAACATGGTACACAGACATATACAGGCAAAACACTCAATACAGATAAAATACAAAATTTAAAAAGTTAAAAAATAAGGAACTGGTCATAGTAGTTCCCTTTGTAGCAAGCAGTGTCTATAGGGGAGGGAACAGAAAGGGAGGGTCCCTAACCTTTCATACTTATGTATTATGCCACATGTAACCATGAGCTAATTAAATACATTATATAAACCTGTCCTTTAATTTTTCTTGGTTAGGTTTTTGCTCTTCCCTTTTTATAAGCTTTAGTGACATAAGACTTTTAATTTCTGTATGAAATGGTGCCTACGAAATAACCAAGACACAAATTGCGCCCTTTGCAGCTGTTCCTATGATGACTTTCTCCTTAGTGGAAAGATACAACTTCCATACAATTGGATCTTCGTGAGGAAGTCACCGTGAGAGGTGGTGATGCTGTGGTTTAGGGAAGAGAGTGATCTCTGGCTGGAGGAGTCAGGGAGGATTTGGTGTGGGAGGCTGTGTTTAACCTGTGTACTGAGGCATCGGCAGTATTTGGACATGTGGTAAGTAGCTAAGAGGATTTTAGGCAGGAAATTGCATGGAGCAAAGCACAGAGGCCAGAATTCAGGGGCATGCTGAGTACTTTGGCTGCTTCTATGATGAGGATTATCAAATTGTGTTTCGATTTTTTTTTTTTTCCCTCTCTTCCATCTCTCATCTTAAATTCTTTTAAAATGTCCTGTAGTAGATTCAGGCAGCCATAGATCTTTCAACCCAGATAATTTGTATTTGAAGCTGTGGCTTCTTGCTGGTCAAACCAAGTTGGAAGCCTGTGGGAAAAGAAGTGCTTGGGCTGACTTCTCAAAGAAGTGTCCACTGGTCTGTTGGCCAGGACTTAGCGCACCAGAAGGGACAGTTGGATTCACAGCGAGGATCACTTGTCTTAATAACTTCACGTTTCCCAATTACGTACAAATTATGGTTATAAGATATGTATTCATTATAATCATACTGATATAATTAAAAATAGGTGTGTTCATTCCTGGAAAACTGTTCAGATGTTTTTTGTGCATATTTAAACATATTAGCTTTGATTTTTGCCTTTCTTTTAATGTATTTCTGTTAGGTTGATGTTTTTGTTTTTGTTTGGTACTGGGTGTGCCACATAATGCCTCATGGATATTAGGCAAGCACTTTACCAATGGTACTACATCCCTAGCCCCATTTAATATTTCAAGTACATATATTCCAATTCAGTTCTTATAATTATATTTCATGTAAGTTTTGATTTTTAAATAATTTCATTTGTATGCTTGTATACATTGATGGATATAGAAAATGCTATTGTTTTTTCTTTTACTGTCCTCTTGTCTGTATTATTATACACTGTTTATAGGAACAATTTTCAGGTATTTTTCTTGAATTAATAAATGTGCATTTTTGTTCCAAAACCTGCTACTAAGGTAGGAATAGTAATATGTTTCTGTAATCCTAGCATTCAAGAGGCAGAGAGGGAGGCAGAGAGGGAGGCAGAGAGGGAGGTAGAGAGAGAGGCAGAGAGGGAGGCAGAGAATTATTGCTAACTTGAGGTTAGCCTTGTCTATAGAAGTGAGAGTGCCAGCCCAGGCAGGGCTGCATAGAGAGATTCTGCCAGAACCCACTCACTCTGTCACAAGGTAACTCTGTAGACAAGGCTGGCCTCGAACTCAGAGAGCTGTCTGCCCCTGCCTCTTGAATGCTGCAAAAATAAATAAAATTTATTTATTTAATGTACATGAGTGCTCTGTTTTCATGCTTACCGGAAGAGGGAATCAGATTCTATTACGATGGTTGTGAGCCATATGTGGTTGCTGGGAATTGAACTCCGGACCTCTGGAAGAGCAGTCAGTGCTCTTAACCGCTGAGCCATCTCTCCACCCATGCGTGGGTGTTGTACCTACCTGTTTGTACATCACATGCATGATGTTACTTACATGATACTTACAGAGTCTAGAAGAGGGCTTTGGAGCTCTTGGAATTGGAGTTATGAATGTCTGTGAGTCACGACGTGGGATGCCCCATGTTCTCTGCAGGAACAACAAGTGTTCATATCCAATGAATACTGCACCCAAGAGACATTGTCTTAAAGCAAAAACAAACAGTGCTTCAGGGCTTGTGCCAGCATTAGAGAGGCAGAGGCAGGCTTATCTGTGAGTTGGAGGCTAGCTTGAGGTAGCCTGGTCTACATAGTGAGTTCCAGGACAGCCAGGGCTATGTAGAGAGACCCTGTCTCAACCCCCACCCCCAAAAAACACCACCAAAAGAGAAACCAGAAACCAAACCAAGCAACCAACCAATAACCCAAACCAAGACAACCAATAACCCAAACCAAGACAACCAATAACCCAAACCAAGACAACCAATAACCCAAACCAAGACAACCAATAACCCAAACCAAGACAACCAATAACCCAAACCAAGACAACCAATAACCCAAACCAAGACAACCAATAACCCAAACCAAGACAACCAATAACCCAAACCAAGACAACTCAGATAATAACAAGTAAAACCCTCTAAGCCCCACCAAACCAAATGTAAACAAAAACTCTTCTATCCTGTAAGACTTCCTTACTTTCTCACCAACCTCAAATAGTATACAGTCACCTAATTGTTAATCCCCTAGGTGAGTGCAGCATTTTATCTTAATTGATATTTTAGAACAGGAGAGAAACTGACGGTCTCCCTATGTAAGGATTTAAAGGCAAGGCCTTTGCCAGTGGAGTTACATTCTTAGCTCAGTAATAGAGCAGAGGCTTAGCACAGAGTGCTTACCTGTGAGAGCCGCTTATCTATTGTAGTGGTTCTCACCCTTCCTTACACTTCTACCTTTTAGTACAGTTCTTCATTTTGTGGTGACCCTAACCATAAAATTAGTTTCATTGCTACTTCATAACTGTAATTTTGCTATTGTTAAGAATCGAAGTGTAATATCTGATATGCAGGATGTCTTGACTATTGTAAAGGGTTGCTGAGCTTCAGAAGAGGTTGAATCGCACAGAATTGCTGATGTTTGTTTATTTAGATGGGGTTTTATGCAGCCCAGACTGACCTTGGACTTACTGTATAGCCAGACGTCTTCACTTAAGAGCTTACTGCTCCACCTCTGAGTGCAGAGTACAGGCATATTCACTGCGCTTGGCTACTTTTTTCTTAATTTTTAAAAACCACTCAAGAAATGGCTAGGGTTTTGGCTCAGTGAGTGGGCATGTACTTAGCATGTACAAGGTTCTAGGACCAATACTCAGCAGCAAAAATAAATAAGTAAAAATTTCCAACATTAAAACTCAGTATTTAGATAAAAATAACATTGAGGGGCTGGAGAGATGGCACAGCGGTTAAGAGCACTGACTGCTCTTCCAGAGGTCCTGAGTTCAAATCCCAGCAAACACATGGTGGCTCACAACCATCCATAACGAGATCTCACTCTTCTTGAGTGTCTGAAGACAGCTACAGTGTACTTACATATAATGAATAAATAAATCTTTAAAAAAAAAATTGAATGACAACTGTTAGGGTTTGAGTGTGAACTTTCCTATAGGCGCATATGTTTGAACATTTGCTCCCTACTTGGTGCACTGTTTTTGGGAGATTGTAGATCCTTTAGGGAGGTGGGACACTGCTGGAAGAAGTTGTTAAGGGGAGGCTTACTAGTTAGAGCTCTGCCTGTTTTCTGCCTGGGCTCTCCTTCCTGATCCTCTGAATGCAGCAAGCAGCTGTGTG
Organism: Mus caroli; assembly: GCF_978045245.1. NCBI lineage: Eukaryota > Metazoa > Chordata > Mammalia > Rodentia > Muridae > Mus > Mus caroli. The sequence goes on along the minus strand of NW_028227261.1, from coordinate 6,022,690 downwards.
CTCGCTCCCATCACATGGACCAGGATGGACTGTACCTTTTCCGACTGTGAGCCCAACTACATCCTCCTCTGAGTTGCTTCTTGTTAGGTGTCTGTGACAGGACCATGGGGATTTAGCCAGCACAACAGCCGCTGCCTGGTTCTACTGCACATAAACATCAGTGAGCCCATGGCCGTCTCTTTGCAGACTCATTGAGAAGAACAGCGCCAGTCGGGAGCTGAGGTGCTGAAGCCTTTTCTGGTTTTCCGGTCTGAGGCTTTCCTTGATCGGGAGGGGAGCAAGGAGGGGAGGGCAGCCAGCCTGGCTGGGTTCTGAAATGGAGTTATATGTGACAACTGCTTTGGAATCTTGAACGTGCTTTGGTACTGGATAGGGAGTGGCTGGGCTGGGATTTTTCTTTTTTTTAAATAATTTATAGTTGAAACTGATTTTCAACTGCTCGAGGTGATAGAAAGTCCTGAACTTTTTCTGAAAGTAAGGACGGTTTCTGAGATGGGAAGATTTTAAAAAATAGGGTAAGTGGTTTAAAATTATCTTTTTAAAAAAAGCACAGTGATTAAGTCCCTTGTTACTTTGGCCTTTTAATTTATTTATTTATATTAAAATTTGAGATTTCTTAGTCCTTAGTAAAATATTTGTTCTTCTGGTGAGTTGTTTAAACTGCAACAGCAGCTGTCTGCCCATGTGTGATTCCTTTGTGAGCCACACAGATATCTTGTGTGGGAAATAGTTTGTAAGTGGTTTGTCTGTTGCTGGAGTCGGCTGTATGTGTCCTCTAGCATCAGCTCCTGTGTCACAGAGTGCTCCTGCAGCTCTGCTTAACTGCTCAGTGATCCCATACAGAGGAGACTCCCCGCACTGTGTCACACGCTGATGTGAGTGCCAGGTGTAGTAGCGCACACCTTTTGTCCCAGGTCCTGGGAGACAGGCAGATAGAGTTCTGTGAATTCAAGGCTAGCCTGGTCTACATAGTGAGTTCCAAAATAGCCAGAGCTACATGGTGAGACTGTCTCCAGGAATAAAAGAAAAAAGTTGTTTGTCGAGTCCTGTCAGAAATGGTTTACTGTTAACTGATGAAAACTAAGCATCAAACCCCCTTTCCTTTGTTGGTAACTAAATATTTAGTTACCAATTCTTTTTATTAGTAAAATATCCTTAAAATTGTGTGTCTTGACATTTTTGTGTGTTTTTATTCCTTTCTACTTGTTATTTATTTTTAAAAAGGACTCTATTTTAAGATTAAGTGTGGCTGGGTGTGGTGGTGCACGCCTTTAATCCCAGCACTCGGGAGGCAGAGGCAGGTGGATTTCTGAGTTCGAGGCCAGCCTGGTCTACAGAGTGAGTACTAGGACAGCCAGGGCTACACAGAGAAACCCTGTCTTGAAAAACCAAAAAAAAAAAAAAAAAAAAAAGATTAAGTGTATGAAGTGTATGTATGGGGGTAGACGGCGTGCATGTATGTATGTGCGTGTGGCACAGCTGCCTCTGCAGGCCAGAGAGAGGCCTTGGAGCCCTGGAGCTTTTGAGCCTGTGCCACTGGGGCTGAGAATGTCTTCAGCACTTCCTGAAAAGCGGTGTGAACCTTCATGAGACCTCAGCAGCATTGTCCTTGGCCGCGGTGACAGGGAAACGGTGTGGCTTTTACTTATACCCTCTTCCACCTTAGCTCGTCATAGGAAGACTGAAGACGATTCTGACTTACTGGGCGTGATTATATAGATCATTGTGCAGTTGCGTTGCTGCAGCGTAGTCTTTAACTACATTTGTACATAACTCTGTTTGCACTTTGGAGGCTGTTCACTCACTCAGGGGTTTATCCACAAGTGAAAATAGTTGACCAAAATGAGAAGAAACTTCCAGTGTAACATGCCCATTTGAGGCTGAGATAGTATTTTGCTAGATGTGCTGTTGATTAGAGATGAGAAAAATCAGTTTTAAAAAAAATTATTAATTTTATGTATAGTGAGTGTTTTGCCTGCAAGTATGTTTGTGTATTACACGCATGTAGTGCTTTTGGAGACCAGAAGAGAGTGTTGGGTTCCCTGGAGCTGGAATACAGATGGTTGTGAGCTGCTGTGTGGGTGTTAGGAGTCAACCCTGGTTCTCTACAAGAGTGGCAAGTGCTCTTAACAACTTAGTCATCGCTCCAGCCACAAATTACTTTAAAAGCAAGCAAGTAGACAAACAAACCACTGTATATATTTATGTATTATTGAAGATTTACTGTCCTGAAGCGTGACAGCCCCTGTGCATTACAAGAAGCTTGGTAGGGGGCTAGTGAGATGGCTCAGTGGGTAAGAGCACCCGACTGCTCTTCCGAAGGTCTGAAGTTCAAATCCCAGCAGCCACATGGTGGCTTACAACCATCCGTAATGAGATCTGACTCCCTCTTCTGGAGTTTTTGAAGACCGCTACAGTGTACTTACATATAATAAAAATAAATAAATTAATTAATTAAAAAAAAAAAGAAGCGTGGTAGGCATCCTAGTGGACATGCCAGAGTCCATTTTCACCTGGGCAGGGCTTGGTGTATGGGCCTGTGCTCTGCTTTCTTAGCTGCTACATGACATGAGGACAGCAGTACATAAGTACAGGAGCGGCTGGAGAGATGGCTCGGTGACTCTAGGTGTCTTCTCTTACTGCTCTCTAGCACACTTTTTGAGGCAGGATCTCACTGAATTTGGAGCTCAGTGATTGGGTTAGACTAGCTGGTCAGCAAGCCCAGGGGTCTTCTGGTCTCTCTATTTGGTCATGTTGGGATTATAGATATGTGCCTGGCACCTGGAGATCTAAAACCATACTTCTGTGACAAGCATACTACCAAGTGACCCATCTTCTCAGATGGAATTTAAAAAATATTATTATGTATTTATTTTTCTCACATAAAGGTGCTAGGAACTGAACGTAGGTCCTCTGTGAGAAAGGTGTGAGCTCCTCTCAGCCACCTCTTGAGCTCCTGTTATCTGTTCTTATTGTGTGTTTGATCATCTGTGTCGTCATGCACATGGGGAGGCTAGAGAATAACTTTGTAAGGTTGGTTCTGTCCTTCCAACTTTAGGTTAGTTCTGGGGATCAAACTCAACTTACCAGGCTTGCTTGCATATGATATTAGGCTTATGGGCCATCTCACTAGTCTCTCCTCAGACTTCCTGGTTTTTCCCCTCATGACCAGAGAGAGATGTCAAAGGAGGCTGGGGGCAGGGTTCATATATTTCATTCGGGCCTTGAGCTTTTACTTCCATTTCCTGAGTGCTAGGGTTATATATTTACACCTCCCCCATACTTTCAGTTTATGTGGTACTAGGAATTGGATCCAGGGTTTTCTTTAAACCTAGACAACCACTCTAGTCCAACTGAGCTATATAATACAACCTCTTCTTTTTTGTTTTTTGTTTTTTGTTTTTTGTTTTTTGTTTTTGTTTTTCGAGACAGGGTTTCTCTGTGTAGCCCTGGCTATCCTGGAACTCACTCTGTAGACCAGGCTGGCCTCGAACTCAGAAATCCGCCTGCCTCTGCCTCCCAAGTGCTGGGATTAAAGGCGTGTGTCACCACCTCCCGGCACAACCCCTTCTTTTTGAGACCATGTTTCATGTACTCCATGATGACTTTGAACTAGGGATCTTCTTTTTTTTTTTTTTTTTTTTTTTGGTTTTTCGAGACAGGGTTTCTCTGTATAGCTCTGGCTGTCCTGGAACTCACTTTGTAGACCAGGCTGGCCTCGAACTCAGAAATCCGCCTGCCTCTGCCTCCCGAGTGCTGGGATTAAAGGCGTGCGCCACCACGCCCGGCTGAACTAGGGATCTTCTTGGCTTTAGTTCTCTCTCTGTGATTATAGATGCCTCCCACCATGGCTGACTTTCTAAAAGGTATCTTATTCCCAGCATGCATGTGGCTCTGGTTTCAATGTCCAGAGGAAAAGCAAAGCAGTTTAGGAGAGTGATGAAGCCTTTTCTGTCTCTGCCGACATCTCCAGGTATGGTTCTAGTCCCAGAACTCTGTAACGGTGTTGCTTGTGGAGAAATATGGTGGGAGATGGCGGTATTAATAGATTGAACTAAAAATGGGAATAGGTAAAAATTCTTCTTGTTGCCTCAGTTAGGCTCATACAAATACAGAGAGAGCTAGAGGTAACCGGTAGCTGAAAGACTTTGGGTTTGAGGTTCAGTGAGGACACTGAGGCATACTGGTATTTGGATAAGAGACTTACTAAAGGAGCTATTAGCTCCATAGATCTTTAGAAGGCACCATGGTGGGGTTCTGAGGAGAGATCAGGTCTACATGGCAATGAGGACTCTTTTCTGTACCACATGATTGGTCCATGCTATACACTTGCAGTCAGGCTGTCTCTGACTTCAGATTGGCAGGGGAGAAAGCCTTTAAGCCTGGGGTCTGAGTGTATCTGTAAGGGTGGGGAGAGCAAGAGTCTGGAGAACAAGGTACTCCTGCCTTACAACAACATGGCTCTGGAGAGATTACAGACTCCCCACTCTAGTCAAGCCTGAAAAAGGAAACACAGAAGGCCCTCCCCCTCCCTCCTTTTCCTTCTGGGAGTCAAGAGTCAGGATTATTTGTAATTCAAGTACCTACTGGATCCTTAATTGTGTGTGTGTGTGTGTGTGTGTGTGTATGTATGTATATGTATGTATATATATGAGACAGGGTTTCTCTGTGTAGCCCTGGCTGTCCTGGAACTCATTCAGTAGACCAGGCTGGCCTGGAACTCAGAGATCAATCTGCCTCTGCCACCCAAATGCTAGGATAAAAGTGTGTGTCACCACCACCCAGCTTAAATTTTATTTTATTTAAATAATTTATTTACTGCTTTGAACGGCCCTGAGTTGGGGAGGAATTGCCTGGTTAATTGCTAGTTCTTACGAGGTACCCTTGTACATCTTTTTACTTTAGTTTAGAATGTTTGGGTAGTGTCTCTCTTCTGATTTAAGTGAGCGTATTTTATCACTCTTTAGAAGAGTGAGTGTGAGTGCTCATAAACTCCTCATACCTGCAAGTCCTTTTTTGCCTACATCTTGTTTGTACAAGTTTCCAGGATGCTGGTTGCCAGCCTTGCTGGTGTGAGAGTGACTTTGAAACCCAAGGCATCCTTTGAGGTGATCAAGTGACTGTGGAGGATGGAAATGTGAAGGCTGCAAAACATTTACAGAGTACCACATGCTGTCTGTGTTGTAGCTGCTCAGCTCTGAGCCTTTGGGATTCTCCAGCTTTTGATGCAGCTGTCATGACTGCGGGCCCTGTCCCTGACTGTGCTTCTCACCATCGTGGTTCACTTTACGCTCCTGTATAAAAATAGATCCTTGCTTTTTTATGTTCTCACCCTTCACAGCTTCTTCAGACCCTTTTAAATTTGAGGCAGATGCTTGGTGTAAGACACCACTAAAAAGCAGTTGATGTCTAGAGGGAGCGCTGATGGCCTGAATGTTGCTAAAGCAAAGGACAGATGAGTTTGACCTATTTGCACTCAGTATCTGAAGGAAGATGGAAGATGCCTGTTTCCTTTAGCAGAAACTTGAGTGACACGAAGTTGTACCACCTACTTTCTGAGGTTTTCTGTTCTGTGTAGTGAAGGTTGTCTTCTGGCAGGTGATTGTTTGGATGTAACAATGTATTTACTACTGAAGCCACATCACAGTCATCATGGAATCTCTTTTTACAGAGTTGATTGTGGAACACTTTAACCTCCTGCCTATGGTGTAACTGAAAAAGCAGTGGTAGCCATGGGACGTCATTGTTCACAGAAAGTCCTGCTGGTCTCTTGAAATAGAGGTCAGTGCTTAGAATTTTTGGTTTGAGTGATCAGTATAAGAAGGGTCTGTAAATTGGGTAGTGGTGGTGGCGCACGCCATTAATCCCAGCACTTGGGAGACAGAGGCAGGCCAGTCTCAGAGTCTGAGGCCATGGAGGCCAGTCTGGTCTACAGAGTGAGTTCCAGGACAGCTTGGGCTACACAGAGAAACCCTGTGTCGAAAAACTAAGAGTGTGAGAGGACGAAGGGCCTGCAAAGTAATGGTGAGTATAGTTAGGAAGTGTGTTTCTCAGAGATTATATGTACTTGACCTTATGATCTTAGTGGCTGTGAGGAGTCAGTGAGAAGGCATCTTTCCCCTTTCCCATTTCTGTGTGGAGCTCCCTGTGCTCTGTGGAGGATGTTCAAATCTGTAATTCTGGCATGCGTTATATGCCCTTTTAATTTTAAGTGGGTTCACTCCCTCTTTTTGTTTACTCTGCTTGGCTTTTAAAAAGTGGCATATTAAAGTATTAAAACAATTTTTTTGTTTTTGTTTTTTCTCTTCTTGTGTGGTTCCTACTCAGGAACCACAGGAATTGTATGTTTAACTTGAAAAAAGGTTCAGGAGACCCATCTTTCTGTGGATTTATTACATCCGTTGTTAGAAGGTGCTTCTCATTCTTTGAGGGTCGTCAGGTGGTCAGTATGAAATAGCTGTTGTTAATCACAAAAGCCTTTAATTTCAGGTTGTATCTTCAGGGAGGTTTCCTAGTACCCCTTCTTCTGAGGCTGTACACGGTGGAGCACATCTATAATCCTAGCACTTGGGAGGTAGAGGCAGGAGGATCAGGAATTAAAAATTATCCTTAGCTACATAGCAAGTTAGAGGCCAGTTGGGCAACATGTGACCCTGTCTCAAAAAAGCAAAGCAAAACTATTTTTTCTCTGTAAGTTCTCACTCGAGTGAGGTTTCCTTTCGCTGCACTGCACTGTTGGGGTTATGCTTTGCCTCTTGTGCCAGAGGAGCGCAGATCCAGTACTGACATCTGTAGTTCCTGGGAACAACACAACAGCAGCTGGACACTGAATGATGTCTGGTTTAGTCTTCAGTCCAGGACCAGTCAGGCTACAGGTATTGGATATGTACCTTTCAAATTTAATGCTGAATGTAGCAGATTATAAAAAAGATAAAAGTTAGTACCTTTGGCCTCACAACAGGAAAGGAAAGGGCTGCTGGAATGCAACATTGAATGCTGTCCAGGACAGAGACAGCTGATAGCTGCTTAACGTAACATACAAATACAGCTTAATTTCATACTGGTTTTATATAATCAATCAATCAATCATTAATTAATTAATTCATGGTTTTTCAAGACAGGGTCTCACTGTGTATTCCTGGCTGTCCTGGAACTTACTATATATATAGACCATGCTGGTCTTGAACTAGATCTGCCTCTCTCTGCCTCCTGAGTGCTGGGATTAAAGGTGTGTGCCACCACAGCCCAACTGATACTTTTTTAAATTAAAGACTTGTTTATGTATTTTATGTATATGGGTGTTTTGCCTGCACCAAAAGAGGGCATCAAATTACATGTGAATTACATGAGACTACAGTTATAGATGGTTGTGAGCCACTCTATGGGTATTGGAAATTGAGCTCCCGACCTTAGCAAGAATACCAGTGCTTTTAACTGGAGACTGGGAGAGCCGGTTAGAACAGTCAAGCACATGTCAGTCTGAGGCAGGAGAGTTACAGAGACAAGCAAATAGAGCCTGCAACCAGGAACAGAGATGTGAATTAGGTAGACCAGATCAGAGGGATTGGAATGCTAGCAACAATTTCTGTTGGCATCTGAGTGAATGGGGGGAGAGGGAATGGAGTAAGGACTCAGCCAGAGCTTGGGGATGGAAAGTCAGCCTTCTGATTTGTGGCTAAGTTTGCAGTGGGACAGGACATGGCTGAGCAGGAGTCTTGAGTGCTTGTGTGGTATGTTAGTCTTTTGCCCTACTCCTGTTGGTCTTGCAGCAGAGACTGAAGGAAAGAAAGGACAGATTGGCTTAGAGACATATCACCAGTGCTCCTTTAGAAATGTCATTTATGCAAAGTCAGCTCAAAACTACAATTTTACCTTGTCTTAGCTATCGCATGTATGATTCTGTTTTCTCTTGTATCATTCCAAATACCTGCGTGTCCCTAGTCCGCTTCCAGCTCCTTTTCTCTGTTGTTTACTCATCAAGCCTCAGTTCTGGCTTTTCATCTAATGACCTTTCCTTGGTCAGGCACCTCTCAGGGTGCTCTCTGATGGTGCCAGTACTGTCCTGTGACATTTCCTGTCATGCTGCACTGGTGAGAAGCTACTGCTGCCTGTGAGCTTTGAGAGTACTGGGAGTACTTTTAAAGATACCTGAAAGTGTGTAATGAACCAGTGTGAGTGCCTGAGGTAAGATTCCCAGCATCCCCGGGAAAGCGGTGTGGCAGCTCCTGCCTCTAACTCCAGCTCTTCATGGGGGCGGGGGGCAGTAGTGAGTGTGTGTGTGTGTGTGTGTGTGTGTGTGTAGGAGAGCAGAGGCAGGCAGATCCTGGAGGCTTGCTGGACTTTCATGAAGAGACCTCTCACAGAGTAAGGAGGAGAGCAGTGGAGAGTTAACCCCTGATGTTTATCTCTGGTCTCAGCATGCACACACATGAGCAAGAATTCATCTGTTTATAACCCCTCCACATATCTTAAATTGATAATCCAGGAAATCCATACAGCAAATTTATTTATAGGAGGTGTGCATGTTTGTTTGTCTATTATGACTCACTTCAAAATGGATAGCTTTTAAAATAAAATAGCATTTGCTTTACCCCAGATTTCGTTTTGAAAAAGGAAATTTATGCTTTACTCCTTAGATTAAACAAATTATAAGATGAAGCAACAGTACTTGCTGAGAGAAGGCAGCAGTGCAGACTGTGGGCTGAGTCGGTTATTAAGGGCAGCTCTTGATGATGTGACATTGGAGAAGACCTTAAGCAGGTTGAGGAACCGTGCAGAGCTCTGGGGATGGATCATTGCAGGCAGAGAGAGGGAAGATCAGTGCTAATGTCTCCAGGTGGGAACTTGCTGCTGTGGTCAAGGAGCAGTAGAAAGAGCTGTAGTACTGACTGAGAAAAAGAGGTAGGGCCAGGGCAGAGGTCCCTGTGGACCACTTTAATCCTTCTGGCTGTCATTCTGCACATAATGGGGAGCTATTAGAAGGTTTCATCAGCTGCCAGGATCACACTTCTAGGTTAAAAAGAGCTCTTTGGCCACTGTGTAGTTGTATTGCTGCTGAGAAGAGTGGAGGCTAGGAGACTGCTCTGGAGGTCTTTGTGGTAATCTGGGTGGAGTAGGATGGGGCCTTGTGTTAGGGTGATGGTTGGTAGCATAGAGGCAGCCAAGAGTGGTTGGATTTGGATTTTGTGATTTGATGTATCCTGAGAAATGGGAGTCTTACTGTCAGTTAAAACTAGCCCAAGGAAAAGTGAATTAGTGTTGAAATGCCTTTCTGTTAAGAATGTTTTGTACATTCTGTATCTTTGAAATTTCTTAGCTTGGGAGTAGAATGAGACTTTTCTGTATGGCAGGACTTTGCTGTATCGTGAATGCATCTGCTATTTAATGTTTCTCAGCCTCTGGGCTGTAGCCTCTGTGAGGCTTGCATATCAGACGTCCTGCACATCAGACGCTTACATTATGATTCATGACAGTAGCAGAGTTACAGCTGTGAGGATGCAACAACATATGGTTGATGCTCACCACAAAGTGAGGAGAGCTGTATTAAACTGCGTAAATTTCTCATCTATAATGGTCATTTCTTTAATGTAAAAGGTATGTCTATAGACTGTATGATTGGATAAGTAATATGCTGAATTTGGCATTTAGTGTGATTGTGTTCAACTAGACCTGTTTAATACTAACTGTGAAATAGGCTGCAGCAGAAATAAGGAAGGCAGTGGATGCCTATCTACTGTTATGGAAATCCTTTAACAGCTTTGGCTGTGCTGAGCTGCTTCTCATTGTTACGCTTTATGGTTCATTCAAAAGCTGTATGTTAAATGACATCCATTCTGTAGTGGGTTCTCAAGGCGTTACAAACAGTGAGGTTGTAGTATGAAAAAATGTCTGTTCGCCTCACATTAATGATGAAGAGGCTGTTGAAGAGGTCATAGTTTTTCTTGGGTCTGTTCCCCAGATTTAAGAATGGATGTAGAGAAAGGCCTTGGGTAATGCTCTTGAGCTTGCAGAACTATACTGGATGCTACGAGCACTTGACTCTGATGTCCGCTGGTTTTTGTTGCCTTAGCTAGAGAGACACATTGAGTTAGCCCAGGTAGTTTATAAAGGGGAGCTGTCAAAGTGGGTGAAGGTCTTCTAGACCATTAAAATGAAGTGATCCTTCCTCCTTCTCACCTCCTTCCTCCCTCTCACCTCCTTCCTCTTTGTCTTTTCAGAGTTGGTTTTGGGAGTATGAAATGTTAACTTTTGCCGGGCAATGGTGGCGCAAGCCTTTAATCCCAGCACTTGGGAGGCAGAGGCAGGCGGATTTCTGAGTTTGAGGCCAGCCTGGTCTACAAAGTGAGTGCCAGGACAGCCAGGGCTACACAGAGAAACCCTGTCTCGAAAACCCAAAAACGAAATGTTAACTTTTGGCCCCTTCTCGTTACTAATTATTTTTTTTTTTTGTAGGAACCATCTTTTATTGGGGGAGGGTTATCAATCCTTCTTGGCCGCCGCCTTCCTCATGGCTGCCAGCACGTTGCTCAGCTCCTCCCGATTTCTCTTGGCGCGGATGTGCGTGCCCACCCTCTTCTTGATGAACTTGAGTGCGCGCTTGTCCTTGGACACTTTGAGCAACTCCATGGCTCGCCGCTCGTAGGGCGCGAAGCCGCACACCTCCCGGATCATGTCTCGCACGAACTTGGTGTGCTTGGTGAGGCGCCCGCGTCGCCGGCTGTGTCTCGGCTTGCTGACGTTTTTCGTCACCTTGTGGCCCTTGTTGAGGCCCACGGCCATGGGGTAGCGCAGAGCCATGGCTGCTGCTCTCCGATGGCGGCCGGGACAGGAAGAACGGGACCGCGCTGAATCCTGGGATCTCGTTACTAATTATTAAGTCATAATATTAATTGGTGGGGTGGTGGGGTTCAGGGCCTTGTAAGATAGAGTTGTTAGAAGCTTCTTTCCTATAGCCGTTTAAGGTTGAGAATGAAGACTGGAAACCTTGGTAGCATGCTTTATTAATCTTATGAATACAGTGGATCTCTTTTCAGAAAAATATATGTGCATATCCAATTAAAATTTTTGTCATTACTTATTCAATAGCTAATGCCTGCCAGACATAGTTAATAGTGTTAAGATATACTAATGACCAAAGTGGGGAAGAGGGCTATGGCTCTTAGCAGGTAAAGGAGTTGATTTTGCAAGTCTGGCAAACTGAGCTTAATCCTTGAAACCACTGAAAAGGTTTTGAGAACCAAGTCCACAGAGTTGTTGTTGCTTCGCTCACTTGTGCCTCTGCCCAGGCAGCCTGGCCAGCCATGCACTGGCGGGCAATGGCTTACCTGTTTTTATCTCGTGGAGACTCTGACTCAGAACTCCACAATCTTTCTTTCTACCCAGCTTGCTAGGTTCCCACTGGTGGGTCGTTACCGCGTCATCCCCGTGCTTCAAATCCTCCATGGCCTTTGTGGTGCACATCTGGCAAACCTATGCTTTGTCACTGTAGCTTTCTCTCTCGAACCCAGTGGATCTTCTGTGTGAAGGAAGACACAACTCAAACTTAGTTCAGAACGATGGTAACTCAATCGTTGGGCGTAGCAACTGAAATTCTAATCTCGTAAGCCTTATTAAATCTAAATCCTCCGGTGGTGAATCGTGATGGATCTGCCATTGAAACCAGGAGACACTCCTAGCTACATTTTGTCCTCACGTTATCCTGTCCAAAAAGACCTAACTCTCTCCTGCTTCCTCTTTTCCTCCATCTAACCTGGAAGTCCTGCCTACTTGCCCAGTGATTGGCTCCTTTATTCATTAGGGGATTGGTTCACAAGAAGTCACTCCTTGTTGACAGCCCCTCCCAGGAGAGCAGAATTAGCATAAAAAATACAAATATCACCAGGCCCATCCTTAGCAAGTCATCCTCTGGCTTCCACATGTGTGCCATGGTACATGAATACCCACACATATATCATATGTACAATAAATAGAATAAAAACCTATTATAAAATAGAGTATAAAAGTAAACACAAGCTCTGAAGCCTGGGTTGCTGGAGCTTATATTCTGATGGACTTAGTAAGTAAAAAACAATAAGTAAGAATATTATTTAGTGTATAGGGACTTGATAAGCATTATAAAAATAGAGTGTATTAGAAAGTTTAGAAATACAAGAAAGGTCTTCTAGAAAGTATAATATTTATCAAAAGGTGAAATGGTATGGGAATTGGTCCTGCTTACTTATCGAATATCAAACACTTCAGACAGACAGAAGTGGCCAGTGGGAAGGTCCTAAGGAAGGCACAGAGAAGAAAACTCATCAGAGCAGAATGAGCATGGGGAAGATTGGTCTATTGGTTTCCAGGTGCCAGCTACGTGCTGTTGTCTCAGGTCTGGAGGCCACAAGTCTGAAATCCAAGTGTCTGCAGAGTTGATTTTATCTGGAGGCCAGGACAGGCAGGAGTCTGTTCTGTGCTGTTCTGTGGCCTTCTGGCACATCTCTACTTTTGTCTTCCATTTCCTTCTTGTCCGAACATTTACTATTATGTTTATGGCTCACTCCTGCCAAAGAGGTTCTTATCTTGACATAATTATATGAGCAAGGACAGCATTTCCAAAATAGGACACACTTACAGGAGGAGTTCAGGGTTAGGACTCTCTTGAAGGTTCAGTATTTGGTCTCTGCCATCTGACTTGTTACAGATACAAAACAGATTCAAAATATAGTATGTACTAGGAAGGTGGTAGGAGCTAGCGGGTAAGATTCTGGTGTCCATGGGGCTATTTAAAGGAACAGACATGTACTTTGTATTTTAAAAGGAACAGTAGACATCAATAAAGAGAGACTATGTTAATAACAAGCCATGTGAAGAATGCTTGTGGCACATACCAAGGTGGTGGCAGTGTGTTTGGAGAAGTGTTTGACTTTTGAATTCATTTAAAAGACAATGAGGATAAATTCTGATGAATTTTTGATGTAGGGAGGGGCAGGAGGGAAGAGGGGTCAAAGATAAGTCTTAGGCTTCAGTATTCAGCTGTTACAAGTCACAGATTGTCATGGGGTGGGCTGCCCTTACATGCCCTTGAACAGGTTTTAATTTTTTTATTTTTAAATTGGTGGAATCTGGAATTCAAATGAGAAACATGGATGGTAGACGTGCAACTGGGTGTCCTTGACAAATGTCATTAAAACTGGAAAACTGGAAGATATTAGTTACGCCTTGTGTATAGAGAAGTCAAAACACAAGTCCTTGGAATATTAAAATCAACAACAGAAGTTAAGATAGGATTAACAAAAGGAGAAAACCAAAAGATTGTAGACTCTCATCTTTCAAAGTCATACAAAGACTGCTAAATCAGGACAGATTGTTACTGAGAATTGGATTAATGCATTGGGTACAGTGCTGTGTGGGATTCAGAGAGAATCTTTTCAAGATTAATCTCAGTAGAGTGCTTGGATTAACAACTTTATTAGGGCAGGGCAGTGGTGGCACACACCTTTAATCTCAGCACTCAGGAGGCAGAGTTTGAGGCCAGCCTTATCTAGAGAGTGTTCCAGGACAACCAAGGCTACACAGAGAAACCCTGTCTTAGAAAACAACACAACACTTGCCAGGCAAGCATGGATCCCTGAGGCTGAACCTCTAACTTACCTAGAGCTGGTGTAATGCAAGCACATTTACAGTGAAATGGGAGACAGAAACCACCACAGCTCTTCAGCCATCTGTCTGGTCTGTGTGTGCAGTGCTGAGCAACCAACCAACAACCCACAGTGCTTCTCAGGGCTGTACCATTTATATACCCTCTGAAAAGTCTCCAGAATTCCAAATGTCACACACTCGCAGACACTATTTGCAGCTGACAGAATCATGCCCCTGCTAGAGCAGGAGGCAAATCACAGTCAGCTGCTGTGGACAGTCTGAAGCAGCCCCATAGCCCACACCTGGGATTAAAACGAAAGCACATTCTTAGAGTATTTCTGTGGTTTTTTTTAAAAAGAAACCAAAATTCCAGAATTCTCATTATACTGCTGGGCACGGGGCCTGCCATAAAGAGTGGTTTGTATATGCACTGAACCTCATAGGAGAAAAGTAAATTTTCTTTTGTGAGCAGCTGTCAATTGGAGATGGCTTCTGGGTTAGAGATGGTGGCTTGTGCCCACTTCTCTCAGCACTAGGACTTAGTTGTTGAGACCCCTGTAGGCTCTGTGCATGCTGCCAGTCTCTTGTGAGCTCATACATTCCTTGGTCCTGCTGTGTTTAGATGCTTTGTTGAGCTGGTGTCCTCTGACTCCTCTGCCTCTTACATTGTTTCTGCCTCCTCTTCCACAGGGATTTGGCTGAGACAGCCCGGTTAGGGCTGAATGGTTCAAGGGTTCTCTCTCTTACTTTCTGCTTATTGTCCAGTTGTGGTTCTGCGTATTTGTTCCTGTCTACTGTAAGGGAAGCTTTTATGATGATGGCTAAGCAAGACACTGACCTATGAGTTTAGCAGAATATTGTTAGGAGTCATTTTATTGCCATGTTCCTTTAGTAGAACAGTAGTATTTGGTCTTCTGGTAGGTCCCTCACCTGTCTAGCTAGTCTCAAGTTCTTGGCACCTGAGCAGTGTCAGGGATGGGTTCTACTCACATGGAATGGACCTTAAATCCAATCAGATAGTGGTTGGCTACCCCCACAAACTTTGTGCCAAGATTGCTCCAGCATATCTTGTAGGCATGTCATCATTGTAGATGAGAGGGTTCATAGCTGGGTTGTTGTTGTTGCGTTCTATCCCCTCACTCCCTCTCTCTCTGTGTGTGTGTGTGTGAGTATGTGTGTGAGAGAGAGATAGAGGCAGAGACAGAGGAGAGAAGAAAGTGCACACTTATGCCATGACTTGCATGTGGAGGTCAGAGGACAAGTTTAAGGTATTGGTCCTCTCCACCTTTATGTACGTTCTGGAGATTGAACTCAGATTGTTAGGCTTATATGGCAAGCACCATTACCTACTGAACCGTTTGGCCAGCCTGGAAAGGGATTTCATCTTGATTCTGAAACTGGCAAGAGGGATACGCGGAAGGTGGAGAGTTGACAGTGGCACCTGAAGTGCGTTGTTGAGGCAAACTTGCACTTAGGCTGTGGAACTATCTCTGCCTTTCTAAGCACCACACACATTATGTCTTCCTTTATCCTGCTTTAATGTGGGTGTTGATGAATATGTGAGTGTGCAGTAGGTTGTGGACAGGAGCGTGATGCTTGGAAAGCCTGGGATTTTCATCTAAGCTTCTGCAGGAGAAGAGCAGTGTCTTGGTGAGTTTGCCTCAGGTGATACCAGATGGCTGTCACAGATGTTAGTGGCTGTTTTCTTAAGGCAGTAGTTCTCAATCTGCGGTGTCTACCCCTTGCGGGGGGGTGTCGAATGACCATTTCCCACAAGGGTAGAATATTAGATGTCCTGCTTATCAGATACTTACATTACAATTCAGAACAGTAGCAATATTAAAGTTATGAGGTATCAACAAACATGATTTTATGGTTGGGGTCACCACGACATAGAGAACTGTATTGAAGGGTCAAGCATTAGGAAGGTTGAGCACTGCTGTAAGGATCTGCGGACAGTAGAAACGTAAGTACCCTTTTGTGTCAAGTTTTGTTGACTGGCACAGAAATTTACCTTTCTGTTCATTTTAGGGAAAAATCAGTTCTTTCCCTGAATCTTGTTTTTTGGTTAGGCTGACAGCAGGGCTTGTTGGAGTGTTCTCTGAGGGTGTTGTTTGCTTGTATCAGATAACCAAATTCCTGGCTGTCTAATGTGGAGCACTGCAAGAATGAATGCTCTTGAGGGGTTTGAGCTATTGCAGGATTCACAGTCTAGGGGCTTGAGCTGAGGATCATGCATGCATGCTCTTAACCACTGAGCTCTTTCTCCAGCTCCCATACTCTGCACTTCTTCCTAAAAGTATAATATTTAAAGCTGGCTTTGCTGACATGCACCTGTAATTCTAGCACTTGGGAGGCTACGGCAGGCAATAGGGCACAGAATTGAGACAAGCCTGGGTTATGTGAGACTGTCTCACAAATACAGTTCTGTTTTCAGACTGATCTGTCTAAAGCCAGAAGTTTTGTTGGAGATCCAAGGCCTTGGGCATGCTGGTCATGTGTTCTACTTAGCCATACTCCTAGTTCACTACTATGAAATTTTAATGAAATGAAACATGAGAAAAGCCTTTGGTGACTTCTGATATACTATCTCTTTTTATTTCCTTAGAAAGGCAAAGAATTCCTTAGATAAGTCAGTCCCCAACATAATACTGTTTTAAATAGATTGCAGTACAAATGTTAGCAGGTAAAAGATTGATAACTTTTTCTTGATTTAGAACTTCTTCAAATTGTTGAAGTGCATTTTTGGCTTCACTCAGAATAAACAGTTCTACTTTTTGGCTTTGCTATTATCTTAACAGTAATGGAGAAAATATTTAAGTGGAAGCTCAAATATTGATAACATATAGAGAGGAAAGATCCAAAGTTACTTCCTCTAAACTTGGGCTAATTGTACTTGAAAACTTACACTAGGAACTCTTCTTTGAGGAAAGAAAGTACCAGATAATCAGAAGGTTACTGAAATGTTCCCTTAGTGACACAGTTGAAGGAGTTTACATAGGAAGCAGTTGTAAAAACAGACCGGATGAGGTGTAGGCGACAGGGAGCGAGTCCACTGAGTGTGAGGACTCACAGTGGTCAGAGGTTTACTAGATCATGTGAAATGAAGTTGTTACTATTTCCCACTGAAGACTTCTCAGTAAGGGGAAGCTGAGCTGTGGTTAGACAGTGTGGCTTTAAAGCACAGCTCTGCAATGTAATGTAGAAGCTTCTAGGTGAATGAGGAAGTCTCTGACCTTCCCTAGGCCTCAGTTTTCTCAAGGATAAGATGGGGATGATAATATCTCATAGGAGATTTTGGAAATCAGATGAGTCCATGTGTGCAAAGTGTGATCGAGAGGCCAGGTATTCCAGTGCTTGTAAAATACCTAGGTGTGGGCTGGAGAGATGGCTCAGCGGTTAAGAGCACTGACTGCTCTTTCCAAAGTCCTGAGTTCAAATCCCAGCAACCACATGGTGGCTCAAAACCACCCATAATGAGATCTGACACTCTCTTCTGAAGACGGCTACTGTGTACTTACATATAATAATAAATAAATATTAAAAAAAAAACAACAAACCTAAGGCTGGGCATGGTGGCGCACGCCTTAATCCCAGCACTTGGGAGGCAGAGGCAGGCGGATTTCTGAGTTCGAGGCCAGCCTGGTCTACAGAGTGAGTTCCAGGACAGCCAGGGCTACAGAGAGAAACCCTGTCTCGAAAAAGCAACAAACAAACAAACAAACCCTAGGTGCTGGGCTGTTCAGACATGGCAAGTTGAAAATAGAAACCACTGTGGGGCACATTGTTATAACTGCACTGGCAAGACAGAGGATGAAGATTATGAGTTTGAGGCTTGAGGCTAGTTCTGTCTCAAAGGGGGAAATTATATCATGACTAAATATACGGGGATTAGATAGACAGTGAACATGATTGGATTCTATTCTTTGGGGATAATGCTATGATTTTTAGGAAAAGCAGGTGAGGATTGGATTACTGTAATACCAATAAACAACAAGTCCATGTGTATCCATCCACTTGAGATGGTTCTCATATCTGTGGTAGAGCAACTCTTACTTGACTTTTTGAAGTCATTAAAGTGAATTAATTTGTATATACGTTGTAAATAATTTGCCCAATGAAGAGAGAAATTAGGAACTTGCAGAAGCAGTGAGTGTAAGGCAGAGAAAGGAAAGTGGTGTCTGAGAGAGACTGGCAAAAACAGGATTGAGGGCTTGTTGTGTGCTGTTGGCGCCGGGACAGACTAGTCTTCAGGGCTCAGGGTTGCTCGGGCGCCATCTGTTGAAGAGTGTCTACAATGGATGGTCTTACTGGTGGGAATGTTGTGTCTGAGTTGTGCTGAGTCACAGCAATAGGACCTCAGAGAGTCACTTTTCTTGTCTGTTACCCTCCATGATGGCAGAACATTGTTGAGAGGAATTCTGAATAGATGGGACTTTAGAGATGACGGTCACCACGGATCAAGCCTTCCTGTTCTTTGGCTACCTTCTTGCCTTCGGATAACACTGATACTAAACATGTGGGCTGTTCTGTAACCTACTTTAAACAAATCCTATATTTTTTAGTCTGTGAAGTGATTGAGTGTGTTCATTTAGGAAGCCAGGAAACATGCTCAGAATAAAGAAGGGCCGGGGAGAGGACTCCCCAGGCAGAGGGTTTGCATGAGGACTGGAGTTCAGATCTCCAGTGCCCATGGGAAATGCATGTAGGCTGTTGTGGTGGCTTGCTGTAATCCTAGCATGGGGATGTAGAGGTGGAATCTTCAGAGCAAGCTATCTAGACTAGCCGAGTCAGCAAGCTCTAGGTCTAAGTCAGAGATCCTGTCTCAGTTTATCAGCTGGTGAGTGGTTGCGGAAGCTACCTAAGGTCAACCTTTGACTTTCATACCATTTGCCCCCCCCCCCCCAACAAACAAACAAAAAAACCCAAAATCACACACACACACACACACACACACACACACACACACAAGAGCCAAAACCATGGTGCGCATCCCTTTAATCCCAGCACTTGGGAGGCAGAGGCAGGCGGATTTCTGAGTTCGAGGCCAGCCTGGTCTACAAAGTGAGTTCCAGAACAGCCAGGGCTATACAGAAAAACCCTGTCTTGGGGGGGGAAAAAAAAAAGAAAAAAGAAAAAAAGAAAAAGCCAAAACCCACTAACTTAGGCAGCCATAAGCCAAGAGAGGTGGTGGCACATGGCTTTATTCCCAATCCTAAGGAGGCAGAGAGGCAAGTGGATCTTTTGAGTTTGAGGTCAGCTTGATTTGTATAGCAAGTTCAAGGCTGGGTGGGCTTCTCAAAGGAAAAAAAAAGCATAATTAATGTTAGCTATTAGTGATAAATTCTTTGAGACTTTTTTACATGGAAAGTATATATGTATATTTGAGTCATTGTGTTATTATGTATCCCCTGGTAGCTTGTAAAGAAGCATAAATGTATTTTTAAAATAGATACACACTAGATGTATTTTTCAGTTACTGTGTTTAGTACAACAAGAACATTAACATCTTTCAAGTTGTTAGATGTGCTTTGAGTATTGTAACGATATGTACTCTTCTGTTGTGTGACTTTGCTGTGCTTTGCTGGCAGAATTCAGTATCATTGAACATTCCTGACAGCTGCTGTTTTCCCTACCCAGTTGTGTATTGTGTCTTTAAATTAGCATGGCTTATAATGGATGTATAGTGTGTTGGGGGCAGAAAGTGCTGAAAGTTGACAGCAGCAAAGCAAAGGCTCACTTTATTCCTGACTTGGCAGAGCTCTATGTAATTCAGTAGCATGGTTGTGGTCATACGTATTACTATTTAATCTGTAATCCTAGGATTCGTTGTCCCCTGTCTTCCCCCCTACCCTCCCCCCCCCCCCCCCCACACACACACAGAAGGGCAGAAGTCGACCATGTTAGCCTGGATCTCTGTGCTTTTTACATCAGATCTATATTGGACGTGCCTGATGCTTAACAGTTGGAATTCATTTTGTCTTGTTTATAGCAAAATAGTCTGTGTTTGGTTTTGGGTTTTTTGAGACAGGGTTTTCCTGTATAAAAATCCTTGGCTGCCCTGTAACTCATTCTATATACCAGGCTACCCTAAAACACACAGACATCCCCCCATCTCTGCCTCCTGAGTACTGGGATTAAAGTTATGTTCTACTATGCCTGGCCTAGCAAGATAGTCTTATTTTTCTTTCTAAAACAAAGAGAGTGGCTAGTCACTGTGTCTCCCGACCCCAGATTAAGCGTTGAACCACATGGAGTGCTTCTGTGGTATGAGCATCAAGACAGTGGCACAGAGTGCTTGTGTTTGGCTATGGGGAGTCCTGAAGAGCTGTGTATGTGTTTTGCAGAATACTTTGGTTGAAAATATTTACACAGAAAATGAGTTTGTGGTATGAACACATTGGAATAACGAATTTATCACTCCTAAAATAAATCTCAGTGCCTCCAGCATCCAAGGACTCCTAAAAGCCGATGCTAAAGATAGGGCTGGATAGGAAAGACGACTGATCTCTGTTTTAAAACATGATTTCTTCAGAGCACTTTTCTGGGCTGGCATTTGTTAACTTGTTTGTTATTTTCACAGGCCTTCCCTATACACACTAGAAAGCAAGCCAGTCTTTCTTTTCATGGCACCCAGCAGTGCCCAGTGAATAGAAATTGTTAGGTGAGTGAATGACTTGTAGTAGACCTGCTCTCTATCTCTTCACGTTAGTACTGAGCCAACTAGGAGAAGAATTTTCCAGACACTCAAAACGAAATGGAGCATTATTGGGTTGTTCACTGGTGTAGAAAGATAACATGGAAGCTTGCTTTTCCCAGAGTTCCCTTTCTTCCTCTACCATCGCAGTTCTCTCAGAGATCTGCCTGTCTCTCCTCCCAAGTGCTGGGAATGAAAGGTGCATAGCACCATACCTAGTTATTTTTTATTTTAAAAACTATTTACTTATTTTTATCTTATGCATGTGAGGGTCTTGCCTGCATGAATGTGTGTTCACCATGTGGGTATCCTTTTGGGGTGCCTGCTGGATCCCCTAGAGGTGGAGCTAGAGACGCTTTTGAACTGATGGTTCCCAAGTGGGTGCTTGGGAACTGAATTGGTGGTGATGGTCCTCTGTAAGAGCAGGGGGTGCTTTTAACAGCCTAGCTTCTTCTCCCTTTTCTAAGTGGGAGAAGAAGAAAAAGAAGAAGAAGAACAACCACCAGCCAACCAAATAAACAAACAAAACCCCACTCTAAAAAAAAAATCAATGAGCTGGGCAGTGGTGGCGCACGCCTTTAATCCCAGCACTTGGGAGGCAGAGGCAGGCGCATTTCTGAGTTCGAGGCTAGCCTGGTCTACAGAGTGAGTTCCAGGACAGCCAGGGCTACACAGATACACAGAGAAACCCTGTCTCGAAAAAAACCAACAACAGCAGCAACAACAACAACAAAATCGAAACAATGAAATGACTTGCTTCAACTGTGCCCATCCTAGCTCCCCAACTGATGGGTTCAAATGAGCCTTGTGCTTTAGCCTCCGTCACTAGTAGCTAGTATTCCAAAGTGTCTGAGTCTTGATTCTGAAATAGTAAGACTCATTCTGGTGCTACTTTGCACTATTTAGAACACTAAATAGACACTGCACTAGAAATACAAGATGTGTTTTCACTTTAGCAGCACACACATTAAAACTCGGAACAATCTACAGAAGAGTACAATTGCCTCTGTGCAAAGATGACATATAAAGTTGTGAAGCATTAAAAAACGTAAGATGAGCCTTAACAACAACCATATATGCAATTTTTATTTTCTAGAAGCCACATTAAAAAAAAAGGTGAAAGAGGTAGACAGTGGTGACACATGGGAGGCAGAGGCCGGCGGACCTCTTTGGGTTTGAGACCAGCTTGGTCTACAGAGCTAGTAACAGGACAGCCAAGGCTACACAAAGGGACCCTATCTCCAAAAGAAAAAAAAATTGGTATGCATGTGTGTGTTCTCTCTCTCTGAAACCTAGTATTTTATATCTAAAATATTATAGTTTTTTAAAAGATTTATTTATTTATTTATTTATTTATTTATTTATTTATATGTAAGTACACTGTAGCTGTCTTCAGACACTCCAGAAGAGGGAGTCAGATCTCATTACAGATGGTTGTGAGCCACCATGTGGTTGCTGGGAATTGAACTCAGGACCTTCGGAAGAGCAGTTGGGTGCTCTTACCCACTGAGCCATCTCACCAGCCCTAAAATATTATAGTTTTAACCATAGAATTAAAACAACTAGAAACCATAATGCTTAAGTACTTCTAGGTCCTTTAAAAACACAAAAAACAAAAATGGGAGGTAGAGTGTAATTACATCTGTTCTATTTAGTTGCTTTAGGGGAAAAGATCTGAAGCAGACATGGCAGTATGTTAACATTTGTTAAGCCTTAATAGTTGATGCATACTATCTCATAGTATTCTTTTTTTTTTTTTTTTTTAAGATTTATTTATTATATGTAAGTACACTGTAGCTGTCCTCAGACACTCCAGAAGAGGGAGTCAGATCTCGTTACAGATGGTTGTGAGCCACCATGTGGTTGCTGGGATTTGAACTCTGGACCTTCAGAAGAGCAATCGGGTGCTCTTACCCACTGAGCCATCTCACCAGCCCTCTCATAGTATTCTTAACAGTTATTTATCTATATGTTGTTTCATTTTTTAAAAAAAGTAAGGATATATAAAATTGATGTGAAGGATTAAAATGTGAAGAAAATAATTATTTGCTTAGTTATAAAGGCTGAAGGGGACATTGTGCTTGATTGCTATTTATTTCTTTATTCCATTAACTGGTGAATTTCAGAAAAATGGCAGGTTATTTTCAGTATCTGCTTTGTATGGATAAAACTTCTTATGAAAGACACACCATCTGGATACAATTTAATCCAATTCAAGCTTATTGCTATCATCTTTCAAAGAATGGAATATTTCTTGAACGTCTCTGTTTAGACAGATGTTTGATTTGTAGATTTTTAATTTGAGGTGTCAAATAGTAACATTTTTGGAATTTAAGAACTTTAAAGCCCTCTTGTGGTAATTCAATCAACAAAATTTCTTTTATTATTTATTAGATACTGTATTAAAGGTGCAGACCAGATGTTCACTTAGTGTAAATTAGCTGTTTTCTTTTTTAAAGAAGCAAATTTTTTTTCCTTCTAAACCCTGTTTATTTTTAAACTGAAAACTTGAAGGCCAAAATAATATTCTTACCAAAACAAAGCAAGGCATACAATCTTATTGCTTGCTAAGTTTAATTTAAAGATATTTTTCTCTGCTGGTGGGATTGCAAGCTTGTACAACCACTCTGGAAGTCAGTCTGGCGGTTCCTCAGAAAATTGGATATAATACTACCGGAAGATCCAGCAAATCCTCTCCTGGGCATATACCCAGAAGAAGTTCCAACTGGTAAGAAGGACACATGCTCCACTATGTTCATAGTAGCCTTATTTATAATAGCCAAAAGCTGGAAAGAACCCAGATGCCCCTCAACAGAGGAATGGATACAGAAAATGTGGTACATTTACACAATGGAGTACTACTCAGCTATTAAAAACAATGGATTTATGAAATTCTGGGACAAATGGATGTATCTGGAGGATATAATCCTTAGGGAGGTAACCCAATCACAAAAGAAGTCATTAGATATGCATTCACTGATAAGTGGATATTAGTCCAGAAACATAGAACACCCAAGATACAATTTGCAAAACATAAGGAAATCAAGAAGAGGGAAAACCAATGGGTGGATACTTCATTCCTCCTTACAATAGGGAACAAAATACCCATGAAAGGAGTTACAGAGACAAAGTTTGGAGCTAAGAATGAATGGACTATCCAGAGACTACCCTAACCCCACCTGGGGATCCATCCCATAATCAGCCACCAAACCCAGACACTATTGCATATGCCAGAATGATTTTGCTGAAAGGACCCTGATATAGCTGTCTCTTGTGAGGCTATGTCAGTGCCTGGCAAATACAGAAGTGGATGCTCACAGTCATCTATAAGATGGAACACAGGGCCCCCAATGGAGAAGCTAGAGAAAGCACCCAAGGAGCTGAAGGGGTCTGCAACCCTATAGGTGGAACAACAATATGAACTAACCAGTACCCCCAGAGCTCATATCTCTAGCTGCATATGTAGCAGAGGATGGCCTAGTCGGCCATCATTGGGAAGAGAGGCCCCTTGGTATTGCAAACGTTATATGCCCCAGTACAGGGGAATGTCAGGGCCAAGAAGTGGGAGTGGGTAGGTAGGGGAGCAGGGCAGAGGGAGGGTATAGGGGACTTTTGGGATAGCATTTGAAATGTATATAAAGAAAACATCTAAGAAAAAAGAAAGAAAGAAAGAAAAACAATAAAGATGTTTTTCTTTATGTAGGAATGACTAATTACTATGTCTCAACTAGACAGTCCGAGAGGCAGATGACAGACAGAGGCTGTGCATGTGGAGGCCGTAAGTCATCCTTGGGCGTTGCTCCTTAGGAGGTGTCCACCACCCTAAAATTTAATTAAAATATATTCTGTGTGTGTTTGAGCATGGGCTTGTGTGGAGGCCAGTGGAGGCCAGACTGGGGCGTCGGCTTCCTCGGAGCTGGAGCTCCAGATCACTTTGAGCCACTTGATGTAGGTTCTGGGGACCGATCTTGGTCCCTTCGGAAGAGCAGCAAGCATTCTTAATCACAGAGCTCCAGTGTCACCTCTACTTGTTTGAGACAAGAAAACTCAGTGGGCCTGGGGTTTGCCACTTGGTTAGGTTGACTGACTAGGAATCTCCAGGGATCTGTCTCTACTTCCCAAGTACACTGGGGTTTGTGTTTTACCAAGGTTGTTTTTGTTTTTGTTTTTGTTTTTTTTTAAATCTTTTTGGTGCTGGGGATCAAACCCAGATTCTCATGTTTGTTTAGACAACCGGCACTTTAGAATGTCCAGCCCTTGAGATGACTTTATCTTTAACCTGTTAAATTATCTCATAATATTTGTTGTCACATTTTTTTTCTTGAGACTGTGTTTTTCTATGTAGCCTTGGCTGTCCTGGAACTTACTTTGTAGACTGGGCTGGCCTCAGACTCACAGAAAGCCACCTGCCTCTGCCTCCAGAATGCTTGGATCAAAGGCAGGTGCCACCATGCCCAGCATATTTGTTGATGTTTATCTGGTAAAGCATGGCAGTTCTGCACTTGTATATTGTGGTAGCTTACTTTTGTGTTGGTGTGACAACAGTCCTTGTTAGTGGCAGGAAAGGGAAGGTTGACGTTGACTCCTTCGTTATGGTTGGGAGTGTGTTGGGTCAGATGTGTGGTGGAAGCGGTTCACGCCACGATTGGCAAGGAAACTGTGGGAAGAAATAGGGGTCAGATAAACTGTTAAAGGCTTGCCTCTTGGACCTATTTTGGTTGCTAGACATTTCTCCTAAAGTTTCTACAGCCCCCAAAGAACCTCCAGCCGGAACACGTTAAGAACAGCCTGTCAGCAGTGTGGGGCGGATAGTGGTCAGGGCAGGGTAACTGACATTTCCCTTCCTCACACATGGATTGTTTGTCTGGGACATTTGGGCTCTTTCTGTAAGTATAAATGGAAGCTCCCCTGCTCTGCTGTGCTGTTGTCTACTAGTTCTTATTTCTCCTATAGATTGAGTTTTATAATTTGAAGTTTAGTATTTAATATTTAAATCTTTAAGAGTCCTTAAAATTTTTAAAGATTTATTTTATTATTTTATGTGTATGAGTGTTTTGCCTACATGTGTGTATGTACACCACATGTGTGCTCAGTGACCATGAGAGAAGAGGGTATCAGATTCCCTGTGCATCAGACCTGAGTCCTTTGGGAAAGCAGCCAGTGCTCTTAGCTGCTGCCAACTCTACAGTACCTCCTGTCTGTTTTAGTACCCATTTTGCAGCAAACCCCCTTCCCCCACCCCCTGTCTTTCTCTTCTTTCTTTTCTCTAGCAATTACTATTTTTTTTTTTTTTTAAAGATCAACTTTGGCTCCTATAAGTTAGTGTTCACATGCTGCATTTGTCTTTCTGTGCTTGGTTTATTGCACTTAATATAGTATAATAATCTCCTCTAGTTCGATCTGTGTTGTTGCAAATGACAGGATTTCAATTTTTTAAATGGCTAAGTAGCATTCCATTATGCATGTGCACATTTGCTTTAATCCATTCATCTGTCATGGGTTGAGCCCATATGTTGACTCTTGTGAACAGTTCTGTAATAAACATGAGAACTTCCTCCACCCTTTGTGAAACAAGGTTTTGCTCAGTAGCCCAGGAAGTCCTAGGAGTATTGGTGTGTTTGTACCCTGTTCCTGGCTAGCTGTAATATATTAGAATGCACCCTTTTATTACATGCTTGAGACTTGCACATAACTGCTTGCTTGTTATCACTGTGATCCTTCCATGTTTTTCATAAAGTGTCAGAGGAGGATTGTGAAGACATAGCTTATGTGTAGGAGAGTTTAAGTGACCTTAAACTAGGAAGGCACTTCCTGCGTCTGTGCTGTACCATTTAGATTTGGCCAAAATATCTGGGGCTTCTACACTGTGGGAAATGCATGTTTTTGTTATTGAGAAAGAAAATCCCTGAGGATTCCTTATCCATGGGGAATGAGGTTTTCGGGACGATGGTTAAGTGTGCCTTCCTGTGTCAGGTACTGCATCTTGGGACAGCATGTGCTGAAGCATCATTATGACATTTTGAAGTTTTTTTTTTTTTTAAAGATTTATTTATTATATGTAAGTACACTGTAGTTGTCTTCAGACACTCCAGAAGAGGGTGCCAGGTCTCGTTGCAGATGGTTGTGAGCCACCATGTGGTTGCTGGGATTTGAACTCTGGACCTTTGGAGGAGCAGTCGGGTGCTCTTACCCACTGAGCCATCTCACCAGCCCCATTTTGAAGTTTTAATGTTCTCTTTCTTACAGTTGAAGACATTGTTTGCCAAACCACATTGCTGTGAACATGTGTTTTCATTTCTCTTGGGTGCATACCTAGAAGGAAAATTGTGATTTATGCCAGGCCTCTTCATTAGTATTTTGAGGAACTGCCAAACTATTTTTCAGAGTGACTTCTACCACTGACAGAGACTAGTTTCACCTAGGAAGAGAGGGTCTCAATTGGAGAATTGCCTCTATCAACTTGGCTTGTGGGAGTGTTTGTCTCATTTCTTGATTAATGATGGATGTGGTCCATCCTACTGTGGGTGGCACCACTCTTAGGTGGGCTTGATCTGAATAAGAAAGCAAGCTGAACAGGCCATGAAAGGAAGTCAGTCAGTAGTCATTGTTCTTAAGTGATCTTTGCTTTAAGCTCCTTTCTTGAGTTCTTGCCTTGGCTTCTTTGGATGGTGGGCTGGACTATCAGCCAAGTAAACTACACCCCTTTCTCTCTCAGTGTTTTATAACAACACAGAGCCAACCAGGATTACCATGCTACAGCTTCTCCAGCATGGGTGACGTCATCTAATACCTGTACTTGGCTGTGGGGCAGACAAGTCCCACTGAGGATTTAACTGCAGCTTTGATTTTATTATATAAAGCAAATCTTTTATTTTCTTGTGTGTGTGTTTTAAGGATTTATTTATTTAATGTATATGAGTGCTCTATCTGCATGTACACCTGCATGCCAGGATAGGGTATTGGTTCCCACCATGTGTTTGCTGGGAATTGAACTCAGGATCTCTGGAGGATCATCTAGTACTCTTAAATGCTGAGCCATTTCTTCAGCCCCTCCTACTTGTGTGTGTGTGTGTGTGTGTGTGTGTGTGTGTGTGTGTATGTGTGTTACAGAAGTTTATTTAGCAAAAAGTTTTATATGAAAATGTGCATGACCCAATTTCTAATGGGTAGTGAAATACATTGCAACAGATAGGGGAATCTGTTGATGAAACAAATGAAAAATCAGTTGGATTTGATAGTTGTCAGAGCAATTGTTACTCTTAACCTGGGGCCATAAAGCTTAACTAGTTAGGGGTATGAAATGCATGAAGAATTTGGGAATACAAGAAGAGACTGATTTTAGAAAAGAATTATAAGCATGATTTTTTTATTTGTGTTTATGTGTGTGTGTGTGTGTGTGTCTATAGCATGAGTGTGTAAGTGTGTACCTATGGAGGCCAGGGGAGGTCTTCAGGTGTCTTCTGTCATTCTCTGTATTACTGCCTTGAGATGGGGTCTGTAATTGACCTGGAAGCTCACTGCTTTGATTAGGTTGGCCAACCAGTGAGTTCTTGGCATCTGCCTGTCCAGTGCTTGGGGTTGTAGGCACATGCAGCCATGTCTGACTTTTCATGTGTGTGATGGGGATTCAGATCGAGATTCTCCGCCTTGAACAGTAAGTGACTCTGGAAAGAGGTCAAAGATTGTGAGAATAGAGCTAGTTGAAGCTTAAAACAAATAAAAAAGCATGTGTGAGGGGTGTGTATGAGTGCTTCTGTGTGTTCTGTGTGCATGCAGGACTATTGGGAGGCCAGAAGAGGGCACCAGATTCCTTAGAAGTCGAATTTCTGTACTCTGAGGTGGTGTTTGACATTCCTCCAAACCAGTTTCTAGACGGTGGTGACTGATAAAATAATTGTGACACTTAAGGATTAAAATGAATTTGACTCATGGTAGTGCTTTTCTTCATGATTATTGGTTTGGGATAGTGTGTATTTAGTTATGGATTGAGCGTTTCATCATTTTGTGCAGGCTGACCTTGAGCTCTTGGAGCCTCAGCCACCAAAACAGCTGGGATTGCAGATGGGATTCCAAGCTCATTCTGCCAGCATTTTCCTGCGGGGTATATGACTCCCAGTTCCTCATTCCTGCAGGGCAGGCATTTTACTTGGGTTTATTTTGATCATTCATCATTCATTCATTCATTCATTCATTCATTCGAGGCAGGGTTTCTTTGTGTAGTCCTGGCGGTCTTCGGACTCATAGAGTTGCACCTGTCTCTGCCTCCCAAGGACTGGGATCAAAGGCGTGCGCAGCCACAGCCCAGCTTTCCTTCCTCTCTTATTTGTCTATTCCTGTTCTGTCTTTGTTGCATTTTCTCCTAATGGAAAGGAATACTCTTGTTGGAGTCAACAGAGGTGCCTGGCTCATTTCATTTGTCTGCTCTTGGTCTTTTTCTTGTTATACCTTTCCATCCTTGTCTTTTGAAGGGTAGTGCTGATTTCTGTGTTACATTAGCAAACTCTGAAGTATGGAGTTGATTTTAATAATTTTCTCACATAAAGGAATTTTACTTTAATGTGTCAGAAAGAGGTAATAATTGACATTACAATACTAGTATTAATTTTTAAGGGAAAACATAACATTTCACTGACTCAGCACTTTCTGCCTTTTCTTGAAAGGACTGTTTTTCCTTCATACCAGAAGAGGGCATCGAATCCCCATTACAGATGGTTGTGAGCCACCATATGGTTGCTGGGAATTATTGAACTCCAGACCTCTGGAAGAGCAATCAGTGCTCGTAACAGCTGACCTATCTCTCCAGCCCTGATTTTTTGCTTTTTTGATCCTCTTTGTTAAGTATATTTTTGATAGCATTTTGACATTTAGGTAAAAGGATAACATTTGCTAACTGACAGAATTAGAAGGCTCTGAGTGCTTGCTTGACATAAGGACAACCTTGGCTTCCAAACTGAGAACATCTGGGCGTAGCACTCAGGAGACTGAGGCAGTCAGATCTCTGTGAGTTTGAGGCCAGCCTGGTCTACAAGTGGGTTCCAGGACAGCCAAGGCTACACAAAGAAACAGAGAGAGAAACAACAAACCTGAAAGGAGCCAGGTGTGGTAATATTAGCATGCCTTTAGTCCTAGCACTTAGGAGGCAGACTGAGGCTTCTGAGTTAAGAGGCCAGCCTGATCTACTTCGCAAGTACCAGGCTAGCCAAACATACAGATATGCACACAGAGAGGTGAAGACACACACACCCCTACCCTCAAATCCAAGCAACAAAATGAAGAGAGGGGAAGAGATGTGGAACAGCTCTTTCAAGATCTAAAACAGTTTTTTTTTTTTTTTATTTCTGCTAAATAAAGTCTATCTCTAATAACCCATAAGAACTTTACCTAGGCTTGCAAGGCATTTTTCTATTTCTTCTTTAGTAAAGAACCATTTTCCTAAAATTAACACTGGGGAAATACCGCTGCAAGTCTCCCTGCTTGTGAGTGTGAGTTCAGTACACCGGCAGCTGCTCGCTCTAACATGCAACTTAAGTGTTTAGGGAAGGAAGGAAGGTCCATGTGTTAGGGATCTGGTCCTTAGCTTGTGGCACCTTTGGAAGGAGATGGCCTTAGTGAGAGGCCGCAGCCCGCCGAGGGCACGCATGCCTTCAAAGGCACTGTATTTTGGCAGCCCAGCTTTTCAGCACTTATGAAGATGAAAAGGCTTATCTTGGCTCAAGTTTTGTAAAGGCTCTTCCTCTACTCCCAAATCCTGAGATTTCACTTTTGTGCCACTGTGTTCTGCTAGTGTGCCAAGGGCCAGTTCCTTCCTTTCACCTTACTTGAGCTTTTGGAAATTAGCAATGAAAACTCAGGTGGCTTTGCAACTTAATTTTTCAAACCTCATTTTTAATGATGGTTCTTAAATGCTTTAACCTCCCATCACCCTCCAGAGGTGGTGGGAAAGAAAGGATATAGGGGAAGTGGACCTGTTAATTCGTTCTTTGGAGTAAATCTTATTTGTGTTGTCAGGAAATCAGCAGTTCAGCTCACAGGTGAGCAGTGGCAGCTCCACCCACCTGCAAACACTTTACGGATACACCAGCAGTCCAGTGCGGTAGATAGCAAACATGAATCAGCAGCAGTGTCACTACCTAGCAGAGACAGCCAGGCCTCAGCTTCTGCAGAAGGGACCAGGAGGAAAACCAGGAGAAAGTACTTGGCTGTGCCTTTCTCAGGGAAGGGAAGATGAAGGAAGATTCCAGCCCTGCAAGCATTGAACAGCTAGCTCAAGCTAGCCTAGCTTAGCCTCCATCACTGTCCCTCAAGATCTATTTATACCTTTCAAGCATCACATGTTCTCCATGGGTCTTGCCTCAGCACATGCGTCTGTCTCAGCTGACATCTCTCTGGCCATCAGCCCTAGTTCACAGAAGCAGCAAGAAACTGCAGCACACCACCACAAGTTTTTTGGTGCATTTCTCTCTATGGTGTCCCAACAAATGCAGCTCAACTACCAAATGTAAGGCGGACCAATACATTCATGCCCTGAGCAAAGAATCCTTCATCACGAATCATTTCACGTGCTTGCGGTAGCAGAACATCCTTTCCCTGTGTCTGCTCCAGTGAAACATTCCTCATGAGCTCTCCTTAACCTTTCACCTGTGGCCACTTCAGGAAAACACCGTCCAGTACAACTGACTTCCTAAGTACCCTTAAGTTTCCACTTCATGGCTTTCCAATGAAGGAATCATTTTCCCAGTTCATACCTACTAAAATTTTAACAACATTTTCAATGCAAAATTAATAGAATTGTACATTTTAAAAAACGTTACCATGATCCTTAACTTCAGAGTACTTTCAAAATGATACATTAAGACAGCAACACAGACTAATATTTTAGAGAGAATATTACTCATAATAAAATGATGAAAATATGATAGCAGTTGTATTAATTTTATATCTTAAAAAAAAAAAACAACAACCAATGCTTGAGATGAGAAAAGTTACTCAGAAATGTGTGTGTCTCATTCTGATCAGGCCAAGCTCGTCCCTTATGGTGCAGAATCACAGCTCAGGTCCTTCGGTTCAAAGGAAACTGCACCTAAAGCATTACAATGGAAAATCCTTTGAGAAATGTTTTTAGTGCATATATTAACTATACAGTAGGCGTCACTGTGACAGTTTAATACATGCACACAATGGTTTGATTATATTCACCTGTTATCCTCTTCCCTTTTCCCATTTCCTCTGATTCCTTCCCCCTACTTTCATGTTTTTTCTTTCTTTTAAAATTTTGTAACCTGATGAGTTTCACTAGGATTGTTTGCAGGAACATGGCCACCTGTACAAATCAAAATTCTTTTCCCTAAATAGCATTCGGAAGAAAGTAATAAAAATGCATTAATTTGAATATTGCAATTTATGCAGTAATGTGTGTCACAAATGATATTATGATTCTTTAGTAGCAAACTGTTAGGGATTATATAATCCTGTTTTTTTTTGGGGGGATGTATATGCACATGTGTGTATATTTCATGTACACTAGAAATCTACTTTGGGCTGCTTCATCCTTTGTTTTGTAACAATGTCTCTTGTTTG
The DNA here is from genome assembly GCF_978045245.1 of Mus caroli. NCBI lineage: Eukaryota > Metazoa > Chordata > Mammalia > Rodentia > Muridae > Mus > Mus caroli. Next base: position 5,990,799 of record NW_028227261.1, on the reverse strand, counting down.
GCCTAATATCCTTGGGTAGACTTGCTTGCTGGTCAGGGAACCCCATGTCTTTGCCTGCCCTGTCCTGGGATTACAAGTGTGCATGACCATGCCTTTTTTGTTTGTTTATAAAGTTTTTAAAAATTTGTCTGTTTTGGAGGTCCAGCTCAGGTTAGCCCAGTCTTTCTCTTTACTCATTAATTCTGCTTTATAAAGCAGTTGCTTATAAATTGTTTGGGGACTGGAGAGATGGCTCAGCGGTTAGAGCACTGACTGTTCTTCCAGAGTTCAAGTCCCAGGAACCATATGGTGGCTCACAACTGTCTGTGATGGGATCTGATGCACTCAGACATATCTGTCCGAGGAGAGTGACAGTGTACTCACAATCAATCAATCAATCAATCAATCAGCCAATCTTCAAAAAAAAGTTTTGATTGATCTGACATAAAATTGATTGTGTCCAGCACTGACTTTTCCCCTTTTTGCCCCCCCCCCCCCCCCCCATCAAGGTTTCTTTGTGTAACGTCCCTGGCTTTCCTGGAACTCACATTATAGATTAGGCTGGCCTCAAACTCACAGAGATCCACCTGCCTCTTCTGAGTGCTGGGATTACAGGCATGGGCCATCACACTAGGCATTTTTTTGCTTTTTGTTATCTGCCACAGTTAGAGTTGTACACTTTGGAAACATCTCTAAATCTGTTTTATAGACTTGTTTGTTGGCACGTTTGATCCCATTACAGGGGAAGCTGAGACAAGAAGATCATGAATTTCAGGCCATCCTGGGCTATATATAGGGAGACTGTCACAGTCAGAGAAAGAAACCAGAAAGGCTTTGGCTTTTGTTTTTAGTCCTCTACAGCTGTTGGTTGTGTGGTCAGCCTTTCAGGTTTGTATTCTTTGTCCCATGTGCTACTGGGAGAATGTTTACATTGCCTATTTTTTTTTAAATTGCTGATTATATTTTATGAATATGAGTGGTTTGCTTGCATGTATTTAACTGAATCATGTGTGTGCTTGATGCCCATGGAGGGCAAAAGAGAATGTCAAGTTTTCTGGAACTGGACAATTGTAAGCTGCTGTGTGGCTGCTGGAAATTGAACCCAGGTCCTCTGGAAGAGCAGTGTGCACTCTTACCACTGAGCCATCTCTCAAGTCCTACATTGTCTCCCTTTCTCTCTTCCTTTCTCTCCCCCGCTTCCCCTCTCTCATGGTTTTTTGTTGTTGTTTCATGATCTCTTAATGTAGCCCTGACTGTCCTGGAACTCAGTATGTGGACCAGGCTGGCCTGAGACTTAGCCATCCTACTCCTCAGTGCTGAGACAGAGCTGTGCAGCGCCATCTCAGACTCCTACACTGCCTTTTATCATCCCCAGGAGTGAAGAAAGGGAAGGAAGCCGAAAGCCAAGACGCCTTCACTTGTATATGCCCCTTGATTTGTAGGTTGGTTTTTTCCTCCCTTGCAGTATGCACTCCAAATTGTGTAAAAACCAAATTACACAAAACCTGTCTTTCTACAATTAGAAGACATAGGGAAATGAAGAGCAAAAGGAAATGTAAGTTTTTAGTTTGTGTTTAAGGTAAAATGGGAATAAAAATAGAATAGTGAATGAGTTTGTGTGTAATGTCAGATTTAGTTTATCATGATAACCATCAGTGGTGCACCAGATGTGTTGACTGTATTTAGCTTCATATTAAATTAAGCACAGCTAGTGGCCTGCAAAGTCCATCTGTACAGCTGAAGAGGACTTATGTTTGTTACTAATGCTGTTAGATTTTCTTGCCATGATATTTGGGCTTTAAATTGTTTGTGCAAAGGTGAGTCTTTGTATTGGATTGAAAACTGTGTTTTGTAAATCAGCTGTGCTAAATAAAGAGGCTTTTATTTCAATAGGCAATCAGTTTTTATCTTTGGTTACTTAGAAAGGAGTGGAATCAAACCAAATAAATAAGATCAGTTAGGGGTTTATTGAAGCCTGGAATCTAGAGAGGAAACGATTACACACAAATACTAGTTAAACATGACCTCTGACTTCTCTGTTGTATGTATGTGTGTATGTGTTTCACAGATATGTATATGAAAACAATTAACTTACTGATTTTTGTCACAGAAATATGTCATGGAGCTGAAAAGCCTTTACTTTATCAAGATCCATGTAAATCATTGTCGTGCTTTGTACAGACCCAGGATGCTTTGACTGTTTTCTTGATACCATTTTATCAGCATCACCAGAACCGAGGGCTTGTTTCCCTGGGGTCAGGGCAAAGCATTCTTCTCTGTGTTCCTAGCAAGAGGGTCCTTTGAGATGGGGACCCTGCAGATCACACAGCTTCCCCCGTGTGTGCCTCTCCTAGAACAGCATTCTGGACATCTCCGGAATTAGATCTATAAAGCATGGTTCATGCCAAAATAATATCTTGAAATTTTTATCATAATGTTGCTTTTTAAAGTCCTAAATGTCCTCTATTTAAGATGAAATTCTTTTGTATTAACCTTCTTTCATATGCTAGTTTTCACCCGACTGCAGAATTGCCTGATTTGACTTTGTAATGTGACTGTAATGAATCTTCTGGGAAGCCTAGCGATTGAACACACACATTCTGCAGCTCCATTGTAAACTGCTCAGTCAGTACTGTCAGATGTTGCTGATTAAAAAAGAAAAAGGAGTTGGGGGATAGAGAGCAAAACAACCCTCTCCCCCAACCATGCATTAAGGCTTCAAACCGAGCACGTTCTCGGGGGATTCTGGCCTTTTAGATGCCATGATGTGCTAGACCCTGATTAGACACCCTCAGTAGTAATACCTTAATAAAATCACGAGGTGGGTGGAGGTCGTGTTTGCTTTGGAAAGCCAGAATTAGGGCATATGATAAGATTGCACTTTGACACGTTTATTTTGAAACCCTGCTTGGGAAAAACAGAACTGGCTCATTTGCACAGGCAGACACATTACTCTGTGTATTATGCTTGAGTGCCCAGCTCTGTCAAATACTTGCTTGTCAGTCAATCTGGCACCTACATACACCAGAGCGCAAATGTTCAGTGGTGAACTTTAAGATAATGTGTGTCCCTGAGACACTTGGGTTCTCATTGAACAGCCAGAGCATCAAGAGAAAGACTTTTCCACAGGTAAGTAATTTATACTAGGTATTTGTAATTGTGGCAGTATGTGTTTGGGTTATCCGAGTGAGAGAAATTGAACAGGATTTAATAATTAAGGATTTATTAGTTAAAACCAAATGTTGTAATGAGCCAGATGCTGTTCCATTAAAACAACCATTTGCATTAGCATTTTTAAATATGAGAGAATTGAATTTCAATTTGGAGCATCTTGACTTTGATGAGTGAACATTTTAAAATCCACCAAGTAAAGGTAGATTTCTTTTAATTTCACCAAAAGAACTCTCATATAAAAATACCAGAAAAAGTCAATCAAAACCTCTGACTTTAAAAATTCCAAGTTTCTTGCTTTGAATACTATTAATAATCTTAACTGGCCCATGAAAATAAATGATTCCAAATATGCAGAATATAAAGAATTAATCTTGCTTTTGACTGAAAAGGTATAAATCACTCAAGTAAAAGAGGCAGCAATAAGGGGAATGGGAAAGTATATTTTTATTGTTTTTTTTTTTTTTTAATCTTCTCTCCTTTTATCACAGGGAAGCATCCTTAGTAATAGCTTGAGTGGTTTGATGAAACACCAGAAGGGAGCTCCCAGGGGAGGGGGATGATAGTGGAGAGCCGTCGCCTATGAATCATTCACAGAGCTTGCATTTTTAATGGAAGATGATTGTGTTTCATAAACAGACCTTTAAAAATTGAAATAATATTGAGCCTTCCTCATTCAAGCCTATTAAAATAACATAATATACATCTCTTTTTAATAGCCCAGGACTGCTGATTATTGTTATTATTATTATTATTATTGTTCAGTAATAATTTAATCATTTCTTTAAATAGGATTTAAATACTTTTAGAAAGTATTTTGTAGAATTATGAAAGTAAACTATGCAGTGATTTAGTTTGGCACTTTCTTTTGTAATTTCTTAGTTATGTGTATGTTTGCATGTCAGTGCACATGCATGTGAGTGTACTCAGAAGCCAGAAAACAATGTCAGAGACCATGGAGCTGGAGTTACAGGCAAGTTGTGAGCCCCTCAACATGGGTCGTGAGAACTGAGCATGCGTCCTCTGCAGGAGCCACAGAGCAGTCTGTTTCTCCTAGTTTGGTACTAAGTATTGTCAGCATAAATGATCTGGAATGAGTTTCTTGGTTTTTTGTTTTGTTTTGGTTTGGATTTTTTGGGTACCATCGATTTCCTGTAAAGGAAATAGGTTTGGTTACTTGAAATAGTGTGGTATAGGAAAGGAGACTGAATACTCAGTAGGTTTCAGGGTTCATCTAGGTGCTTTGTTGAGCATCACTTACATTGCCCTTCAATAGGTTGTGTGCAGTTGCTTTGGACTTTGCTGAATTCCTGCTCTTTACTTGTGTTTGATAGACTTCTGTGATCCTGCACTGCTGTTGAAAGGACCCTGGAAACACCATGATCCCTGTCTCATAATTAGGAGACAATGTGAAATGTTCCTTTTCTTTTCTTGCACCCTCCCTCCCTTCCTAGTTCTCAAAATCTTCTTTTAGGTAGAAGGATTAGAAATCAGGAGGCAAGCCGGGCGTGGTGGCGCACGCCTTTAATCCCAGCACTCGGGAGGCAGAGGCAGGCGCATTTCTGAGTTCGAGGCCAGCCTGGTCTACAAAGTGAGTGCCAGGACAGCCAGGGCTATACAGAGAAAAAAAAAAAAAAAGAAATCAGGAGGCTGTCCAGGCAGTGGTGGCGCACACCTTCAATCCCAGCACTTGGGAGGCAAAGTCAGGCAGATCTCTGAGAGTGAGACCAGCCTTGTCCACACATCGAGGAGGAGGAGGAAGAGGAGGAGGAGGAGGAGTTGGAGGTTGTGGGGGAGAGAAATAAGGGGTCTAGAGATGCTCAGCAGTAAGGGCCCTGGCTGCTCTTTCAGAGGACCCAGGTTTGATGCCTAGTACCCCACATGGCAGCTCCCAACTGCCTGTAACTCCAATTCCAAGGGAATCTGACGCTTTCTTCTGACTTCTGCAGACACCACCAGGCATGCATGTCGAGCACAGACATACCTGCAGGCAAAGCACCCGCTCACATAAAGTAAAATAGATTAAGAACCATCAAAGCTAGCTGTGTTGGTTCATACCTTTACTCCTAGTACCCATGCGGCTGAGGCGATGGAATTGCTATTTCAAAGGGTGGGGTCAGCAGTGTGGTTCAGCAAGTAAGAGCACTTGTCAGACATTCTTACGATCTGAGTTCTAGCTCTAAATCCCACATAAAGGAGAGACCCCAGAATTGTCCTCTGACCTGTAAATGTTGTTCAAGGTGTGTCCCCCCCCAAAAAAATCATGAACAAACACAGATTTTGCTTTTCTTAGAGAAGAATCATATTCAAAGTTCAGCTTCATACTTCATACTTTGGAAAGACTTTTCCTATGTGAAGAGTAGCCCAAAAAACAGTCAGAGTGGAGCCTGAGTCCAGTGTCTGGGTGAAAAGCTGTTTTTACTGCTTCTGACCGATGGGCAAACAGGTTACATTTCCTCTGTGTCATCTTCATATGTAGAGTGGGATAACTAGTCTTTTAAAATTTTAGACCATCCTTAAAGTAACATCAAGAGGATAAAGTGTTTCAGATCTGTGGTTGGTTGGTTGGTTTGTTTGTTTCTTTCTTTATAGCTTGGCATTGATCTGGCATATGACTAAATGATGTAATCATTAGTAGTTCCTGTGGACCCACCCCTTTTTTAAAAAGGAAGGATTCCTAATGATTTGATGTGAAAATACAAAATATAAAGGAAGGATTTTTTTGCGGATGCCTGGAGAATTAACAGCAGTCTCTGGTGTTGCTGTAGGAATGAGCAGAGGAATGGCTTTGTTCTTTTTGTCTTCCATCCAGGAAGTTTCTATGTAGGTCCAGGTAGTGTAAACTTGCTTTCTGTAGGAACATTGTTCTTGTTACCATAGGTTGTTCTTTATCAGGACATAAAATAGCTTCATGTTTAAAAACATCCCCCTCCTTTTTTTTATTTTTATTTTTTTTGAAAGTTTAATTTCTTGTGGTCAGGCTGAGCCTCCATGACTGCTCTGGAAGTGCTGGCCACTGACTCTGAGGGCCAGCTCCTTGAGATCCCAACTCTTGGGGAAGGCTTCCCAGCTGCCTAGCAAAAGCATGCTGTTTCTGTAGATGTGGATGGAGAAGAGCCCTCCTCTTACTTAACTTTTTGTAGTGACTGTAGGAGAAAATACTACAGAAAAGCCAGAACCAGAGTTGGTACTGTCAACTCTACTAGAAGAGCTAATATTTTATTTTATTTTTTTTGTTTTTGTTTTTTGTTTTTTTTCCAGACAGGGTTTCTCTGTATAGCCCTGGCTGTCCTGGAACTCACTTTGTAGAACAGGCTGGCCTCAAACTCAGAAATCCACCTGCCTCTGCCTCCCGAGTGCTGGGATTAAAGGCGTGTGCCACCACGCCCGGCTAATATTTTATTCTTAAAGGACTTTAAATAATTATGCATCTCACTGTTGACTGCTGACCACTGCCAAAAGAACTTTGTCTGACCAAGGTTGAGTGTAGCCCAGCTATTGGTAGTGAGAACTGGGCACACTTGGAGAGGTTTGCTGAGATTCTTTCTTGACAACAAAACATTCTCTGATAATCTTCCTTTTATATAGTGATTAATTTTGGGTACTGTGTCTGTAGCTGTTTCCTTTATAAATCTTGGTGATTACTGAAGAGATAGGTGGGAGGAACTGTCCTTAGAAGGCACACACTTTTTTTGTAGTTCAGTTTGTGTTCTACTATTATTTAAAAATGCTTGCTGTTTTCTTCTCTGTCATCTTTTCCTTTTTTCTTTTTCTTTCCATGCTACTGTTGTTTTTCAGCATAATCATTTTTACTAACAATTCTCATCAAGAGCCAAAAGATTTTAAGTAGCATTGACTTAATTATATTGTACTAGAGAATGAAAACATGTATATGCATATATTAATCAGAAGCATTTAAATTCATTTTTGAGGAATACTGATTAAATTATTAGTTTCCTTTTTGGGAAAGTGTCTGGATAGTGGAGGAGCCTTGTTGAAAATTGGTATGACATCTTTCTTAGTGTATTTTCTGTCTGCGCTGTAAAGCTTTTGGCAGTTACAGAAGATCCAGAGAATCTAGCCCTCTTGGGGAATTCCCTGCGGTCCTGACTTTGAAGCGTTGTGGTTGCTACAGTTACAGTGATCTGTGCTGCAGGGGACATGTGCACCGAGCTCTGTTTCCAACAGGAGGCCTGCCACATGCTGCACCTCTCCTTTTCTCAGCAGCTTGTAAAAGGCATGCTTGGATGTTTACTGTCTACTGTGTGAGCTGTCATGCTAGAGGAAAGCAGCATCCCAAGATGCTGTGCCCAAATAGCACTGTTTGCTTTTGGCATCTTAAGGCATTGGTACTAAGTGTGATCCCATCAATAGGTGAAACTGTATCTTTGTTTTAATTCTGGTTTTAAAGGCACTGTTAAGTCTTTCATGTTAGTCAGTGGCAAGAATATGATTTTATCTAGTAAGGAGAAAAAAGGATGGCAGAGCAGAAGGGTGTGGGAGGGACAATATGGAACTGCCAGGCAGAACTGGGCAGCATGACGGGGCATCACTCCCATGTGCTTGTGGCCACTGAGTCCCTAAGAAATGAGCGTTTTCCTATTCTGATTCCTGATGGAAACTGAGTTTCCCTCTCCTTATCTTTCCCTTCTCAGCTTTTGGGAGGAGACAGTCTTATTGAAGGTGCAAAACAGTAGAACATGTCAGTGTTTAACTGGAGTGTTTAGTAGCTCTGAAGGGAGCAGAGTAGGCTTTCATGGACACTCAAACAAAATAAAACAAAACAAAAAACAAAACACTCAGGCAGGAGACTCACTCCTGTACTTTCAGTTGAGCAGGACGGTCATGAGATTGATGTCAGCCTGGGCTGCAGAGTGAGACCAACCATGTCCTTGTAAACAAACAAGGAATTTAATTTTCAGTATTATTCTGGAAAAAAAATAAGCGTTGTACTTCCCCTGATAAGAACTAGTAGAGATTCTAGAACTACTGTCCATATTACAGAGAGCCAAAACTCACACTAAACTAAGAATTAGCAGCTTTAGTTGTTCTTTGTAGAAGTTAATAGCTGTCTGTAAGAATGTTAGAAACTTAACTCCTTTTTTGTTAAAAAAGGTTAATTTATTATTATATGTGAGTACACTCACTGTAACTGTCTTCAGAAGACACCACCAGAAGAGGAAGTTAGATCTCATTACGGATGGTTGTGAGCCACCATGTGGTTGCTGGGATTTGACCTCAGAACCTTCGGAAGAGCAGCCAGTGCTCTTAACTGCTAAGCCATCTCTCCAGCTCTGAAACTTAACTCTTTATTCACAATTATTAGGTTCTTTTTGGATCTGTCTGTGGCATTTGCTAGAAGCCGACTCAGTGAAAGAATGTTGAGAGACTGAGGAGAGGAATACTGCTGCCCCTAGTGGTGACCGGGATGCTGAGGCAGAGACAGTGGCAGGCGGTGGGCCGTGGGAGTGGAGATAACTTCTTGAAAGGAAGGGCATAAAGATCTGAATCTAGTTAGATCCATTCCACATTTCAAGCCTTTGACTCTGGCCTGAGTGGTCAAGAAGGTGCTGAAAGAGCTTAGGTATATTCCTACTTGGCTCTTCTAAAATGACTCCGGTTTAGACACTGAGTAGCTGTGCTGATCAGAGACAACAACTTACATATGCATGCTGTACCATGCTGGACCTTGCCTTCATCTTCTCCAACAGCATCCGTGTAGCAAATCACTCTTGACTACGGTTTGTCTTAGTTCTCTAAGTATAGCCTTCTCTTACCATCTTCATTCAGCTTCTGTTTTTTGTCATCCTGTAATCTGTTTTTCATGGCAGGATATGTGAGCTTTTCAGAAATGTAGATCACACCATTCTCTTATAAGACCTTTGTTTCTCATCCCATTTGGAGCACAAGTTACATTTCTTGCTATGGCCCTAGGCTGGTTCTGGCCTTTCTAAGTTTCTCACAAAACCCGTGGTCGGTGCCCATCTTGCACTCAGCTGCGGTTAAATTGGTGTCTAGTCTGTTGTTTGAGGAACTGACAAACCAGGGCTTACTTCAGTGCACTACTTTCATCGTAACTTCCTGTCTGGAGTTCTTCATCATTGGGCTCTTGGTTTGGGTTTCTGTCTTATGATTTGGACTCCACGTCAGTCTTGGTTAGCAGGAGCGCTCTCCAGGCCACAGTCTGAAGTGAAGCTATCATCCTGTTACTTTGCCTGTTGTTTTCCTTCAGTTATATTGATTGCTTATGTAAATGTATACTGTTTTCCAACAATATATGCCACCTATGCCTGTAAAGTCCATTAAACATTAGCTATAGTTGAATTCTTGTAGCAGGAAAAGTTCTCAACATGCTAAGCTCCCCAGACAAACACAAACAAGCTGACGCTGCTGCTGTGTTACAGTTTGTAGGAAGTGGTTTGGAAATCTGGGTTTTAATCCTGACACCACTTGCTATGTGTCTTAGTCAGGGATTCTATTCCTGCACAAACATCATGACCAAGAAGCAGTTGGGGAGGAAAGGGTTTATTCAGCTTACATTTCCACTTTGCTGTTGATCACCAAAGGATGTCAGGACTGGAACTCAAACAGGTCAAGAAGCAGGAGCCGATGCAGAGGCCATGGAGGGATGTTATTTACTGGCTTGCTTCCCCTGGCTTGCTCAGCCTGCTTGCTCTCTCTCTCTCTCTCTCTCTCTCTCTCTCTCTCTCTCTCTCTCTCCTTTTTTCTTTTTTCTTTTTCACGACAGGGTTTCTCTGTATAGTCCTGGCTATCCTGGAACTCACTCTGTAGACCGGCTGGCTTCGAACTCAGAAATCCACCTGCCTCTGCCTCCTGAGTGTTGGGATTAAAGGCGTGCGCCACCATGCCCTGCTCAGCCTGCTCTCTTATAGAACCCAAGACTACCAGCCCAGAGATGGTCCCACCCACAAGGGGCCTTTCCCCCTTGATCACTAATTGAGAAAATGCCTTACAGTTGGATCTCATGGAGGCATTATACAACTGAAGCCCCTTTCTCTGTGATAACTCCAGCCTGTGTCAAGTTGATACAAAACTAGCCAGTACAATTGACCCCTTGTCAACTTTACACGCAAACACATCACTAGTAAGCCTCAACCCTTACTTTCTTATTCATCCCTAAGATCTAAGTAGCTTTAAAAATCCCACAGTCTTTGCAAATTCTTAAAATTCAAAGTCTTTACCATTAAAAGTCTCTTAACTGTGGGTTCCACTAAAATACTTCCTTCACGCGGGAAAAATATCAGGGCACAGTCACAATCAAAAGCAAAAAACAATCTCTATCCATTCAATGTCTGGGATCCAACTCACCATCTTCTGGGCTCCTCCAAGGGCTTGGGTCACTTCTCCAGCCCTGTCCTTTGTAGCACACAGCTTGTCTTCTAGGCTTCAGATGCCTGTACCCCACTGCTGCTGCTGTTCTTGATGATCATCTCATGGTATTGGCATCCCCAAAACACTGCATGAGCCCTTCAGTCCTGGGCCATCAATTGCAACTGAGGCTGCACCTTCACCAATGGCCTTCCATGGCCTCTCACAGTGCCGAGCCTCAGCTGCTCTGCATGACCCCTTCGTGCCTTCAAAACCAGTACTACCTGGGTGACTCTTACACATTACTAACTCCAACCACAGCACAAGGTACAACCTTGGCTATCTCTGGAACACAGCCTCTGTGCTCTCAGAAAACACTTCCCAGAAGATGTCACCTCAGTGATGCTGGTCTCTTCTTAATCACCGCTAATTTCTTAGCTCCAGCTAACCAGCATCAATAGTCCCAGTAATGCAAAGGTTTCACTTTAGTAGTTCTGGTATCTTGTTAATCACAGCTGATTCTTCAGCTCCAGCTAACCAGAACCACAGAATCTTCACCATCAAAATAGCAATGGCCCTAAAAAGAGTCTTTAATCTTCCCTCTGAAATTTCACAAGCCAGGCTTCCATCTTCTGCACTGTTCTCAACATTATCTTCCAAGCTCCTACACAACATCCCATAGAGCTCTTAACACTGAATGGATCTTCTAGCCCAAAGTTCCAAAGTCCTTCTACACAGTCCTCCCCAAAATATAATCAGGTTGTCACAGGAATACCCCACTTCTGATACCAATTTGTTTTAGTCAGAGTTTCTATTCCTGCACAAACATCATGACCAAGAAGCTGCTGGGGAGGAAAGGGTTACAGCTTACACTTCCACATTGCTGTTGATCACCAAAGGATGTCAGGACTGGAACTCAAGCAGGAGCTGATGCAGAGGCCATGGAGGGATGTTACTTCCTGGCTTGCTTCCCCTGGCTTGCTCAGCCTGCTCTCTTATAGAACCCAAGACTACCAGCCCAGAGATGGTCCCACCCACAAGGGGCCCTCTCCCCTTGATCACTAATTGAGAAAATGCCTTACAGCTGGATCTCATGGAGACATTTCCTCAACTGAAGCTCCTTTCTCTGTGATAATTCCAGCCTGTGTCAAGTTGACACAAAACCAGCCAGTACACTATGTGACCTTGGATGTATTACTTTTAAACTTTTTCACCTCTTATTCTTGTCTAAAAGTCCTGGTAGCAATAATTGCGATTCTGTTCGTTTTGTGGAGTGAAGGTGATGTTTCAAGGAGTAGAAGATTAAATGTTGGAAGACAAGATAAACACAGGGCACACAGCACTTTACATCTTAATTAAAGATTGGCCATTATTATCACCTTTTTTCCCCTGGCCCTGAATTGCCTGATAAGAGGACCATTTGTTGGCCAAGTTGTGGTGTTGCACACTGTTAATCTCAGCACTCTCTTCAATCTCCTTTTGAGATGGGGTCTTGCTGTGTTGCCCTGGGTGGCCCAGAGCTTGCTCTGTAGACCAGACTGGCCTTCAACTCACAAAGAGCTACCTGCCTCTGCCTCTTCAGTGCCAGATCAAAGACCTGCACTACCATGCCTAGCATTTATTTATTAATTTTTTTTATTGTATGTGTATGAGTGTCTTACCTCATACACATTCATAAGGTTCCTGAGGATGCCAGAAGCAGGCATCAGATGCTCTGGAGCTGGGTCACAGATGGTTGTGAGCCACCATATAGGTGCTAGGAATCAAGCTCAGGTCTGGAAGAGCAGGCAGTGTTCTTAACCACTGAGCCACCTCGTCATTCTGGTTTTCCTGTGTTTTTCTTTTCTTTTTTTCTTTTTCCTTTTTTTTTCCGAGACAGGGTTTCTATGTGTAGCCCTGGCTGTCCTGGAACTCACTATGTAGACCAGGCTGGCCTTGAACTCAGAAATCCACCTGCCTCTGCCTCCCAAGTGCTAGGATTAAAGGCATGTACCACCACGCTCAGCTTCTTTTTTGGGGGGGGGGGTCAAGACAGGGTTTCTTCTCTGTGTAGCTCTGGCTGTCCTGGAACTCACTCTGTAGACCAGGCTGGCCTCAAACTCACTTTTTGTTTTTTTGAGCCAGGGTTTTACCATGTAGTCTTGGTTGGTCTTGATCTCACAATCCTCCTCTAGCCTCTTGAATGCTGGATTTTAGACTTGTACCATCATATCAGACAGATTAGAAAAACAGAGAAGCGTCTGGAGAGATGGCTCAGCAGTTACGAATGAGCTCTGCTCTCTTAGAGGACCTAAGTTTGGTTCCTAGCAGTAATGTCAGGCAACTCAAATCTACCTATAACTCCAGTGCCCGAGGCTCTAGTGTCCTCCTTTGGTCTCTGTGGTATGTGCGTATGCACATCCAGAAATTAAAGGAGGAGGAGGAAGGAGGAAGAAGAAGAGGTGGAGGAGGAGCAAGAAGCAGCAACAGCAAGGAATGGTAGTACATGCCTGTGATTTTAGTATGTTGGACACTGAGGCAGGAGAATTGTAAATTTGAGGTCAGCTTGGGCTACATAGAAAGACCATGTATTTTAAAAAAAGAATTTGAGAAGTTTGGAAGTAGGTGACATTTAAGCTTTTATGATTTGAAGAGGCTAAGAAGGGAGTTAGGCAAACTATAATTTTCCCCCTCTCTCATTAATCCCCTTCTCTCTGTGGGGATGTTAATGAGAGTCTTGAAGGTAGCATGTATGCTACTGTGGGGATGTTAATGAGAGTCTTGAAGGTAGCATGTATGCTACTGAAAGTGGATGCTTAGCTGTTGGTCCTGGAATTAATTCATGCATATCCATGTGGAAAGCTGAAAACATTAGCTTCTGACATTTTGAGCAGTTTCTCTGGAATTTTCAGACTGTGTTTGCGCTAGAGCATGGAGACTGTTTGGAAATGAAGGGTGCATCTGTCAATGCTTTGGAGATAGAGTGGGGGCAGGGCACAGTGTTTGAGACAGCACCAAACTGTGAGATTGTAGTAGTGACCATGACCAAGACCGCAAACTGCGAGCTTTCGAACTAAGGCAGTAATTGTCTTAAAATGAACAGGAAGAGATCTTTGAGGTGTGTGGTGAGAGAAGAATATCCAGGAGAGCCAGGAGCATGGGGACTCAGCTTCACATTCCCCCACAGAATGTCTTTTGACAAATAATTTCACTTTTGAGTTTTCATTGCCTAAAAATTAGTCAAGATAAATGATGGTGTTTTTCTTAAAGAAATGGTTTCAATTTTATATGAGATTCTATGTATCTGTGTAGTACAGTGTTGGTATATATGCTGTATATCTTGTCATCTCCAGTATCTTTTAGGAGGGGAAATAATAGTAACAACACAGTCAGATGAAGGACAAGGCCTGGTGGGCACATGCCTATAATATAAATTTGGGGCAGGTTGAGGCTGGAGGATTGCTGTGAGGCAAGGCTAATCTGGGGTGTAAGAGGAATTCCAAGTCAGCCGGACTACATACACAGTGCAGGAACAGGTTTGATGGTTAAATGTGTATGGAATATTGTTTGTGAACTCTAGTGTGCTATTGGATATGTGCTTTGAGCATAGGAAAGAGTTCCTGGATTAGAGAAGGTGATGATTTAGTCAGTTGTGTTCGCTGTTATTTTAATGACTTAATGGCACTGTCGAGGCTAGATAGTGAGACTCTTGTTTAAAAAGGAGGAGAAAAGGCTGAAAAAGCAAGCTGTAAAACTTACCAACTGTCTGAGTCAGGGTTTCTATTCCTGCACAGACATCTTGACCAAGAAGCATGCTTAATTGCGTGTATGCTGGTGAGCAGTTTGAATGAAATGTCCATGCCAAAGTCTGTCCTTTCGTAGCTCTTTAGTGCACTTGGTGAAAGTCACTCTGTTCTCTTCCCATTTAGGACTGACTTGATAGCTAATAGCCAGTGTCTGCTTTGTTCCAGAAATCTTGCTAATTCTTTGGGATTTAATGTGGTGAAGAGACTTTTCTTGTCTGAAGCATATGAAGTGATATAGTTTTGGTAGCATGTGGTGTCCTGAGCGTGGGGAAGAGCAGGGCTTTGTTAGGTGACTCACAGCAAGAGAGAACTGACTTGAGACCCAAAGGATGGTGGCTAATCTTTGTTGTCAAGTTGTGGAATCAACTGGGCTTAACTGTGAGGGATTTCCTTAATTGGATCATTTGAGGTAAGAAAACTCAGCATAACTCTTGACCATGCCTTCTGGTTGCTGCCCAATGCCACGGGAGAGAATATGGAAGAAGGAAGCTTTGCTTTCTGTGTGCTTGCCCTCACTCTCAGTGGCACTGTCTGTCCTGTTACTGGTCTGTCCTTCCGTCCCTTCACTGTCCCCTCCCCTGCTAGAACCTACTTTTAGGAATTCTAGCATGCAGTGAAGACCAGCAGTTCTTTAAGAAATCCTCTGTAACTCTAGCATCAGACACTGAGAATGTTGAGGCATCCAGTCTTATGGAGTGAACAGTTACCGGATTTTTGTCCTGTGCTTCAGGAGATAGCCATTGTTGTACCATCTAGACCACAGCCTTTTAATATAAAAACTATATTCCTTCTGTTCCTTTAGAGAACCCTGACTGAAAAGTGCCTGTCACAGTGAGGAAAATGGAAGTCTGTTTTGGGCAGAGGGAACCCACGTGTGATGGTCCAGAGGCAGAACAGGATAAACAAGCAAAAGAGACATCGTTGTACATGTCAAATTCAGAGCTCCTAATTTCTGGAGCAAAGATAAGGGAAGGGAGGGTCTGTGTAGGCATCTACTTCTTTCTTTCTTTCTTTCTTTCTTTCTTTCTTTCTTTTTTTTTTTTTTTAAAGATTTATTTATTTTATGTATGTGAGCACACTGTTGCTATCTTCAGCCACACCAGAAGAGGGCATCAGATTTGAAATAATATTTTTTCCCATTTTTTTTCTTATTTAAATTTTATTTTTTAAAGATTTATTTGTTTTGCCGGGCGGTGGTGGCGCACGCCTTTAATCCCAGCACTTGGGAGGCAGAGGCAGGTGGATCACTGAGTTCGAGGCCAGTCTGGTCTACAGAGTGAGTTCCAGGACAGCCAGGGATACACAGAGAAACCCTGTCTTGAAAACAAACAAACAAAAAGATTTATTTGTTTTATTTATATGACTACACTGTAGCTGTCTTCAGACACACCAGAAGAGGGCATCAGATCCCATTACAGATGGTTGTGAGCCACCATGTGTTTGCTGGGAATTGAACTCAGGACCAGGGAGAATAGTCAGTGCTCTTTAACTACTGACCCATCACTTCAGCCCAGTAATAATTTTTAAAGAAGAAAAAGAAAACACTGGACTTGTTCATTGAGTCTCTTGAAAAGCCTAAGGTGAAGAGTCCTATTGAGTCTGTTACACTGTCAGGTCTTCCTGTGAGTCCACATCATTTCATCTCGAGTATTAGGATGTAGTGGAGATGGAGCTCATAAACACGGCAGCCCGACGGACGTGTCAGTGCTGGCTATAGGAGTATCGCTTTAGGCCCTGCAGGCAGATCCAGTCTCAATTCTGTCATTGTGGGAAAGCAGGCTTGTGTAGATAGGTTCATGTGTACAGCTTTACTTTACAAACCGGCCGTCGCCAGTGCTGACCGTGTCCCTCGCAGGCGTTTCATCTTTCACACCCCCCTCAGCTCATCTACTGCATTGCAGTGGAACCTCAAGATTACTTTTTTTTTTTTTTTTTGGTTAATCTTTTGAGATGGGGCTTCTCTGTATAGCCTTAGCTGTCTTGGAACTTGCTTTGTAGACCAGGTTGGCCTCAAACTGAGAACCCAGAGATCCACCTGCCTCTTCCTCCTCAGTACTGGGATTAAAGATTACCCACTTTCAAGATTACTTTTATTAGGTGATTTTCAAAAGTAAAAATAGACATTTAGGTATGAAGCATTATAGTTTGGTTTCCTATTTCAATTTTTTTTTATTTTTTTATTTTTTGGGAGTATTGAATATAAAGGTCTGGGCCCCTCAATGATTTCCCCATATTCCCCTGAAAGATTTCTTTTGTGCACTGGCGAGAATTAGGATAGGTGTTCAGGAACAGGAACACTGTCAGGAGCAGTGATGTCTCTCTTTAAATCTTTGTTTCTTTCTTTTTAGGAGGTCGACAAATGTAGATTAAAACAAGCCCTGGTCACTCACTGTGACAAGCAAGGCCCCACCCAGTACTGCCAGTGGTGCACATTAATGAATAACATTAACGAATAACTTTTGATTAGCTCTTCAGTATCAGGAATTGCAGCTTGTTTACTTCCTGTCCTTACCGGGTTGCTTATTGCGTGCTCAGGAAAAGTGGGCCTTGGACTGTGTGCTTTGACACAGGTCTTAGTGGCCATGGCTTCTCATTAGCTCCTCAGGATCCCTTTGGAATCCTGGTTGCCTGGCAAGAGGAGAGGCGGGAGATGTGAGGAGCTGCCTGGGCTGATGAGAGCTGCAGGGGGGGAGGGGGAGAGAGAGGGAGGGGGGCTGGTTCCCTGGGAGGGAGCGGTGGCTCTTTTGGCTGAGCTTGTGCTCCTGGCTCTGGGAGCTAATTAGTATATGCTCCAAGTGGTCTTTGTTTTATGGATAGCTTCAGTTTGAGTTCTTTTAAAACTTTTTAAAAGAAATGCAAATTAGAAAATTCTGTTTTGGGTAGAGTCCTTTCTCTTTAGGCAAGTATTTTTTGACCTTTAATAATAGTAATTGAAATATTATAGGCTTTAATAACAACCACTACGAAGCCACTGAAAAGGTCAGCCTACAACATTAGAATACGGAGCAGCACTTGTGTAATTAGAAGAGTTTTACAATTAGAGTGTAATTATTTCAAGGCTAAGAACAGTATCAGAAGGAGACTCTAGAGGGCAGTGCAGCTCAGCGTATTGGTCCTCTGCCGCTTAAGTTTTCATTTAGAAAAACAATCCAAGTATTTGCTTTGGGATCTTCCCACATGGTTTTCCAGGGTTTTGGAAATGTAAGTTTTGGAAAGAAATGATCTGGTTTGTCTTAAAAAGTTTGTTAGATAATACATCATAATGATTTGACCTTAGAGAATAACTTTGCCTGGTATAAACACACTGCCATATAAAAGCTGGGATTTTTATTGACTCAACTCAGTTGAACTGAATTTTCTGTTTGGGCATTTGTGGAACAAATGCAAAAGGAAGGGAGTAGCTGGTGTTTGCAAGCCTTTCTTAGGTAGGAACTAGGCAAACCCTCTGCTAGAAACTGACATTTTCAACAACTGAGTGGAGATTGTAAATGCCTAATGGATCGATGTCTTCCAGGGCCGAATGTTCCAGAGTTCCTCATGTATCATGTGCACTACATTCAGCGGTATCTCAAAGGCACTAAGCCAATCACTTTCCTCTTTAATCTATTTACCTTTAGATGGTCTCATCTATTGACATAGGCAGGTCTTGGATTTAGAATTCTTTTTCCTTAGCCTCCTGCATACCTGCAATTACATGTGTGTGCCAATAGGCCTGATCTTTCCCTTAGAGTCTTAAAGGTGTGTGCTGTGTATATTCCAGGGAATTCTAGTGCATGCATCATTGTTGCTGTTATTACTGTTTTCTTCCTCTTCCTCTTCTTTCTCTTCTCCCCCTCCCCTTACCCCTCCCCTTAACCCCCCCCCCTTCTTCCCTCCCCCCCTTCTTCTTCGGATTGAATTTAGAGCCTTGCACAGCATATGAGGCAAGTGTTTTAAGCATTGAAGTATGTCTTTAACCATTTACAAATTTTATTTCGGAATAGAGTTTTGTTAAACTGTTCACTTTGATCTTTGCATGTAGTCTAGGCTGTCTTCAAGCTTGTGTTGCTGCTCCCTCATGTACTTTTGACTCATCTGAGTAAGCCATCAAGTCTGTCTGGAAAGAACTGTTTTCAAGTCTAAATGAGCCTTTAAAAATTATTACATACATTTATTTATTTAGAAAATGCACATAAACACACACAGAGAGAGAGAGAGAGAGAGAGAGAGAGAGAGAGAGAGAAGATGATTTGTTTTTTCCTAAAAAAAAAATGGTTATAACTCTTTTAGGTCAAAGCTCTGTTCAGTCTAATAACAAGCCTAACCATAGATAGAAAATGATGGCAGTCAAAAGACAGCTGGTGGGAGTCAATTCTCTCCTTATCTCATGTGTCCCAAGGAATCTAGCTTAGGTCATCAGGTTTGGTGGCAAGTGCATTTACCATCATTCCGGCCTCTAAATGAGCTTCTCTCTCTCTCTCTCTCTCTCTCTCTCTCTCTCTCTCTCTCTCTCTCTCTCTCTCTCTCTCTCTCTCTCTCTCTCTGTGTAGCATGTATATGGAGGCCGGAAGAGAGTGTTGACTCCCTTGCAGCTGTTGTTGCAGGCTCTTGTGATCTGCCTTGACATGGGTGCTTAGAACCAAATTTAGGTCTTTTAGAAGAGCAGAAATTGCTTTAATCATTGACCCAGCTCTCTAGCCCCATATGGTTTAATTTTTTGTGATAGAATTTTACATAGCTCTGGCTGGCTTTGAACTCTTGATTCTTCTGTCTCCATTCTCTTAAGTGCTGGGATTGTCGATGTGTGCCATCATGACTGGTTAAAACAAAGCTATTCAGTTGCATTTATTTGCTGTATCGAATTCAAGTTTATCATTCTTGCTGGAAAGTCTACCTGTTAAAGCATGTTAATATTTCAGACTGAAGATTCCTATACAAACACAAGCACTACAAATGTGCCAGACTGACAGTCTGCTTTGGGATCTTCACAGGAAGCTCAACTGAGTGCCTTGTGTCCCCTGTCTTCTTGTTTGGCTTAGTCACATTGCCCCTTAATCACAGGGACTTAGTCACTTAGTACCTGTGGTTAAATTAAATTGTTGTTGGACCTATAACAGGTACAGCCATTTCTTTGGAAAGAAACCGATTAAGAGTTCAAATGATAATCCTATGTGGGGCTGGTGTTACAAGCTCTGACTGCTCTTCTGAAGGACCCAGGTTCTATTCCCAGGACCCACATGGCAGCTCATAAGTGTCTGAGGCTCTAGTTCAGTAGACTTGTCACCTTCACACAGACACATATGCAGGCAAGAAATAATAATAATAAAAAAACACAGTAAATTTTGTTTTAAAACGGTAATCCTGTGTATTAGCTTTGGTCATGGGCATTAGATAACAGCTTCCGAACCCTATCCAGGACTGCCTGGTTTTGGTTTTTTCCCACACCGTAAGCACAGGAAGCACATAAAGTAACTGTCCGTTATTTCTCCTTCTCCCTCTCCCCACTTCCTCCTCTCTTGTTTGAGGGCCTCATGCTCCTTGACTCTTCTCTATTCACTTTTTCTTAGAAGGGGTGAAAAGGGAAGTTGATTGAAGGCTTTTACAGAAAGGAAGTTGACTAGTCATTATATAATGTCTACAAATAGAACGCCTTTCATGAAAGGGACATAGAGTAAATATTTTGGGCTTTGCTGGCTCTGTTGTCTACATTGCACTTTCCAATTCCACGCTGCCTGTTTGTTTTCCATGAGAGGATTTCTCTGTATAACAGCACTGGGTGTCCTAGAACTAACTCACTTTGTAGTCTACATTGGCCTCAGACTCATAGAGATCCCTTGCCCCTGCCTCCTGAGTGCTGGGATTAAAGGTGTGTGCGACCACTGCCCAGCCACCTTCCCCTGCCATCTTTTATTTTTAAAGATTTAATTTATTTTATATGTTTTAGTGTTTTGCCTGGATGTAGCTGTACCACGTGCATGCCTGAGGAGATTAGAAGAGGGTAGCAGATCCCTGGAGCTGGCATTAGCAATGGTTGCAAGCCCCCTTGTGGGGTGCTCAGGATCAAATAGAGGTCCTCTGTAAGAGTTGCAAGTGCTCTCAATGGCTTAGCCATCTCTCCAGCCTCCTTTAACCTTGTCTATGACACACAAAAGTTGACATAAGCAAATAAGTAAATGAACACACGAACATTTTCAATAAAATTTACCTATGAACATTGACATTTGAATTTTCTGTGCCATAAAATATGTTTTCCTTTTTAAATTCACTCTCACAATTATTTGTATATAGAGAAACCATCATAGCCCACTGTCTACTTCTGTACAGCCTGTATAAACTATGATGGTTTCTGTATTTACCCAGAAGTGACAACTTCAGTTTGTGCATATAAATTGGGTTGCTTTTGTTACCATAAAGAATGAATGTACTTGTTAGCATAATAGATGATTTTTTTTTTATTGTGTGTTGCTCAGGATCAAATACAGGGGCCTTTTGATTGCTTGACCTGTGCCCTGCCACTGAGTGTATCTCCAATTAAGAACAGTTTCTGATGGTAACTTTTCGGTTCACAGGTAGAATAAACAAGATTAAAACTAGTTTTCTGAGGCTTGGGAAGATTGCTTAGTGGTTAAGAGCACTGCCTGCTCTTCTAGGTTCTGTTCCCTGAACCCACATGATGCTTTACATCATGGGTAACTTAAGTTGTATAGGACCTAATATCTTCTGGCCTTCACAGGCACCAGGCATGAAGTAAATCACTCATACATATTACAAAATAAAATAATAAAAAATGAACAAATATAGTTAGTAAAATATAAAGCTACTTTTCTGTGTCAGACTGGCACTTTGGCTGAGGCTTAGGGCAGACTCTTTGGTAACAAGTTGAGGAGCCCATTGCAGCTCTGCAGGGTGATTTGCCCTCAGCACTTCGTTGCCGGGAAGATGGGCTCCTGGCTGGAAACAAAACATGATTCTCTTTCAGGATGTTCTGTCGTGATGGTTTGTGCAGTGAGGGCAGTAATAGTAGTCTCCTAGAACTGGAGAGCAGGTTGTCTCAGATGGAACGCCTTTGTATCTGAAAGAGCCAGGCCGTCCTTTATAGGAGAGTTACCTTCTTCCTGGGCTCCATCTTAACCGCAGCCTACTCTTTAGACTTGGTTGGCACTGAGTGCTTCATGGCAGCCGCCTTGCTTTACCTAAGAGTAGGCAGTTACTTTATTTAAATAACGGTTACTTCTGTTGATCCTGGCTATGACAAAAACCAGTTCCTCCAGTATAGTCTGGGTTAATGGAGCTTTAAGTCATTTGGCTATGAAAGTAGTTTAATCAAAGTGAACTCTTATTTAGTAGTATCATGAAACATACTTAATGGAGTGGTGGAGGAGGCAGAGACTGGTTGGTACTTAAAACTCCGCCAAGCCCCTTTAGATTCACTCTTCCTCATTTTGAAAGCTCCCTTACCTCCTTAGGTTGTTTCTGTGCTGTCCTTAGGAGCGAGAACACAGAGTCCGTACAATTTATGCGGAGCTGCAGGCAGTACCACTGCTGCCTTCATCTGGGGAAAGCCCTTTCAGCCCCTGAGTTGTTCTGAATTGTCACCACTAACCCAAGGCTAAGTAGCTAGGTTTCCTTCTTCTGAGTTGTCTTTTCCTAGTTTGATTTGCTGTTCTCCTCCGTTTTGATAATGGATAGCTTAATTTGATCAATAGAATAATTTAATGTAGTGTTTTCAGGATTTGATGGCCCTAAGTGCAGATGAATATTACTTACTTAGCCCCCTGCCTTTTATCTAATGAAAACTCTAGTTGGTTTGTGATAGGTAGGTAAAGGGTCAAAGATGGAAGCCTTTATTGACTGATAATTTGAATTATTATGCCAGATAGCCTTTTGTTTTGGCATGCAGGGCCAATTTAAATCCTGGTTGTGCGGTTAGGTGGCTGCATCGACCAGAGGTGGTTTAACACCATTGCCTCTTTGTTTGCTCACTGACACATGGATATAATGAGAGTATTCACCTAGAGGAGTATGGTTCTATGTGTAAAATTCTTTAAGAATTTATTATTTGTGTGTATATACAAGTGCCTTCTCCATGATTTTATGTGTATTGTGCGTGTGCAGGTGCCAGTACATACTAGAAATGTCAGATCCCTGGAACTTGATATACAGGTTATGTGCTCGCTGCCAATCCAGGGCCTCTGCAAGAACAGCACATACCTTTAATCAATGAGCCATCTCTCAAGCCCCTATATTTGAAGCTCTTAGATAGCAATATTTTCTTTTTGTTTTGTTTTGTTGTTGTTTTTGTTTGTTTGTTTTTGTTTTTACAAGACAGGATTTCTCTGTGTAGCCCTGGCTGTCCTGGAACTCACTCTGTAGACCAGGCTGGCCTCAAACTCAGAGATCCGCCTGCCTGTGCCTCCCGAGTGCTGGGATTAAAGGCGTGCGCCACCACGCCCTGCTAGCAATATTTTCTTAATGGCTCTCTGTTTTGTCATTACTTCTAATGTCCACCTCTGTCTAAATCCCCCTTCTATACAGTGTCTGTATCTTGGTATGACTCAACCAGTGACCTCATTTTAGCTAATTGCATCTGTAACAATCATTTCCAAATAAGTGTTCTAAGGTTCGAGAGAAGACTTGTAGGTCCTCTGGGCTTGAAGGCCCAATTCAACACACGCTTGCTTGTCTTTCTGCCTCTGCTTTTGCTTACCCAGAGCCATATCAAATTTTGTGTTGCTGTAAAAAAAATTTTTAATGCCAAATTTTAATTCTGTTAATTCTCCTTTCCTGTTTACAATATCAGCTGTTGAGGAGGGAGAGATGCCCCAGTGGGTAAGAGCTCTGGCCATTCTTTCAGAGGATCTGGGTGGAATTCCCAGCACTCACTTGGCAGTTTACAACCATCTGTTAACTCCAGCTCCAGGGCTCTGATGCCTTCTTCTGCCTTCTGTGGGCATTAGGCACTGGCTGATGTGGTACATAGACATGCACACAGGCAAAACATACACATACATTTTTAAAAATGTAGCCGTTGGTGGTGATAATGATACTATAAATAATATTTATTGAGTGCTAACTGTGTCCCAGATATCTGCCTAAGAATCACAAAGCTAAGGAGGGTGGCTGAAGGCCTATAAGCAGATATGTTCTCACAGCTTCAGAAATCACCAGTCTTGTGGATATCTTAATGTCAGGCTTTTATTGTCCAGACTGTGAGATAATACATTTCTCCTATTTGAGTCATTTAATTATGGTAGGAGTAGCCACCAGGCAGATAATGAAATTGTGAACTGAGTCACGACGATAGCCCTACAGAGAAAGTGGAAAGAGATCTTTAAAATGCAGAACCAATAAATAATTACTTTGGGGGGGGCATGAGGGAGGTGGGGAGGAGTGAAAGTTATGTGCCATGTTAAGTTTGAGGCAAACAGTAGGAAGTTTCGCTTATAAGAATATCACTAATATTAATTATTTTTCTCAGTTCCTAATAAGTTATTGCTACTTTTTAAAAAAAGTAGTTGAGTTTTATTTGTTGAATAATAGTTCTAACCCCTGATACTTCTAACCTTTTCTCATTTATTTTCTTAAATCTTACCTGCTTAAGCAGTTTTCCCCCTCTTAAAAGCAAAGAGAATCTGTTGTAGAGATGGTCCAGTGGTTACTGACATTTGCTGCTCTTCCAGGGTGCGTGGGTTTGATTCCTAGCACCCTCACCACAGTCACAACTGGTTCTAATTCCAGTCTTAGAGCAAATAATACTTTGTGAAATCCTGGGCTTTGTTCAGGGATAGCTTAGCGTGCCGGAGACCTTGGGCTTGTCTTTAGTTCCCCTGTTCCCAATACAGCAAGTATTATAGTACTTATAGCAAGTATTGTAACCTTATTTTAGTCTCAATTCTTCTCAATTTTTATGTCTATGTTGTTGACTACTGGTTTAAAATCATGGTAATTTTTATTTCAAGAGAGTATCTCATGCTATCCAGGGTGGTTTTAAACGTGCTCTCTAGTGGGATAGCCAGCGCTGTCTGATCTTGAACTCCTGATTCTTCTTCCATTTGTATGCCCTCACATTCGACTTAGCTCAGGAACTTTTTCAATGATGTTTTTATGAGTTGCTTTTTTTTTTTTTTTTTTTTTATGGTGGTCATGGTCCTGAGATAGGTTCTTAGATAGTTCAGCTGGTCTCAAATTCATGATTCTCCTGCCTCAGCTTTCCAAGTGCTGGGATTACATGTGTGTGCCACTGCACATGCCCATCATCAGTTCCCTATATGGCCAGGTTTTCTTGAGTCTTTTCTACTCTTGTGCCCAGCTCCTCCTATCTGAATTATGGGTGGGCATTGAAGATTCTCCTCTCATTAGTTATGAGTGGAGCATCTGTGTGCCTTAAATTCCACAACATGGCAAGCTTTTGTTGGCGTCTTTTCACCGTCAGAACTTTGGTGGAGTCTGAGGAAGAACATACACACTCTAATTAGTTCATTTGTCCAAATCTACATCACTGGATGTCTTCACACTTAAACCCGGTCGACTTGGAGTCAGAGACCCGTAATTGAGAGTTTGTAGTACAAGCTAGTTGTCTAGAGTTTAGTTGGACACGCCTAGGGCTGTATCTTCCGGATGGGCTGGCTGCCTGACACTTATCCTGAGGTCATGCTGATAGCATTGTTTCCCAGGTGAAGCACTGTCCCATTTCATCAAATGTTTTTATTTGCTGTATGCAAATGTAAACTGTAAATTTATGGATATGTGTGTGGCTACTTGAGGAACAAGCCAGATGGTCCAGTCTTGTGGCCCTCTTGTCTCCCCATCTCCAGTATATGTGCATCAATTGTTTGGGGCTGCAATGCATGCTTATGGTGACTTGTTCATCAATTCTGTTTCAAAAGGAAATAGGGAATAACATTTAATGTTAGATCTCTAGCATAAAATTTGTTATAGTTGTGGCTGTAATAGCTTTTTGGCTGTTTCCAATAAGTGTGTGTGTGTCCATTCATCATCCTTCCCTGTGGAAGTCATAGTACAACCTGGGCATCATCCTCACCTGTCAACCTATTTGAGATGAGGTGTCTGTTTGTTTGTTTGTTTGTTTGATTGATTGATTGATTGATTGATTTTTCCCCATCTATACCAGGTTAGCTGGACCATGAGCTCCTGGGAATTCCCTTGTCTCTGTTTCCCATCCGTGATAGGAGTGCTGGAATTCTAGAGGAGTACTGGGTTTGCAGATGACCGTAACTCGTCCATGTAGGGATCCTAACTCCATTCCTCTTGCTGTTGATGCAAGCACTTTACTCATTGAGTCATCCCCCTTTTAAAAATGCCTTCAGTTTATTTATTTTTGTTATCACAGTAATTTATATGTATAATGTGTGTGCCATGACATGTGTGGCAGTCAGAAAACAATTTTGTGTCTGTTTACATAGGACATAATGCAGATAGTGTTAGGTCATCTTCCCTCCCTACCAAGTCAAGTCTGTGGTTTCTGGTTGGTATGAGTGTGCTTGTGAATTCAGGTACTTGTGGGGACAGATTCTCCTGCACCTGGAGTCATAGGCTGATGTACACTGTCTGACACTGGTGTTTGGAGAGGAACAGTGTTTTATGTCAATTTGATACCAGCTAGAGTCACCAGAGACAAGGGAGCCTCTATTGAGAAGATGCTTCATAAGATCAGTTGTAGGACATTTTCTTAGTTAATGATTTGATGTGGGAGGGCCCAGTCCATTGTTGTTGGAGTTAACCCCTGGGCTGGTGGTCCTGGGATCTAGAAGAAAGTAGGCTGGATAAGCCATGGGGAGCAAGCCAGTGAGCAGCACCATTCCATGGCCTCTGTATCAGCTCCAGGTTCCTGCCCTGTCCTTCAGTGATGGACAGTGATATGCAGATGTGGGACCAAGTCATTGAATCCTGGGTCTGGTACCTCTCTTATACCTGAAGAGTGTTTAAGCGTCTTTTGGGTAGAAACCCCTCAAGAGTCGTATAGCTTTCCTCCTCCACATTTTTGCTCTTGTGTTCAGCCCTGCACTGAAGCCCTGCCATGACACAGTACATAGGCAAGGCAAACCTCCACATTGCTCTCAGTTGTCTGAGTGCCCAAGTATACCTTTTAGGGCACAGCATGCAAGCAAAATGATGCTTCTCCCTAGTGACTCACTGCTGTGTGGGAAATATTTGAATTTTATTTTAAAAATATAGTATTTTAATGTATATGAACATTTCATAATATATGCATTGTATTTTGATAATTTTTGTTTTCTACCCCTCTCCATAACTACTACTGAGTCCACTTGCCACCTTGAAATTTCAATTTTTTCAGTCTCATATATTTTATGCACAAATGTACTTATCCTTTTCTTTTCTGCTCTTGAGGACATGGAATTGTCTGTAGAAACACTCCCACAGTACCCTGTAAAGTACTCACTAACTTTTTTCAATTTAATTTTATTTTTTTAAATGTGCTGGGGGTTGAATCCAGGGCTTTTGTACATTCTAGGCAAGTACTCTATTGAACTACAATTCCGTCTCTCTTCTCTTTGGTTTTCCCTCCCTCCCTTTCTCTCTCCCTCCCTCCTCTCTGACAAGAACTTTGTCTTTTTATAAGTGTGGCCTCATACAGCCTCAAACTCAGGGTCCTCATGACTTCCACAATTTTGGGATTGCAGAGCCACAAAGTCTGGCTTGATTTATCCTTTCTGGCCCCTCCTTCCCATCCTGTTCTCTCTTTCTCTCTCTCTCTCTCTCTTTAAAGATTTATTTATTATTTTATGTAAGTACACTGTAGCTATCTTCAGACACACCAGAAGAGGGCGTCAGATCTCATTACAGATGGTTGTGAGCCACCATGTGTTTGCTGGGATTTGGACTCAGGACCTTTGGAAGAGCAGTCAGTGCTGAGCCATCTCTCCAGCCCCTTATTCTGTTTCCTAGCCTTCCTTTTCCCTCCCTACCACAGGCATACACATCACTGGCATCCATTGTTGTTTCTGTTCTCTTTTTTGTTAAATGTTTCTTTTTATTGTCTGTATGCGACTCTTTGCTTGCATGGATGTATGTGCACTAGCTATGAAGGCGCTGGAAATCAAAACTAGATTTTTCTGAAGAGCAACAATTGTCTTAAACCTTAAGCCAATTTTCTAGCCCTCTCAATGGGTCCCTTTTGTTGTAGTTTACTCCTTTGGTGTGTGTTTGTGTTGTGTGTTTGTGTTTTGTGTGTGTGTGTGTGTGTGTGTGTGTGTGTGTGTGGGTATGTGTGTGTGTGTTTGTTGTTTGTATTGTGTGTATATAGGTCAGAGGACAACTTTTGGGAGAGTTTTCTCCTTCCATTGTGTCTTAGTGGATGTTTTTATTGCTTAGATGAAGGGTTTGTTTGGCTTACACTTCCATTTCACTGATTATCATTGAAGGAAGGCAGAACAGGAGCTCAAACAGAGCAGGGACCTGAAGACAGAAACTGATGCAGAGATTTTGGAAGGGTGCTGTGTTGCTCCCCATGGCTTGTTCAGCCTGCTTAAAGAATTCTGGACCACCAGCACAGGGATGGGACTACTCACAGTGGATTGGGTCCTCCCCATCTCAGTAATTAAGAAAATGGTCTACAGGCTTGCCTACAGCCCTATCTCATGGTGGGTGGTCCCTCCCTCCCTCCCTCCCTCCCTCCCTCCCTCCCTCCCTCCCTCCCTCCCTCCCTTCCTTCTTTCCTTGTCTCCCGTCCCCTTCTTTCTTTCATGGTGTGTGTTTGTGTGGTGTTTGTGTTTTCTCTAAGACACACATAAACCGGTATATACCAGTTAACTATATATAACTCACCCTGTCTGTGGTTTATTTATTTTTATATTATTTTTATACTATTTTTTTAGTAGGTAATTTCTTAATTTTGTTATTTTAAAATTTCACTAATGTGCATAGACTTAAGAATCCAGACTAAGGCCGGGTGTGGTGGCGCATGCCTTTAATCCCAGCACTTGGGAGGCAGAGGCAGGCGGATTTCTGAGTTCAAGGCCAGCCTGGTCTATAGAGTGAGTTCCAGGACAGCCAGGGCTACACAGAGAGAAACCCTGTCTCGAAAAACAAAAAACAAAAGAAAACAACAACAACAACAACGAAAAAGAATCCAGACCAAGAATCAAGCCATGGTTCATGGTTAGGAATTAAACTTAAGGCACTGCCCAATGCCTTTCAGTTTCAGAAGATGTAGCTGGGTGAACGCTGAGCTACAAGCCTGTTAGGATGCCTTGTTTCCAGGGATGCCTGTGGTAGGATTGTGTGTTGAGTACTGCAGGTGATGCTGAGGCTGCCTGTTGCCCATGCATGCTCATCACGGTAGCTGAGTCCCCAGGGAGAGCTATCCTAAAGGTAAACTGTAAAACACTGCAGATGCCGGCCTCCTCTGCGGAGGGTCAGGGCTGGCTTCCTGGCCTTTCCTGACCACACAGGGAGACAGACAGACAGACAGACAGACAGACAGACAGACAGAGAGTTCTAGACTAACTTGACATGCATTGAAACCTTGTCTACAAGCAAACTAATACTTACATTGATTACTAAAAATGTGTATTATTTATGTGTATGGATGGATGCATGCATGTCTGTGTCTTCAGTTTATATATATCACATGTGTGCAGGAGCCTGAAGAGTCCAGAAGAGGTCATCCATCAGACTGTGAGCCTTTTGGGGAGTACTGATCCTCAGCAAGAGAAGTGAGTTCTCTAAGACTTTATAATGGTTAAAGTCAAGTAATAAAAACGCATATCTATCAGTTCTTAACCTCACCGCTAATTGCTTTTTAAAAGCCATAGTATTTGTTACTGTGATTTTCTTTAGCTTTTATCATAAAAGACAACTATTTAATGTTGAAGACTAGCTTACAATATTTATGATTCAGGTTTTTTTTTTTAAAGATTTATTTATTATATGTAAGTACACTGTAGCTGTCTTCAGACACTCCAGAAGAGGGCGCCAGATCTCGTTACGGATGGTTGTTAGCCACCATGTGGTTGCTGGGATTTGAACTCTGGACCTTTGGAAGAGCAGTCGGGTACTCTTACCCACTGAGCCATCTCACCAGCCCTGATTCAGTTTTTATAATACTTTTTTTTTCCCCTGAATGGTTTTTCTAGTTGTTTGGGAATTATTTTAACTCTTCTCTAAGTATATTAGTCCTTGGCTGGAAAAAAATAAATAGAAATATTTGCTATTATTTTATTGTAGGTTGGGACCATGAGGCCATATGCTGATAAATATTCCTCAGTGTATAGCACCAGATTTCTCGTGTTGTTTTGCTTGTTTTCTCTCTAGCCTTTCCTGGCTGTGAACTCACTATGTAGATCAGGCTTTTCTCAAACACACTGAAATCCTCCCTCTTCCTTCCTCCCTCCTGCCCCCCCCCCCCAAGAAAACAAAACAAAAGCCTATCACAGGACTCATGTGATACTTGTTAGGTTTACAATAAAAGATAACAGAGAGAGGTTGGCTTCTACCATCTGCCCATTTGTTCAGTGTCTCCTATAATTGGCATGTCAGGAAAATCTCATGATAAGGGCCTGCCCTGGCCTGGAGAGACTATAAAGGAGGCATTGGGCAGTCATTTCCTTTCAGGACTTAGGACACGATTTGCATTGCAATCCTTTAGATACACACACCCAGTGAGAGATGGCTTTCATGTTTTTTCCTTGTGGTCAGCTTCACTCTGAAGATTGGAGGGAATGATCAGTGTTTGGTTTTGTTGTTAGGATTAATGAAATGGTGTAAGCCCAAGAAGTTAGCCTGAGTCTTCCTTTGTATGGAACTGAATTTCCTGTGACTTAAATATTTGTCTTTTCTGGTCAGTTAAAGATTAAACTCCCAAGGAGAATGGGTGTTGAACATTTGTCTTCATGAGAGCCTCACCTCTCGGCTTCTCTAAAGGCGTTGTTTTAGCCAAGCATTCCTCTTACCCGGGCTTTGGAGTTTGTTTGAATCAGTATATCCTGGCATGCTTCAGTACACGGTTTGAATTAGGCTAGTCAGACATTTCCTGTCGGGAAGTAATTGTTCTTTATGCAGAGAATTACCGACTCAGTAATCCTCCCTGGGATGTTGAACCTTGTAAATAGTACTCATTTACTTTTTTTGGAAAAGTTTAATAAGTATTTTTCCTGAGAAAGATGGTGATTTTATTTTCAAAGAGTTTAGTCTGTTAGACACATAGTACTAGAAGAACCGCAAATCAGAACAACGACAAAAAGGCAAAAGCAGTGTTTCAAGTTTGTATGCGTTACTTTAATTTCACAAATATCTACTTTAATATTTTCAGTTCTTGGTATAATGATTCTGGTTTTGTATTATCGTATTCTCCAGTAAACTTTGCTGGATCCCCACTGAGACACCGAAGGGCTTTTCTAAACATCCCATCCAGCATCAAGATCTGTGCCCTGAGTGTGTCCCGGCCTCTCCTCTGTGCTGCCTCTTGTCATTATACATTGACCCGGGCGAGTTTTTAGAGTGAATAAGCAGGGCAGTTAGGAAGTCTACCTAGAGGCCTTGGGACTTTGTTTGCTCTCCTTGGGGGAGATGCTCACTTTCGGGATCTGTGCTTCCTGCCTGACCTTTGGTTCCATTTACTTCTCCCTTCTTGTAAATAGATAAGGTGATAACACCCCTAGGTTGTGTTTCTTCCCTAGAATATGTTTTAGTCATGTTGACACTTTTTTTTTTTTTTTTTTGGTTTTTCGAGACAGGGTTTCTCTGTGTAGCCCTGGCTGTCCTGGCACTAACTTTGTAGACCAGGCTGGCCTCGAACTCAGAAATCCGCCTGCCTCTGCCTCCCGAGTGCTGGGATTAAAGGCGTGCGCCACCACGCCCGGCTTGTGTTGACACTTTTTAAGATTTCCTCAAGGTAATACATTTAAATACTTAGTAAGAAGTTATTGTTTTTTTAATTTATGTTTAATTTATGTGAAATATGTTTGGGGCTCATTACTATGAAACATAAAGAAAAGTTAATTAGTGCCTAGCCTTAATGTTGTTCTTACATAGTTATAATTTGATGCCATTTCTAATTACGTTCCAAGAGGATGGACCTGAGCTTGACGATGCATATTTTTAACCCCAGCTCTTAGGAGACAAAGGCAAGATGACTGTTGGGCGTCCCGTTGAATCTAACCAGGCTACACAGAAAGACCCTGTTTCAGAAACAAGAGAGAAAATCTGTTGTCTTGATTACAGTAATGTTTACCTAACTTTATATTTAATCACAAGCTTATTTACTGAAGGAAAAATTAAATATTAAAAGGATGACATCAAAGTACATAAACTTTAACTCCTTTATTGTGGCAGGTGTGTTCATGGTTTTATTCTGTGGGTATAATTATTACCAGTGTACTTGATTTAATGCTTTATATTTCTGCTCTTCAACACCTTTACCTAGCAAGGAGCACATGTGAGAGAATCATGATATGGTGAGTGAATGCACCAGGAAGGCTCCTTGAGGATTAGGATGCTTTAGGCCTGACCTTTCTATGCCTTTAAGGCTTTGTGGCAATGGCATAGGTGAGAGTTACTATCAGAAGAGAGTAATGTGAGCCATCCAAAAGAAGCAGTTTATATTTAATATGTTTATTATTACTTATTTTTTAAAGATAGTGTCATGTATTTCTAGGTTGTTCTGTAGCACTTGATACATAGAAACAAACAACAAGATAGTTAATTTTACATGTACTTTAGGATGTAAATAATACTTTTTTGCTTGTTTGTTTATCTATCTATCTATGCATATTTTTCAAGACAAGAGTTTCTCTGTGTAACCCTGGCTGTCCTCGAACTCACTCTGTAGACCAGGCTGGACTCAAACTTAGAGATCTGCTTGCTTCTGCCTCCTGAGTGCTGGGATTAAAGGCCCTCCATGCCTGGTTCTTTATTTGAAACAGAGGCCCACTGTATAGTCTTGGCTTCCCTGGGACTTATTATTGTAGGCCAGGCTGGCTTTGAACTAATAGAGATCCTCCTGCCTCTGACTCATAAATACTGGGAATAAAGGTGTGTGCTATCATGTCTGACCAAGGATTCTTAAAAAGGAAGAATGTGCTGTTACCATTTAGTGCTAGAACAACAGGAACTCTGGAATCTTTTGGGGGAGCCTGGAACCTAGAGACCATTTTGATTTGGTTTGGGATGGGTTGTGAAGGTCCATAGCAATCTTAGCTTTTGTACGTGGGAGTTAAATGGAAAAATAAAATTTTGGAATTTAACACCAAAGCAGCTTATAGTGAATTTTTTCCACTCATAAGAGATACCAGAATGTGTTGAGGCAAGGCTAGTTACGTCTAGGACTAGGTACATTAGGAGGAATAATCTGAAGATGCCTTTAGAAAGGCAAGAGACTGAGGAGAGTTCCCACAGCCAGTAGGCATGTGCCAACAGCACCTACTGTGGCTGGCCCAGCCTTTAAGCTCTGACTGGCAAGGTGAACTAAGAGTTCCTAGTTCCCCCTCTATAGAATACATTTGTGCACCAAAACAAGACTTCTCATGGACGTTTGTTGTAAGAGTATTTATAACAGGAAAAATAAATCCAGAAACTCTGTGTTAACAGCCTCAGGAAGGAATTTCCTAATTACTGTACACCCACACTGTAAACTTCTGTGCAGTTGTGATGAGGAATGTGCTGTTGATGGCTAGGTGTAAAGTGAGGAGAACAAGTTGCTATAAACAGTAGGATTTAATTTCTGTGAAATAAATATCAACAGAATGAACCACTGGACAAATGAGCATGCATGGTCATAGAGATGTATGCAAATTCACAAATGGAGAAGAGAACCTGGAGAGACTTTAAGCCCTTGATTAGAGCCGTTTAGTTTCTTTTATAGGAAGATATAACTTTTTTTTTTTTTTTTTTTGGTTTTTCGAGACAGGGTTTCTCTGTGTCCTCGAACTTAGAAATCCGCCTGCCTCTGGATATAACATTTTAATTAAAAAAAAAAGTCTAAAAGAACTTCAAAAAGAAATACAGTTTTGTGTTTTGTTTTTGTTTTTTTGAAAACTGTTAAGATTTTCCAAACTGGTGACATTTTGGTAGCTTGGAAAGAAGAAAGCTAATTTATATAAACTTAACTAATATGTGGCCATAAGACCATGTATTAGAAAAACTTAAAATTTCTTATTTTGTTTTGAGATAGGGCATCTTTATGCATCCCTGGTTGTCCTTGAACTTGCGCTGTAGACCAGGCTGACCTCAAACTAAAAAATCTGCCTGCCTGTAAATAATGATCTTTCCCCTTAAAATTGGTTAATTAACTAATTAATTAATTGAGAAACAAGTCTCACCTTATAGCACAGGCTGGGCTTGAACTTGCAGAGTTCCTCTTGCCTCTTCCTTCAAAGAGTTGGGACTGGCTTCTTTATTTTTTCCCTTTTATTCATTTTTAAAGTTAGCACTGCCGAGTTTGTTTGTTTGTTTATATTTTTTGAAACAAGGTATCTTTAGCCATGGCTGTCCTGGAATTTGCTATGACACCAGGCTGACCTGAAATTCAGAGAGATGTGACTGCTTCTGCCTCCTTAGTGCTAAAATTAAAGGCCTATGCTACCATACTTGAGAATAAGTCCATATTCTACGTAGTAATATTTTTTTTAAAATTCCCTTACTGACTGGTACTACAGAACTGATTCAGTTAATGTGTGCTTGACTTGGGTATTTTGTTTTTCTAGGGTTTTTTTTTTTTTTCCCCTACAGGAGTTCATGAAGTCCAGGTTAACCTTGACCTTGTGGTTCTCTTTCTCCCATCTTCCAAATGCTGGGATTACAAAGTTTCACTGTCTTGCCTAGTTAGTGGTTGTTGATGTTGTTGTTGGCCATTGTTTAAAATGTTACATTAAATCATATAACCTTCCTTCCTCTTTCCGTGGTCTTGAGGAGTAGCCAAACCTCCCCTCTTTGTAAGGAGCAGGTAAGATTCCTCTTTGCTATGGCAGAGGCAGTGTGTGGAGAGGATAGACATGGAGCAGGGGTAGGAAGTTTCGAGTCTTTAATAACAGGGCCCTGTTTAGCTGTTGACGGAGTGTGCTTCCTATTTTCCCTGTGGGCAGTTCCTGGTCCTAGCTTTCATGTTAGTTTAGTAGACTTTGGATTTAATTATAACTGCTAGGATGAAGTCAGATGCCAGCTCACGTGGCTGCATGCTGAGGCCTGTAGAGTGTGGAATGCTTTGCTCCTGCTGCATCTGCAGTCTCCTCTCATTATCTCTTCATGGTATTCAACTTGACAGGGTTGTTTTGATAGGTGAAGGTTTGTTAGGAAACCAGGAACTGGATATGGTGTGGAGTGGAGCTTAGTGCAAAAGGAAGTGATACCTGACGTGGCCAGAAGGAGATGCTGTAGGCACCAAGTGCTGCCCTGTGCAGTACTGAGAGCAAGCCTCTTGAGTCTGGGCATACCTAGCATTGTTTCATTCATACCATGCAACAGTCTTTGTTGTGTGCTAAAACTCCTGAAAAATGTGTAGCTTTGTTATATTAACTTTTTAAAAAAAGATTTGTTTATTTATTTTATGTATATGAGTCCATTGTAGTTGTCCAGATATAACAGAAGAGGGCCTCAGATCCCATTACAGATGGTTGTGAGCCACCATGTGGTTGCTGGGAATTGAACTCAGGACCTTTGGAAGAACAGTCAGTGCTCTTAACCACTAAGCCATCTCTCCAGCCCCCTATATTAACTCTTATTTTCTTCTGCAGATGCCTTAATTGCAAACGCCTATCAATTAGGTGTAAGGCAAAATCTTTGCTTTGAGTGGTGTGGAGGTAGGTTTGGAATGGTCTCTGATCACTACTGGGAGCTTTTAGTCAAAAGAGCCTTTGAATAGACTTCCATGACAGGGAAAATAGAGGAAAAAGTGAACACAAAATTCATTACACTCTTCATTTCTCCCTAGAATAGGGAATAAAATACCCATGAAAGGAGTTGCAGAGACAAAGTTTGGCACTAAGACAAAAAGATGGACCATCCAGAGACTGCCCCACCCAGGGGTCCATCCCATAATCAGCCACCAAAAGCAGACACTATTGCATATGCCAGCAAGATTTTGCTGAAAGGACCCTGATATAGCTGTCTCCTGTGAAGGCTATGCCAGTGCCTGGCAAATACAGAAGTGGATGTTCCCAGTCATCTATAGGATGGAACACAGGGCCCCCAATGGAGGAGCTAGAGAAATTACCCAAGGAGCTGAAGGGGTCTGCAACCCTATAGGTGGAACAACAATATGAAATAATCAGTTCCCCCAGAGCTCGTGTCTCTAGCTGCATATGTAGCAGAAGATGGCCTAGTTGGCCATCATTGGGAAGAGAGGCCCCTTGATCTTGCAAACTTTATATGCTCCAGTACAGGGGAATGCCAGGGCCAAGAAGTAGGAGTGAGTGGGTAGGGGAGCAGGGCAGGGGGAGAGTATAGGGGACTTTAAGGATAGCATTTGAAATGTAAATGAAGAAAATATCTAATAAAAAAATTAAAAATTCATTGCACTACTCTTTCTTTGAGCAGAGTTTGCAACACAGTCATATTCAAAGAAATTTGGAAGACTGAATATGTACACAAAGTGCTTTCAAAATTTTGTATTCTGTTTTCATTGCTCAATATGAGTATCTATTGCCTAAATGTCAGAAGTAGCAAGAGCTGATTTTGAATTAATAGTGGCTTCTGGATCTCATTAACTCTTTGCTTTTGGTTTAGTATTTTTGGGAGAGGGTCTCACTATGTAGCTCTAACTGGCTTTGGATTCACTATGTAGATCAGGTTTCCTGCCTGCCTCTGTTTTTCTAGTGCTGGAGTTAAAATCATATGCTCTCACTCCTAGCTCCTCTTTAACTCTTAAAAATCCTGTCCTTGCAATTAGGATACAAGTTGGGTCTCAGAGTCTATGTAAATCACTTTAGGACCAATGTTTGCATCATCATAACATGGGTGGAAAATCTTGCTTTTTATTGGGCTTTCCCCTCTTCTCTTCTAACATTTTACTCTGTGATGGAACACATTTGTGCCATGTGTACACTTGGGATGGTCAAAAGACACCCTGGCAAGTCAGTTCTTTTCGGTTGTGTTAGTCCCAAGTATTGAACTCAGGTTGTCAGAGTTAGTGCAAGTGCTCTTAATCATTGAGAAGCTCACCAGCACCTTTATTAGACTTTTACAGGCTGAGAGGAGATACATTAACTTGCTGGAAGCTAGTTATTTGAGATGCTGATCATGTGAAAGGGGCATCTGGGAGATTCTTTCTATCATAGTGAAAGAAGCAGGTAGGCTTCTTGTAGAAATCTGATGCTAGGGAAATGGAAAGATTGGCTGTAACTGGGTGCTCTGGATATGGGTGGATGGGAAGAGTCTGCAAAAGAAGAGCTAAAGATTTGTGTCATCGAATTCTGTAAAAGCCACTTCTGTACTTGCTGCCAAGCCTAATGACCATATAAGTTCCATCTCCAGGACCCACATGGTGGAAGAAGAAAGCCAACTTCTGCCAAGTTGTCCTCTGACCTTTATATGTGTGCATGTGCACCCCTCCCCAGATAATAAAAATTTAAAATAGTGTGCTATCAAGGCTCACAGGACTCCCAGAGGCTGGCGTAGCAGGAGCTTGGAATGTACAAGTTCAGTTATTCTTACTGTTTTCAGACTCACTGTTAACCAGCCCTTCTAGACAACGGCCTGTCAGAAAAGCTTTGTTTGGCCCTCACCAGATAATTGGTGCTAAGCACACAGACATTTGCTGTGAATATTTGATTTATGGGCAGTGACTCTATTTCCTCATTTTGTATATTCTCTGTAAGTTTCTGTGAGTTATGGGGAGCAAATCCTCTATAGGCTTTGCTATGTGTCTGGGTTTATCTGGCTACAAATTGGAAGTGTGTCTAAGTACAGGAGTAGCTTTTGTGGGTAGGCTTTGGGGTTGTTTGATCTCTGACATATATGGAGATTAACTCAGAGCCACTTAGTTATGAAGCAGATTTTCAGGTCTTAGGATGGTTTCATTCGAGAGTGGCGTTTTAGTGGAGCTGTGGCAGATGTAGATTCACACTGCAGAGCAGCTCCAGTGTGTACTGCCCATGGCCACCTTGCAGGGCGACAGAGGCGTTGTGCTTCGTCAGCTCTCAGAAGTTATTGCAGTTACTTGGAGCAAGATTGCCCTTGTAAACCTAGATGGTTTTTCTCCCCCTGCCCAAAGGTTTTTTATTTTATTTTTATTTTATGTGTATGAGTGTTTTACACGTGTGTATGTCTGCTGCAGACTAGAGAAGGTGTCAGATCACTTGGTACTGGTGTTACTTACAGTCATCAGCTGCTTTCTGGGTGCTGGGAATCAAACCTGGGTCCTCTGCAAGAGCAGTCATCTTAACCTCTGTGGCATCTCTCCAGTCCCAAAGATGGCCTTTCAGTATACATGTTGTTGTGCTAGGAAGCGTTCATGAGCCCCAAAAGACCAACAAGGAGCTGTCACTCATGTAAAAGCATTAGGGTCTCTTTATTACAAGCCCAGGCTTGGGCTCTCCTCCAACCAAATCCTGACACAGCAGGACAGGATGGGAAGATGGAGCTGCCTCCTTCCCTCTGCAGGACGTTTTTATAGGAAAATAGGAGCAAATGAGGGGGTGAGGGAAGGAGTGTCCAGTCCGGCAAGCATCTAAATAGAATGACTGTAAGCTGACAGGTGAGTGCTCTGAATCGGCTGTATACAATCACAGATGCTCTGAAAGTACATCTGAAACAATCAGACTGATCTTTGATTAACTGTTGCTAGGAAGTAGCTAGGGAGTAACTCTGGCCAAGGTCAAGCCAAGGGGGCCCTTCTTGGTACTCTGGTGTAGCTTGGGTTCTGCTGCAGGTCAAGTTTTCATGCTATTTTTCGTTTCTTTAAGATGGAAGCTTGTTCTGAGATGGAGTAGGTTTGGCCTCTCATGGCAGCTTCATGATTGGTGCCAACAAGAGAGAGCCTCTGAATCCTACCCTTACCTTCCTTCTACTTTGTTTAAGCAGTTTGAAAAAAACCATTACTTTAATCTTTTCTAAAAAGATACCCAGGAAATTAGAAAATTTATTCTGCCTTTAGAAGTTGAATTAACGTGCATAAAACCATTTGAGCAAACTTGCTGGAAGGTGAAAGGTGCACAGGTGAAGTCACCAAGTGACCATTTAAACGTGGAGCATGCTGCTCTTTCATTTGGGTCAATAGCCATGTCTGTACTTTAAATCCATATTCTTTTAGGAGTTCCTAAAAATTCCTGGAATGTTTTATTTATAAGGACCAAACAATCTTTGCTACTACTACTAAGCAGTAGTGTACATGGTATAAGTAAAGTTAGATTTAATTTTAATAAAATTTATCAAGTTGATAATGTTTTGAGCAGACTTCTTTGGGAGTTGGGGAAAGAAGTAGTTTGAAATTATCAGTCGATAATCTCTTCAGATGAATTTACAAGTTGAGTTAACGATGAAGCCTTGAATCTAGCTGATGAGTTGTTTATTTAAAGCCACATGACAAAGAATGTGCATTTTATTGGCTTTATTAGGTGAGTTTCGATCAAGTCCAGCTTAACCTACATTTTGTGTAGCAGATGGATCTTTAATACCTCTTGGAAACGGTCGGGAGAGATTTAGTTAAGTCACTTAGAGAAATTCTTAAATTATAAGAAAAATGGGGGTCAGAAATGTTTGCCACCAAACAGTGCTGCTCTCCTGTGGTTTTGAAAGCAAGTGTTTGGTTGTCTGTGGACCTTGGTTGTGTCATCTGCATTTGTTAGGCATCAAGGTGGTTTAGCATTAGTATTCCTTGTTGAAGCTGAGGCTGCACTAGGATGTGTGAACTGCTGATCACAATCGGGAATGCGCTGCCTCTTTAATGTCTTGCTTGCAGATGCATTTTCTAGCTGACCACGCTATTAAGAGCTACCATCAATCACTCAGCCTTGCAGTTCCGGCTGTTGGGAACACTGGGAGGATTGGGGGAACTTGAGGGTGGCGGGGCAGGGAAGGAGCTACAATTGCGGCGGGCATTGTGTGTGCTAGCCCCATGGTGGCGGTCTGGGCGCGTGCGGAACCGGCCTCGTTCCAGCCCGGGTTTTGCTGGCCGCCGTCGCGCTCAGGCGGCTCTTTCTCTCTAGTCTGGGTCACAGGCACGTGGCGGTGCTGGCCAGGCCGCCGGGGCTGAAGGAGTTCGAGTGAGCGCTGTGGCCGTGGGCCCAGCGCATCCCCAGCCGAGGGCCGGCGCTTGTAGCAGCCCGGACCCACCCGCGCGCCCGGCGCCCGGCCTCCTTTTGTTTGGAGGTGCAATTCACCGCCCAGCCCTGCCGGCCTCCTGGCTCCGCCCGCCTGGCTCTCGCCCTGGGGTTTGCGGGATCCCGCGCCCCAGGAGGAGGAGGAGGACTGGCCCAGCCGCACAGGCAAGTGGCCGGCGGCCTTGTGCGGCGAGGGGACGCAGGTCTCGCTCGGGCTGGAAGTTGGACAGACAAGTGTCGTGTGGGCTCCCGGAGGTGGGTGTTGAGAGGTGAACTGGTGGTGAGTGTTAGGAATGGGGAGTTGGTTTTTGAAGTGACCCATTACATTCCAGTTGGGATTTGTTTCTTTATGATAGTTCGCAGCACTGGAAATTTCAACTAAAGTAAACCGAATAGTAAACGTCTTCGGGGCAGGGAAAAGGCAGTTTGAAAATGTTTCTTGAGTATGTTTGTTTTTTTCCTTCTGAAAGTAAAGCCTGTTTGAGGATGAGCAGTCTGTAATGTACAAGAAGCTGTTTTAGTTGAGACTGCACTGCCTGCTGGGGAGGAAATATAAGTTCAGAAATAGAATGAATTTAATGGATTTGGTAATAACAAAATGCTGATCACCTGTGATTTGATTCTTGACCAAAATAACTGCAGTACAGGGCTCTTGATAACAATTACATTTACTTTAAATTGCTCTCTCTCTCTCTCTCTCTCTCTCTCTCCCTCCCTCCCTCTCCCTCTCCCTCTCTCTCTCTCCCTCTCCCTCTCTCTCTCCCTCTCTCCACCACCTTGCTTGTTCAGAAGTCCTCTGCTGCTATGAGACCTGCTTAACCACTTAATTTTTGTTGGGCGCGCCTGTAACATTGTCTTACTCCCAGTCTTTAAGAGTTCCTGGCACACATGTGGCACTGACTGTAGGGGCATTGTTTGGCTGGAGGCCTCTCAGCCATATGGCAATCTCAGAAATGGTATGTGAATAAACATGGGGGTCAGTGAGATTACATCTTCCCTTTGAAATTGTGTTCCTGGATGCTTTTAGGATTGAGACATTTAAGGAAAAGCTGTGAACAGAGTTGACAAAGACCTTAAACTCTGCCAACGTGTGGTATTGAGTTTTTGTTCCTTTTTCCCAGGGAACTCCAAATTTAAAGTAGACATGATTTAAGACCTTCCTTACACATGGGAACAATATCCTATCCATTCTGTGGGCAATTATTTCCAGAGGCACAGCTAGCGCTTCCTTTTTAAGCATATGTAGACCCAGGCAGGAAAAGACCGTTGCCTTTCGGAGTATTTACATTGCCTAGGAAAATAACAGGAGGCAGGTGTGCAGATGCCTGACAGCGACTCCACAGTGGTGTGTGGGCTCTTAGGAGCCTGCGTTTGTTTTTTTGCCAGCTCTAATTTAGTAGTGTTGAAACTATTCTGTAAGGCTCTCTGGGGCCAGTGGATGATGCTTCTCACTCCAGAGCCCTTGAGTGCTCATTGTGCTCTGGCAGGCACTGCCTTTGGCAGGCTGCTCCTGAAGTGTTATTTGATCTCCGTGCATGATAAAATTGACTAAGATTACATGTTCCTCTCCCCTTGGCTTCTGAACGGGATGCATCAATGAGGCCCATTCAGTAATATATTTAAAGACCTAGCCCACGTTAATTCATCCCGAGATTTCCAGAAAAAGGCTTTGTAGATTTTTGCCTTGTTTTGCGGTTTTAAATTTATGAATTGAGGCAAGAGCTGATGTAATGTGGCTCTACTTCCTTTGTGTAGTGTTTTTAATAGTCCACAGGACCATGCTCTGGTCTGTATCGTTGTGATAATTTCTGTGAGGGGTGGGGGAGAGAGCATTTAGATAACCTTCAGCTGCGTCTGATTTACTTTCTGTATTATAGGCCAGAGCAGGGAAGAGTGTGGTGGGTGGCGAGCTGCGGCAGCTTGGCAGGAGGGTTCAGGGACTCGTGTGTGGTGTGTGTGGTGCAGACCGGCTTTTCATTTTAATTAGTGCGACTGTGTACAGCTGTTAGGTCAGGCAGCACTGGCAGTTCCTGCAGGGTAGTTTTATCTTTTTTAGAGCTTTTGTGAATTTGCCTGGTTGTTTCTTAATCCCTCACCCATTGCCACCATCATTGATTTTCACCAAATGATAGAAACAAAACAAGGTTTTGTTTGTTCCTGTAACAGTTTATACTTGTGAGAAGTTTATTTTTGGCTTTGAGGAACATAGACTGTTAATAGGTTTTATATTTACCGTTATTCCCAAGGTCAAAAGGTTTTGGCCTGGTATTCTATAGTCCAAGAAGCCAGGGGAAAACAAGATTTTATAACAGGAAGTCACTATATTGTTTAAAAAATAAGGAGGCAGGGAGTCTTTGTTCTCTAGTGTTACTTTGTGAAACTCAAAACAAATGTTAACATCAATGGCATTAACTAGACTGGCATTAACTAGACTGTTTCCTCTTTGTCTTCTCTCTCACTTCACCAAAGACCCTGAGAAGAGATGCTGACCCGTGCTCTGTCTGGGCGAGTCCTAGAAGAGTTAGAGATGTTTCTGTTGAGGGGCGTGTGTTCACTAATGTCAATTTAAAAATGTGTCACTGGTACCAAGTTATTACAAAGTATTTTCTCAAGATTTAAGATTGAATAGACATAAATCTTTGTCTTATAGGCCTGTGATGAAGTCAGGCTTTGAAGGCTGAGGGACAGATTGTAATTAGACTGGCCCCTTTCTCTGCCTGGGTCTGTTTACCGTTGTCATCTTGGTGAAAAGATAGTCTGTGCAGCACTGATATCATGGGCTTCTAAGACTGTCGGGAACATAGCCACAGCAGCAGACTTGATGACCAGTGTGCTTATAAATAAAGGCGGTGTGGGATCTTGTTACTGTACTGCTGTGGGCGGTGGGAAAGGTTAGGTTGGATAGACATTCTTTTTATTTTTATTTATTTATTTTTTTTTTTTTTGTGGTTTTTTGAGACAGGGTTTCTCTGTGTAGCTCTGGCTGTCCTGGAACTCACTTTGTAGACCAAGCTGGCCTCGAACTCAGAAATCCGCCTGCCTCTGCCTCCCGAGTGCTGGGATTAAAGGCGTGCGCCACCACGCCCGGCTGGACATTCTTTTTAAATGATCAGAGCAGTGGATTCTTGAAATGACTTGGGGTGAGGAACTAAGAGTGTGTGTCTGACTGAGGAAAATGGAAAGATTGATGTTGACAGCTAGAGACTGCTGAGTGAAAATGGAATTCAGAGGTGTGTCCTAGGTCCACGCTGAACGGAATATTTCACAAGTCCTTCTGCTAGATGTGTGTTATTACTGACACAGGTCTTTGGATATAAACATTAATAGTGAGTGAAGCCTTAGGCTTGTCCTTTAAAGGCCAGTGTATCTGTGACAGATAACATTTGTAATGAAAAACATTAAAACAGTAATGCTGACATTTAATTATTGGAAAAACTAACAGACTCTCTTAGTTCAATAGGAAAGCAGTGAGTGTATCTAAAGGGTGTGTGATGTCATGCTCTGCTGAATAATTTACTTACTTAGCGCTCCCCCTGCCCCCAATCTGTCTGTCTGTATACTATATGCATGCCTGCTGCCTACGGAGGCCAGAAGAGGGCATTTGATTTACTGGTACTAGATTTACAGATAGGGGCTGCTGTGCGGGTGTTGGGAAATATACCCAGGTCCTCTGGAAGAGGAGCCAGTGAGTGCTCTTAATTTCTCCAGCTCCAATTAACTTTTTAATTAGTTATTACTGGTTTTGGGACAGAGTCTCATGAAGTGCAGGCTGGCTCAGAATTCCCGATCTTCTTGCCTCCACCTCTGAGGGTTGGCTTTAGAGGTTCGTGGCATGATGCCTTGCGAATGGGTAATTCAGAACAATTAGAAGTTTATTTGGCTTATGTCCTGGTAACAGCCTTGTTCAGTAGCTGAAGGCCAAAAGGTTAGAAAGGAAATGGGAGTAAGCAGGATTGAGCAGGGGTGAGCAGGGGTGAGCAGGTGTGGGTAGGAGTGGGCAGGGCAGGGCAGGGCAGGGCAAGGCATGGGGAGGGCAGGAGTGGGGCAGCTTTCAGAAAATTAGCCCTTTTCTCATCAGTCCACTCATACACAACTCAGTTAATTTCTTCTAGGCCCTTACAGCACAACAGCACTGGGGAGTAAGGTTCTAATAGACCAGCTATAGTCAAAGCTTAGTACTCCACAGACGTGCTGAGGATAGACCTGGCTTACTGCGTGCACAGTGCAGAAAGCGCTGCCGTGCAGAGTCCCTGTCTTCACCGTGCAGTGCAGTGGAAGGAGAAGGAGAAGAAAAGAGAACATAGTAATTGATAAAATAGGAGATAACATGGCTGATGATGGCGGCTTACACTTGTAATTTCAATTTAGGAGGTGGAGGAAGGAGGATTCTGACGTTTGAGGCTAGTCTGTGCTTCATAGTGAGATCCAGGCTAGCCTGAGTTAGAGAGTTGAGACACTGTTTCAATGACAACAGAGGGAAAAAAACCCAATCATCAAACAATAAAAAACCAAGCTAATCCATGAGCATGACGGTGTTTTGTTTTGAAACATAGCACAATAAAGTGTTACTTCTTAAGTGATTTGCTTTTCCTTGTGTGATAAGAATGCATTTCTCATGTCAATGGAAGGATTTCTTAGCCACCATTTATACATTTTGGCTCATCTCTCAAATACAGAAAGAGGAAGAGGATTTGAGAAGAAAAGAATAAAAACAACCATCAAAACAGGCATTAAATAAATATAGTGATTTGCCAGTTTTAAGCTTCTAGTATTGGAAATGAAATGTTTGAATCATAATCTGTCTATGCAAGGGGTATGCAGGCATTTAAAAGTCATTATAACTGGGGCAGGTGAGATGGCTCATAGGGAAAAGTGCTTGTTGCACAAGCATGAAGACCCGAGTTCAAGCCTCAGCACCCACATAAAAGTTCAGTGTAACTCTATAACTGTGGTACTGGGAAGCCAGAGTCAGGAAGAACCTAGGGTCTTGCCCAATTTCCTGTCTAGCTAAATCACTGAATTACAGATTCATTGATGGAGATCCTGACTTTAAAAAGTAGGGTGGAGAGTGATAGAGAAAAATACCCCAAGTTCCATTGAATACATTCATACACTGAGGGAGGGAAGGAAGGAAGGAAGGAAGGAAGGAAGGAAGGAAGGAAGGAGAGAAAATTAAGACGCTTTTCCCCTTATGTTAAACAGTAGCTGTTTAACTACATAGTGTGACCCTAGCCACATGCCAGTGCTTACTCAGCACGGTAAGAAGAAGTGCTGGTTACCTTTCTCTGGACAGCAGGAGTGTAGATAATTCCATTTCCTTTGTGTTATTCTTTTTTGCCATGAGTTATTTAGTCCTTGTAGGTATAAGAGAGATCCATGTCAAAGCCCTG
The DNA here is from genome assembly GCF_978045245.1 of Mus caroli. NCBI lineage: Eukaryota > Metazoa > Chordata > Mammalia > Rodentia > Muridae > Mus > Mus caroli. Next base: position 5,945,934 of record NW_028227261.1, on the reverse strand, counting down.
TGGCATCAAGAGGTTGAACAGTTTGGCTAGGACTCCAGATTCCTCATCCTCTGATTGTTTTTTTAGAAGTTACGTTTATTGTGTTATCAATTAGTTTTATGTAATGGGTGTTTGTAGATATGCAGCGACACATGAAAGTCAGAGGCTAAGTTATGGAAGTCGGTGCTGGAATTCCACGGTGTGGGTAGGATGCAGATTGCAGGCTGCTGGCCAGTGCTCTTAGTTGCCCACTGATCTTCAAAACTTGCTCATCTCTCGAGTCAAGCAACTCAGTGTGTGCCTTGAAGGCCTTATGATCGGCCGTTTCTCCACTCTCGCACTGGTGTCAACTTTGATTGCAGTATTTTTGTTGTACAACTGCAAGGAGGACTTGTAGATACAGCTCATTAACCACTCCTTTCTTGTTCTCGTTGTGTGCAGGTATGAAACTGGTGATCCTAATGTTTCATTGAAAGTTGTGTGATGAGACACTTGGGCTAATTAAGTTTCCTTGAAGATAACTGAAGTTGAAGAAAAATCAGATAACATTTATATAAAGTGTTTAAAACATTCCATCAGGTACAAAGAAGAAGGATAGGTTTTTGTTTTGTTTTCTTTTGCAAATCCTTATTCTTTTAAAGTTTTTAAATTTTGTGTGTGTGTGTGTGTGTGTGTGTGTGTGTTACACATGTCACAGAGCATGTGTGGAGGTCAGAGGACAATGTTCAGGAGTTGTTCTCTATATACTGTGTGGTCCTAGGAGACGCTCATCAGACTTGGGGGCATGGTACCTTACCTGCTGAACCATCCTGATGGCCTCTATGCCCCCAGTCTGTTTGAAGTGGATGCTGTTAGTTAATAAAGGATGAGTAGTGAGCACTCTTAGAGGTGAGAGGTTCGGCCTCCGAGCTGGAACAAAAGGATGCTGGCAAGAGAGGCTGAGGTTTAGTACTGCTACCTGCTTAGTGCGTTAGAAGGGCTGTACAATTGTATGGTGCTTATATGGCAGCCATGTTTGGGGTTGGTGGGTAAAATTAGGCAATGACTATAAGCAACTTTAGAAAGAAACATTTTAATTTTGGTAATTGTAAGTTCTCTGTGGATATTTTAAAGAATTTGTGGTATGTTTAGATCTTGATGTGAAAGCCAAGTGTTCATGCCATTAACATTTGCACTCGTTGCTCAGTTCTGCAGCAAACAGACCTGTTTCTCACATCTTGCTTTCCCAAAGCCAGTGAGCTCTTAGTGATCTGGGTATTAAAGGTGGTAGTTTCTCTGTGGCTGCCGAGCTTTAAAGGAGTAAAAGAGGGCACACACTCACCGTGCATTTGCCACACTGTCAAGTCAGAAGCCTCCAGTGGTGTGTGCTGCTGTGTTCACAGCTGCTTTTACCACGAAGCCACCGGATTATCTGCTAATAATTTAAAAATAGATGGGTGGAAACAGGTCTCTGCTGGGCTTGAGTGTCAGCATCAGAAGTGAGTTGTATGCCTTTGAATAAAATGACAATTGAAGTTATGCCCTCTAACACGGTCTTTAGGACTTCTCAGACCAATTTATTCTGTGCATAAAGAACAGGAGGAGTAGATTAGGTTCTTTTTATATGACCAAGGTTGGAGAAATTTTCATTGTATGTGTATGGGTGTTTTGCCTGCATTATGTCTGTGTAGCACATGTGTGCCTGTGCCTGAGGAGGCCAGAAGATCATCAGATCCCTTGGAACTAAAGTTAGAGCCGATTGTCTGATGCCATGTATGTACTGGGATTCAAAACTGGGTCCTCTGCAAGTGTACCCAACTGCTGAGCCACCTTTGCAGCCCTGGAAAGGCGGGTCATTCAATTTACTCATTAGTCTTTTCCTTTTAAACATTGAAACGTATCATATGTAGTTGGCATGTCATGCATGTGTAGTATGTAGTGAACTTTTTGGAGTTTTTGGTATCACCAACCAGCCAACAAAGACAAAAAATTAAATTTCTGTCTTGGTTTCTTTTTATATTGCTATGATAAAAATATTTGGCCAAAACAACTTAAGGGAGCAGGGTTTATTTTGGCTCAAAGTTCCAGGTTGCAGACTGCCATGGTGGGGACAACACAGCAGCATAAGCTTAAGCTTAGAGACCTGGTGATGTGACCTCATTCATGAGGCAGAGAGTGGGGAAGACCAAGGCAAACAGCTGCTCAGCTAGCTCCCTTTCCCCGTTTACACAGCACTGAGACTCAGTCCGGGAAGGGTGCTGCCTGCAGGTCTGATTGTCAGGTTGATAGTGAACACTAGTACAGTGTCCAAATCTTTCTTCAAAATGAGTGCTTTCCCCCCCTATTATGAAAATTTAACAAGTATTTTTGGAAGGGGCTCAAATTAATAAATCTCTTAAATTATACCTATTAGTATTTGCTTAGTAAAAAATGAACAGTTTAGGGCCAGGTATAGTGGTGTGCATGCACCTGTAGAGTACTTTGGAGGCAGAGGCAGGTGAATCTCTGTGGTGTAAAGCCAGCCTCGTTCACATAGTGAGGGAAATGAGAGGGCAGACCCAGCTTGACCTCAGAATGGTGAGTGCAGCTTTTTCACCTGAGAGGACTGTACCACAGTCCTTGTTGGAGGGTGTGGGATGTGTCATGTGTCATGTCATGTGCTCGTGGCCTTGAGAGGCCCAGAGATTGCTTTTCTGAACTGTAGGGTGGAAGATAAATCAGGTTCCTGGTTTCTATGATCTCAGAGGTCCAGGAAGTGTAGTGGGGGTTGGCTGCTTTCTGAAATTCTATGGGTGGCAGGAATCTTGAAGCCTTGGGCCTGTTTTGGGCTATGATTTTGGGGTGGGGTATTTTCTTTAGTAAGATGCTGTTTCAAAAACAAACGAACAAACAAACAAAAACAATAAAATGAACAGTTTTTCCAAAAGAGTTTATTCTGGGATAATCATTGCAGAGAGATAAAGAATCCATTGTTGACATAGCAGGGAAGGAGCAGTTAACTACAGCAGCAGGAACACCTAAGAGCTCACTTCTCTAACCTAAGCATTAAGCAGAGACTGAGACTTTAAATACCGCTGTAACAGTCTGTGCGATAGGGACGGACGATATACTTACTGTCTGCTTTGTAACATTTTAATTACTACTGTGGTGTCTGTGTCTATGGAGGTCAGATCACAACTCTTGAGTCAGTTCGCCTTTCTGTGGCTTTGCAGGATGGGGCTGAGGCACCAGACTTTTGCAGCAGCCTCCTCTCCCTCCACCCTCCAGCCATTGAGCTCCCCCATGCACCTGCTTGTTGAAATAGCTCCCACTGTACGGCTCTCACCGTACTGGCTCTGGTGCAGAGGATGATCTCGAACCCCTTGCACTTCTCTTTGCTGAGTGCACCACGGCTGTCTGTGTTAGAGAAATGTCTGGTTCTGCTTGTTTAGAGCTTTTTGACTTTGTATTGATCCAGCTTTTGTCAGAATTTCGTTATCACACTAATTGTGTTTAGTTAGTTGCCAGAGCCTTGTTTGCTTTATCTTATTTTATTTTTTGAATTTTTGATTTTGTTTTGTTTTGAGTCCTGGTTGGCCTGGCACTCCCTCCTATGAAGACCAAGTTGTCTTTAAACATGTGATCCCTCTGGTGGGCCTTCCCAACAGGCTGTGCTCAGTGTCTCTTGAGTGTGCACATGCACCCTGCACCCAGATTTGTTTATTTAATATATGTGATTACACTGTTACTGTCTTTACATACTCTAGAAAGACGACATGGGATCCCATTGCAGATGGCTGTGAGCCACCATGTGGTTGCTGGGACTTGAACTCAGGACCTGTGGCAGAGCAGCCTGTGCTCCTGACTGCTGAGCTGTCCCTCTAGCTGGTGCATGCACTCTTACTCGCTCCTCCCCATCTCCTTTCTCCTCTTAGCCCAGGCAAAGCACTGAGTGAATTGTCTTTTCAGCCCAGGTTCTTTGTTTTTCTTCAGAGGCATCTTTGAGTGTTTCTGTAGGGTGTGGCTCATGTCCTGGAACATAGTATATAACTGTTTGGATGCATACCCACTGCTTGTAGTTGCTGGTTTATGGAGCCATGGTGGCCCAGCCTTAAACCTGTCATTCAGAACCACTAGTGAGCCCTAAATCTGAGCTTGAATTACGAGGAAGGTTTTGTAGTTTTTTTTTTTTTTAAAGATTTATTTATCTATGTATTTTACAAAAATGCGTACTCTACTAGTATGTATAGTTCTATGCCAGAAGAAAGCATCAGATAGAAGAGGGCATCAGGTCCCATTACAGACGGTTGTGAGAAACCGTGTGGTGGCTGGGAATTGAATTCGGGACCTCTGGAAGAGCAGCCAGTGCTCTTAACCACTGAGCCGTCCTCCAGCTCTGGTGCTGTAATTCCTATTCTGTCAGGTTTGCTTTACTTGAATCTTCTGTAGCCCCCGGTTTGTTGAGACTTGTAAAACACTTTATGTGTGGGGTTATTTGTTTGGGGGTGGGGTGGGGTGGGGTGGGGTGGGGTGGGGTGGGGAGTGGCCCATAGGCCTTTGCATCTTTTGGTACAGAGGGATCTCACTTCCTGAACTAAAGGGCTTAGCCTCCTTGAAGCTGATCCGTTTTCTTCTGTGTTTCTAAAGGCGAGGTATAGAATGAACCTCAGGGTAGGTTTATGTACCACCTCATCCCTGATTTCACCTTAGTCTCCTTCTTGCCCTGCAGTTTTTCTGTGTCAAGGAAAAGAGAAGCTTTGTAATACAGTGGGGGATGGATGCAACGGTGGATTCTCATCTTTATACCAAGCTTACTTTTCGAAGGGGAAATGGAACATTGTAGAATAGTACCTAGTTCAGCTGCACTCTAGGTAACCCTTAGCCACTGCTATTGGTATTTAAAGTAAATCATTTTCATTTCTTTTAACCCACCCTGCCTCCCCGTAGATGGATGCAGATATAAATAAATACAAAGATTTCATTTCTGCCAAAGACAGTAAAGAGTTTGTGTAGGCAGATACTATGCATTAAATTGTGTTCTGCAGTCCAGGCTGTCCAGATCTAACCCCTAACTTGATGTTGTGGTGGGATCAGTAAAGACAGGAAGGGGGAAGGGGGGCAAGGGAGAGCAGCTGCCGCTCCTGAGAGGCTGAGCCAGGAAACACCCATGTGCAGGCTCTCACTGGAGACCGAAGGGAGATGAGTTTCTGTTGTAAAGCCTTCAGCCTCCAGCATTCTGTTGTAGCAGCTGATTCATCAACATTCAGTTGATGAGTGTGGAGCACGTTTTACAGAGTTAATATACAAGGCCTTCCCTCAGTAGCTTATGATGGATACTGAGCTTTAGGAGAGTGAAATAGACATTGTACTTCTGTTGGGAGAAGTCGCTATATCTACTGAACAGCCTTCACTGAACTCTGTTTCAGGCCTCACGACTGCCTTATGAAGGAAGCAGGGTATAGTTGTTTTCTGTGGGCCATGAGATCCCTCTGCAGGGAAAGCCTTTGCCGCCAAGCTGGATGATGGCGCTCCTTTATCAGGCTCCACGGGGTGGAAAGGGAAGAACAATCTGCAAGCTGTCCTCTGACCTTTGTGTTTATGTGCACACATGTAAACGCACTTGTACACACACGCACACAAAGAAAACATGAAGAAAATAAGAAGAGGATCAAATCCAGGTCTGGAGAGGTCTGTTGATTGGTTGCCCCGTACACCACTTTTGCAGGCGGCTAACCTCCAGCAGGTGCGCTTTCTGACTTTTCTACCCATCGGTGGTCCCTCACGGGGGACTCCATGCTTGCCATTCTTTTAATTCCTTTGGTTAGAAGAACGAAACATTTGTTTTTAGGCATTGTAGTTGTCTCCTGTTTAGGGAGGAGGCATCTGTGACAGTTCTCATGGGAAATGTACCTGTAGTGATGGAGACACTGGATTTATCATTCTTGGAAAAAAATAGGAACGTAAACTCTTTGATCTGACGGTTAGTTTTGTAATATATAGATTCCTTGAGGTGTCATAATTATAAGAAATGTGATATTTGAATTAGACTCGAGACACTGTTTTTATTTTTCAGGTGTTGAGTATTGCCAATGAGTGATGGGTGTGGGGATGCCTGCTGTGACGTGATAGTTATTCACTAAGGGTGGTTTAAGGGCATTTCTTCAAGTAGATAAAACTTGATTTTTTAAAAAAAGATTTTATTTATTTATTGTATGTAAGTACACTGTAGCTGTCTTCAGATCTCATTATGGATGGTTGTGAGCCACCATGTGGTTGCTGGGATTTGAACTCAGGACCTCCAGAAGAGCAGTCAGTGCTCTTAACCACCGAGCCATCTCACCAGTCCCCAAAACTTGATTGTTAGAAGATAGAAAGTTTAAGCAATTGCAGAGGGGTAAATCCCATAACAGTAAAACAAAACCCAATTCAGATGCTGTTATGCATTCTTAGAGAATTTGGTTCTCTACTAAGTCTGTAGGCTGCCAGGACATTGCATTTGCTCTATTTTCCATTGAAATTTTAACAGAATAAACAGTAACTAGATTTTATTTATGATATTAAAAACTATTCCTTTGAGATTAAAGCTTTAACTTATTTTTTCTTTTAAAAATTTTATTGGGGATAAAATTCCCGTACCAGACAATTTATTTTGAGACCATACAATAATGAATGTGTTTAAAAAACACAGCCACAGAGTTGTACAATCTTTATTACAACACAATTTTTAAAGTATTTATTTATTTATTTATTTATTTAGAGACAGGGTTTCTCTCTGTAGCTCTGGCTGTCCTGGAACTCACTCTGTAGACCAGGCTGGCCTGGAACTCAGAGATCCACCTGCCTTTGCTGAGATTAAAGGTGTGCACCATCACTGCCCCCTAAGAATAGATTTGTATACAGTGCTTTTTGGTGTCTTAGAGAATATGCCTCCACAATCTTCACATGTTCTCTGTAAGGACAGAACTAAATTCATGCTTCAGAACCATAGCCTGCACTGACTACATGCTCACGCTTAGCTCTTGCTTTCAGTGCTCTGACTCAGGGAGTTGCCTATTAAACCCTTCAGTGCCTGATGATTCCCTTCAGGGTATGATCCAGTGATTACGAACAGCATGTGGAAATGCGGTATAGTCTGGAGAAATTGTGGCTTTCCCCAAGCATTGGCATGTGGTGGATTCCAAATGTTAAACACAGTTTTTTAAAAAGTGGGGCATCAGGTCCCATTACAGATGGTTGTGAGCCAACATGTGGATGCTGGGAATTGAACTCAGGACCTCTGGAAGAACAGTTAGAGCTCTTGACTTTTTTTTTTTTAAATGCCAGAAAGGAAAAAGACGACGACAGTTGCCAGGACTCAGATTCAGAGCCCTGCATATGCCAGGTGCAAGATCCCTACCACTTAGCGTCTCTGCTGATTCTTGTGTTTGCTTGTCACTTACTAGTCAGTCATTCATCTCTTCAAGTGTGTGCACATGCATGTGGGCGAGTGTGTCACAGTGTGATTATAGAAGTTGGAGGAAAACTTGTGAGATCAGTTTTCTCTTTTCACTTAGCTGTGCATGGGCCTGAGGATGGAGCTCAGGTCACCAGGTTTGCCCAACAATCAGTCACCTTTTGCTTGATGAACCATATCATCCCCCCCTTCATGCGTGTGTGTGCGTGTGTGTGTGTGTGTGTGTGTACACACATACATACCCTACTCTTGTTTGTTTGTTTTTCTTAATATTTTTTGAGACTGGGTCTTACAGTGTAGCCTGGCTAGCATGAAACTCAGTAGGAACACCAGGCTTGCTTTGAACTCACAGGGATCCATCCACCTGCTTCTTCCTCCTAGTGACAGGTTGGTACTCCTGGGTTTTAGATGGCTCTTATTTAACGTAGCCTGCTTTGAATCCTCTGTCTCTACCAAGGAAGAGTGACAAGGAGCTCTTGGTTCTCCTCCCTCCAGCTTCCAGGTTCCCCCTGCCCAGCAGGAGCCTAACATAATAATCACATAACTTGAATTCCTAGATATAGAGGTGTTAGTGGGATTAGGAAAGTTACTTTTATTTTGTAGGTAACAATTTTCATCACTGTATACCTGGAGTCTTAAGTGAACATTTTAATCTCAAACCAGGAAAGCATTCATAAAATAAGTGATTGCAATAATTTTTCTGTAAAATTCAACTAGATGGGTTATTAAAGTTGGTACAAGGACAGTTTTTTATAGTCGCTCAGAACAGAAACTTGATTGTGTAGGCTAAGCAATTCCAAAGGCTGTGCTTGTTAGCACAATTTATATTGAATTTAGAAGAATTTATCCTATCAGAGTCCATAAATTATCAGTCAAGAAATGAGCATACAAGACTGGCGTTGTGCACACTGTTTGTACTCTCAGGAAAGGAACAAGTCCCTGTCACACGGAGCAAAGCCCTTGGGTGAGGAAGACAGAAATCCCTATCTTATCAGTGGCCTGAAGTCAGCCCAGCTCACGGGGACTTTGGAGGCTGCAATGACAGAGGAGCTGTGGAAGTCTTTGCTGTGGCGTTGATAGTACTTACTGGCTTATTATTAATAATTATTATTATTAATTATTATTAATTATTTAAAAAATAACCTAGTTATTTGAAAACCTAGTTGGATTATTGTAGTTGCCCAAGTCTTCCAATAAGGATGAGGATTCTCCTTCATCCTGGGCCTACATCCCTTATAGCCTTAGAATTCCAACCAAGGATGCTCTTTCTTATTTCTACGGAAACATTGAGACGTGTGTCTGTGGGAGTCATACGGCTGACTGTTGTTCTATGGTAGAGTCTGTGAGTCTTTGCCTAGGTGTAAGGTCATGTCAGTTCTTAAAAACACACACATGCAAGGGGGGGGGTGGAGAGGGAGAGGGGGAGGGAGGGAGGGAGGGATGGGGGGAGAGAGAGAGAGAGAGAGAGAGAGAGAGAGAGAGAAGAGCGCGAGAGCTCGAGACCAAGAGAGAGACCTGTATAGATTGATATACAGCCTTATAATTTTGCTTATAAATTTAAAAGCACATTTTAATCTGTGGTCAAATTTAGGCATGGACTTTAGGTTTTACCTTTCATTTTGTATTTATGGGGGAAATAGAATAATATAGAGAATGATTACGCCAAGTGAATATTTGCCTTTTTGCCATAATGTTAGATATTCTAAACTTAAATATTTACTATGGCAAATAAAGCCTAGTTAAAGTGAAGGTCCGAGTTATCTTACTCTTTAAAACAAATAGGTGAGCAGTGGCTTCTAAAACCCTTGACTCCGATCACTTGACAAGAATATCATGGAAATATTCCTGGTTATTGTAAATAATTTACTATCTGAATAGTTGCCCATGAGATGGCTATAATTTGTTCCTTTTGTGTAGTGTTCCTGCCTGGCTATGGCTGTGCTGCCTGCCCACTGCAAGTCTTTGTCCCCAGCTTTCTGCTGTAGTTGCTCCGTCTTCTAGTTTGTTTTTCTTTCTGGGTGGTTTCTGTTAGGGAAGTTGGGGAAGACAAATGGTTTTAAAAGCCTAAGAAATCTATTTCTTGGCAATTCCCCATTTTTACTATTTGTTTGTGTCAGTGCTTATAATTATTTTATGAAGTGTTTTCAGATTTTTATTTTTATTTTGTTCTGTTTTATTTTTTTCTCCCATTCTCTGGCTGCCCAGGTAGAAGGTTAAGCCTTTGAAAAATTTAATCTGTATTTTAACATTTGTTTGTTTGTTTGTTTTTCAAGACAGGGTTTCTCTGTAGCCCTGGCTGTCCTGGAACTCACTTTGTAGATCAGGCTGGCCTGGAACTCAGAAATCCGCCTGCCTCTGCCTCCCAAGTGCTGGGATTAAAGGTGTGCACCACCACGCCTGGCATATTTTAACATTTGTACAGGATGCTTTAAAAAGAAAAATCAACCAACCAACCAAACACGTATCAAAGCAGAATGTGGGACTTTTATATTTCTGGCTCTTATATTATTGAGAAGTGATGTGCATGTGTATATATTTTTGTGTATATATATATGTGTGTGTGTATATATATTAGTATACACATACATTCATACATATGCACGTGCCCAATCTTTTCTTGGATTGTAATGTTCTTAGTTTGCAATTTCTAAGCTGAGCTGGATATGAGCAGTGGATAAGGGTACTCTCACTTCTAAATCAGGACCTGACTTCACTCTTGAGGGGGTGGTATAATCCTTTCTTTCCTTTTATCCTGATTTGTCCCCCTTCCTCCCAAGACCCATTTAAGCAGAGCTGTTACCTTTTACAGACTATATCCTTTTTGCCTTGGAGCCCACAGTTTTGGTCCCCTGCCTGTTCAGCTTAGATCCCCCTAGACTCTTCCACCACCACCCCTCCTTTTAAATCCATATCCTTTTCTGTTTTGTTCTTAAATTATTCCTTACTGCTTGTCAAATCCTACCCCAGGGTAAGTTTGTTTTCCACACCATCACTTAGGTTTGCTCATTTTCTCAGATTCACAAGGTCGTTGGCTAGAAGTCACTCATGCTTTGTCTTCTGGTGACAGGTGCTGCTGGCCCTTTTTGCTCTGGCACCATTAGTATCTGGGACTTGAGGGCGAAGAGAAGTCAATGCTCTAGAGAAACAGAGCGCAGACGCTCAGTGTGTTTCTGCTTGTGATAAAAGAATAACCCAAAGAATAGTAATCACTGAGCAAGGACAAGTTCATCTTACTCCCCTCATTCCCACTGGCTCTGTCCCTTGGGGGAGGTCTTCTGCATGCACCTCTTCTCCGATGTCTTTTACGTTCTTCCCAGGTTCATGTTTTAAAGCTTCTACCATTGTGTTACATCATGAAGACTTTATAGTTCAGGTTGTTTGTCTTTTGAGACAGAGTTTCTCAGTAGTCTTGGTTGGCTTCAAACTTGCAGAGATCCACCCTCCTCCTCCACCCTCCTCCTCCACCTCCCTCCTCCTCCACCACCACCACCACCACTCCTGGCTCTTGTTCAGAAACTTGGGGACAGTTTTATAAAGGATGTAAGCTCAGAGCCATGAGTTCTTCTGTGCCTTTCTTCCCCTGTATAAGACTCCCGTGATAATCAACTCAATGGCAGGTCACATTGGTGTAATGCTCACGGAGTGCTTTGTAGTGTTGTAACATCTTGAGAAAAAGCAATGGAAAACACATGTTCTCAAAAGCTTCAGTCTTACAGGGAAGCAGAACTCTGCCAACCATCTTGTTTTATACATACATAAGTAGCTTACCAACTTTGTAGAAATCAAGGCTCTGCTTTTATGATGCAGGAAAATGGGCAGTCTCCTGCACCACCACAGGACTGTTGAATAGGATCACTAGAGTCCTCTGAGACTGGGTAAATTCATGAGTTTTTCAGATTGTCATTGCTTACAACTTGTCTGTCAGAGACTCTCAGCTCTGCTTTTAGAGTGATAGGGGAATATGTTCAGGCATCAGAGGCACTTGGTATGGGAAGGAGCATTTATAAAGAAGGGGTGCTGAGCATGGAAGGTAATGGACCTTGAGACAAGATCACAGATATGGCTACCTTGGATACAGTGTAGTGGGGGGAATGCAGCTGTGCTCGTTTGTCCACAGGTCAAGTTGTGGAAATTGCTGAAAGAATGGAAGACAAGAGATTCAGATTGCCATGGGACTCTCTGGCTTTCTCCTTTGAATGATAATCTGTTGCCTTTTCGAGAGACAGCAGTAAAGTGCCAGGGTTCACTGGAAGCAATTAGGGGGGATTAAAAGAGAGTAGTTTGCTGATGAAATAGGATTCTTAGTATCTTTTTCTACATGCATTCCTCTCTATATCAGTGGAAATGGACTTTCTGTAGTGACAAACATGTTCTGTCTGTGATATGGTAGCTGCTGGACGCACATACTTGGCTGGAAATGACTTAAAAATTGGGAAGTGTGATCAAGGAACTGGTTTATACATTTTGTTTAATTAACTCCATAGTCTTGTAGCTGGTAACCCAGCTATTTTTCATCACAGCCCTAGAGTGACCTTGATTCAGTGACTTGACCCTGAATGAGTGACATCTGAGACAGTCTCTGTTGTGGACACTTCTTTTATTATTGTATTTCCTTTTAGAGAAATTTGAGATGAAGGAGGAGCATAAAAGTATTATTATGTGTGAGATTGGGAGCTACTGCTTACTTAAGATAAAACCGCAGAGTAGCCTTTTAAAGGTATTTAAGAAAAGAGAGCTGGAGGTAGATAGTGCCGTTGGTAGTAAGAAGACTGCTTGTGTAGCAGGCACAGAGCCCTGGATCTCCTCCCATCACTGCATAAACTGAATGTAAATCTACAATCACAGCTCTTGGAAAGCAGAAGCAGGAGGATCCCAAGTTCATGCCAGCTGTAATCACATCGTGAGCTCCACATCTCAAAAAGCAAGAAACAGGCTGGAAGATGACCTAGTGACGAAGAACACTTGCTGCTCTTGCACAGAACCTAGGTTTGGTTCCCAGTGCCCACATCAGGCAGCTTATAACTGTCTGTAACTCCAGTTCCAGAGGATCTTAAACTCTCTATCAGGCCTCCTTCGGCATAGCACAAATAGACAACAGGCACACAAACATACATATAAATGAAGATAATTTTTTAAAGAAGGCTCAAAAACTGTCAATGAGAACCGTATCAGTTTACCTTCAGAATTTGTGCTCTTTGATTATGAAAGAGGAAAACTTGCTAGTGGCTGTTTTAGTTAGGGTTTTACTGCTGTGAACAGACATGACCAAGGCAAGTCTTACAAAAAACCCAACATTTAATTGGGGCTGGCTTACAGGTTCAGAGGTTCAGTCCATTATCATCAAGGCAGGAACATGGCAGCATCCAGAAAGGCATGGTGCAGGAGGAGCTGAGAGTTTTACATCTTCATCCAAAGGCTGCTAGTGGAAGACTGTCTTCCAGGCAACTAGGGTGAGGATCTTATGCCTACACCTACAGTGACACACCTGTTCCAACAAGGCCACACCTCCAAATGGTGCCACTTCCTGTTTCAAGAATATACAATCCATATATACAGTGGCTAATGAAAAATGAAATCTAATGAATTACACTCAATCAAATGTTTGTGTGCTTTCAAGGTACATATGGCCTACGGCTTTAAATAGACCATGTTTTTTTAGGCTAAGGGAAGTTGACTTGTGGCTAGGAGGGTCTTTTAGAGGAGTGAAGGCAAGTTTCTTACTAGGAAAGTAAATGTCCTGGAGACTTCTGCTGAGGTCCACTGGAGAGTCTTTTTTTTTCTTTTTTCATTTTCTTTTTTTCTTTTTTTTTTTTTTTTAAAGAATTACTATTTTATTTATATGAGTATACTGTAGCTGTCTTCAGACACACCAGAAGAGGGCATCAGATCCCATTACTGATGGTTGTGAGCCACCATGTGGTTGCTGGGAATTGAACTCAGGACCTCTGGAAGAACAGTGAGCCATCTCTCCAGCCCTGCACTGGAGATTCTTGACAGCTGGTTCTATAGGTGGGAACCACAAAGTTCCTTACCATTGCTGGTTTATAGAGATTGTCTTCTCACACCTGTAGGGCGTGTGCCATTATCTTCATTTTGTCTTAGGGAAAGAGGGAAGGGGCAAGCCCAAACACAGGATGTTCCCAGGAAGGCTTGTGTTGGTGAGTTGGGAAGGAAGAACAACCACAGTAGCCTTGTCTTGAAGGAAGAGTCAGTATTTTATATATGAGCTATGGAATGAAAATATTAAAACAAGATAGAAGACAGATAGCTGTTCTATATAAAGTCTTAAGAATTGGGGCTCGAGGTGGGTGGGGTAGTCTTCTGCCAGTTTTCTGTGTCTGATAGAGGAGCCCCGCAACGGTTCCTTGCATGCTACCCTCTCTGTTCTATGAGACAGTCCTTTGGTTGGTTTGAAGTTGGTTCTGCCTTTTCCCCTGGTGAAGGGTGTGCCAGAGGTAGTCTCACTGGCTTGATACCTAAGGTTGACATTTGGATTAAAGTCTTTCCTCTTAAGGACTCGATGTCCTATTCCCCTCAGTAGTTTGGTGGCTGCTTATGCGTTTACTTATTTGTTGTCTGTAGGGATTGAATCCAGAGCTTAGCACATGGTAGGTAAGCGTTCTATGCAGAACGATACTTTTTCCTTTTGGTTCTTTTCAGACAGACATGGTAGCCTAGGTTAACTTTGAACACATTATCTGCTGAATGGCAGGGGTTCAGGTATGTGCTCTCTTTCGTTATAGTAAGAAAAAAAAATCTGGCTTGCCATGTAGGAGTGGTGTTTTTTTTTGTTTTTTTTTGTTTTGTTTTGTTTTGTTTTTCCTTTTAACAGAGTCATTCTTCAACACAGCTGTTTAAATGGAGCCAGCAATGTGCTAGCAAAGGCCAGTTGACCCTGTTTGTTACCTTTTCAAACCTGTTCAGTGGGTGGGTAGTCACATGGGGATTTGGTGGGTATCTAGGAGTCAAATCCACCAAGCACTTTTCAGATTGCTTCTCTTCCTGCTCCTCTTCTTCCTGGGTGACCAATGGCAGTGACCATTTGTAAACTTTAGAATGTGGATGCAGCAGCTGGGATTTCCGAAGGTTTTCATTTTGTTGATGACCAATGTGAAAGTGTTCTTATCTGTGACCTTCTGAGGCTTTTGTATGACAGCTTACAAAGTAAATATTAAGGGATATTTATAAATGATGTGTGCTGTACTCAACTTTACCTGGTTTCTTTGGTTTTTGGTTATTTAGAAACAGGGTCTCACTATTTATACCTGGCTTTCCTGGAACTCACTTTGTAGAATATGGCTTTGAACGCACAGAGATCTACGTATTCCTGCTTCCTGGTTAAAGGCATGCACCAACATGCCAGGCTACACACAGGTTTTTGATAATAATATTGTGCTTGCTAGTTTGGGGTTACCTGTCAGGACTGATATTTTTTAACTAATTGTCTGTCTGTCTGTCTGTGTGTTTTCCTGAGCAATCTGGCTTGGAGAATGTGTACGTTTTCTGTGCTTTGTTCTGTGCTTGGTGTCTCAGGCACAACATCCACTCATCTGGCTTTATTTCCCCTGGGTCTCCAAAATATTTTTCTGTTCTTGTCTTTTTTGGAGTCAGATTGTATTTTCTGCTGTGTGATAGTGAGAGCCTGATAGCAGGCAGCGTCCCACCCACACCCCATGCTTCCTTCTTTCTTACCTGATTGGACTTCTGTTATTACTTTGTTTACCTTCAGCATTTCAAATTCCAGACAGGTCTGGGTTCCACCAGGCTGATGGCCAAGCCTTACATTTGCAGGACATGTTTATGGTGTCAGAGACTATAGAGTACTGCATTGTTGCTGATCCCAGTAGAGAGCAGAATTCACTATGTGAAGGGTTTGGAAATGGGGCTCCTCAAAGTGCTTTGAAAATCTTCTTATCTACTGTTGATGA
The DNA here is from genome assembly GCF_978045245.1 of Mus caroli. Lineage (NCBI taxonomy): Eukaryota > Metazoa > Chordata > Mammalia > Rodentia > Muridae > Mus > Mus caroli. The sequence goes on along the minus strand of NW_028227261.1, from coordinate 5,930,616 downwards.
TGTCTGTACTTTTTCCACAGACAAGAGCTAGCTTTTCATTTTATTTTCTTCATAAGTCTACAATTCTTTGTACTCTGAGATACTCCTTACATACTCTGTATCTTTTTATTTTGTCAAAATATTTGAAGTGACAAGCCCATAGGGAAGACAGCATAAACCATACCTAGCTGGTTAAAAAATAGCATAAATTACTGATTACTGCAAATGGCACGGTGTCTATCTAGGTGGCTAGTCATACTGTCCATTGGTTTGGAGTTTGTGAAGTAGATTAGGGGAGAGCAAGGAAAAGGTCTGTGCATTTCCCAAGTCTCATGGACATGATCGGATTAACGTGAACCAAAAGTGACAGTTGCCCATTGAACGCTTTCCCCACAAAGTGCTGTGTGTTGGTGTGTGTGAGAATTTTCTTGAAAATGCTGCATGGCTCTGCTCCTGTTCCATTTCAGTCCTCACTACAGGCCGCTTGTCTGTTGTTTTGGTAGTTTATGTTCTGAAGTGTTGCCTGCATTTTCCAGCTGCCCTTAAAGCTCACCAGAGCCTGAAGCTCTTCAGTGTGCATTTACATTGGGCAATAAACGGGGCATCTGGTAATTTTGTGATTGGTTCTAGCGTATGGAATGAATACTAGCTTAAAGGTTTAATTTTGAGGAAGTTGATCAAGGATACTTAGCTTTGAACAGTTGGGATCCAGGCTGTATTTAATTACCGTATCTGTCCATTTTTTATGTTGCACTATATGAGATCAAAGCTTAGAAAGAGCTGTGTGGTATTGATTAAGCCTGTCAGCACAAGGCCTGTGCCCATCTTGTTGGGAGATCTGCTTGTCCTGTTCTGCTGCTCTAACTTTCCATGGCAACTGAGGCTGGTCTGCATCTCCATCTTCCTGCTCTCTGCTTCCACACCCCAATTACTCAGCTCTCCTCCTTCCTCGCCCCCTCCTCCTCCTCCAGCAGTAATTAGGTGGTTTAGATTGGTAAGGACATAGCTGGGTTTGTTTTTTGTTTTGTTTTGTTTCATTTTTTAAACCTTGAAAAAGAAATTAAAATGAAATTATCTTTTAATGATAATGTTCAGTTCTGTGAATGAGGGAGCACTCTCTTTGTTTGTTTGCTTTATCAAGACAGGGTTTCTATATGTAACAGTCCTGGCTTTGTAGACCAGGCTGGTCTTGAACTCAGAGATCCAACTGCCTCTGCCTCCTGAGTGCTGGGATTAAAGGCACCACACCTGGCAAGAGGATCTCTCTTAACTTAGTGATACTAACAGCCTATGTTAATAATTTATAGATAGCAAGGTGATGACTTGCTTAAACCTTAAAGCTTATGGGAAAAGCTGTACCTTTGTAGGTGCTATTAAACTAAAGGTAACATTTAAGGCCACATTCTGCTGATGTAATCTCGGATGCTTTAATATAAAATGTTCGCAGCATTACCTTTTCTCCACTCTTCAAAGAAACATTATTTTTCTCCTTTTGGCACTTATCTTTTGGCATCCGTTGTCTTACAAGTCGATGGTGTTTGAAGTGACAGCGTCTTCTCATGAAGGTGCTTTAGGAAGGAGCTACATTTTCGTTGGAAACGCATGATGTGGCCTTGTAACTGGCTGCTTTAAAATCTCAGGGAGTCTGTTTGGAATAGGGGCTAAAGGGGCTTCTCATTGCCTACTGTTAGATGCTGAGCAGGGCTGGGGTCTGCTCTCTGTGAGGCATTTCATCATCCTATAAAGCTAGGAGTCATAAACAAATCACTGCTGTCATGAGAAGGGTGAGTTTGTTCTTGGATTCTAGGGTAGACATTAAAAGTTCCTCCATCAGGAGGAATCTAGACTTGCCGCCTTCCTGATGCTTTTAACACTGATTACCGATTCCCGGTTCCTTCACTCCTGCAGATCTCTGGCAAAACACCTGATCTAAGGCAGTTGCCACCTTTCTTCCTATTTTGTTAAGTCTGACTTATTGATACTTACTTTAAGTTATTGTGTTAATTTTATTTCGACAGTAGACATGGAAAATGGAAATACAGTGGGCTTAATGTTTTGGGTCAGAAGCAAAGTATAGCTCAGGCTGCACATCTTAGGAATAGTCCTGTTGATACCAGGCAGGCAGTCGAAGCCTTAGCTGATGTTCTAGGAGGCTGGCTGGCTGTCCTGGGCGTAATTTTGCCGTTCCGGTAGGAATGGGAGTGCTCCCAGCAGGAAGCAGGTGACAGTACAGCCGGCATACTCAGCTCTACTCCTGAGGTGTGTTTCCACATTAGCCACTCTATTCTTTTAAAATTGGCGTAGAGCCATTTAACCCACAGGTCCTGCTCATCCTCCTTCAGGGTCTAGCCTCCACACCCCTCAAGTGCTGTTGTCACTGTGATTGGTTTATACTGTGCTGGGGAGCCAACCCAGGACTTGAAGGATATTACCCAAACACTGTACTAACTGAGCTGCACCCAAGCCATTAACCTGCTCTTTACTGTTACACATCACTTTTAGCCTGTTCCTGTTTACTAAATAACTTCTACTGTTGAATAATTTACATATAGATTTTTTTTAGAAAAAATTTAATTAAAGGTATCAGGTATTTACAAACTGTCTTCATGAATATTATGTCAACTTTGCTGCATTTCACTCAATCATTTCGGATTCAGCTTGTACACCAGTTTTTATATCACTGTTAAACCTACCACCATGTCTCACTTTGTTTTCTTGGGTTGGCATTTCACTTGTGTGCGTGAATACACATGTGCATGTAGAGGCTTGAGGACCCCCTGGGGCACATTTGCCAGCGCTCTCCAGACTTCTCCCTTATATTGTGTGCACATCTATAGTGCTCCCTTATATTGTGTGCACATCTATAGTGCTCCCTTATATTGTGTGCACATCTATAGTGCATGCTGTGGTGGGTGGGTGGGGGTGTGCGTGTGTGCGTGTGTGCTCCCTGGGGATGGGTGCTCCTGTCACAGCACACATGTGGAACTCAGAGAACAGCTTTCACTTTATTTTCTCCTACCATGTGGGGTTCCAGGCTTCAAATTCAGGTCATCAGAGTTTTGTGGCAAAACTCTGATGAGTTTAATGGCTTTTAACAGTCACTTGCCCTGGCCATTTTGTCTGGTTTGTTTGAGACAGTCTTATCACTGTCTGGGATTGGCCCAGTAGGCTAGGTTAGATGCCAGAGAATCTCAAAGATCCTGGTGTTTCTGCTTTCCCAGTCCTAGGACCGGCAGGTGCGCTGTCAGCCCATGCAAGGCTGATGCTGTCTTCCCAGCCCATGATTCTGCTTTACACTTAGGTGTTTGCCATTAAGTAAGTCTTCACATCTTCACCCAGGGTCTCAAAATACACGAAAGCTGGTTTCACAGTCTTTTAACACTTTTTATTTTGCTGTGTGAGATTCATTCAAGCAGTTTTTCTTCTTTAATTTTTCTAACTTGGCTAAAGTTTTCATTTGGGCAGCTGTTGTATTTCCCTGAGAAACAGCAGGGGGAAATGTTTCTATCCAATATATCTTTCTCCAGTGGGAACCAGCCAGGACTGGAGCTGCCTGGATTTTATTAAGTGTAGCATTTGGTAACAACATTAATCTGGAGTTTGTTCATAGGCCCTTGTTAAGTATGAGAGTTTCTCTGTGAATAGACTGGTGTATTGTTTCCATGTCCGGGTTTCCAGTGACATCCTGATACACACTTCCCATCACCCTGCCATTGCAGATGCCATGGCTCCCCCTCCCCCAGTCCCCTTCACAAACTTACTGGCTTGCCCATAATACCCTATTTGTTTCAGGTTTGTTTTTTGTTTTTTTCTCCTTCTCTTTCCCTTACCCATTTTTTCTTATTATGATTCTTCTGCCTCCACCTCCCAAGTGCTGTGCCATCGTGCCTGGTTTATGCAGTGCTGGAAGCTTTGTGTGTGCTAAGTAAAGGCCAGCCCCAGTGTAGTCTTTTCTACCCTGACTGTTATTCCTGATAGTTTATTTTAATACCGCTGGCCCTGATCCTGTGCTGAGGACTGCTAGCTAGGTTTATATGTAAGCCAGAGCTTTCTGACCTTTTCCCGTGCCTGTGTCTTATCTGTGAGGCATCTGAAACCCAACACCTAATAAATTCCCCTTTTTTCTCCTTGAATGGGGACTGAACTTAGTTCCTGTTGCTTTCAGGGCAAACATTTCACCAGCTGAGCTATTATTTCTGCAACCTTATGTTTTTCTTTCCCTTTCTTAGTGTTCTCATTACAGTTGTGCTATGGAAACAGTGCTTCAGAATTCTTTCCTGCGTTCAGACCAGGGACTTGGCTTATAGGCATTTGACTTCTCTTTCCCTTGACTTCTCATTTTCTCCTGAGTTGGGCATCAACAGAAGCCCTTCCTTGCTCCAGAAGCAGAATGGGTCACCAAAGGAGTGCTTGCTCCTAATAACCTTCAGATTCTTGGGATGTTTGCTTTTATTTTCCTGATTCAGCTTGAGACATCTGTATAATTACTGTTTCAGGCAGTTCAGTTTATTTTAGAGAACAAAGAACATGGCACATTAGAGTGTTTGTAATGCTGTTGCCCCTACCCCACAGCTAGCAGAACAAGGAAGTAATGGTGTTAGGTCTATGGATTCCATATTAGTCAGGCATAATTTTGAATAAAATAACACAGGTATTTAAGTTCTCATTTGTGGGCAAATTTGTTTCCCAGAGATGATGTGGTGATATCTGGAGAGGTTTTTCTTTTCTTTTTGTAATGCTGATCAGAACTTGGGGTTGTGCTAGCAGAACCTAAATGGGTATAAGACCGTGACTGCTCCTAAGCATCCAATATGCACAGCGCACCCCCTCCCACATACACACAAAGAAATATCTAGTTCCAGTTCTTGAAGGCACCACTGCAGAAAAACTTTCCTTTACACTGAACTGTGAATTTTTCTTCTTGGGCTGAATAGAATAAACAGCTATAGGCAGTGTACAAAGCAACACAGGTCTGTATGTAATGACCAAAGGCTTCCCATTTGAAGGTGTGACATGGGGCTGGGGAGATACGGTGCTTGCTGCATGAGCCTCAGCGTTCTTGTAAGAAGCCAGGTGTGGCAGTGCGATATCCAGTCCTAATCCTCGATCTGGGATGCAGATGGATTTTAAAGTTTACTGGCTTGCTGGTCTTGCTGAGTCAGTGAGCTCCAGGTTCAGTAAGAGAGCTTGTCTCAAAAATACGGTAGAGATCAACTAAAGAAGCACATGATGCCAGTGTCTGTCTAGTCTCCATGTGTACTGACATGGAACATGTGTATACACAGAGACACACAAATGTACACATACATGTGCATGTACACACATATACAAAACCTTTGAGGTTTTAAATTTGTTATTGGAAATATGCTAGGACATTTCTTCCTCGAACGTTTCTGCTTCAGTTTATGATGATAAAATTGTTCCTCTGTCTTCAGTTTTATTCATGTGTATGAGGGTTTTGTCTGCATGTTTGTCTGTACACCGTGTGTATGGCTTGTGCCCAGGGAAGCCAGAGGAGAGCAACTGATCCCCTTAAACTGGAGTTACAGAAAGTTAGGAGCTGCCTGTCACGTGGGTATTGGAAATTGAGCCTGGGTTCTCTGAAAGAGTGTTCTTAACTATGGAGCTATTCTCTGGCCCCTAAAATACATAGTTTTAAAATTTTAGTAGAGCTGTTAATTGTATGCTAAGGTTTGCTCTTTTATCTTTAGGGAGGAAATTAAGGTTTTCTATTTGATACTCTATCAGACTTAGTTCTCGAAATTCTCTTAAGGCCTGTTTAGAACGTGCCATTCAGTGTCTTGCCTTCCTGTGTATGAAAGCAAAAGCTTTTGCCAAGGCTTCCTGCTACAAAGGCTCCTCTTTGCATTTGACTCCTTTGTTCTGGGCATTGACATTGGGGCCTTCAGTAAGCCCTGGATTCTGAGAATTGAGTGTACAAAACTCCCAGAGGGATTGATGGTGTTCCTGGTTACTGACCACACAGGTAGAGAATTGCTGCCTCACTGGGATGGTTAGGTTTGGCCAGATGGACCAACCTTACACCACATCAGTTTCAGACGGGAAAGTTTTCCTTCTCACCTGCTGAGTCCATGTCTCAGTGTCACTTGGCAGCTCATCAGTGACTCCTGGCATGTGTTGAGGCCTTCTCCACAGCAGGATGCTGCTTATGAGAGTGCCTGATTCCTCACACTGTGAATACAAGTGTCAGAGTAACATTTCCTTCTCTGGAGTCTAAGTCATTACATTTTCTTTCTCAGGCATGCTGGTATAGAAGAGAACAGGAAAAGAGAATTGATTTCCCTTTGAAAGCAAGTCACGCAGCTATAGCAGCTCACCTGTGCCTTCCTGTTGCATGTGGGGCTGCAGCTGTTTTTCTGGCACTAAGGCCTTCCAATTCAGACTATTCATTTTTATTTTTTGAGACAGGGTCTCTAGTCCTTGCTGTTCTGGAGTTTGCTGTGTAGACTGGAAGGCCTCAAACTCAGAGATCTGCCTGCCTACTGCCTCCCAAGTGCAGGGATTAAAGACATGTGCCACCATACCTAGCTCCCCTTGTTTTTAAATGAGAATGCTAAAACAGTTTCTGACATTTATTTTTATTACACTTAATTATGTTTATTATTTTTATTTTCATTGGTGTTTTGCCTGCATGTCTGTTTGAGAGTGTCAGATCTTGGAGTTACAGACAGTGTGAGCCGCCGTGTGGGTCTTAGGATTTGAACCTGGGTCCTCTTAAAGAACAGTCAGTGCGCTTAAACACAGAGCCGTCTCTCCAGTCCCCGATGTTTATTCATGCATAGGTGTGGGTGTGCGTGTGTGTGCGTGCGTGTGTGCGCGCTCATGAATGCACAGAGGCGTCAGACAGCCTGGAGCAGGAATTATAAGCAGCCTGACGTGGGTGCTGTGACCAAACTTAGGTTCTCTAGAAGAACAGTATACACTTTTAATTGCTGAACCATCTCTCCTGTTGTTGCTCTCACACTCCATCCCTCCCACCATCGTGGCTAGCCTGAAACTCACTATATAGACAAGCTTTAAAGAGATCTGTCTACCTCTGCCTCCCAAGTGCTAGGATTTAGAGCCATCATCAGGCTTGGTCTGGCATTCAACAACTTATGATGGAAAATAATCCTCACTGCCAGATAACATTGCTGGTTTTCAAAGGTTTTCTTTTTGTTTTTGTTTTTTTTAATTTTAATTTTAATAGTCTGCAACAGCACCGGGTTTTCTTTGCTCACTACATGGGCTAACCTGGAATTTTGGGGCACATAATTTAAAGCAGGATAGCTTTGTGGTGAAGATCTGGCCAGGCATGATGGTGTGCACCTTTAATCCCAGCACTTGGGATGCAGAGGCGAGTGGTTCTCTGTTCAAGGTTAGCCTGGTCTACATATGGTGACCCTTTCTGGAAAACAGACAAACAGAGGTAGGTGAGAGAAGGGATGGGAGTCAGGGAAGATGGGCTCTGGTGGTGGTGATTTAGCCCTCTGGAAGAGCAGTTATATACCGTGTACAAGGTCCTGTGTTTAATCTCAGCATCACAAGTGTGTTGTAGGGTGGGTTGTAAACTAGATGTAAGAAACATCATGTGTGTGATTTTAGTCAGCTTGCTTAGCCCCTTTTTGTGCCTGCTTTTGCTGTTGTGGCATTTCTATAACAGTAACACCTATTGAATTATATAAGGCTATAGATGTTACCATGGCATGGTTTGGTTTAGTTTACACATATTTTTCCTGCATAACTGCTATTTATGGCTGTTTACTCTCAGATGTATCTTGGTTCCAGTGATAAATGAATACTGTTACTCTTGGTACAGTGAAGAAGAAGTGAAACAGAACATTGAGGATGCTTAGTGCCTAGCGGCTGCTCAGTGAGGGAGTGCTGCTGTGAGTTAGCGCCGTCCAGTGTGCAGTGGGATTCCCTGGGCATCTGTTTAATTGGATACCCTTTGCATGATTCAATTCCTCTCATCACCTATAATGCTGTTTTGTTGCTTCTTATGATAGTGTATTATGGCTTATCAGCCAGCTCAAGTACTGCTTCAGTTATTCCCAAGTAAATCTTTTTTTTTTTTTTTCTCTCAAGACAGGGTTTCTCTGTGTAGCCCTGGCTGTCCTGGAACTCACTCTGTAGACCAGGCTGGCCTCGAACTCAGAAATCCGCCTGCCTCTGCCTCCCGAGTGCTGGGATTAAAGGTGTGTGCCGCCACTGCCCGGCCCAAGTAAATCTTAAAATGACCTTTTTATAGGTCTTGCTTATGTAAGATAGAGATTGAGAAGGAAGAAATAATTATTTATCCTTGGGCTTTACATGTCAGGAGTGAATCAGCATTGGTACCTCAAGGAACATTCAGCTTGGAGGTGAAGACAAAGTTAATAAAGTCATGCAAATAAATATAAAATTCCTGTTTGTAAAATGATATGAAAAAATTAAATCTCAAAATTTTGGATAGGCCATTATATTTTGAAGAAGTTCCTATTGGGCCATAAGCCAAAGGCAGGAGAGGAGCCAGGTAACAGAAGGAAGAGTCTGCACAGAGGAGGCACACATATGCCCAGTATGGATGCAGGGAGAAGTGTAGGATGAGGTCAGGGAAAGACAAGTCTTGTAGAGTGTGCTCTAGCTATAGTGTGCTTTTAAACTGGGGAGACACTGGGGATTGAAGGTAGGATTAACATGATGTTATTAGTCCTTCAAGGAGACTCTGGCCACAGTGTAGGAAACAATGATGGTGGGGTGTGAAGAATTGAACTCGAACCTACCAGGAAAGCCATGCGTGGAACCTTTGACAGGGAATAGTGCAAATGGATTGTGTGCTTTAGACAAGTGCACATACCCATGGAGAGAAGCATACACATATTTAAAAATAATAAAATAAATTATTAAAATACATAGTTGTATGATGCATTATTTGCATCTCTTTTGCACCATCTTATGGAAGACTGTGAAGTATACTGATCAGCTGCCTTGGATGGAACACTGAAAGGCCACCCTCCTTCACCACCCAGAATCCTATTTTTCTAATTTCCAAGAAAATAGTTAGGGGAAGTGGGGACGGAGCAGTGAGTAAGTTAGACAGTGCAGAGTGTGTTTGGTAAATCACAAAAGCTGAGAATGTTTTTTGTGTGATTGAACATAGGAAAAATACAGCTATGTTTGCTGTGGTTGAATGAGAAACAATTAGGTTTCACCGAGTGCATTTGGTGTCGTTTGGAATCTGGCCTGAGCAATTGAGATGGTTAAAACTCGGGGACTAAAAACTCAGAAAGGCAAGCTTTCTTGGAAAGGTGAATTTTATATGATTCAAGAAAAAAAATGTTTGACTCTTTTCTTAATCTTGTAATTAATTTTAATTCTTTTTTTTAAATCTAAGTTTTTCATATTTTATAGAGGTTCCCCCCAATTATTGATTTTTCCCATTCAATTCTATCCAGTCATCTACACTCTTTTGCAAAAGCAAGCTTTACGCTGGAGTTTCCTTTTGAAAACACCGTAGTTGTCAGACAAGAACCCATGCCATTTCCTCTGTGAGATAATTTTTCTCTAAATGCATAGCCCTCATTGCACCAGAAAGGTAGGTGTGTTTATGTACATGCGTGCATGAGTGCATGTGTCTGCTGTATGTGTGTGCATGAGTCAGATGTGTGTGTGTATATGTGTTTGTACACACATGCACTCAGGTGTGCACTCGTGGGCTGGGGAAGGACAGTTGATATCCTTTGGTGTTGATCAGAAAACTCCTAAGAAAGAATTGAGCAAATCTTTGAACCTTGCGGTCACTGCTGTGGGCAGTGTACAGTCTGTGCTTGGTATATCCACCCCCTCAGCATGAGGGGTGAGTGTTCTGTGAAGTTGATGATCTGTCAAATTTTTCACTTACTTTTTTGATGGTTTCCTTTGGTTTCATGCTTTACTAACGTAAAGTCTAAGTTTCTTTTTTTAAAAAATGATTTATTTATTTTTATTTTATGTGTGTGGATATTCTCCCTGTGTGTCTGTCTGTCTACTATATATGCCTGTGGGTGCTAGGATGAATTCCATTGTTCATCTCTGAGCTATCTCTCCAACCACCAAACCTAAGTTTCTAGCTTGAGTACAGACTCTTGTCTGTCTAGATCCTTATATGTGCGTCCTGTCTCCTCACCATGCCCAGGATGAACCCCAGATCTGTGCTCTACCACTGAGCTCCCAGATCTCAGACAATGGTGGCTTCATCTGCCAGTTGTTCAGGCCACATTCCTCAGCATTGTTGGTGACATCATTGTCACCGAAGTGACATCAGTTTACTTTTATCTTAAAAACACCTAGAAAGCTGGACCCAGTAGTGCAGATCTAATCCCATCTAGGAAGTCGGAGGTAGAAGAGCTTAACCTAGGGCCTGGGCATCTCAGAGCCCTCCCAGAAAAACAGGAGAAGAGCACTTGAATTGATGTTTTGTGGTAGATTGCTCATATATCATGTGTAGTACCCTGAGTTCAGTCTCCAGAACTACAAAAATAAATAAACAAAATTCTAGAAACAGATTTGAAAGTCCATAAAAATCAGACATTTCCCATTGTCTACTTCCACCATCTTGGCTATTTTAGCCTTAATCAGCCCTTGTGCTTCAAGTTTTCCTTTTTTTTTTTTTTTTTTTTTTTTTTAAGAGATTTATTATTATAGATAACTACACTGTTGCTGTCTTCAGACACACCAGAAGAGGGCGCCAGATCTCATTACGGGTGGTCGGGAGTCACCATGTGGTTGCTGGGATTTGAACTCGGGACCTTCAGAAGAGCAGTCAGCGCTCTTATCCTCTGAGCCATCTCGCCAGCCCCAAGTTTTCCTTTTTTATGGGGAGATGATTTTTTTGTTTTGTTTTTGTTTTTTGTTTTTTTGAGGGAGGTCTTGGTGGCAGGCATGAGAGACTTGCTACAAAGTTACAGAGATCTGCCTGCCTCTGCCTCCCATGTGCTTGGATTAAAGGCGTGTACCACCACATCTGACAGGATCTTTTTAAAAACATAACTATTTTATTACTATATTTGTATGCCTTCCCCCCTCAGAAGAGGGATTTAGATCACTGAGAAGCTGGAGTTCCAGGAAGTTGTAAGACATGCCATGTGGGTGCTGGAAACTTAGCTCTGGTCGTTTGGAAGAGCAGCGAGCACTCTTTGGCTGTGACCATTGTGATCATTATTTCTTTACTATCATATCCTTATTGGAATGCCAATAAGAGTCAGTTCACGCCCTTGAATGACAGCCAACACTTTTACAAGGCCTCCAAGTTCTCTAATGTCTGCCAGGTCCAGCTTTCCCTGCCCCTGCCCCGAACTCTTGGAACTTCTTTTTAGCCCCTCGTTGTCTCTTGTCCCTCCAGTCTGCTTGGCCTCTTGGATACTGACTGTGTCTGGACCAACTGGCTGTGTGCACTTGCCCTTGCCTCAGAGTGCGTCGTCCTGGCCCTGTGGCTTCTTCCCTCACTGTCTCATTGGAGTGTCTCTCTCAGGAGGTCATCCCAGATAGAAACGTGTCTTCATTTGCAGCCGTCCTGGTCCTCATTGGCTTCCCACTTGAGATTGTTGAATGTGAGCATATTTGTGGTCTTCCACTTCCTGGAACATAAGTTCTACCAGGGGAGAGATGCTTGTGTTTGCTGTTTCCCAGCCTCTAGAGGAGTAGGAGCAAAGGGCACACACTCGACATGTGTTCAGCCAGTTGATAGCACTGTGATCCTGAGATGTGTTCTTCTTCACTAGATTTTGTTTATAATGCAGGATATACTCTGCCTGCTTCATATGAGCAGTCGAATGAATGCACACACATTGAGTATCTGCAGCATTTCTGCTAGAGACAAACACTGCTTTAAACATTCATTTATTTATTTTTGGAGGGAGAGGCAGTTTGTGAGTTAGAGCTGTGTGAATTAGCAGCCCAGAGCCATGTAGGAAAAAGGGGCTCCTGTGGAAACTGTGAGGCCTGGCAGGGCTGGAGAGGCTTGGCAGTGCCGGCTGGACTCTGCCCAGCTGCAGCTGCTTCAGATCCTGCCTTTGCACTTGTTGGCAGTATGGCATTGTAGAAATGATCTCTGCTTGATTGTCTATAAAGTAGATAGGACAACTGTTCTGATACAGTTTCCTGAGCCTTTGGAAGAGTCTGATGAGGGAGGGGAGGGGTATGCTTCGTGACACGCCTGTGTGTCTTCTACTCCTTAGACGCTCCTAGCAGGCTGGTAGTGACATAGCTCTTCAGTGCCGTATGATTCCTCTCCGGGTTCCTGTTTTTAGATGTCACATATTGTTGTATTTACTGTCATGATTTCTGTGTTACATGTAAAGGAACATTACCTATTACCCCCACTGAGCTAGTTGAGAGGCAAATGCACCTAGCCATTGGATTGATTGTAGCTTCCTCACAGTTGATTGTATTGCTAATTGCTGTGTGTATGTATGCATTAGTAAGATAGAAATATATTTGTGTTCTTTGTGTGTGCACACAGGATTTTTTAATGCGTGTGGATATTTTCTCAATTTTTTTCTTGGAATTTTGTAAAAGCATCTGTTTTCATTGTAAATAGAACATATAATTTTATAGTGAGTAGTAAAGTTTGAATTTATCTTTATCATCTCTGAGAATTGAAGTAACATTGTTTTTTAATTCAGTGTTTTTGGAGAAATTATCTTTAGACAAACAAAAAAAAGATATGGGTGTTTTGCTAGGAGATGTGTCTGTACAGCAGTTCTGTACCTTGTTCCCCGTGGAGGCCAGAAGAGCAGGAGAGAGAGAGTGTCAAGATCACTGAGGGTTGGGAGCTACCTTATGGGTGCTGAGGATCGAATCCATGTCCTCTGGAAGAACAGCCCCAGTTACTACTTTTAAATGATTTATTTTAAGTGTGTATTTACCCATGTGTTGGTGGTGGTTCTATGCACATGCTGTTTCAGTTGCCCAAGAGGCCAGAAGAAGCTACCCCATCATCCCTGGAGCGGAGGCTCTGGGTGGTTGTGAGCCACTTGGTGTAGATGCGGGAACCTCTGGTCTTCTCAAGCAGTGAGCACTCTTAACCACTGGGCCTCTCCCTTTCCAGGCCACTGGAACAGTCATTGCACTAATTAGGAAAACATTGTTTTTCTTAAACTTTAAAAGCTTTCTGCCTTACATGGTAGAATCCAAGCTAAGATCTTCCCTGTAGATGTCAAGTAGGCTTTGGGATGGTTTCAACATCAGAGGAACGCTTTGACTGCTGGGTTTAGCTGATAGACTTCTTCTTCCTTTTTTAAATTTTGTTTTGCTCTATTTTATTATTTTGTTATGCATGGGCGTTTTGCCTGTGTTTGAGTGTCTGTGCACCACATGCTTGCCGTGCTCCAGAGGCTAGACGAGTGCCTTGGATTGATTCCCTGGGGACTGGACTAGTTGCCACATGAATGCTGGTGATTAGCTTGCAGTCCTCTAGAAGAGCAACTGGTGTTCTTAATCCATTGTCCCTGTTCTTGTGTGATTGCCTTGCTTGGTGAAGAGAGGAGGCCACAGATTTCTTTATATACTTTCACCTGGTAATGCCATCGCCTTGTGCATAGAAGGTGATTCATCCCGTCCAAACTTTTATGAGCACTAGGATGGGTTTCCCCTCTTTTGAAATATGCTAAAAATTGAATTTCTACATGAAAAGCTTTCTATCTGGAAAGAAGTAATCAGGTTTGTGTTACATAGTTTAAGCCTTCTGCATTTAGTGCTCTTGCACAGTCATTTCTTGGAGATGGTTAACATTTTCATTTTCCTGAATTAATTCCTGGGGATCTTTGATGTGATGATAGAGAGGGCCTTTCTGGTATAGCAGATTAGATCTGTGGGCTTTGGAGAGGAGCGTGTGATCATTTTTATGCTTTCGGCATGACTGGAGAAAACTCCCTCTGCATCTGAAGCATGTAATTGCAGACTGCTTTATCTGCTGTTGGCTAAGTAAACAGGACCAATCTTTTGTTTGTTGGCATTTGTTGTTTCCTATCTGGCCCTGGAAGCACAGGAAGCAGGTGGCTCTTAGCCTGATCACTGCCTCCCTTTGTTGCAGCTGCTGGTGGAGGGCAGGGATCTGAGCTCGCCGAATAGTTTTAGTCCCAAGCACCTGGCACCTAGACAATATTTAGTAACAATTGTTTCTCAAATGAGATGAGATTTTAGGGAAGATGACAGATGATTGTGGGAAATAAATGAATGATTATTAGGATTTCTAAAACTGACCTGTAAAACCTCTTTCCCTTGGTAGAAAAGTTTCAGGAATTATTCTGGGGTAGAGTTTAAGATTCATTCTTTTCATTGTAGACGCTTAACATAAGGCTTGTGGTTAGTTTTGGAGAACTTCATTCAGGAGACTATTAATAGTGGGAATTTGGAAAAGTGTGAAAACCACCTAATAAATAAATAATCTCCTTAAAACCGGAGATGGATGTTAGGTTTTTTTCAACAGGCATAATAAAGCTTTTATCTCTTTAATATTAAATAGTGCTTTGGAAATTTAGAGATTTAGGCAGTCTTGAGATGCAGTGCACTGACTGAGTCCTGCAACATTTCTCACAGCTGTGCAAATTGGTTTTTTGGGTTTTTTTTGTTTTTTTTTCCACACAGAATTAATTTGTACTACAGGTTCCTTCCTTTTAAATTTACAGGGTTGAAGTTAATTTTGTACAATTACTCACGAGGGCATACTCTCCTTTTCCTTAAAAAGGTCAAACCCGTGAGTGCCTAGGAAGTTTAATGTGCACTCACCATTCAGCAGTTCTTATTTTAAAGTTAGGCAGCAAACTCCACACTGTGAGGTGGCAAGGCACAGGTCTGTGTGAAATTGTGCATCACTGGTCTGGCCTTTTCACTGTGGCATCTGAGATATTTTTGTATTGGAAGCAAGAATAGTTGTTTTGTTTTCTTTTTTTAAAAAAGAATGGCAGCTCACAACTACCTGTAACTCCAGTTCCAAGAGACTCAGTGGCCTCTTCTGACCTCTGTGGGTTCCTCTGTGCAAGTGGTGTATATAAACTCACGGAGGCACACAGACACACAAAAGCACACACAGACACACAAAAGCAAATGCACTAAATGAATAAGAGATTCACGTGTTTATTTTAGATGTAACAGTATTTTCCTTCATCTGTGTATACACACCTCATGCAGTCAGTGCCTGAATTCAGAGAGAAGAAGGGAGCACTGGGTCCACTGGACCTGGAGTTCCAGGGAATGGTACAACGCACAGAGGAAGCTGCTTTTGCTTTGTAGGTGCTCAGAACTAGGAGCTTAGCAGCTGCCCGCTGGCAAAGCAGCAGCAAGCGCTCCTACCGCAGAGCCTTCTCTCCAGCTCGGGTTGGTTTTTTTTTTTTTTTTTTAAACACAGAATGTTATTTTAGGAAGAAAATAAGAGGAAACATTTAAGCATCAAAGAAAAAGCCAATTTGACACCTTCCCTTCTCTCTCTCTCTCTCTTAGCATATTTGAAACGTTGGGGTTGTTGGAGTGGTTGGATTTTCCCTGGAATTGAGTGAGAAATTCAGAAGACTGAAGCCCAGGCTCACTGTCTACCTTTCACGGAGGCCTAGCCGTGAGAGGACAGAAGAAGGCACGTGGAGAATCATGACAGCTGACAAAGATAAAGACAAAGACAAAGAGAAGGACCGGGACCGGGATCGGGACCGAGAGAGAGATAAAAGAGACAAGGCAAGAGAGAGCGAGAATGCCAGGCCTAGAAGGAGCTGTACCTTGGAGGGAGGAGCCAAAAACTATGCTGAGAGCGATCACAGCGAGGACGAAGACAACGACAACAACAGTGCCACCACGGAGGAGTCCAACAAGAAGAGCAGAAAGAAACCTCCGAAAAAAAAGTCCCGCTATGAGAGGACAGACACTGGCGAGATAACTTCTTACATCACCGAGGATGACGTTGTCTACAGACCAGGAGGTAAGAGCCGCAGGTGGTGTCTGCTTGGGAGAGACGTGGTCTCTCCCCCACATGCAGGAGACTCCTGTAGCTGTTAGAGGAGACCTGGAGTCCAGAAGAGCAGACAGTAGGGGAAGTAGCAAAATTAAGTCAGTGAACTTGGAGCCCCTATCAGAGGCAGAGCAAGACTTATCACTCCTGGGTAAGCCTTTACCAAAGTAGTGCTCTTTAGCTTAGCAGTCAGAGGCAGCAGACGATAGCAACTGAGCTGTGTGTATTCTGTATTCTTTTCAGTAGATATTTTCTGGACATTCAGTGTACTAGACCACGACAGGAAGTTCATAGGAAGTCTAATCAACACACTGGAGTCTCACCCAGTCTGAAGTTTTCCCAACAGTGGAGTTAAAGGATGTCATTAACCTAGCATAGTCATTTCACTGCCCAAAATTCAGCTTCTGAATTTGTTTGTAGAAAGTTCCACATTTTGGGGGAGCCATGTAGGAGTTTATTTTGATTTTTCAGAAAATAATCAGCATTAGACAAACTCCTATTTACAACTATAATTTTCTTGGTTGACAGTTGAGAAGAAAGGTGTGTGACATGAAATTGTCAGTGATGGGGTGTTTGAGGGGACTTGAAGGGAGCTCATGCAGGTTCCAGGGCTGTGCATGCTTCTCTTTGATTCAGACTCAGCAGTGGACCACCAGGATGTCAGCTGCCCTGGCTTCCAGACCATTATGGCTTTGCTTGCCCATTTAACAGGGCTTTTGTGTTGTTTGGTTTGGTTTATTTTTTGTTTGTTTGTTTATTTATTTATTTTTGTTGTTGTTGTTGCTTTGCTTTGGTTTTGGCTTAAGATAGAGGGTCTGATAAGCATGGGCAGACCTGGAAAGCACTCTGTCACCTAGCCCTGTAGGGTTAGACCTGTGATCGCTTGTCCTCTCCTCCTGAAAACAGGGGCTGTAGACGAACATCACAGCACTAGTTGCCCATTCTGTTGTAAATCCCGAGAAAGGAATAGCATGTGTTGTGTTGTTTAGAGTAGATTACGACTTCAAAGGGAAGTTGTACTTGTTCTCCTTCTCCTGGTACATAACATGGGATGGATTGTTGGATTCATTGTCTGCTGCAATATGCGGTGTCAAATACCAGCTCTGCTCATCGTATGCAAGATGGAAATTGTGTCACTGGGGACATTCCAGTAAGTTAGGAGTCAGGTGCTTACAGGAGATGCTGCTCAGACTGTCCCTTCATGAGAGATGGATAATTAGTTAACTCTGAGAAGTCTTACAGCAGGACATTTAACAATACCTGCTGCTGCCGCTGCTGCTGACTCTAGGAGGAGACGAATTTCTTCGAGGAAACAGCGCCCCCTATTTACAGCTTGTCAGGAAGTTCTTGATAGTCTCAAAGAAAAGTGGGAGGAGATGGTTCAGGCTCGATTACAAAACAGCTGGCTCTTATATATAAAGTATTTGGGGTGTGTTGTGCATACCCTCTCCCCAAGTGCCTACATCTGTGGATACCAAGTCACTTTTTTGTAGAGTGCTGAGGATCAAACATAGTCGCACACGTTAAGCAAGGTTCTACTGCTGGTCTGTATCCGAGCCCTCCAGTCTCTGGTATACACTGCAGTCATAGATAGATTACTTAAGATTCTTAGGACAATGGAAATGCTGTTCTGGTGGCTGTGTTGGCAGTGTCTGACCTCACAGATAGTACCTTCTATTTATGATTTCCTCCTTCTGTCCGTCCTCCCTCCATCCCTTTCTTTCTTCCTCCCTCCTCTCCTTCCCTCCCTCCCTTCTTCCCATCCATCCAGTCTACCCCTCTTTACCCCACCCCTACCCACAAACAGTGTTTCTCTGTGTAGTTCTTCCTGGCTATCCTGAAACTGCAGACCAGTGTAGTCTTGAACTCAGAGATCTGCCTGCTTCTGCCTCCTAAGCGCTAGAACCATGCCTGTTCCTAGTTGGATCTGTGGTTGGATTCACAGATGCAGAGCCAGCTGACAAACAGAGCTGACTAGAGTACCCAAACTTTTTGGAGTCGCTATGGTCTGAGCTCTGCTGGGCACTGGGAGCATTTGACATTTTGTAAAGTGCTTGCCACTGAGATTTCAAGGTAGATGAATTTCCCAAGTAATTTCTAAATGGAGGTTTGCTAAATACTGCCCATTCTTTAGGTTCATGTCAACTGAGAAGTCAAAAGTAGGGTTCTGACCAGATTCCCATATGGACGTTCACATTCTGCCCCATCTCTGCCCCTGCCTTTCCTTCCTGGTGTCTCTGTTCTCTGTTGCCTTTGTAGTGGGGACTGAACTTGGAGTCTTTTACTCTACCACTGAGATACAGTCTAAGCTCTTTTTAAAAAAAGTTATAGTTTCAAATCAGGGTCCCACTGAGTTCCCTCAGCAAGACTTGAACTTGTGACTCCTGCTTCAGTCTCCTGAGCAGCTGGGTCCTAGGCCTGTGCTAATGTGCACATCTGTCTTTTTTTTTTTCCTTTCTTACTTTTGAAGACAGTCTCCTGTAGTTCAGGCTGGGTTGAATCATTTCTGGGCAGTTGAGGATGACTCTTGATCCTCCTGCCTTCACTTCCCAAACACTGAAAGTACAGGCATGGCGCATGGCTTCTTAGCTGACTCTCAGACACTTGGTGGTTTTAGAGAACGTCACAGATGAGTTCTTCAGGGGATTGGGAGGTTTTGGACAGATCTTTAAATTGGCTGCAATATGTGGAAATTTTGAATTTTTAAGTATCTCCTAAAGTATTATTAAGAATGAGCCCTTGGCTGCGAGTTTGTGATACATGTGTTTCACCTCAGTACTCAGGCAGAGGCAGTGGATCTCTTTGAATTGGGGCCAGCCAGAACTACATAGCAAGAACCTGTCTCAAAAAAATACAACCAACCAACCCGACAAACAAATGAGCCAGCCCTGCAGTGGTTCTTTGAGGGGAGGCTGTTGTGTTCCTTACCTCAGGAGGCCAGTTCTTTCTCTATTCAGGTTATTACGAGCAAATTGGTATCAGAATTTAAGATTTAAGTTTGTTCATTGTCCCACACAGAGGTTTTGTTGCACCTTCATTGCTGGAGCAGTGTGTTCTGCCCTTAAGGAGCTCAGCACATCCCTGTTAACTTCTGTCCCGAGGACACCGCAGCACCAGCTCAGTGCCATTGTTTTTCCATTGCCATGCCTGCTACATTTTCTTAACAGATGTTATCATTCCTGTGTGTCTGTGTCTATATACCTACATCATACCTTTTAAAATTTCTTTTACTTATATTTGAGAATTGAGATGTGATAGTTTCTTTTGATATACATGGATTTAAACTGAGAATAATCCAAATGAGGCAAAATTTTGAAGACTGGGTGTCCATTTGAATTAAACGAGAACATACATAGTGGTTAAAAACATAACTTTAAGAAGTTGAATGAAGGGCTGGTGAGATGGCTCAGTGGGTAAGAGCACCCGACTGCTCTTCCGAAGGTCCAGAGTTCAAATCCCAGCAACCACATGGTGGCTCACAACCATCTGTAACGAGATCTGGCGCCCTCTTCTGGAGTGTCTGAAGTCAGCTACAGTGTACTTACATATAATGAATAAATAAATCTTTAAAAAAAAAAAAAGAAGTTGAATGAATACAAAAGTTTAATAATGTATGACTCCTTTTAATGTGACATTTCAAAAGAGGCCCCAGTAATCTCTGAAGTCAGGAGATTGGTAGGGTCCTGGCTGTGGTGCGTGGGTTAGCTTGACAGGAGCCCCAGGGCTCTGACCATGCTTTGTTTTGTTGGTGGTGCTTTTATGTAAGCGTGGCCATTATCTCGAGTTTTACCATCCTCCCCCTTTCCTGTGTATAGTTGCCACCCCCACGACCTTGAACTGCTCCTGGGATTACAAGTGTGCACCACCTTGCTCTGCTGGGGACCTTGCCTTCTTGAGGAAGCGCAATAAAGCAGTAAAGAAGTGGTAGTTTATAGGTCTTCGGTAGCACTGCAGGCAGTGGGTGAAACATCAGCAGTGTCTGTCAAATCCCTCCCTTTTATCAAGACCCAGGCACACTGAGGCTAAAACCCCAAGATTGGTAACTGTCAGGGCCATTCCCCTGAAGGAACTCGGGAGAAACTTCTAAGCCTCAATCCCAACTTCTGTGATGTGACAGCATAAATCTAGTCTTCACTTGTGCATTCTCCTTGTCTGCATGTTTTGCCCTGTGTCCACGTCCCTCCCTCTTTTGAAGACACCAGGCATTGGACATAACCTACCCCACATCATCTAAACTCCTCACATCTGCAACTACCCTGCTCCTAAACCCACCTTGTATGGTACTGGGGGTCATATTGGTAGGGGCGGGTAGGCAGGAAGAACTCTGTGCCTAGGGAGACCGTGTTGAGTGACCCAGGCTGGGCATCTATTTCAGCTGTGCTTTAGACCTGCTGGGGAAAACTGTTGGGGTGTTATTTTGAAGTGCATTGTTATTGGAGGAGGCTCATATGGCATGGCATGTGTATGGACAGATTGGAGGACAACTTTTGGGAAACAGTTCTTTCCCACCGTGGGTCCCAGAGATCTAGTTTTCAGGCTTGTCCTGTAGGAGCTATGCTGTGTGGCCATCCTACTGGCCCTATTCATATATATATATATATTTAACAGATAACTTATGTGTGTGTGTGTGTGTGTGATTGAAAGATTTATTTATTTATTTATTTATTTATTTTATTATATGTAAGTACACTGTAGCTGTCTTCAGATGCACCAGAAGAGGGCATCATATCTCATTGCGGGTGGTTATGAGCCACCATGTGGTTGCTGGGATTTGAACTTCGGACCTTCGGAAGAGCAGTCGGGTGCTCTTACCTACTGAGCCATCTCACCAGCCCCCTATTCATATTTTTAATCACACTATAATATACTTTTAGTTGTAGATCATATTAATTAACTTTTATTTCTTCTGGTTCTCCTGAAATTTCTTGATCCCAAAGGAAGGATTGGCTTTTAGTATATATTAGGAAGTTATTCGAACTCTATGTAAAAGAACATTTCTCATCATATAAAATAACTTTTATCTATGATGGTAAATGAAATGAGAAAAACTGTAATTCTAAAGTTATTAAAATTATAAGGAGAAAATGCCAAAAAGTTTGAGACTGGCTATGTCTTTGGTTTCATGAAGGAAAGATCGCTGAGTCCGGTGACTGTCTCAGGTGCTTTTGCTAAAGTGCTGGTCAGAAGTGCAGACTCTCAGGTTCCAATACTGACGGACTGAATCAGTATCTTATTTAACATTCTCTGGTGATTAAATTCATGTTAAGTTTTTGACCATCACTTATCTGGGCTAGTATTTTGCAGCTGTACTTTAATCAAGGTGCAAGTAGAAGATGAGTTATTCTCTTGAGAGCCAAAAAGGATCAGTGTTCCCACATGTTTGCCATGTGTGTGTAGATGTGTGGGAGTTCAGGAGAACAAAGCAAAGCAAAAAAGATCCTAGGAGGCGCCCCCACCCCATGTTACCTGGGCTCACCTCAGATTGTGATCTCTAGTCTCCACTTTCCACTTTCTGAATTCTGGGATTTCCTCACATATGTCATCCTTTTTAAAGAGGGAAAACCACAGAGCTGGAGTTTTAGGTTTTTATTTGTTTGTTTTCCTTCCGAGACAGGGTTTCTCTGTGTAGCTCTGGCTGTCCTGGAACTCACTCTGTAGACCAGGCTGGCCTGGAACTCAGAAATCTGCCTGCCTCTGCCTCCCGAGTGCTGGGATTAATTAAAGGCGTGTGTCACCACTGCTCAGCCAGCAAGTGCTCTTAATTGATGAGTCATCTCTCCAGTTTCCTGGCTTTAGATTTTGAAGTAAGCTATAATACAGTAATAGCTAAAAAGCTGCCAGTGATTTAAATTCCATTGGTTGCTTGGGCATAATCTGGGTGCTCTAAAGCTGATAGATTGCAAAGAGACCCGTGAGCTTGACTGTGGATAAGAGTGGAGTTGTGAGGGTGGTAAAGCCATGGATAACTTAACTAGTAGGAAGGACACATTTGTGGCCCAGTCTGGAGCGCAGTGAGATGGCTGAGCAGCTAACGATGCTTGAGACCAAGTTTGACAACCTGAGTTTAATACTTATAAACCTCACGGTGGAGGGCGGAGACTGACACCCACAGCTGTCCTTGTATCTTGGTGTTAGAGCTCCTGCCAAGATCCGTAGCAACACAAAACAAGGAGTAATTCACCCTACTTTTTTAGAAAAAGGAAATAGGTTGATTTCTTAGAAAATACAAAATATATAATTTGTTTGCTTCCCCCCCAAAGTTGTATTTCAGCCATTTCTGATGTTACATGCCTGGTACCCAGCAATTTAGGAGGCTGAAGTAAGAGGGTCATGAGTTTAAGACAAACTGGGATGTCTAGCAAGGGCCTGTCTCCAAAAACAAATGACATATTTCTAAAGATTGACAGTTTAGCATCCATAGGGTTCAGTGTCCAAAACTGCACAGAATATTTGATTCCTCTCACTTGCAACCCCCCCCCCCCCCACACACACACAGGGTGGTCTTGGGGGTATTGAGAGAGTGAAAGTTTCTAAAGACAGATAATAGAATGATTGTGAGTAGCAGGCATTGTTAAAAGATATTTAGGCTAATAGTACCTCTTGTGGTTTTGAGCCCTGGCAGGAAGGAAATACCATTGCAGCGGCCTCCTCACACATGCACCATGTCTGTACTAAAGGTTTTTGACCACCGTCTGGAGAACACTGATCACTGAACTGCATTCCACATCAGCATTACCGTTGAGTGCTGCAGGCTGTTTTACAGCAGCAGCAGACTGTAGTCACCCAAGACACTTTGGAGTGCTTTCTGGTAAGCACTCTACAGGGCACAACCACGCATCAGCTACCTGACTGACCCCTGAAGAGCCATGCACCGTGCACCAGTAAAATGCCCTTCTCTGAGTCACGGTGAGACCGTATGGGGCTCATGCCCCCTTGTCTTAAACCCACTGACTAAAATTCCTGTCAGAAAATCTTTGCAGACGGCAGTCTTTGCTCTTCTGCCCCTCCTCCTTCTCTCCTATTTTGTTTAGAGACCTCTGTGTTCTGCAGGCATGCTCTGTCTTCCAAGAGGAGATTGGAATTGTGGACTTATTTCTGTCTTGTGCCCTAACCATTGAAGGGTACTCTCCATTTTAATAATCCCAAATTAAAGTGCTGAGCCTGTAGAGGTAATTTAATAGCTAACTGCATTTGCTGTTCTTACAGGGAATCCTGGTTTAGTCCCTAGCACATGCACGGTGGCCCACAACCACTTGTGACTTAAGTTCCAGGAGTTTTGATGCCCTACTCTGGCCTCTTAAGACACCAAGCACCCAAATGGTGCATATGCATACAAACTCACACATATACATAAAGTAGAGTAGATCTTGAAAAACAAAATCACTATTGGAAAGGTCAAGTCTCCTGACTCAGCAACTGTCTCACTCTACCAAAATTTTTAGTCTACAGATCTCACCACTTTTCAAAGTAAGTCATTTTGCTCCCACACCCACCCACCAGGTTCAGGCACGCACATCTCCGTAAGCATTGCATGCTTTCCCTTCTGCTTGTCTGCTTGAGCAGTGGTGCTAGAGAGCTTTCTCCCTCCAGTGCACTTCATGGTGTAGTTCAGGTATGAATCAAGTGTCCAACATTCCCCAGATTAGCACCAGCAGAAGCAGGGGCCGTCCTTTGGGGAGCATTGTCAAAGCTGTTTATCTCTTAGGAATTGGCTGTTAATATGGGCCTGGGGTAGCTGATGGTGGAGGAATCCTTTGGGATGTGTCCTTGAGGTTATTTGTGAGGTTATCATTTGGCTGTTTCGTGTTCACTCTCTAAAGATAAGATTGTTGATCCTATGGGCATAGTTTTTCTTGCAGTGTATAATCTTCCTGGGTTTTAGAATGGTTGTTAGCATGCCGCTTGCTAGTTCAGTGTTTTGTTTTGTTTTCCTCACTAGTTTTGGTTATCTTCTGAAGGTCTTTTGTGAGAGAACTAGATTAGGATACCACATAGATTTTTGCATCTGTCCCAGTAGTTGGCTGGATCCCTTGGAAACTTAGGACTTCCAGGGTAAACATGAGTGCATTTAGAAGGAGTCCTTTGCACTGGTGTGAGAATGTTAGCTGTCAGTGCTCTGGATTTCATATTATTAGCTAAATTTAAAACCCAAATGTGGCAAGGAATTTGGAATGGCGATATTGCAGCTACTTAGTCATCTTGGTGAAGACATTTGTAAAAGAGTTCTGATATCCAAATGGACAGATTGGTAAATGGTCAGTTAAAATGGGATGTTTTGCCTCTGTGGTCCGTCTTGGGTGGTTTGAGTGACGTGATCTGTGGAGCTACTTCCCTTGTTCCTTGTGAGTATCACCAGGAAGGTCAACTTGTCTTTGAAGGGCCAGAGAGGATGTGATGTAGCTCTCTTCTCCGCCTCCTCGTCTGGTAATAAACAATGTATGGTAAGTGAGCGGCTTGTCTGTGTGCCAGTAAAAACCTTTTTATAGGTGTTGAAATTTGAAAGTCATACAATTTTCACAAGTCAAGGAAAAAAGTAAAGCCCACCCTTGCAGCTTAGCATGAAAACAAACAACAAACAAACAAACAAACAAAAACAAAAACCCTGAAGCAAACCTACCCTTTGCTTGTGAAGTGCTTGCTCACAAGAGCAGGGGCACTGTGTTTTATGGCCCCATCCTGTAGTTAATGTTTTTTTAGATTCTGTTGAAAGTAGACTGCAGGTCTTCAGCTCTGGGCTGGAGGTAGATCAGTAGTAAGTGAATGTTTAGATGCAGTAGGTGCTAGAGTTGATCCCAGCACCATAAAACCAGGAGACACCACCAAATTAAACAAAACAAAACAAAACTTTCATAACAAGGCTTCCCTAGCTATTGCCTGTTTGTCTATCGCCATCCACCCACCCACCCACCCACCCACCCACCCACCCAACCCATCATATAGGTCTTACATTTTATTCAAGATTTAAAGTCACAATTTTGGCCAGGCATGGGGATGCATGCCCTTAATCCTGGTACTCTGGGAAATATTACAAGTACCAGTTGAACAAATGGGCAACTATTGCAAAAGTACTGGTCAAGCAAAGGCAAATCCGCTCATGAACTCCAGGCAAGAATATCAAGTGGAGCATGCCTAGCGCTTGTTCATTCCTGCCTCAGCGCCCAGAGTCCATCAGCTGAATGAGAGCTAGGCGTCACTGTTACATTGCTGCAAACTGTGGTGTCTTCAGGGGTGTTTGCTTACCTCTGGGTCTTTTTGTGACAGCAAGTTGGCAGCCTTTGTCTGTTGTTCCTAGGGACTTACTGTGGAAGAACACTGGGAGGACTGAGGGGTTTTTGTTAAGATCTGCATGCTGGCTAGACAAATCAGTCAACATGTCTGTGATGGACAGTACCCCAATCCTAGCAGAACGAGATTTGTATTTACCTAGGGTATGATTGGACTGTGAGCTCCTGCAGTTATGTGAAACCCTCTGCCTCTTTGCTTAGTAAACAAGAGTTTGAACTCCTACGCTGGCTCAGTTAATTGTGAAATGTTCCCTTTATTATAATTACATTGATTCCCTGCTTTGTGGTGGCTGAGAAGATTGCTGGAAGTCTTGTTGGCTCTATCACATATGGTTGGTCTGTTTGGTGTTTGAATTGGGTACTGTGAGGTGTGAGAACCTGGCTCTGCTCTGCCAGATTGAGCTGGAATTTGGTCTTACCCACAGGTCTGTCATCTTTCCAGATACTGTCTGCTGTTTATTGCCAGCTGAGAAAATTAAACTTTACAAAATTAAAAAATATTGTCTATGAATTGAAAACTGGAGTGGTATATTTATTTTGTTAGTTGAGTTTCTTTAAAATGTACATTGTTGGGCTAGCGAGATGACTTAGCTGGTAAGACTGCTCTTCTGAAGGTCCTGAGTTCAATTCCCAGCAACCACATGGTGGCTCACAACCACTCGTAGTGAGATCTGACGCCATCTTCTGGTGCGTCTGAAGACAGCTACAGTGTACTTATATATAGTAATAAATAAATCTTTGGGCCTGTGTGAGCAGGAACTTTGTGAACGGGGCTGACTGGAGCGAGAAGAGGTCCTAAATTCATTTCCCAACAACCACATGAAGGATCACAACCATATCTGTACAGCTACAGTGTATTGATATACAATTAAATAAATAAAATAAATATAAAATGTACATTGTCAAGACTGATACTTTTTAAAATTAAGTTGTTTTTTAAAGCCTGGTATTATTTATTTATTTATTATATGTAAGTACACTGTAGCTGTCTTCAGACACTCCAGAAGAGAGCATCAGATTTTGTTACGGATGGTTGTGAACCACCATGTGGTTGCTGGGAATTGAACTCGGGACCTTTGGAAGAGCAGTCAGTGCTCTTAACCACTGAGCCAGCTCACCAGCCCAAGACTGATTTTTTTTTTTAAGCATTTAAATATTCCAAAGTAAATACTTTTGCCTCAGAGATATCTAAATGTCTTAAATGCTAGAATGCTAGAAACGTTAAAGAAAAATATGTAAACAACTATTTCTATTTATTTTTACATTTAAGTACAAATTTTATGGTGGATTTTTCAGATTTTTTTGTTGTTGTTCGTTTGTAGTGGATAGTTTTACTGTCATAAAACCAATGAAGGTAAACTAATTTACCTTACTTAGCTCTTCTGGTGAAAGTTTAAACACATGAAGTTTAGTGTTAAATTAATATATATTATCATAACGTGATTTAAAATCTACTCTTTAAGTCATTATCATTTCACAATTGACAGTTTGCTCAATCTAACTAGCAGAGTATAGGTTGTATATGATAGAGCTTCCATATTTGTTCATTTAACCCTTTATTGAGTATATATATATATATTTTTTTTGCTTAAATCTCTACATTTCTCTGTTTAATCGCCATTTTAGGGACTGCCTGTACAGTAATGTGGTGTGGCGTGTGGCGTGGAAGGCTGAGTGCTTGAGATGAAGAGAAGGCGAGCGTCCTTGCAGGTCTGCACCTTTGCCTGCTGCTGCGGATGCAGCTTTGGCTTTTGTGCTAGGCAGACGCTGTGTCTCACAGATGGGGTCAGTTCCGCTGTAGACTGGGCTGTGGGGTCAGTGCCGCTGTAGACTGGGCTGTGGGGTCAGTGCAGCTGTAGACTGGGCTGTGGGGTCAGTGCCGCTGTAGACTGGGCTGTGGGGTCAGTGCCACTGTAGACTGGGCTGTGGGGTCAGTGCCGCTGTAGACTGGGCTGTGGGGTCAGTGCAGCTGTAGACTGGGCTGTGGGGTCAGTGCCGCTGTAGACTGGGCTGTGGGGTCAGTGCAGCTGTAGACTGGGCTGTGGGGTCAGTGCCGCTGTAGACTGGGCTGTGGGGTCAGTGCAGCTGTAGACTGGGCTGTGGGGTCAGTGCCGCTGTAGACTGGGCTGTGGGGTCAGTGCCGCTGTAGACCTGGCTGTGGGGTCAGTGCCGCTGTAGACCTGGCTGTGGGGTCAGTGCCGCTGTAGACCTGGCTGTGGGGTCAGTGCCGCTGTAGACTGGGCTGTGGGGTCAGTGCCGCTGTAGACTGGGCTGTGGGGTCAGTGCCGCTGTAGACCTGGCTGTGGGGTCAGTGCCGCTGTAGACTGGGCTGTGGGGTCAGTGCAGCTGTAGACTGGGCTGTGGGGTCAGTGCCGCTGTAGACTGGGCTGTGGGGTCAGTGCAGCTGTAGACTGGGCTGTGGGGTCAGTGCCGCTGTAGACCGGGCTGTGGAGACTTGATACAGTTGAGAAAAGTTGGAGGGGGTTGGTTAATCATGGCTTATCACAAGACTACTAAGTATATAACACAAATTATATTGCTTTTTGTAATTTTCAGTTTTTAATGTAAGATTTGAATTTGTGCTTTGTTAGTAATGCTCTAGGTACCTGCTAGTTCTTAGGAAGATAGTCATCACTGTGTGTAGTATTTGGTCTCCGACTTCACATGACCCTTTATTTATCCCAGTGTGCTGTGGTTGTTGACCGTGGCAATGTCAGTAATGCTGTGTGGGATTCTAATTCTTCTCTTGTTTAGGGAAGAGACATGCCAACAACAAGAAGAAAAAAACCCAGTATTTTGTACTTTTACAGCGTAGTCAAGAACAGTTTACCCAGAAAGTGGTAGTTGTATAGCCACCATTCTATAGTATAAAAACACATTCGACCGTTGCGCCTGAGAATCATTCTGTTAGCTCAAGCTTTCAAAATTATGCTTTAACCTTGCATGGACATTTGCACCTTCCCTTTTGACTACACAATGGAGATCTGGCTTCTGGTCTGTTCTCTGTACTGGCTGCAAGACAGTGTCTTTCATGCTGCAAACTAGAATGATTTTTAAGCTGGCAGTAGCTATCCCCCCCGCCCCCCCCCCAAAAAAAAAGGATATTTGATGACAGGAAGTGTGAAATCCTTTTTAAAAAGTGCTCTTAGCATTCAGGATAGGAGCAGAACAAGGCTGGCTGGCTATTTGAAGCTCCCATCAGTTGTGTTAGGAGTTTGCTGTGTGGTCACTTCCCTTAGTGCACACTTACTTACAGAGGTGTGTGTCTGCAGTGTCTTAATATGCCTTTGTTTTTATAGAATGTGTCTTGTTCTGCAGCCTATGTTAACTTTGCTTCAATAAGCTATTACACAGAGCTTCTACTATGCATCATGTACTGCTAATGCTGGCGAGTATAACCTGGCCTGTGCTAACCTAAGAGTCTGAATACATGGCAAGGGATTGACATTGGTAGGGAAAAATTATGCTTTAATTCTGATGACAGGCAGTAAGCCATGGGGACATTGGAACAAACCAGGGCTCTCACGTTGCATCATAGGGAACATGCTCAGACATCTTAAAGATATTCACTGTCACGTTGAGATTATGAATGCTCTTAAGGGAGTCAGAGCTAGTAAAATTTCTTAGTCAGTTAGAAATACGTGCAGTACTATGTTGTACAGTTTTCCTTGTATTGTGATAAGCAATTCAATATAGTGGTGTTTTTTGTTTTGTTTTTTTAAACATTTAGACTTTGTCAGGGTCTTATTCTGTAGTCCTGGTTGGCCTTAGACTCACGTAACCTCCCCATCAGTCTCTGAGCCACAGTATTTGGTTTCCATTTTATTAAAATTCTAATTGTAATATTTTAATTTTAGAAGAGCGGTATTCCTGTAAGGTTCAGGCTGACCTTCAGTTCCCAAGTAGCTGGAATATAGTCAGTTTGAATTTTTTTCCACTTGTCCATTTACTTACTTGTTAATGAAAAGGTGTCACTGTGTAACCCATGCCAGCCTGGAATTCGATATTTAGGCAGGCTAGCTTAAGATGTATTATCTTCCTGCATCAGCTTTCTGAGTGGTGGTATTACAAATGTGTGCCATCATTTATCTGCTTGACCTAACTTCAACTTTTCAGTGTTATGGTATTCCAGGAAATTTGCTACCAGTCCCTATGCTTTCTGGGAAGGTACATCCATGAATTCCCTTTTGAAACAAATTCATACAGGATCCAAAAAGACAGAGAGAGGATGATGGTTTGAGTCAGCGTCTGTGCTAGCCAGTGTGTGGGAGAAACTGTCACCTGTTTTCGCTGTTTGTGAACCCCAGGAGTAGACTCCTCAGAATCAGGCTTAGTTGTGCTCTTTTTCAGGGAAGGCACTGTCAGCTTTGTTCTGTCTGGCCCCATCTGGTTCCATCTGCCTCTAGAAGATGGTTTTAGGTCCTGGCAGAAGGTAGTGAATAGTTCGTGCTATCTCGTTACTACTGGGGCTGAATGGTCTGTGCTATCTATCTATCTCCTTACTACCGGGATCCCTGTTTGGTTTCTATTTGTCTTTTTGAGACAGGGTTTCTCTGGGCTGCTCTGGGCTGTCCTAGAACTTGATCTATATGTAGTCCAGGCTGACCTTGAACTCACAGAGACCTGCCTGCCTCCACCTCCCGAGTGCTGGGATTAAAGGTATGTGCCACTAACGCCTGTTACTGACTTCTTATCTTCAGTTTTAGTGTTTACTTTTTAATTAGTTTCTTTTTTTAATATATTACATTGGCTTATTATGTTAATATCTTTATTATGTTTTTGATTCAAATTAATCTTTAAATTCATGAATTGTAGCACATGAACTCAGGAAAATAATGGGTAAAATGGCTTAGTATTATCCTTCCACATTTCCTCCCACAGAGAATAGCTATCATCTTGATACAAATACAGTGCATTTGGTCATATCCACCCCTATCCCCCATAACTCC
The DNA here is from genome assembly GCF_978045245.1 of Mus caroli. Classification (NCBI taxonomy): domain Eukaryota; kingdom Metazoa; phylum Chordata; class Mammalia; order Rodentia; family Muridae; genus Mus; species Mus caroli. The sequence continues at coordinate 5,900,446 of NW_028227261.1, read as the reverse complement.
TCAGAGCCTCACGAAAACATCTTCCTCTCAAAGTCCTGTCCTCTTCTGTTTTGGATATCCACTGGAGCATCAGCAGCCTGTCAGTGGCCCATCCCTGAAGGAAAAGCTGTCTCCCTTCCCCAGGAGCAGTGACGTGCCTGTAGCTCAGTATGGCACAGGGTCTTAGGAGCCCTTCACACACCTATGCTGCCTGGCTGACTGGCTTGGTCTTGCTGGGTCTATTCAGGTACCCGCAGCTGCTATGAGTTCCCTGCCACGTCCAGAAGATACCACTTTCCAACAGTCCTCCTGGTGTATATAATGTGTCAGTCATCATGAAAGTTCTAACACTGGGTGTGTTCATTCATTTTCCATCAAAAGAGAAAGTTTGGGGAAGGAAGCCACAGAGCCGGACGAGTCACCCTTCCTGGGCAGAAAGCACTTTTCCTTCCAAGCCTTTTCTGGCTGTGCTGCCTCAGCTTTTTGCTATCCATGAAAAGACAGCAGAATTGTGGACGAGAAAATGGACTTGGGAAGATTCTACAATGAACCAATCAGACTTTCTCTAAACTATTTGTGAAACTCTAATGCAACTATAGAAAAGCAAGGCCCTGGGAGAGACAGGACCTGGCCTGTCGTGCATAGAGAGAGAGCAGCTGTGACAAGTCAGTGGGGAAAGCTGGTGGCAGGGTCCCACCGGTTCACACACATGCTGCTCTCTGCTGTGAGTTTGGAGCTGGCTTGGGCTCTTTAATTTCTTTTGAGTCAGGGTCTCTCTGTAGGCCAGGCTGGCCTGGAATTTATTAGATAGTTTAGGTTGGCCTTGAACTCCCAATAATCCTGTCTCTTGAGTGTTGAGATTATAGGTGTGAGACACCACAAGGGTTCAGAGCTTAAGCAGTATAATCATGTAAGACTCGACTGTTACCTGCTTTTAGCACTTTGTTTAAAATGGAGAAGTCTTCGATTCTTTATTTCTCTAGATTCTGGTTTATTTTGTCTCAGCAGATGTTCAGAACATGGCTTTTCTGAGGTGCAGATTACTGAAAGAACATGCAAAAGCAAAGCTCTCATTAAGTGTTGGATTGGCCCAGAGCAGCTGCAGCCCTTCATTGAAGTGTGTTGAATATAGTTTCGGGTTTAAGATTAAAAAAGAAAGAAGTACAAGTGCTGTCGGTGGCTAGAATAGTAAATGAAATCTCCCGTTTCCTTTGAGGATAGTTGGATATTTCATTGCTTTGACCTTCAAATCTCTGCTAATGTGGATTATAAATGTGGCAGGTGGATGGCAGATTAGCACATAAGATGGACCCTGATGTCTTTTTATATGCTACAGAGCTCTGTATGTTACATCCCAAGCAGTCAGAGAATGGACTTCGTTGTCTATGTGGAATATTTTCTTCAGATAATTCAGGATACTTGTTATCCGGACGGGCTGAAGATACACGTTGGGAAGGTGATGTCATAACTATAGGTGGAGGCAGCACTGCTGTAAGGGAGCAGGGAGAGTGGGCTGCATTAGAGTGCGGACAGGTTTCACTGATCTTAGAACTTTATAGACATTACAGCAAATGATAAAAATTGTCAGGCTACTGCGAGTCTAAAGGAGCCTTTGGACAAGCTTACTTGGTTTTGGTGTCAGCTGGACATCAACAGCATTTTTATAATCAGTCCATAAAATAAGAGCATGGTCTTGTGTATGACCTTACAGAGGTGCTTCTTAGAATGGTGCAGAAGAGTGAAATGGCTGGGGTGGTGGTGGTATACACCTATTATCCCAGCAGTCAGGAGGCAGAGACATTCGGATCTCTGTGAGTTGAAAGCCAGCTTGGTCAACAGGACAGCTAGGGCTACACAGAGAAACCCTGTCTCAAAGTGGGGGGAGGGGGTTCTTGCACACACATACACACACACACCAATTTTCTGGGGGGGGGGGAGAAATTCACTTATTTAAGTAAAGTGGACTTTCAGCAGGCTGTTACACTAAAGATGTGTGGAAGCATAGACCTGTAGACTTGGGTCCTAAAATTTGGCTAGGATTGTTTAAGAAGGACAGATAGCTGGTGGGAACAGCAACACAAGCATGGCAGGGCTGATGTGTGGACCAGCAATCGGAACTCTAAGCCAGCTGGAATTGATGGATCAATCTCCCCCACCCTTCCCTCCGCCCCTCCCCCTCACTTATTTCTTTCCAGAAGATTCTCAAGCTGGCCAGTGGTGGCACACCTTTAATCCTAGCATTCAGGAGATAGAGGCAAGTGGATTTCTGTGTTCTCTATAAAAGGAGTTCCAGGACAGCCAAGGCTATACAGAGAAACCCTGCTTCAAAACACTATAAGTGAATGACTGGGAGGGGGCAGAGGGAGAGGGAGGGAGGGGGCAGAGGGAGAGGGAGGGAGAAGAAGAGGAAGAGGAAGGAAGGAAAAGGTTTCTCTGAACATAGCCCTGGCTGATGGGGACTTTTTCTGTAGACCAGCCAGGTTGGCCTCAATCTCAAAGAGCTCTGCCTGCTTCTGTCCTGGGTGCTTGGATTAGACGTGTGTGCCATTGTGCCTCGGCTCTTCTGTGAACTACGCTGATTCTGTGATGCTGGTGGTTATAGTCGAGGCAGCAGATCCTAGATGTTGATCTGTCACATTTCTTTTGTTTTCTTTGTTTTTCGAGACAGGGTTTCTCTGTGTAGCCCTGGCTGTCCTGGAACTCACTCTGTAGACCAGGCTGGCCTCGAACTCAGAAACCCACCTGCCTTTGCCTCCCGAGTGCTGGGATTAAAGGCATGCGCCACCACTGCCTGTCGACACAGCTCTTTAATTGTCTCTTACACAGCTGTGAGGATATGTAGGTGAAAGACTGATCATTTGAGAAAGGCCACTTGTATGATGGTGGTGTCTGTAAACAAATCTGAAGTTTCTGTTAAGTCTGAAAGCAATTCAATTGAGTATGCATTAGTGTGAGCCCAGTGTTTAGTTTATGTCTGAATCTGTATGGCATACTTAGTCTGTTTTCAATAAATTTCATCTAATTTTGACATTATGATTAACTGGAATATATTATAAATTATCCAACAGTAAGCAAATGACAGGCAGAAAAAAAAATGAACAGTCAGTTTTGCTTGTGTGAAGCAGCTATCATGCTAGAGCTTCTGTTTGTCCATCCTGACAGCAAGACTTGTACTTCCCTGCACTTGGCCTGTAGTTAAGATTGTGGAGTATAGGAGGCAAATATTAAAGTGGGATGGAATATTATAGTAATGCTCATCGTACAAGGAACTACAGTGTAGATGCTTTAAAAAGTACAAAAGAGGAGCTGGAGAGGTGGCTTAGTAGCTGCTCTTCCAGGGTACCCACATTCAATTCCCAGCACCCATGTGGCCGCTCACAACTGTCTGCAAAACACCCTTACAGAGAAATATATGCATGGGCTTTTTTGAGCTCTGGAAACTACATGTTACAATTAACTGTCATTAATTCCATTGAACAGATATATGTTCCATTTGCTGTACATTCAGGAGGCAGGCTTGAATGGTATAAATAGATGAAATCTAAATTATACTGACAGTCCATTAAACAGTAGCAGAAAACCCATAAGGAAAATGGATTATAGTAAAATCATTTGCCAAATGAGAGTGATAGCCCAGCACTGCGAGTCCCCCGAGTATTTCCAGGGACCACTACAAAGTTGATCTGAAGCTCTTCCTGCTAGGCTGAGACTCTCTAGCATCTTTAGGAGCTAGCAGCCTTGCCTGAAATCTTCCCTGCAGGGCGTGGCAGTAGCACATCAGCCAGTGCTTGTTGTCATCCATGTTGGCAGAGAGGAGCCCTCTCCCAGGCCTGCCTGCCACTGCTCTCTTCCCCGTGAACATGGTGCTGTTGCATTGCTCCTTCATTGCACAGCGTTTGCTTGCTTTCACCTTTTTTATTTTTTGCGTGATGCTGGGGATGAATTCTAGAATCGAGTATGTGCTGGGTAATGTTCTACTGCTGAGCTGTGTATCCAGCGACGCTCTCCACCCCTTCCACACTCTTTCCTTGAGACAGTGCTACTGTGTATCCCAGACTAGTTTTAAAATTGTGACTCTGCTGTCTCAGCTCTCCAGGTTAGTGGATTATAAGCAGAGTATGTCACCATGCTAGGTCCATGGTCCACTTTCATTCCTTGATTTAAACATCTATCAACATTTTGGTTAGTAATCAGGACAGTCCAGCTTAGTAGTTATTTTTATATCAGAGTTTAACTTTTTTATTTGTGTGTGTGTGTGTGTGTGTGTGTGTGTGTGTGTGTTGTGGGGACGCTGATGTCAAAGGACAGCCTTTGGAAACTGGTCCTCCTCCTCCATTCTGAGTGGGCTTGGAACTCGGTTCCCAGCTTTACCTACTGAGCCGGCATCTCACTGGCCCACTGGGACAGAATTTTTCCTTTCAGTGTTTTAGTTTATTGTGAGCCACTGAACTGGAATAGGACAGTTACCTGAATATTTTGTCTTAAGAAGTCAGGTACAATGTGCTGCAAGGTGGGGGGCACAGGAGCTGGGGCCTTCTCTAGGTAGATGGGCTGCCATAACTGTGGCGCCTTCCCTGGTGCTGCAGATGGAGCCCAGAGCCTCATGGATTCATGTGTTCCAGGCAGGTGCTTTACCACCAAGCCCTCAGTTCCATCACCAATTTTAAAAATAAAAATTCTAGGGGGAGGGTATAGGGGACTTTCGGGATAGCATTTGAAATGTAAATTAAGAAAATAACAATAATTGCTTTTGACAAACTTCTTTCTTAGATTACATGCTTTTTGTAAGTGTGCAAATGTAAGTTGACTGAGAAGTTGACTTAACTGGAGTTTGGCCTTGGACTTGGCTAGAATAACTTTCATAGTAAGGGTTCAGTACAAGTTATAAAGAACCTTTCCATAATAATTTATGGAGATAAGAGCTTAAATTGCTCTGTTTGGGTAATGCAGGTGTTAAGCCATGGTTAATATTTTGAATGTCGTCACAGTGTGCTTTCTGCTGCTGACAAGACAATGCTGCTTTTTCTTGTTTTGCTCAGTTTTCACACCCATTCGTATATGACTGTGGGAAGGGGACACTGCAGCAGCTGTTCCAAAACATTAGCAGCGCTTCCTGAGGTTGGACGATGTCGGCCTTTGAGCATGGGAGCAGGGGGGAGGAGAAGGCTGTCCATGGGTATGTATGCGTGTGTGGAGGCCAAAGAGCAGCCTTGGCCATCGTCCCTCAGGCACTGTCTGGTTTGTTTCTGAGATAGACTCTTTCACTTGCCTTCAAGTAAGCTAGGTTGGCTAGGATTCACCTTCTAGGTGCTGGGTTACAAGGGCACCACACTGTGCCTGGGCTTTGACAAGAGACTTGAACTTTGGTACCTGTGCTTGCAAAGCAAGCATTTTCCCAACTAAGCTGCCTCCCTAGCCCAGTCTTAGAGAGGTTGTGATGTACTGGAAGACTTCCTGAGAGTTAGAAAAGAGACATGTCTAAATTTGAAAACACTTTAGTTTGTAATAATCTTCTTTCTGTTCTTCACCGTCCTCTTCTGGGCTGACAAGACCCATGTAAACTTTGCAGCATTACAGCCGTTAGACGTTTCCCTATGTGGATTCCGTTATCAAGAAGTTTGTAGACGATGGAGTCGCTGATATGTTCCACCTGGGTATTTTTACCTTCTACTGAGTTTATCAAGATGATGCCATCAAATTTGGTGATGGTTGACAGAGTCAAATCAAAAGCTAAGGAAATGATTGGGAAGGAGTTGTCTCTCCCTTTGAAGCTGTCCATGTTCCCCACACATTGCTACTCTCTTCTGTCTAGTAGACAGCTGAAAGCCAGCCTCTCTCCACCTGTGACAGAATGTTTCACTTTCTTTTTAGTGTTTGGTTAGGGCCTCAGGTAACTCCTAATTTCACTTCTTTCTTCACTTGCTCCTCAGAGAAGTGGATCACATGGTGGAAGCCAACAGTGCAGCTGACGTTGACTGTGTTACGGATGGCGATGGTAGAGCTTGTTTGCTGAGGCCCACAGTGTACCAGTGCTTCTTGTCTGGAATCCAGACACTAGGATTTTAGTGTTTCTAGTAAGCCTAGCTCCAGGTTCAGGGAGTGATGCTGTCTCAAGGAGTAAGGTAGAGAATGATAGAACTGCATGCACACACACAAACCCCACCCCCACCCTACCCCCACCCCCCACGAACACACGCAGCTTTTTTTCTGTGTTGGAATTGGCAAACACTTGTATTAACTAGAGAGATACTTGTGGACTTAATTCTGCAATATTTTACCAGCTCACTGTTCCCTTGTTGAATGGTTCTGAGTGTCAGGGATAGAGGAATAGCATGGAAGAGAAATGAAGGAGAACAAAGAAACCTGAGGGTCAGCTTCCCATGTCCACTGTTGGGCTACCCAGTGGTGTCTCTCAAAATCTCTTTGTGAGAAAGGCTTTGTTCACAAGGAAGGGTTTTCTATTTGAAATTCTGTTAGAGTGGCACTGCCATTCTTTGCAAGGGGACGAGAGAGTATTTTAGAGATTAATAGGTGGGGACACATTGATGGAGGGAAGAGTCCGCATGGGGCAGAGCAGCAGCTGAACATTGCCTGTGTATTGTAACACACAGCTTTAATGCTAGGGCTCACAGCCTGCTTACTAAATTAGGGGGTGAAGTAAGTGTCCACTCTGCTTGGTGAGGAGACTGTCAGGGCAGGCGCTGATAGGTGCTTTGTGTACACAATGGCAGACTGCCTGATGTGACAGGCTATGATTTTTACCCTTGAGGAACTTGCTTCCCTGCTCGATTTACATAAACCTGCTGATTTGCTGACGGTTGGGAAAGCAGAGGCTTTTCTTTGCCTTGAGAATTTGCCTTCACGTTTGGCCGACTTCCCTCCTCAGCTCAGTGAGGGCTCTGTTTGCAGATGGCAGCATTGATTTTTTTGGACACAAAGCTACGTTGAGGTTATGAGAAACAACCAGAAATATCCCTGCTCAATATCATCTCCCAGGTCATGGGTTTTGATGCTCCTGGTCACAAGCATTTCAAGTGACACCATGTCATCATGTTTGTCACTCCGAGGACCATCAGTTCAGCTGACTAAATCAGCCTTCTGTGCAGAGGCTCAGTGCATAAAACTTAGTACAAACCCCAGTCTCATTTTCAGACATCCCTGCTAAAGAAAACATTAGTTATCGTTTGCTTTTCAGAATAATTGATAGTGGTGGCAATAGCCTCATTTATTTCTTCTGGCCTATTTCAGGCATGCTGATTTTAAGATTAAAACAATGTATATATTTGCCCCACAGCAACTGTTGGCTCATTCTGGTGAATGCTTGCTTTCTTGTGAGTGATTTTGAAAATGTGCATTGTGTGTTTAATGGACTGCATTGTCTGCTTTTAACAACAAAGAAGAAGGGCTTTAACATTTAAAAACAAAAGGTGTCTGTAGTGCTTCTGTTAGCTGCAGGCTTTGTCACTCCGAGGACCATCAGTTCAGTCTTAGAAGCAACCAGCTCTTAGATGAGCCATGCTTTCGGAAGTTACATGACAGTTTTGCCAAAGCACTTGACTTTAGAAAGGTTACTGGGCACACACATTCCATCTGTGGATTTTTTTGACATTGTTCTTAACTTTGCCTCTTAAAATTAACTACTTTGGGGCTAGAAATGTAGGTTGGTGCCTGTCTAGCATGTACAAGGCCCTAGGTTAGGTTAGACCCCCGGTTTGGTTAGCACTGCAAAACCAAACAAAAGGATCTACAAATAAATGCCTTTATGCTAGCTATAAACATTTGTATAGATTGTTTTATTAAATAAGCTTCTTGATTAATGAGGCCAGAGAGAAAATACTTGTGATGACTGTTTGGTCTCAGTTTACCCTTTTTGGGGGGTGGGGGTGGAGTAGGCTAACCGAAAGGGTATTAAAGGAAAAATTACTTCTTTTGAGACTTGAATTCCAGAATATTTCCTATAGTGTATTTTCTTTCTTCTTTTTTCCTTTTTCTTCTTTGAGTGCATTTGCTTAATTTGGATCATTCTGTTTTGTAGGAAGAAAAGATTTAACTCTTCAGTTATGTTTCATAGTTTATTTTAAAAATTCATTAATGGTTAAGAGCCTGGCTGCTCTTCCAGAGTACCCTGCTTCAACTCCCAGTACCCACTTGGCAGCTCACCACTAACTGTAACTTTAGTTCCAGGAGGCCCAACACATGCAGGTAAAATATCAATTCATGTAAAATAAAAATAAATCATTAAAAATCACTTAAAGAACAAAAAATACATTAGCTAAATCTGGTTAAAACAGAACATTACCCATCCAGAATGATAAATTTGACTAAGCTTGGAAAAAAATTAACTTATGTGACACATGACTTATTATTCTTTCTGTCACAGAATCCATCTTGTCGCCTGCTCTGATAGTGAGCTCATCTGCCATACATACATACATGTCTCAGAATACTAAGATTCTGATCCAATATAGGTTCTACAGACACCAGCCTTGTATATTGAAACCATTATGTAAATTCACAGCTTTGAATCAGTTTGGATTGTCGTGGTAATTGTTTCAATTAAAAAAGAAAAAAAGATACTGTGTATGTAGGAAAAAATTGTGGTCATTCTACAGGTCAGGTTCCAGGCTGTTCATTCTGTCACAGGTGGAGAGAGGCTGGCTTTCAGCTGTCTACTAAACAGAAGAGAGTAGCAATGTGTGGGGAACAGTGGACAGCTTCAACTCCCAGGGAGAGACAACTCCTTCCCAATCATTTCCTTAGCTTTTGATTTGACTCTGTCAACCATCACCAAATTTGATGGCATCATCTTGATAAACTCAGTAGAAGGTAAAAATACCCAGGTGGAACATATCAGCGACATATCCCATCGTTGGGAGTCGCTGTTCTTTATCTGTGCGTGTCAGGTCCAGTAGAATAAGGAATTTGTAGCAGAACATAAGTTTTCTCTCCTTTCTCTGGAAAGCTCTTTGAGGGTGAGGGGACTGCAGCAGGTAGAGTTATTGAAACAGAATCTCAGATAGTTCTGACTACTCTTGGACTCACTGTGTGGTCAGGGCTGACCTTGAACACCTGATGGCCCTGCCTCCATCCCTCAGGTGCTGGGATTCCGTGTGAGCACGTGCATCACACTGACGATGGAAACTTGTTTGTTAGTATCCAAGTCTGCAGTGCTTTACATTGCAGAGTAAGGGGCTGTGGTAACATGGCCCTGTTTGAGATGAAAAGATCCATAAAGCCCTTCTCTGCAAGGTAACGGCCTCAGTGTCCCACATTTGTTACTGATTTCAGGCCTGTCTGATTGTGAGCACACCAGTGGCACACATTAGTCTTTGCTGGACACAGGAATTGCTGTGGAGATGGTGATGGTGACGAGGAAGAAGAAGATAAAGAAGAGGACAGTGCAGACCACATGACTGCCAGATAATGGGACATTCAGTATTGTGAATTGCTAAGGAGTGCTTAGCACTCCTTTACAGAGGAGCCACGAGAGTGTATTACCTCTGCTGCCCCTCATAATTAGTTGTAAGCTATGTATGGTCAGAACTGGTAGAGTAAAGAAAGGATAGGGTTGTCCACAGACCAGGCAGATGAATTGGTAGTCTTTCTTTTAGAGGTTGTATCCCAGGGGAGGAGGTGGACTCTGTGGGAACAGATCTTTGGACCTCACTTAAGACGTTGATATGCTTGTGAGCATGTACCTTAATTTTGGAGCTCTTGTGGAAGGGACAGGAAGGAGAAAGGCAGAGGTGAGTGAGTATGATGTAATTGCTACCTGGAGAGCTGAGCTACTGGTGCTGCATTCAACAGGACTACAACATGGACATTACGAATTTTAGGACTATTCCAAAACTGTATTAAAATTTGAGGCAGGTCTTATAGTCATCTGCTGAGTGGCGAGATTACAACTCTCTGAGCCACACCACTGCACCCAGAGAGAGCTACAGGTTTTTGTGTAGAGATTTATGCTGCTGCTTTTCTGTAACAAACAAGGGCTATGAAGAAAATGATTAGCCATAGTGGGAAGAGTGTCTTTGGAGATGACAAATGTGAGGTGGATGCTGCCTAAGTGCCGTAGCGGAGTCAGCTGTCATCTTGGACCCTGATGCACATTGGTGCATGCCGTCAGGGCAATTCTGATACCATCATAGATCCATGTTTCTTCTCGTTCTGAAATGGCTTTTGTGACTCCATTTTATGTCTTGGCTTTTAATGTGTATGGAGGTGAAATAAAGGGCTCTGCCTAAGTTGTCAGGAAGCCGTTGTTCTTACAGAAGCACATCCCGAAGGGCGGGTGGGCGGGCGGGCGGGGAGAGGACGCGGTGATTGGCTTTTGCACCTGTAGGCATTAGTATCCCACTTCCCAGATTTGGTAACCGGGAAACTTTTACTTCTTGGTAAATAATTGTCTCTTAACAGGCATTTTAAAAAGCAGCCTTTTACCCTCCAGCTGATGTGAATGTCAAAAATAATTGCTCCCACACTGCCGTGTCCGGTGTGGCAGAGGACAGTGCTCTGCTCTTCTTTCTGAAGAAAATATTTGGTTTACTTCATCCTATATTTGATTGGCTGCCTTGGTTTTCTTTCCAGGCAAGAAATACTTGATAGTAAATTATCTATAGGTGACTAGTGACTAGAATAGTTTTCATCCTTTTTCATGTTGTGGTGAAAAGACTATTGTAGTAACATGTTTAAGATGGTGTTTTCAAATATCTAGTTCCTCAAAGAATACTTACTGAAAATGAAGTAACTTGTGGCAAAGCTGTTTCTCTTTCCAAAGAACTTGAACCTAAAAGGTTTTTGAGTTGCCTTAAAGTGTGTGTCCCCCCTCTCTCCGTCGTCCCAGGGCTAAGGATGCAGGCAAGCACCACATACCTGTTTTGATGTGTAATCGTGTTTGGTTTGTCGAGACAGGGTTTCTCTGTGTAGCCCTGGCTGTCCTGGAACTCACTCTGTAGACCAGGCTGGTCTCACACTCAGAGCTCCGCCTGTCTCTGCCTCCCAAGTGCTGGGATTAAAGGTGTGCGCCACCACTGTCCAGCTTGGTGTGTGACCTTTAGTGACGTAATTCTGTGATCTGGTTTCTCCGTCTGGCTGTGGGCAGATCTGCAGAGCTTCCTTTCCCTGAACAGAGTCATGGAGACTTTTCATGAGGTTTCTGTAGATGCTCAGAAGCACGTACAAAAAGAACCATTACCTTAATGATATCTATAATTTCATATTTATTACCCAGAGAAAGGTTTTGTTTTCACTATTAAAAGGTACTTGCTTTGTCATCGATATGTTTATATATTCATTTACCTAGCTATTTATTTATGCAGTGGTCTTATAAAGACTTATCTTTTGCTAATTTTTTTTTAAACCTTCCTTTTTCTTTTAAAGACTGTGTGTATATCGAGAGTCGGCGGCCAAACACACCGTATTTCATCTGCAGCATCCAAGACTTCAAACTGGTAAGCATGTTCTGCATCCTCCCCTTCTCCCCCTTCCCCCTTCTCCCCCCTCCTCTTGTCTCTTCCCCCTCTCTTTATTTAGCTCCTCAGGCTGTCACTTTTGATTGCTTCTCCTGCACTCCTGGTGTGACAACCAGTGTGGGCCAGTGCTACCTGCCTCTGGGCTGTGCACCGAAATAATGTAGCTTGTTTTGTCCACTGTGGTAACGCTTTTCTGCTGTGAAACAGGGTGTCTCTGAAGTCTTTACCTGTTAGTAGCTGTTGTGACAGTTTCAGAGAGATCCTCTTTAGCTTCTGAAGTGCTTTCTTTTCTTTCAGCTGTTCTTAAGAGCCTGAAACAACTTTAGTGTTTAATCAGTAGAAAATGTAAGCCAGATACTGGTTTCTGGGGGCACTGGAGTTCTGCTATGATGGTAGGTATGGACTGTATATCTTGTCCAGTTTTAAGTGTCTCCCAGGAGCAGAATTTAGGAGAAGGGAGTTTAGCTTAGGATTAAGGCTGTCTTGATGGTGCTCCTGACAAAATCTTTGCTTTTAGACAGTGGGCTTTTAGACACACTTTGGGTTCAGAATAAATCCCTGGGTATTTGTAAAACAAACACGCTCAGGCCGTGTGAGGTGACACATACATTCAATGCCAGTGCAGGTGATTGGATCTCTGGGAGTTCCAGGACAATCATTGCTTCACATAGACCCCTCCCCTCCCCCTCCTTTTTTCCCTGGATCAGTATTGTGTAAATGTGTGTACCTCTTCTTCAAAGTTAATATTCTGATTTTTTTCAAAGATTTCTCTTATGAGCAACACGTTTAAATGTCACTATTAATGTGTCTGCCTCACACAGCTACTGTGTAAGATAGCGTTGAAGCGGCATCCTGGTGAGCCACCCGTCTGAAAGGTTTTGATCTTAGAGTGGGATTCCTTTCCTTCAAGACGGTGACGCACAGCCTACAGCGCAGAGCAGTCCTAAGCCTGCAGCTTGCTAGACTCTGTTACATTGGGACCTGTGCATGCCTCCTTTCCCAAACACGTCATTACCTGAGAGGGTTTCTCATGCACATGTTTGATATTTCACCTCAGAGAATCAAGACCGTGAAGCGGGTCAGCTGGGCCTTTCTTTGTAAGACTGCATACAAGTTCCCTGTCTCTTGTGCAAAGTGGCCTTGCAGCTTCGTGTTTTAAATCAAATGGTTTCTATTTAGTATTCTTCCCAATACAAATTTTTACCATTTTTGGAAATGTTTGTTCTTTATTATATTTTTCTTTACAAAGATTTTTTTTTTTACAGATGCTGCCTAATCCCTGAACTTTGGGAGGTGGCCTTGTTTCCAGAAGAGTTTTATTTTGGTAGTGGTGGCAGCTGCTGGTCTTTCTGTGTTTGCTATCTGTGTATGTGACTTTGTTGAAACACGCTCCAGTTCACCGTGGAGAATATATAGCTATGAAATAAAATTATAAAGAATTTTCTTGCCGGGCGGTGGTGGCGCACGCCTTTAATCCCAGCACTCGGGAGGCAGAGGCAGGCAGATTTCTGAGTTCGAGGCCAGCCAGGGCTACACAGAGAAACCCTGTCTCGAAAAACCAAACAAAAAACCAAACAAAACCCCCCCAAAACAAAAAGAATTTTCTTTTAGAGTTATATCAGATTCTCTCTCTCTCCCTCCCTCCCTCCCTCTCTCTCTCTCCCTCCCTCCCTCTCTCTCTGTCCCTCCCTCCCTCCCTCCCTCCCTCCCTCCCTCCCTCCCTCCCTCCTCCTCTCCCTCCCCTTCCCTCCCTCTCTCTCTCTCTTTCTGTGCGTGTGTGTGTGTGTGTGTGTGTGTGTGTGTGTGTGTGTGTGCAAGCGCGTGCTCACGTTTTCACCTTCATGTTTGAACAGCATCTCTTACAGAAACGTTGGTTACAGGGTGGTAGAGGCTGCTCTGGGCAGAGGTTCCCGCAGAGGCACGGTAACTGTCTGGGGTGTTAACAGCGTCCAAGCTGAAGCTTCTGCAGTACTTATTAAAGCATTAATGCTGACTTCAAAAGCACCTGGGACACACATAGGGGGCAGCGTGCTTCCGTTCCTTTTAAACCCACAGAGTCTTTCTTGTGTTTCTCTTTGAGATTCCCTATTCAGTGTATTGTAAGAATGTTATAGATGATGAGATATTTGCTCCTGGGAGAAATATAGTTTTCCTCCTTCCTCAGTTCAGTGTGCTTCTTAGGAAAAGATTGTAAGAGGTGAGTACAATCATGACTCCTTCCTCTGGCTTACCCAGGCTATAAGGGACATGGACAAGCTGTGGAAATCTGCCTTTTTTCTTTCTTAGGAGAGTTTTAAAAAGAAGAGATTGCAGTTGATTTTACTCATAGCAAACAACATTGCAAAACAGAGCAATGGAAAATAGCTTTAAAAATACTTAGCTTTGAGGTATTGCATGACGCAATGTTTTTCTCCTTTGGTTTGGGGTTGGTTATTCTAAGAGTGTGCTCCCTCAGCATAACAGTGCCTGTACTGTGGTAGGGTTTGGAGTATAAGTAAGGTGTGTACTGAGACTGTAGGAGTACTGTGTGATACTCGTATGGTAGTACTGCTGAAGACAGTAAAGCCAGGGAATTGAGACCTGAGGTTAGAGCTGGGTACTAGTCAGTGAGACCAGAATAATTGTGTTTTGGAATCTGAAAGCCTTGGGTAGTGTTTCTTGAGCTAGTTCACTGTGTGAAGGAAAGAGTGTTTGGACTTTATGTGGAGACCTGGGTTGTTTTCTAGGATTTGCTTTGGTGTTTCTCCAGAGTCTGTGGTTTAGAGCATGCCAGGCTATGTAAATAGCCTTTCCCTTCATTCTCAGAAATGTTCAAATCTGTGTAACTTTTGTGGTCATCTTGTCTATGGGGTGAGCTCTGTGGCCTCTGCTTTAGCAAATGTTACATCATTAGAACACACAAGGCTCTGCCATTCACACTGCCAGGTAAATTGACAGCCCACACTCTGACACGGCTAGACGGAGACCATGGTGCTGCGGTAGGTTCATACCTGAGCCAGGTCTTTGAGGGTTAGGGCTCCTTCCCCTCTTCCTCCTCTCCATTGTGTTTGTTTTGAGAACAAACATAGGAAATTATTAAAGAAAAGCAAGAACTCCCAAGAATGAAGAGTAGGAGGGGCTCCAAGGGAGAAATACTCAAAGGAAGCATTATCAGAGGAAGTAAATTATGTATTCTGTTGGGAAGCATTGATTATTTTATGCTATATTCGTATAATTAACTTATTTCCAAGCCAAGAAAAGTAGTTTTGTTTAAGTATTGAATTAGAATTGTTCATGGAAGAAGCAGACAGAGAGGTGGAGTGGACAGCATGTGCTGACTTAGAGGCAGAAGGAAAGACAATCAGTTAAGTAAAGATGCTCTGCGCTGTAGTTTTCAGAACAGATTTTAAGCAGTGAATTCTTCCTTGCAGTACTGATGATGGTGACAGGACTGTAGGCCTTTGTTGTCCTGGCCTGAAAATATGAATTTTTCTGTAAGAATTTGGAATTGGGGAAACTGAGGCACTATGCTAGTCAGCAGAGGGCAGAGCTGAAAGGGTGAATTGGGAATTGCATTTATGATGGCAGAGTTGGAGCCAGCATGAGCAAGTCAGCCTGCATGAGCAGAGGAGAACAGAAGACAGAGGATGCTGGTGCAGCTACTTGCTTCCTCCACGTCCTCCCAAGACTCACTCCTTTCCACCAGCTTCTAGATTATTCTGCTCTTCTGGAAAGGATTGGCCCACTTGGGCTAGATTGAATAGACCAAAAAGACCTTCTGTTGCCCAACCAGAGAGTTCCAAGGTCACTTTATGTGGTCTACATTGATGGTTTTATTTGTGATCATCAAGGTGTACTTTCTCCTAGAATGCAGTTGGAAACATTCTCCATCAGCCCTTCCACTAGCATTTGTTGAGAACTTGTTCTGTGTTCTTTGTTGAGCCCAACCAAGGGCACTGAAGAAGTACAAAATACTGTTTCTTCCTTCAGCAACCTTACATTCTAATTGTAGAATTTTAGTGTTACTGATCATCAGCCATTTTTGGAGAACACCAGATAGGATTGGTAGAGAGGAAGACATAACTTTTTTGTTCTGAAAGGAACACTTGTTTTTAGTAAAAATATTACTATTCTATAATCTCAAGTCTTAAGTATAAGTGAAATAATTTCTACCTAGAAGTAATTGTGGATTCTGAGAAAGTCAGCAGTGCATTGCTGATGTGTGTTGTGACTCATCACTCGGCACCAGGGAGTTCCTGTCGCACAGTCGACCAGTTGTTTGTTTATACCTAGAGTGGTACTCAGAGGCGCTCTGTTAATTCTGATGGGAGTGCTGAGTGAGCTCTTGTTGCCATCATCTGTATTTTAGAAAAAAGGGTGGTGTGGGTTTCCGAAGATTGGGTAAGATAGGATTATTTATACCCAATTGATGTTTCCGGGAAGGATTTATAATTATTGCGGAGAGTACTTTAGGTTACATTGATTCATTATAAAACTGGAAAACTCATTTTTAAGATTAAACCTTGTCTAAATATGCCTTAACATCATTAACAGCATTCCAGTGACTTGTTCGTTGAGTGACCTGAACTGTGGATGGAGGAGCATGCTGCTGCATTTTCTGTCTACCAGGCAGCAGCCATTCTCATGGCTCTGACTATGGAACAAGCAAAGACTTCAAGCTGCTAGTTCCTTAGATCACTTCACACCCTGCGGTGTATTTTCTTGTTATGTCTGAGCTGCTTAGGGGGCATGGTTGAAATTTCTCTTTGAGCTCTAGTACCCAGAAGCCACTCCAAAAATTTGTTGTTGCCCATAGTTTTTTATTTCCCAGTCTCATGACAGTACAGCAGAAGAGAGCTGCAGCCAAGGTTCGTATCAGTGAATTATCAGACTTAGGTACTGTGTACAGCTGCTTGAATCTTACTTGGCTGTTTGATTGTAGCATAGAATATACAATGGTCACTCATTTTAGTGGTAGGTCAGTATCAAATTAGAGCCTTCTTTTCAGTGAGATGGGGTGGGACCAGAAATCTTTATCCACTTGAGCTTGTGTAATTAAGAAATTGGGGTGTGTTAGTCTGGGGCTGAGATGAGTGTTGGCAGACTGAGTCGGTTGGTATTTTGACTTTTGACGTTACGTTTTCTGATTCTCCTGTCTGTTCCACTCGTTGCTACCTTTAGTGATCATAGTTGGGATGGATACATACCTTGCTTGTGACCTTGCAGTAGGTCATATTTAAATGGAAAATCACGAATACAAATTGTCTAGGAGAGGGTCTGCCCCTCAAATGCTGGTGTTTCTGACATTATTTTTCTCCTTATGTTGGGATTAGTTTTCCTTATTTGTTTTAAAAAAATTGTTGTATAGTACTTCTCCACAGGTAAAGACATGTAAAGGAAAGTAATTGGTGCCAGACTTCCTCTAGAGGCCATGCCTTTTTAATAAAGGTACCTGCCCTTGCTGTTTACATTTTTTAAAAGGTCCTTAGAGATTGGGATTATGATTATATACTAATACCAAGATGTACAGGGCTCTAGTTTGTACATGCAGTTTGTAGTCAAGAGATGTGAGCTGGAATGGAATTCTCTTGTGTGGAGTTGGGTGAACTTAGTCAAGGACTGCTGGCTGGAGTGTGGATGTCAATTTAGAAATGGACAGAGAAGTATCTCCCTAAGTAGAAATCAAAATGAAGCGTTGGGAGTAAGTCTCAGGCTCACACATTTCCTTGCCCCCGAGGTCTGTTTTCACTGCCAGCAGTGTGCAGGACAGTCTATTTGGAGCTAGAGCTTTAATGGTGCATAATTACTTCGAAGCTGGATAATTCATTTTCTCCTAATTTAGTTGGATTTTAGGACTCTCAAGAAGTAATTGAAGTTTTGCTTAATTGTATGTATTTCTTTAAAATATTTACCTCTAAATATAATTTACTGAACATGTTATCTACGTGAAAATTTTCAGCGTGGAAAACTGCATATTCTAGTTGTTCTCAAAGGGTTTATAAAGTTCAAAGCAATGATATTTTGAGAAGTCTACTGTATAAGAATATTGCTGAAGCCTTGTTCAAACATGATTCCTTATAACTGGAAATTTACAATTTGTATGTATATTTGGATATTTGTATTAATAATCAACTCATGCTGTCAGAAAAAATTACTGAGAAAATGAGAGAGGCTCAGATACCATCTGTGCTTTCTGAATGATATGAACAATAATTTGTCTTTAAGAGACTGGCTTTCCTTACATGCTTAGAATGTTATAATTGCTTGAACTGTTTATATATTTAAAACAGATAATGTCAAGTGTTGAGAATTGCTCTGGTAGGTTTTTAAAAGTTGAAACTCATAATTCGAATGGAGGATTTGATGTTTGAATTTGATTTCTGGTTAATTGAATTCCTGACAGAAGAGATTTAACTATATATTCTGTTTTACTTTTTGTTTATTGTGAAAAAATGCTGACTGCACTATATACCGGACTGAATTATACACAACCGCATGTTCTACTTGGACTTTACTGTGCCCTGTAGTCACGGAGGTTATGGCTCCTAATGCCATCTATTGAGGTGTGGCAGGAAGGAGAGATTCCACTGAGAATGGGTTTAAAAACAAACAAACAAACAAACAAACAAACTACATGTAGTAAGGCACTAACAATGATGTAATAGTAAAGCTTGCTTGATTAATTCTTAAATAACTGTATACAACAGGTTCTTATAAGTATGTGAATCCTGTGGAATTTGTTTTAAAGATCATTTAGCACCACATGAAGTTGGAGAAGTTGGGCCTTTATATGTATGCCATGTGCGCTTGACTACTTGAAGGGTGCAGTGTGGCGCTGCTGTCTGAGGAGTCTCCTGTGCTTAGGGACAGTGCTGGCTTTCAGAAGTTGCTCTTTCTCTTTCTGCTGGTTTGACTGTTTTTAGGGTTTCTTTTTAAAAATAATTCTAGTACTTGCTAAGCTGATTTGTGGGGGGTCGTATTGAGACAGAGTTTCTCTGTTTAACCTTGACTGTCCTGGAACTTGAATATGTAGACCAGGCTGGCCTCAAACTCACAGAGATGCCCCTGCATCTGTCTCCCAAATATTGGGATTAAAGGCGTGCACCACCATGTGGCTGCTGAGCTGATTTTTTTGTTGTTGCTGGAAGAGATGGCTTCCTTGAACTTGATAGGGGTTGCCTGTTAGTTAACTCTCCCCTGTGGAAGATTTTGAGGAAACTAAAACTCCTTTCAATACACTCTGTTTTCCTTCCTGTTTTAAGCTGTTGTCTATCCTTCAGCTTTACAGAATTAGATGAGGAACTCCCAGGAGGTGGCAGGACTTCTCTTTCCACCTTAACAACTAGTAAGTGTACACCTCATGCTTCCAGCATCTCTCCACAGAAGCTCTTCTGAAAGCTCAGTGTGTCTGTCTGCTCCCGGTTCTCTCCTGTGTGTCTGATACCGTGGGATGTTGCCTTTACGATGAGCCAAGCATGCACTACTGTTCCTGTGCTTCGGCATGGTTTTACATCTTAACTTGGTTATTCTGAGGGGCACACACCATACTCTTGAGATGGACCCAGGTTAAAATACAGAGCCAGAAGGCCATACAGGTGTCGGATACTGAAATAAAAAAGCAGCTTTGACTAATGTGGAAAGGTTAACTCCACTTTGGGAACAAATTTTCAGTGGCTTTCTGCTCTTTACGCATCCTTGCAGACACCTGCTTGTGTGCTGAGTGCCCCTAGTAACCAGGATGGAGGTGTTGGGCACCTTAACTTAAAACTGTTTTCTCTTTTAGGTCCACAACTCCCAGGCCTGTTGCAGATCTCCAGCTCCTGCTTTGTGTGACCCCCCAGCATGCTCTCTGCCGGTGGCATCACAGCCACCACAGCACCTTTCTGAAGCCGGGAGAGGGCCTGTAGGGGTAAGGAGAATCCCGTTTTTAAAAGCTTATCAGTATTTTATATCCCTTAGGGTATAAAATAGGATATTACCTCCCTTCCCAGAGCCCCTTTAAAAATGTGCTGTATGCTATGTGTTTTAAAAGAGTAATAAGTACACGCACAGAGGAAGCACAATACGGGACTTGCCTTACCCCTCTAGGACAGTTCCAGAAGTTAGGGGGTTGGTGAAGGGTATTTTGGCACCAGCAGAGAGCATGCTGGGCTGCTGCAAGGAGCAGGAGCTGGCAATCAGCAGCGAGTATGGATGTTGGCAACTGAGATGGGGGAAAAGGGGGTAAGTTTAAGTCCAAGCATGGAATGTGTCTTTCCCAAGGCTCATTTGGGACTCCAGGCCCACAAATCTAAACTTTATGGCCACTGCCCTCTTCAGGGGCACCTTGTAGAAGGCCGTTCAGAAACAGTGAGGCTTTTTCTTTAGTCCTAGTCAAAAAGCCCTGGAGTGGCTGGGACTGCGAATGGTGCTCCCTCTCCTGGCTACGCCTCTGTGACAGGATGAGCAGAGTAGATGCTTGAGATGCAGCAGGGTGCAGTGGTGGTGCCCAGGAGGGCTTTTCTAAGTGTTGTAGGTTCCCATTTGTGGACAGTGTGCACACTTGGTTTCCTTCCTCTTCCCTTTTGGAGGACTTTGATAGTAACTTTTCTAGAAGACAGGTGTTTATTGCTTTGACTAGAACACCCAAGACTATCACTAAAGAAGCCCAATTACACTGAACTAGAAAATAGTGCAGGAGGGTAGCCATCTCACATATACATGGGCAGTACCAGGTACTGTCAATATATGATCAGTTATTTAGGCACAGTACGGGGTTTCTGTCCTGTCACTAAGAAAAGAGTTCTCTGTGCAGCTTATAGCATTCAGACATGTTTTGTAAGGAGGATTAGAATCCAGGAGCTGTACACTTTTGACATGTCAATATGATACAGGTAGACACAATGTGCATGCATCCTAAAATCAGTGTCGAGAATGTGCTGTGAGAAGATACAGGGTATGGCAAAGAGCACATGTAAGTGGTGCTGGGGTAGAGATGAAGGTGTGAGATAGGGCTGAGATCTCAGAAAATCTGAGGCTGCATTAGGTAAGATTTTGATGGCCTGGGCAGGGGAGAGCTTTTCTTCTGAAGGCTTAGAGACGAATCCAGCTGAGCTCTTAGAAGCCATTATTTCAAAAGATTCACTTGGTAAGGATATGCAGCGTATAAAAGGGAATCTTGCTGTTATAATAAGCTGGATGTGGCGGCCCATGCTTGAGGTCTCAGTATGGGGAGGCTGAAACAGGATGGTTTTGAGTGAGGCCATGGTGTAAGACTTGTTTAACACTCCTCTGTCCCCACCTCTCGAGTGTAACAGAACCAGGAGGAATGCTTAAAGCAACACTGCCAGGGATGGTTGCAGAAATCACTAGGGAATCAGACCCACCAAAAAAGGATTCATATAGAAGCCTTGGATTTCTTGTGATAATGAGCACACACAGTGGAAAGTAGGACCTGCTATAGTGGTTAAATCCTCAGAGCCAGAGAATTTACATCTTAAAGGAAGAAAATCAATGGTGTTCTGACTGCTTACTTGTAAAACTTCAGTCTTAGACATTGTTCTTTTATATATCTGAGAAATAATGGCATAATTTAGGCTGATTTATGTATTTGTTCTAGTCAATGTGACGTTAGGTTAGACACTTTTATTTACTGTGGTTCTCATCAGGATATGCTGAATGGATTTGAAATCTGCCCATTTTACACTGAGTTTTAGTAAACTTTCTATATTAGCCTTAGTGATGATCAGTATTGCCGTTTCTCTGCATCCACTGAGGATTTAAATAAATTCATTATTAGTGGAGTCCTTGGATGACTTTATCAGTGGAGATTGGAGAAGAGTCAATAACATGATGATCGGCCTTTCTTAGTCAGATGCTGCTGCATAAGGCTAATTGTATTGATTGTTCTTTAATGGTGTTCTGTGCTGCCAAAGTCATTCTTGCTGGATCCAGTTGGCAGACCCCCGTCCTCATGTGGAGCCCCTATAAATTTTGCAGGCACACAGATCTAGTATACTGTAATGAGAGAGCTGCTAAGAGAGAAAATTGGTCACAGGGTTGCAGACAAAGTGGTCAATGTTCCTTCTCATGATGCACCAGACATCTTTGCTAACAGTCTATTTTTGTTATTTAGTTTTATAGGGTAACATTCATTGCACTGTAGTGTGGCTTTCTCTGCATATGCAGCAAGAAACTGATGCACTGCAGCAGAGTGGGGGTTTGCAGTCCCCTGTTCAGTGAGGGGCCTCTCAGGCCACAGCACAGCTCCTTTGTGGTGGGTTGTTGTTTCCCACTAACCCCATGCTACTTTCCTTGACCTCTTAGGGATGTTCTGACAGACATGCTACTGTATCTGTTGCTGTGAGAAAACACTCCAAATACAGCATTGTACGGAAGGCTCACGTGAGAGTGTTGTTCATTGTAGTTGGAAAGTCATGACGACAGGAGCTTGAGGCATCTGGCTTCCTAGCATCCATGGTCAGGAGCAGCGAGTAGTGAATACCATGCCCAGCCAGCTTTCCTATTTCTGCAATCTGGGACTGGAGCCCATGGAATGCTGCTGCCTACATTCAGGGTTCTCTTCTTATTTCAGTTATCCTAATCTAGGTAATCACTCACAGATATCCCAGAGGCCTGTGTCCTGTCCTTCAGATTGACAATCAACATTAACGGTTACAGGTGTTCACATGCTCCTGTACACCGTTGTTGTTGTTGTTGAGACTAGGTCTCCTTGGATTGCCCAGGCTGTTGCTTACCTCTTGAGCTCAAGTCATCCTCCTTCCTCAGCCTCCCAGTTAGCTTTGACTAGAGGCACACATACCCACATGCCAAGCTCACTATTTATTTTTTTTTAAAGGTGACATATTATTTTTATTTGTGTGTATATACATGAGTGTATATATGTGCACAGAGGGTGTCCGGGGCTCTGAAGGTTGAGTTACAGATGATATGCCTACTGTGGGTGCTGGGATCTGAACTCCAGTCATTTTTTTAAGAATAATCTCTTTTAACCCTGCACCATCTCTCCAGTCCAAGAGCCAAGAATGTTCTGCTTGCTGTCTGACCTTTGGTGGTTCTGTTAAAGCTGTGTCTGGGTCATTGTCTCTAGCACTAGTTCTTTTCAGGTGTGTTACAGCCTGCTCAGCCTGGAAATCGTTAAATAGTGGTACTCATAGCATGTTGATTTCTTAGATTGACTTCTTGTTGTTAGCAATATGGATCAGTCTACTTTAATCCTTTATTTTTGTTACCTGTTTAATGTAAACTGGGAATTTGTTGATTTCCCATTTTCAAAGCAATGGAAATAGATTTTACTTGACTCTTTAGAGACAGTGTTTAAAGAAGGCTTGTGGAAATCATAAGGGAGATTTCTTGGGACAGCTTTCTGTTGGTTGATGGTTACAAAGCTGTATAGGTGACAAAAACTCTTCTTAAATTTTTTGTTTAATGAATTCAGTAGGATTTCTGGAAGCATTTTTAGAGTTGTGCTTCATAGAAATGGGTTCTCTGGCCGGGGTGGTGGTGGTAATACACGCCTTTAATCCCAGCACCCCCAGAGGCAAAAGCAGGCAGATCTCAGACCAGCCAGGGCTACACAGAGAAACCCTGTCTCAAAGAAAACAAAACAAACAACAAAAACAAAGGAAATAGGATTCTGGCCAGTTGTGGAAGCGTTGTATGTTGTCAGTCCTTTTGAGCCTGAGTGCTCCCCCCACAGCTCTGGGATATGTTTTCTTGCAGGTTTATAGATGGTAAGCTCAGTTTGCAGCTCTGTGAAATGCAGGAAAGAGCCTGATTCTTTGACCTCATCTTCTCCTTTCTTACCTTGCTGTGCTGGGTTCTGGGCCCCTCTTCCTCTGCGGGGGATGATCCTCCCTCAGAATCCTTCTTCAGTCCTGCTTGCCATCCCTGCCTTGTCCTCTGCTCAGCTGCTGCATCTTAGTGCTCTCTGGTGGGAGCCATGGGGTGGGGTTACTTGTGGTTTTCATTTGAAATGATTCCCCCATAGCAGTTAAATCACACCTTTCACTCTTGGTGCTGTAGTATTGACTCAGTCTTGCTGGTAGTGCTTTGTTCTGTAATCACGTGACTTAATTTCTTTGAGCCTCAGTTTGTTCATTTGTGAAACTGCAGCAGCAGCAGTGATGATGGTGATGATGATGGTGGTGAAGAATTCAGTAGTCCTAGAGTCAGCCTCAGAGCGCCCCAAAAGGTTCTGGGAATGTGGGTTGATAACCAGCCAACTGAGTGAAGTACAACCATGAGCATATGACAGCTAGGAGAAAACCATTGTTCCGAGAGGGCTGTGGGTATACATTCTGTAATGGGGGCTTGCCGAGCAGGCTAGGCCCTGGTTCTAAGTCTCTCCCAGGCCTGCCACAGGAATTGCTGGTTTGCTTCCACTGACTTCCCCAACATTTAAAGTAATCTTTGTGCTTACTGTGAAGGGCAATTTATAAGTTAATTTCAAATCAAACTTCAAAATTAAAAGAACCCTCAGAACCAACATTAATTCAGTTAGGGTGGCTGGTATTTATTTCTGAAGTAAATAGTTGCCTGTGATAACTGGATGGCTTTAGCTCAAGCTGTTGGAAGCATGTCCATGTCATGTGCCAACGACACTGTTCCCATGGTGGGCTCTGTTGCTCTTTATTTTTACCACTGTGACTGTGTTCATTTGTATGAAGTGATTTGGCCTTTGCCTGACACAGTGTGCTGCTGCATGGTCAGCTGCACTAGCTAGCGTTTGACTGCTACCGTGTGTAAGCTTTATTCTCCAACCTCCCCTCCCCTCTCCCCCTCCCCCTTTTTGGTGAAATAGGGTCTCTCTCTGGCTGTCTTAGAACTCACTGTATAAACCAGGCTAGCCTCAAATTCACAGAGCTCTGCTGCCTTTGCCTCCCAAGTACTGGGATCAAAGGCTTGTACCACCAAGCTCAGCTGTGTAAGGCTTATTTATAGTCAGATTCCTGTATGTTTCTTTCTTTGTTTTTTAATTGAGACAAGTTCTCACTATGTTGCTCTCGCTGTATAAACCAGGCTGGCCTCAAACTCACAGAGATCCATCTGTCTCTGCCTGCCTCCTGAGTGCTGGGAATAAAAGGTGTGTGCCAATATGCCAAGCTATAATCACTTTTTTGTTTGTTTGTTTGTTTGTTTGTTTGTTTTGCTTTTCAAGACAGGGTTTCCCAGTGGAGCACTGGCTGTCCTGGAACTTGATTTATGGAGCAGGCTGTCCTCGAACTCAGAGATCCACCTGCCTCTGCCTCCTGAGTGCTAAGATTAAAGGTGTGCACCACCAGTGCCCAGCTTATAATCAAATTCTTAATAGCTGTGAACTTTATTGAGTTGATCACTCCAAAATATTAATTTGTTGAATGTTTATAATTTAAAATTCACTGTATAGTGACAGCAGTTCCTTCGTCCCACCTCAGATACTGAGCGTTGGTTGTCCCTGACAGAAGGTGACTTGGTTGCTTCACACTGTCTCCTTGGCTGGGTCGGGAGAGGCTTGCACT
This sequence comes from Mus caroli, assembly GCF_978045245.1. Classification (NCBI taxonomy): domain Eukaryota; kingdom Metazoa; phylum Chordata; class Mammalia; order Rodentia; family Muridae; genus Mus; species Mus caroli. The sequence continues at coordinate 5,875,518 of NW_028227261.1, read as the reverse complement.
TTATGTTTATAATTTTGGTTGCTGAGAAATTGAGTTGCGTGTCTGTTCTACTTATAAGCTACAATAAAGAAAGCACCCTGTTTTGTTTTACATAATAAGGTTTTGGGTTTGTTTTTTATCTGGTGCTATAACTTGTTTCCATTTTGATGGTCAGTCTTAATGTGCACAAATGCGTTACGAAGTAGCTGGGACTGGGCGTGGTAGCACACACGCCTTTAATCCCAGCACTCGGGAGGCAGAGGCAGTCGGATTACTGAGTTCGAGACCATCCTGGTCTACAAAGTGAGTTCCAGGACAGCCAGGGCTACACAGAGAAACCCTGTCTCGAAAAACAACAAAAACACAAACAAACAAACAAACAAAACCCAAATATCTGGGAATGTACGAAGTGCATAATTAAAACATTTATAAGAGAAATAGGAAACAGGTGGTCCTTGACAGACATATTTAATCTGTAGAAATTGAAGCAGTATTATGGTTACAGTGGCTCAAGTAAGAAGACACAATGCAGGAGACCAAAGGAGTCTATAGAGAAGGATGAAAAATGGCTGAGAATTCTAGGCTACTGTTTTTGAGAAATTGTGTGTCAGGAAGGTGCTGTGCTTAAATTCTTGATGTTTTCACTGAGCTGTGAGGCTGAAGATCAAACATCCTCCCTCTGCTGAGAACAGAAATCAATGTAGACTCTGTCCGGGCTGCGCTGTTAGTCAGGGCGCCCAGGAGGGTCGCTTCATTTCGTGGGGTTTGCCTGGGCTGGTGATTTGTCCATGGGAGAGGGAGGTTTTTGAGGTGCTTTGTATTAAAATCAGCTAGAGAATCCTTTTGGACAATTCCCTTCCACTCATGAACAGATTTGTGATTTTCTTTTGTCTAAATGTCTTTGTGTATTCCTTAACTACCCCCACCCTTGCTTATCTGTTTTCTGTTCTTTTCAGCTCTTGATGCCTTGCTGACAAATTATTTCAGTGATACCCTTTGCAAGCACCACACACATTGGACATATTTCATTACCGTGCTATAATTCTTGCCTCATGATGTAAATCAAGTAGAAAGCCAGGCTGGCTAGACCGGGTGGTACAGGCTTGTGTTATCAGCTGCTTAAAGGCTAAGGCAGAAAGACTGTAAGTTCAAGGCCTGGCCTGGGGACTAAAGAGGAATGCTGTAGTAAGTAAGAAGCCAGGGGCTTTGAAGAGCAGAAGCTTGCACAAGTGTGCTTGCCCACTGCATATACTGAGGGAACCTAGAACCCTTTCTCTGTAAAGGGAAATCAAATGGCTTCAATGTTTCCAAAATGGTAGTGTTGTAATGGTCATAGTTTTTGGTGGAGGTACCATTGTTGCCAAAAGAAGGTGTTTTTTTGTTTTAACCTTCCAAGGGCAATGCTGAGTTAGAGACATTTCCAGCAGAAACAGGACGCAAGGTCAAGGCCAGTGCAGACAGAACAAAAAGCAAGAGGTGGCTACCTATGATAACTGCTCAGAATGTAAAGTCTTTTCTCTGCTGTATGTAGGAGCTGGTGGAGTGGGAAGGTAGACTCACAAGGAAGAGCAGAAAGAGAAAGAAAGCATTGAAATGTGCATATGGCAGTGGCCTGTGTGCATGGCATCTTGTCTGGAATGTGCAGCACCACAGGGAGGCCGTGGTGTATCGGGGATCTGAGACTTCCCTGGACAAGGTGACCTTAGTTGGCTCTATGTTTAACAGTTTAACTTGTAACCTAGCCAGTGTCCTATGCTGCCTCACACTGGAAGGTTGGGGATGCCCGTTGGATCTGTCTATTGCTATGGTGGGTAGAGAAGTGTCTTTTATCTCTTGTGTGCTGTCTGTCCACATGGTCCACCCCCACTGCGGGTTAGCTGTTTTCTCTGCCAGCCTGGCTTTAGAATGTGGATATGTGGATGTGTTTTGGTTGGTGGAGTCAGTCAGTGTAGGCGATTGTCCAGGTGGAGGAATGCAGCAGACTGGCCCCTGTATATCCTATCTTAGTAATTTAGAGTGCACATTTGAAATATCCAACCTGCTTTGTTAGACTATTATTTTAACTGGGTAGACACATCACCCACTCACATTTACAGAAGACTGAGAGCAAGGCACTCAATGGTTCTATTTACTACTTGGATGAAGTGGCACTTCCTCTGCTCGTGCCTAAGGAAATAGGATTCCCTTCATGGTGTCAGAGCAAGAAGTTGAGTTTTGTAGAAGAGGACCTGGAATATTTTTCATTTCATTGACTTCTTGTGTGAGTTATAATGTCAGAGATCTGGGTAAACAAGTTTTTTAAAAAGTGAACAATTGTTTTTCAGAATTGCAGTGTCAGATTAAAAGTGTACCTCATTATGAATTAAATGGTTCATTTAATGGTTTTAGTTACTGCTAGGAGTAGTAGGAGGTGAATCACAGTTCACTCTCCCCTTTAGGGACTCATGCCTTGTCCAGTAATGCTTGTGGTCTGTAGGGCTGCTGAGGTTGCTGAAGTTGCAGTTTCCGCTGTGGTCCTGAGTGCATTTGAGCACTGCCAGCATTGAGTGTCTGCACTGCTTCCATGGTGTGTCACTTGGACTCATCTCTCTAAGGGGAATTCCTTCCCTTACTCCCACTGGGTTTCTTCCTGAGCCCAGGATCCTGTGTGGGCTGGGCAAGTACTCTACTCTATTGCCGAACCAACTACATCACAAGTCTTCCTGGTTCCCTCAAAGAGAGGGACAGGCCCGTGCAGTTCTAGGTTTTGTCATATTGACTTGCATCTGACATACTGACCGAGGAGCTTTTGTACCTGGGTCAGTTTTTTCTAGGCCAGTCTGCAGTCTACAGAAGTGAAGCTGTATTCCTACATGCAGGTGCTTCCTGCCCCTCTAGAGAGAGCTGCCATGTTTTGTGTCCCCTCTAGAGAGAGCTGCCATGTTTTGTGTAGTTGTCCAGTAATGATTACACATTATCTGTTGATGGATGCTTTATTCTCTCTCCTTGAAGATTTTTTTTTTTTTCCGAGACAGGGTTTCTCTGTGTAGTCCTGGCTGTCCTGGAACTCACTCTGTAGACCAGGCTGGCCTCGAACTCAGAAATCTGCCTGCCTCTGCCTCCCAAGTGCTGGGATTAAAGGCGTGCGCCACCACGCCCGGCTTCTCCTTGAAGATTTTTAAAGATTGATTTTTAAAATATTTATATGTTTTTGCTTCATGTATGCATGTATGCTTATGTACCATGTGAGTACCTGGTCAGAGAAGTCAGAGAATCTGGAATTAAAGATGATTGTGAGCCATCCTGTGGATGCTGGGAATTGAACCTGGATGCTTTGTAAGAACAGCCAGTGGTCCTAAAGGCTGCTATCTTTCTAGCCCCTCTTTCTCCCTTTTTGGAATCAAAATTTCACAATACAACACAGGCTGCCTTTGAACTTCCAATCCCAAGTCACTTTACCAAGGTTGGGGCTAACGTCGTGCAGTGTTTTTCTTAGCCTGCTCTAACTTCTTTTTTCTTTAAGTCATTGTTTTATATACATGGTTGATTTGTCTCTGTGTTATATCTGTGTACCATGTGTGCTTCTGAGTGCTGGCTTCCCTGCAACTGAAGTTAGATAAGGTTGTAAGTCAGTAAAAGGTCTTAGGACCTGGACCCAGTCCCCTAGAAGAGAAGCCAGTGTTCTAAACCACTGAGGCTTCTTTCCAGGACAGACAGATGCTTTTTATACACAGGCCTGGCAGGTTTTTTCTGTCAGATAGTAAGTGTTTTGTTTTGTCTTCCCTGGGGTAGCTGTTTGCTTTTGTCAGATGTTCCCTACACTTATGCTCAACTGTGTGTCTTTGTCCAGAAAGTACTGGGAAAATTGGCAGATGCCTAGGAGGAGCTGGGACCCTTGTCTACAGGCCACTGAGCTAATAGAAACTTGATGATTTCTGGAGTTTGCTTCCTGCCTCATTGCTATTTCCTATTGCTCGTGCTGCTGTAAGGATTGTGCACAGTGAGTGGAGAAGTGATCTGATTCTTTCCTATATTGTTCTGAGCTGCTGAGTTCATATGCCTGCACCTACACCTACACTCATGTCTCGCTCTCTAACCCCTTTCCTTTTGATTACTTCATAAAGTAATCAAAAGCAGATAGGTGAGATGATCCTTGCAAGAAACCACTGTCAGTGACCCTGGGAGAGTTTTTGCAACAATAGCCTTGGGGGCTGGTGAGATGGCTCAGCAGGTAAGAGCACCCGACTGCTCTTCCAAAGGTCCTTAGTTCAAATCCCAGCAACCACATGGTGGCTCACAACCATCCATAACAAGATCTGACTCCCTCTTCTGGTGTGTCTGAAGACAGCTACAGTGTACTTACATGTAATAAATAAATAAATCTTAAAAAAAAACAAAACAAAACAATAGCCTTTATTGCTTGGAGGAGTTTTGTGTGTGCTGTCAGCTTTTTTTCTTGTTAATTAGTTTAAAAATAGAGAAATATGAAAGGTTTAATATGCAAAGTGTAATATATTAATAAAGGTAGTTTCCCTTGTTTTTTAATGTTCTAACAAAGCATTTATTGTAGTGGAAATATTTATGTAATGAAAAGAGGGCTTTTCTGTTTAATCCAGAATCTCGCAAACAGTAACTGATTTGAGAAATACCGTAGTCCTTTTTGTCACATGGAATGTCTGACACCCATTTAGGTGAGGGAGATTGCTTAAAGGAGTCCACCACTGTAGATTACCCTTCTTTTTAAGTAGACTGCTATTTGATAATATGTCTCTTTGTTTCTTCGGGAAGTGAGGATGACTCTAGTAGTAAATAACTTAATGGCATAGAATGTTCAGTAATCTAATCGATGGTGGTCATTGAGACGCTTTTTATTATTTTTTTTAGAAATCTCTTGTTTATATTGAAACACAGTAGAATATAATTAGCCATGACAAAATTTTCCAGTTTTTAAGAAATACTACTACTTGACAAATTTATCTAGAACCAGGGTAGTATTTGAGATTTTGGGGTTTTTTGTTTTCAGAGTTACTCTTTTTTAATTTAGTCACTGCATTGCTGGCTATGTTGTTTTGAGCTGAAACCCTGTGTGCCTCATTGCCACTCTGTTCCCAGCTTCTGAGAGAGTGGGCAAGAGGATTGGAGCCCAGGGATTTGAGGCCAGCCTGAGTAATAGGAGGCCCCATCTAGAAAACAAATAAATAAAATAAAAAAATCACCTGCAGTTTCTGTCTTCCCATTTCCTTTTTAAAAATGCTTGCTGGCCTTATAAAAAGTGGCAAACTCTCAGTGTAGCCATTCAATGTCATTTTGGCTTCCCCAGCTGACTGTGGTGTTCTGTTGATTTTTCTACCCAGTGGTGTATAGACTCGTGTCATTATGAGTTCCCATCTCTAGCTTACATTGTGTTTCATATATGATTATGATGAGGTAATTTCAATTCACTGAGAACTAGATTGTTCATGGAAAAGGGGGACCCAGCTGGCTTCTTTTTTTCTAATTCTAAACGGTTAGCTGTGCTACTGAGACAAGCTGTTTCATCTGTTAGGGAATTGGTTTTCATAGCTGTCAAATGGAGATACCACTCACCCTGCTTACTTCTCAGGATTATTCTCATGTGGAAAGAAAGCTCTGTGATGCTGTTTTGGAAACTTCACAGTGACAAATAATGTAAGCATGTTGTTTTTAGCGTTATTGTCTGTTGTTCATAAGATAAGGTGTGCCTCCGTGGTAGAGGTTCGTGCTCCCTACTCTGGTCTTCAGTGAGGAGGTCTCATTGTGGTCACAAATGGCTACTGAGGCTATATATGCAGCACACCCAATCCTTGAGGCTACTATGACTCAGATGTGGCACACAGATTGCACCATCACCAATCCACTGTGAGATAAATGCAGAGATGGAGAGTAGCCGATAGAAACTGTTAAAGTGGTTTGATACTCCTGCAGTGTTTTAATTGTACTTTGTAAACCTATGGCTCTGCAGTGGACTCACAGTCACTGGCTGTCCACAGGAAGGGAGACACAGGTTAGAGTCTTTTGATAGCTTGACCAGCACTGGGCTGCTTGGATGTTGAGTTTGGCTCTTCCCCAGTACGGTAGAAGCTCTGTTACGGGGAAAAGGAGAGCTGTGTTGGGAACTGGCACTTTGATTGAAGCATTCAGAACCAGATCCCCTAAACATGGACCTCCACCCAAATAGTAATGGCCCTGGGAATTATTAGAGATTTAGTTCACGTGAAAACCATACAGAAAGTGCTGAGAGCACACTAGAGTTGCGTAAGAGACCGTGGTATAGTTTATAGAAATAGGCATTTTCTTTTCTTTTTTTTAGAATTATTTAATGTATATGAGTACACTGTCTGTCGCTGTCTTCAGACACACCAGAAGAGGGCATCAGATCCCATTACAGAGGGTTGTGAGCCACCATGTGGTTGCTGGGAATTGAACTCAGGATTTCTGGAAAGAGCAGTCAGTGCTCTTCACTGCTGAGCCATCTCTCCAGCCCTGAAATGAACATTTTCAACAGATTTTATATGTCTGTTTATTTTAATGACTTAGAACTAAAAATTTCATTTTGAGCTGCATTACAGTTTATTCTCATGAGTAAACATAAGTTATTTTCATGCAGGCAGTACGTGAAAAGATGACTTTAAAGAGACTTTAAGATGAATCTCTTGTGATCTTTCATGAAATGTATATAGGGTAGAAATCGTTGGTGGTGATTTTAAAGACAGGCTCATGAGAATGAAGTGGTACTGGGTATGAGTGGCTCATGCTTGAAACTCCAGCCCTCAGGAGATAGGGTAGGAGGACCAAGAGTTCAACGCCAGCCTAGGCTACATTGTGAGATAATGTCTCTAAAATAAAAACAAAACCACAGTGAAGCAAGGGTCGGTCTAGTGCTGAACCGCACGGGCATCTTCTGTCTGCTGCACACAGAACCTCTGGCATCTGGTCTCATCTGCCTAAGGCGGGAAGCTTGCCTTTGCCCTGGTGGAACTGCTGATGTCGGCGTCTGCCCCTTTTCCTGCATTCTCTGGCTAGCAGAGCTCTAGCTGATGCTTCTCAGAAGCAGAGTTCAGGTGTAGGGTCAGTGCTTGCTTCTGTTTATCTTTTTATATTTTCTAAATTTCTTTTTGCTCACAGAGATGCAAACACACAGGTAGATCATTTGTGTAATTCGTGAATCAACTGTCTCAGGCCTTTACTGGCTGCCTGTTCCCTTGTGGTAACAGTCCTTTCTTTGCCTACAGAATTACCAACACCCCGGTATAGTCTAGTCCTTTTTTTTAATGTCTCATTTTTGAATGTGGCTTGCTAGGCAACAGGTTTTTTTAGTAATGATAAGTCGTCCAAGTCTGTTACATATAATCCGTCAAGTCTTCCCCTTCCTTGTTACTAATAATCAAGGGGTTTGGCCACCTGAGTTTTACTGTTTGCATGGTGCCTCCATCCTCTGCATTTCCTTTATGCTGGTATCTGGATCCAATTATAAAATAGTCTTAGATTTGATCTATCTAAGCAGAATTATAGTTAGTTGTCTTAGTCAGTGTTCTATTGCTGTAAAGAGACACCATGACCACGTCAGCTCTTATAAAATCCAGTTTCAGAGGTCTGATCAGTTGTGGTCATGGTGGGCAGCATGTAAGCACTCAGGGCAGATGTGGTGCTGGAGAGGTAGCTGAGAGTCTGCATCACAGGCAGCAGGGAGAGGTGAGTGACAACCTCCTCCAACAAGGCCACACTTCCTATAGTGCCACTCTGGTGACCAAGCATTCAGACCTGCGAGCCTGTGTAGCTGATCTCATTCACATGTCCTCATTACTACACTGTATGTTCATCAGGAGCCACATAATACTGAGTTTATTGTATTTCTGTCCACCGAATCCTTAGAAGTTACAGGGTTACAAGAGTCTGTTTCAGTCTCATTCATTGGCTGGAGAGAGTCTGTGACAGTCAATGCTCCTGCTGCTGCCATTTCTTAACCCAGGCCCAGCCTGAGTGAAGACTGTCTCTCCCCTTTAATATCTGCTTTCCAAATGCTACCTTAGTACTCTGATGCTAAGATTGGTGGATTTCTGTTAATACTTGTAATCATTAATCTTTAGGGAAGCCAGATTGACCCATTAGTTAGTGGGGCCTTCTTGGGGTTAGCTCCTGAATCTTTTCTTATTTGACCTTGGAGTTTGATAGTTTTTCTTGACTATATGTGAAGGTATTCCATCCTTGCACATGCCTACTGTAGAACCAAAAACTACCCTTCAACAAAATTTTCTAGTTTCTTTTACTGGGAAATGATATTTCAAAAGCATTATCCAGTTTGTGTTTTATTGCTGTTGGATTTTTTTTTTTTTTTAATTTCTAGACCTTTTGATTTATACGGAATGGTGTGAGCATGCGCCTGTCACTTCAAGGGCAGACTAGTCAGGTGCACGGCACTGCAGTCCTGATGCTACTCTACGCCTCACTCCAGTCCAGGAGGACAGGCAGAGCTTGTACCTATGTCAGCTGGAGTCCACCTGTGCTCTCTTGGTTCCCAGGACACCAGTGTCAGAGTTAGAACATGTCATAATGATTGTCTTTATCTCATTTCCTACAGAATATTAGAGTAATAATTACTAATGCGGGTACTAGCTCACAAATCTTAGAGCTGTAAAGTAAGAGGTTCAGCCAGTTGTGGTGGTGCACACCTGACCCTACAAACTGTGTTTTTATTGGCGCAGAACACTACTGTCAAAGTCCAGTGACGATTTCGTTTTCTTACACTTCATAATGCGTGGATTTCCCCTCGGGTCTGATGATGCTAGTAGAGAAAATTTGAGAATGATCATGAACTTCTGATCTCCCGACCGTACAGGGATTATAGTGATGTAAAAGTCCTCAACATTCACCCTAGCACTTTGATGGGGACGGTACAGTGTAAATAAGATGGTGTCCAACTGAAATCCCTTTATTATCCTCAATGCTAGGGTTATAGGGTTACACCATCATAGCTGACTGCTTTGTGCCCTGTGTTAGTAACAGAAGTTGTTACTATTGTTTGTGTGTGTTTGTGCATGTGACCCTGTGCCAAGGCAATGCAGATGAGAGCCAGAGGACTGCGTAACAGAGGTCAGAGGACTTCCCTTTTCTCGTCAACCTTTTTCATCTTCTGTTTGTTCTGTTCTTGTTTCTGGATTTTTCATTTCTAGGTGTTTTTTTTTTCCCCTTGCTTATTTTTGCTTCATTTCTGATGTAGACTCTTTATTCTTTGAGCCATCTATTTGACAGTATCTTTGTTTTGATACAGTTTGTTTCTCCTAGGATGTCTGCATGCATATAAGTTTCTCCTTGCTATCTTCAGCAGCACAGGTATTATTCTACTTTTTATTTTAGTTACTGATTTTAGTTTTTTTTGGGGAAACAATCGCACTCCCCCGTAGCTGAGCTTATAAAACTCTGCTCTGTGACATCAGATTTCTCTTGCTCCTTTTTTAGTGAATTTAATTTTCCTAAATTTTTTGACGGATGTGGTTGAATAATATTATTTCCTTTTAATTTCAGAACTTTCCTTAGTTGTTATATTGTTGCTTAAAACAAACAAACAAAGCCGGGAAGTTGTAGCACACTCCTTTAATCGCAGAGGCAGAGGCTGGAAGATTTTCTGAGTTTTGAAGCCAGCCTGGTGTGCAGAGTGAGTTCAAGGACAGCCAGGACTACACAGAAAACCTTTGCCTCAAAACTAAAACCACTGCCTCCATCAGACCACAAAACAGCGGTAACGAGAGTGCTGTCTTCACTCTGATTTTCAATTCTTTCATCCTTGACTTTTACTGGAGCCTTTTTTTAAATTCTGTTTTTCCTGTTGTTGAAATTTCTTTCTATACTTACAGCTTTTCCCCTGCAGTGGGGCCTGGTGCTGACAGGGGTGTGTTGCGGGCTGCTGTTAGAGCCCATGACTGACCAGGCTCCTTCTGCTCCTTTATTTAGCCTTACTTTGTCTGACCTGTCTGCCTGGACCAACCTTCCTTCCCTTCAACAGACGGTTACACTGCTTTGCCTGTTGGGATCTTCCTTAACTGTCACATTCCCCAGTGCTAGTTTGCATTCCCTCCCAGGCATGAGGGTTGATGGGAATTTATCCTGTCCTTGCTTACGTGCAGAGTTCATGGAAACATCTGAGCTCATTTAGTTGTGCTGTCAGCAGGCGTTTATTTTGACTTACTATCGATCTATTTTTATGTGAGGAATGTCTACAAACTATGCTGTCCCTGGAGCCATCCTCTCAATATACCTGGTGTGTTAGTTTTTATCGAAATGCCTTTTTATTTACCCCCAGGACCACAAATACTAATTCCTAAATCTTATAAACTATCTCTCATGGCTGCCAGCATTTGCACATAAAACCGTAAGAGGAGAACTAGGTAGGAAACACAAGGCAGAGCCACACAAAGGGACATTTTGTCTTACACCATAGCTCTCTCCTTTACTCCTTGAGTTTCCCATGTAACAGCCCAGCTCAGACCAGGTCAGATAACACACGCTGCTTCCTGTCAGATTTGGGTTCATACAAGGGGCCTTTTTTCCTAGTCCTCTTTTCTTTGTTTCTTTTTTCTTCCAAAGATTTATTTATTTATCGTATGTATGTGAGTACACTGTAGCTGACTTCAGACACACCAGAGGAGGACATCAGATCCCATTACACATGGCTGTGAGCCACCATGTGGTTGCTGGGACTTGAACTCAGGATGTGTGGAGGAGCAGTCAGTGCTCTTAACCGCTGAGTCATCTCTGTAGGCCCCTGTTTTCTTAAATTGATATCCAGGATAGTATAAGATTGGTTATGGGACTCCGCATGACCAGTGCTGACCCATGGCAGCAGGTTTATGTAAAGTTTTAAGTTTCCTGATTGTTACAGAGTATCCAAAACAGCAAAGCTTAAGTAGGATAACTTTCCAGGGAAATTTACATTGAGCCAAGGGAGTAGCTGTGCCAGTGGATATTTGAGAAAACATATTTTTCTTTCCCTTAAATATATTTATCTGATGTAATATTCCATCAAACAATTAGAGCTTGAATTTCAGTTTTCAAGTATGTGATAGTCCATTGTAAATACCACAGCAGTCTAAGGTGTATTTATTGGATAAATCTTATCTGTTTTATGTAAATGTACCAAGTATTATAATACTAGGACATGATACTTTCTAATATAGGCAATACCATACAAAATACTATTAACTTGCCAAGGCAAGACTTTGTTTTGGCACTAGGAATAGCTGGAACCAAAAAGGCTCCTTCTGTCACCCTCTGGGTCTTGGGCTTCTTTAGGGACAGGGACCTCTTGTGGTTCAGAGGACAGTACTGCATCATAAAGACCCTGAGTTAGAAGCCTCCAACTGTGGAGACATTGTATAGTGTACTCTTCAGGACAGGCAGAAAAACTAGGAGCCTCCTTTTTAGAGCTTGATTTGAAATGCAGCTAGCTGCCAGATGCTGCCCTCTTCTGTGGCATGAGATCCCAGCTTTGGGGGCACTGTTTACTGTACGTCTAACAATTTCTCACTGCCACGTAGAATTTGACAGCTTTCTTTTGATATGGACACTGGGGCTAGACAGTGACTCCTTGGCCTTCTCTCCTGGTTGTCTCTCCCCTTACTTTATAGAATATGAGTGCTTACCATGTTAGCTGTGATTGTTCTGTGTGTTAATTACCGGAGCTGGCTCTTAGTGCTTTATAGAATATGAGTGCTTACCATGTTAGCTGTGATTGTTCTGTGTGCTAATTACCGGAGCTGGCTCTTAGTGCTTTCTTTTGGGAAAGGAAGGACACAGAGGGTCAGGGTAATGGTCTTGACCTGTGTCTGGGATCCGTGTGAGACACTAGTAGGTGGACAGTGCGGCTGTGCATTGTGTGGCTCCAGGGCTGCTTCGGCTGCTAATCCTGGGTCATGCATGAGTAGCAGCTCTGTGCTTCATGGTGCTTTGATTGGGGGCTCCAAGCAAGGGGCCTAAGATAGGTTTCTTTATTCTCAAGAATTAGGAAATGAATAGATTATAGACTATTCCTTTAAATTGTGGGCACTTAACCAAAGGCAGGGACTTTTTCAGGGCTGATACTTGACTTCTTAGAAAAAAAAAAACTCTCCTTTTACGTGTATTTATTATTTTTAATATAAAAGATCCTTTACTGTTTTGTATTTTAACACAAGGGGCAGATGTCTCTTGCTTTGAACTGGGCTTTGCTGTGTGTCCTATCTGCTGAATGTTCTTTCAACTTGGGAAGCTCTCTTTGTTAAAAGGCCAACCCTGTGGTGAGCTGTTCTGGGAGAGAGAACCCCTTGATATTTGAAAGGTGAGAAATCCATTTAAACCATGTGATGGCTTCCAACAGCCTTGCTGCTGCGTTCTGCTTGTTTTAATGTAAGTGATAGATGGTCTGGCTGCTTGTGTTCAGTAATTGGATGTGAACTCTGTAGTGTAAGTGACATTTCATGGCAGTCGTGAGGGCCCTGTGGATGGCATTCAGTTTTTGTGTTGCCTGCCTTTAGGTTTAAAGGTAGAAAACTATAAAGACATTTAATTTTTGGAGCATATATTCACAGATTAGTTCAATCCATTTGTGATAATACCCTTAGCTGCTAGGGAACTGGTTATTGTGCACGGCAGTGAGCATGTGATTTGTAAGGACAGCATGTGCAGGCATAGAGGTGCTAAACAGGCTGACGTGAAGAGGACAGCCGTCAGCCCTTTGTCAGCAGTTTGCTGCCACATAGTCCTCTTGGAAAGACATAATCTGTAATCAAAGAGGAGTTTGTGGAGATAGCAAGTACAGACAGAAAATGGTACAATAAGATCCATGCTCTCGGCTTGCTCTCAGGAAGGTTTCAGTTACACCTTATTAATGACCTCCCAGTCCCCGAGTGTGCACCCAGCCTGCCTGGAAGGGACAGTGTGAACAGGCTCAGGCAACTTGGATTTCTTTTCAAAGCTTGTTTTCTAAGGTAGCTTTGAGTAATACACCATACTCTGTGAGAGACTCTTTACATCCCATCCTTAAAGCTGCTTAGCTCTTTACATTCACAGAGCTGTGAGCCTTTTAGAGACGAGGTTCTCTGTGAAAAGTAATAGGCCATGGATGGGGACAGGGTGCGCGAGCATCTTTCTCGTACAAGCAGCAGAGGGTGTGCTCCAACTTTAGATGTGTTCACAGTGGTGTGCGGGTGCATGTCCTGGAGACCGGATGTCAGCGTTGGGTGTCTTTAGCCTGCCTCTTATCTCAGTAATTGTGGGAGGCTGGCTGGTAGGTCGTTCTCTGGGATCCTCCTGTCTTTGCTTCTCCATCACTGGCATAGTAGGCACGTGCTAGGAAATGTGACTCTTCACATGGGTTCTGAGGACCCGAACTCCTATTCAGTTTTATGCGCTAATGGCATAAGGGACTGCTAGAAATTGTCTGCCATTGACTGAACGGACAGCTAGATTGAAAGAAGCAGCAGAAATATACCCTGGTAAGAGGAAAAGAGAAAACAAAGGCCTGTGACTGAAGCTAAACAGCCTGTTTTGTTTTGTTTTTTAAAGTTAATTTTGACAGCCAGTGAGATGATTGAGCAGCAGGTAGAAGCACTCAGTATAAAACAGGATGACCTGAGTTCAGAATGCAGGATTCACTTGGGAGGACAGCACCGACTCCCACAAGTTGTTTTTTGGCACACCATATTGTGCCATGGCACAAGTAGATGCATATATGCACAGCAAAAATTCCAGTTAGTTTTCAACAGAGATAACCTGTATACATGCTAAAATTACTAAAAGGTAGCATCAGTATCCTATTCTAGGGGCTCTAGTCGCCCGTATTAGCCCTCCTCCTTCCCTCCCTCCCTTCTTTTTCTTAAGATTTATTTATTTATTTATTTATTTATTTATTTATTTATTGTATATGAGTGTGCCATTGCTCTCTTCAGACACACCAGAAGAGGGCATCAGATCCCATTACAGATGATTGTGAGCCATCATGTGGTTGCTGGGAATTGAACTCAGGACCTCTGGAAGAGCAGTCAGTGCTCTTATTAACCACTGAGCCATCTCTCCAGCCCTAGATATCAGATTTTTTATAGTTATTTTGTGTATGTGCAAAAATATTTTTAGAGGGACAGGAGAGCTGGGTCAGCCATTAAGAAAGAGTACTCGCTGCTCTTGCAGAGAGGACCTGGACTCAGTTTCAAGCACTCATATCCGGTGACTCACAGTCAACCTATAACTTCAATTCCAGGGGATCTGGCATCGTCTTCTGGCCTCTGGGCTCTGCACACGGATGGTATATATACACACACATTCAGGCAAACACTCATACATACAATGAAATATATTTAAAAATACTTTTAGAATAAGTTGCTATGAGTGATATTGTTGGGGAGGCAGCTAATGAGAGTACTTGTTATTTGATCATTGTTACCCAGGTTTCCTCCACAAGGCTCTGTGCGCGGTGCGGTGCGCGCCTCTGTGGAAGAAGAGTCTGCTTTTCTAGCATGATCTCATCTAGCAACGTTGCCAACCTGAACAGCATCGTCTCTGTTGGCTTATGTTTTATTTATGTTTTCTCAGGGTTTCACTTTTAAAAGGCATTATTTTACTGAGGTGGGGGGGGGCGGTGTTTGACATCAAGGCTGTGTAGCTTCCTGTGGATGACAGAAGATGGCGTCAGAATAACTTTGGAATTGAGTGTGAATTATAAATAGAGCTTTACTTTTTCTCAGGACTTCCTGATAACCTTGACAGCATGTACTAAGTAGTTGAGCTATCTTTATCATGCATGCATTTATCATTAAAATTATACACCACTTTACCACATAGCTACACCCCCAACCCCTACACATCACTATCTACCCATTCTAATGTGGGACTGTTTTCAAAATGGGTTTTAATAATCAGTGTCTGTTTGTCTGTCTTCATAACATTAGAATTCATTTCCCCAGTCCTTTATCTGACTAACACCAACTTACACAAAGGTTGCAAGTCCAGCACAAAGACCACTTATCTTCTTAATTAGAGGGAAAGTTGCCACAGGATGCCTTATGATTCTCAAGTAGCAAGGGGTTTTCCCGTGCACAAATAAAAACACCTTGTTACAGAATGTGCAAATCAGTAGCTTTCACAGCCATCACTGATGCGTTGTTGCTGGGTAATCTTTGCTGTTCATATGGTTCCCTCCGTTCTGTGTCTTTGTAGAGAAAGGGTTTTCTTCCTCTTCCTTGAACATTCTCTTTCTAATTGTCATGACTCTGGGGCCTTTGAAGGCTGCTCTTCTTTCTCAGTTTTCTGTGCATGTTGCTGCCACCGCTGCCCCTCCCCCTCCTCCAGCTCACTTTGTCTTTCCAGTGTGCTCTTGTCTTTCCTTTGACCACTCACTGCTTCCCCTGGGCCTGTCTCTCTTCGTTCTTTGCAGACAAGCACAGCTCACTTGGAACAGCATCTGCTTGGAGAATTGCGTGCTTGCTTGTATATCTTTGTGAAGTTTATCCATGTTGTATGTTGATTTTCTTTCCTTGTTGTATCATAAGGATACATTGCAATTTGTCCTAATTCTACCGTTGATGAGTATACTGTTGATGATCAGTTGCAAAGATTCCAGCATATCTCCTGCAGTGGGCGTTCGGATTAGCACATCAGTGACAATGCAGGCTGTTGGAGTAGTCACAGAGTATTGAACAGTAGCTTCATTTGACTACTTGTCATTTGCAAAGTGTCATTTTTTTTTTCTTTCTTCCTTTCTGTTTTGTTTTTCAAGACAGGCTTTCTCTGTGTAACAGACCCTGGCTGTCCTCGAACTCCCTTTGTAGACCAGGTTGGCCTCGAACTCAGGAGATCACCCTGCTTCTGCCTCCTGTGTGCTTTGATTAAAGGTGTGTGCAGCCAAGTGTCATATTTCTAACAGCTGCTCAAATGCACGTTCTTCTCATGTGCATATGGGACACTTACCATAGTGACTGTGTTAGGTCATAGTTTCAAGGGTGAATGGAATCTTTGAGAGGTTTCTTGAACAAGCTGAGCCTAAGCTGAGCAAACAAGGCGAGACAGCTGCATTTGGGGTTCTTCAGTCTTCTTATAGGTAGAGGGCTTTGTGTGACAGGTATATCCAGCCCTTGGCATTTGGCTATGATTTTGCCATCTACAGAGTTCTTGCTTGAAACCTATGCAATTGAGTTACAAAAAAGAAATGAAGAGGAAACAGTCTCATATTTTAAATCATTTATGATCTCGTTCTTGGCTGCAGGGCCGAGGCATCAGGTTTAAATGCTTGGTCATTATGGTTACTTCCATCCACCTCCCCTCTCCACCTATGAAGCAGCCAAAGCTGTCTTTCTAGCTTTTTCTTTCCAGCCTCAGAAACTTTTGAGAAGACTACTAATTTTAAGGTATATAATAGCCAAAGAAATTAAACAGCAATGTAAATAAGTGTTGTTTGCCTGGCGTCCTGTGCTTACTAAATGGCAGGTTTCATTGCTCCTGACTTTTTTCTTTGGTCCCCCTGCACTTAGTGGTTATCTGACTTAGGGCCCAGGAGTGGGCCTGCTGCTCCTGTGGAACACAAGCTTTGCAGGCTCTCTGGACGTCCCCATCCCCGGCTGCTGTCACTGACCTTTTCTAGAGCACTCAGTCCCTAGCAGGCGCTCATTAAATACTGATTATGAAAGAATGCCTTAAAATGAATTAGCACTTATTTTTGCCAGTTGTTTTCACTTATTGCTGTAAGTAATCTTCTCTGGAAGTTTCTAGAGACATCTTTACCTGACAGTTGGTTTGACCTTTACCTGGAATTTGGTTTTTTTTTTTTTTTTTTTTTTTTTTTTTTTTGGTTTTTCGAGACAGGGTTTCTCTGTGTAGCCCTGGCTGTCCTGGCACTCACTTTGTAGACCAGGCTGGCCTCGAACTCAGAAATCCGCCTGCCTCTGCCTCCCAAGTGCTGGGATTAAAGGCGTGCGCCACCACGCCCGGCTGGGAATTTGGTTTGTCTGAAGTTGTTCCTGGTGGAGATGGCTGCACAGCAGCTCCATAGAGTGGTGTGTCCTATAAATGGGGAGTGTGTGGGAGAGCGGAGGATCAGGGCATCACTTTCTAGTAATCTCGAGGGCCAGCTGTCTCAGCATGGCCGAGGTGGCTCTGAGTTGTGGCTTTGTGGTAATAGAAGTGGTCCCCATCTTATGTCTGGGCTGATAACACAAATTCGGTGCATGACTCAAACTTATTCAGCATTACAAGTAATTTTAGTTTATGTAAATTATATCTCAATAATTAAAGAATAACCTAAAATTAAAACTGGTTTTTCAAGCCGGGGGTGGTGGCGCACGCCTGTAATCCCAGCACTTGGGAGGCAGAGGCAGGGGGATTTCTGAGTTTGAGGCCAGCCTGGTCTACAGAGTGAGTTCCAGGACAGCCAGGGCTATACAGAGAAACCCTGTCTCGAAAAACCAAAAAAAAAAAAAAAGACTGGTTTTTCAAAAATGAGAACAGTGATTTCAAAGAAAAAAACCATTCTAAGACATTAGTGCTGGAACATGATGAAGTTTTTTGACGAAAATCCCTACTTTAAAATGTTTGTGACACTTCGATTTTTCCATTGCCATCCCCATCCCCACACTTAAAAAAAAGAAAAGGAAAGGAAAAGAAAAGAAAAGAACGTTTTCCCAGCTCTGTTGAGTTCACTTGAGTGAATACACTAATCGATTACCCAGGGATTAACAAAGCCTTCTCATTTCCTGCTTCCATTTCTCCTCTGCAGCAGCCAGTGGCCCTTTGTTGTCCTACATGTGGAGTGAGATAAGCTTTCGGGTCATGTTTGTATTAGAAAAATGGTGTAGATGGAAAAGTTATATAAATAGACCAACAGGTATTAGAGGTTACAGTCTTTGTTTTCATTTGAGTAAGTAGGAAAAAGAAAAAATGATTAAGACATCTAAAACAAGAAAAACGAATTTACATAAAATGGGAAATGTAATATTTCAGTGTTTCTACTCATTTTCTCCTTTCTTAACCAGCTATTTGAATTATTTATGACCAGTTAGGAGTGTTAGCTGTAATTAGATTTCTGTTATTATGTGGGCAAACTTTAACTTAAAGCAGTGGCTTCTAACCCTGCAAGTCTTAAATGCAAATGTTTGTTCTGAAAGTTATTTTCCTGTGTTAACCAGGCCTGCCATCTTGAAGCGCAATTCAGAAAGCAGTAGAACAGAAAGCTCAGCTCTTGGAACCGGGCAATGTTGCCAGGCTCCTTTAAAGTCGATGTGACTGTTGGCACTATAGAGTCGCGCAGGGACCATTGTGCAGCTCCTTTGCTTCATCTGGAGAGCGAGCAGCGAGCTGGGTTTAATCCCAGGGCCTGCCAGTCACTCATTTACATGGTACCAAGACTCCATGTGCCTTTTCATGCACATTCTCTCACAAGTGTGCCTCACAAGCAGTGATACTGAGTGCAGAAACAACGATAGGTTTTAGGCCAGTCAGCATCGGAAAAGCTGAGGCCAGGGGGCCAAAAGCTCCAGCTCCAGAAGAAAGTGAAATGAAAAGTACTGTTGGTTTTCTGACTTTGGATTGTTGAAAGTATAGTCTTGCTGGCCGCGGTGGCGCACACCTTTAATCTCAGGGATCAGGAGGGAGAGCCAAGTGGATCCCTGTGAGTTTGAGGCCAGGGAGTTCAGGACAGCCAAAGTTATAGAGTGAGAACCTGTCTCTAAACAAAACCAGGACTGGGAAGATTGCTCAGTAGTTAAGCACACCTTGCTCTCCCAGACCTAAATTCAGTTCCCAGCACCATAGCGGGTGGCTCCCACTTATCTGTCATTCCAGTTACAAAGGCATCTGATTCCCTTGGCCTCTGTTAATTTAAAAATTAACCCTGGGAACTGGAGAGATGACTCAATGGCTTCCAGAGTACCTGGGTTCAAATCCCAGCACCCACATGGCAGCTCACAACTGTCTGTAACTCCAGAATATGATACCCCACATAGACATACATGCAGGCAAAACACCAACACACATTGAAAGAGAGAAAGAAAGGAAGAAAGAAAGAAAAGAAAAGAAACAAAGAGAGGAGAGGGAGGAGAGGAAAGAGTGAGAAGAGAGGAAGAAATTGGGGGGAGGGCCTCAGTAATTTTTAACATTTTACTCAATGCCTGGGTATGGTGGCACTTTTAATTTCAGCTTTCAGGAGGCACAGGGAAGTGGATCTCTGTGATTTTGAGGCCAGCATGCCTGGTCTACATAGTGAGCTCCAGGCCAGCCAGAGACCCTGTATCAGAAAGACTGATTCCCTGGGATTAAGAAACTTGAGGACATAAAACTAGTGTTGACCAATACAAATCTTCAGAATATTTTGCCATCAAACTTAAGAGTAGTCTCTGAGATACATCGTTAGCTGTGAGTTGGTCATTTTAGTTTTTAAAATCATGTGACCCTGTGATCATGAGATGTCAGACTCAGCTTGTATACCTTCTAGTGTTTCAGTGCCCTGCGGTCAAGGTGTCTTCACTGTGACACCATGACTACTTTATGCAAGAGAACATTTAATCGGGGGCTTACTCACAGTTTCAGAGGTTTGTCCACGATGATAGCAGGCATGGCACTGGACAGTAGCTGAGAGGGTGCTGTGTACTATATCAGAGGGGGGCAGAGGCTAGACCCAACCCCAGTGACACACCTCCAACAAGGCCATACCTACTAACCCTTCCTAAACTGTCCACCAACCCGGAACCGCACATTCAGATGTCTGAGCCTGCATGTCCATTCTCATGGATAACACCAACTCCCCACCTCTGTTTTACACCCTGTGGCTGGCCTTAGGGAATCCTGTGACTTCCCTCTTTGTTCCTCTACTTGGGTGTCACCTTTACTGTCAACTGCCGCTCAGTTATTAATAAGATGGTAAATTTAAGCTTGTTGAAGCTTGAGTTTTGATAAAAGAAGTTCTTAAAATAGTCAAGCTTTGGTAGAAACTTAGGGAAACCAAGCAGTTCCCTGATTGGGAACAAAACATTTTCTCTCCCTGTAATGAGAGAGATTCTATGGATCAAATAGAAAATTTGTGATTATGTTTATCTGGTATGACTGTAGCTCCTGGAGTAAACATAATATTTATATGGGAATTACTTTTTAGTTGCTTATCCTGTAAAATTGAGCCTCACAGCCCAAAGTTTGAACTTTTTCAAAGCCTGTGTTTAATTTAGTACATTAGTCAGTATCTTCCAGAGAGACAGAACCAATGAGAAGTGGGTTGGGCAGGGTGTGGTAGGGATGGCTACCGTCATTATGGAAGTAATGAGGTTTTACCTGGGCCCCCTGCACACTGGAGACCTGGGGAAGCGAGTAGCATGGCCCAGCGACTCTGGGGACTCGAGAGTCAGAAGCTGTAGATGCTGTGGAGCTGAGGTCACCACCCTCGCCGCTCCAGGATTGGCCTTTGCTTTGCACTTAGTTTGTACAGGCCTTCAGCTGATGGGTTAACGCTGCCATTGTGAAGGTAGGGTCTGTCACTCACTCACTGGCCTCTAAAGGTACAGACACTCACAGCGGAAGTACATTGCTGTCTATCCTGTATCCACTCAAGATACCGCGCAGTAACCATGCAGTCAAGACTGCTGTGAGTGGTGGGTGGCCTTACTTTGCTGTGTTTGTCTCACATTTCAGATCTCTTTGCGTATATGTCATCCGTGTGTCTTTACTATTAAGGACAACACAGCCAAGCGTCATGCCATGCACCTGCAGGCTCGCACTTGGCAGTGGAAACAGGACAAGGAGTTGAAGAACAGTAAGTCCAATGTTAGCCTGTGGGCACACAGCCCTCCCCCAACCCAGCAGCTGTGTAACCTCCCCTAGCAAATAGCCATACCTGTCTTTGGTGGCTTGCTTAGCTCTGTGGTGTCTGACCTCCTAACCTTCATTTTTGTCTGAATCTCAGATAGTGAATGGGAAAGCCTTTACTTCCTACTGTGTCTTTTTTCCTTCAGAAATACTGCCCAGGGTACCTTCATCCTGGAAGTGTCTCTTCTTAGTTCGGGATTTAGTGAAGGTGATAAATTTATGTGAGATTTATGTTTGTGTTCAGTTGTATCAATAGTAAATAAATAGTGAGCACACTGTTAGAAACACTTGATCTGCTCCTGGAATTTATTATTATTATTATTATTATTATTATATTAGATTTATGTATGTGAGTACACTGTAGCTGTTTTCAGACACACAAGAGGGCATCGGATCCCATTTCAGATGGTTGTGAGCCACCATGTGGTTGCTGGGATTTCAACTCAGGACCTCTGGAAGAGCAGTCAGTGTTCTTAACCGCTGAGCCACCTCTCCAGCCCATCCTGGAGTTCTTAAAGTGATGAAGCCCACAGCTCCAGCCTTGAGTCTGAGAAAAGGAAAGCCTGTGGCTTGTTCTCTCCGTCTGCAGAATAGCCACAGCTCCCATAGGAATGGACCCAGTTTCCCAGCCAGTGAGGGAGGCACAGAAAGCTGAGGCTGCATGGTATTTGCAGAGTTGGAGCTTAGGGCATTATAACAAGGATTCAGACCCAGCCACATGATTCCTGGATTTATTTTTTTATTTTTTATTTTTTTTTTATTTTTTGGTTTTAATTTTTGGTGTTTTTGAGCAAGTTGTTAACTTATAAAGAGTAGGAATCAGAGGAGGCCTTCCCATAATTAATGTCCAGCAACCCCCAGTGTGCTGTGGCTTTTTTTTTTTTTTTTTTTTTTTGGTTTTTCGAGACAGGGTTTCTCTGTGTAGCCCTGGCTGTCCTGGCACTCACTTTGTAGACCAGGCTGGCCTCGAACTCAGAAATCCGCCTGCCTCTGCCTCCCGAGTGCTGGGATTAAAGGCGTGCGCCACCACGCCCGGCTAAACAGCAGTCTTTTTTTTCTTTTTTTTAAAGATTTATTTATTTATTATATGTAAGTACACTGTAGCTGTCTTCAGACACACTTTATTTATTATATGTAAGTAAGTGTACTTATGTATTATATGTAAGTACACTGTAGCTGTCTTCAGACACACTTTATTTATTATATGTAAGTACACTGTAGCTGTCTTCAGACACACCAGAAGAGGGAGTCAGATCTCATTACAGATGGTTGTGAGCCACCATGTGGTTGCTGGGATTTGAACTCTGGACCTTCGGAAGAGCAGTCGGCCTTTGACCTGAGAGCTCCTCCAGCAGCAGACAGTGTCCTCCAGAGAAGACGTAACCCTTTGGATGGTAACACTTAAGTAAAACCAGTGAAGAGAGACACACTGTAGTTGCATTTTGTGCGTTGGTCCTGTTCTGTGGAGACGTACAGTTATAAACATATGGAGAGACCCTAGGACTCGATTGACCTTCCACCCTTCACTTTTTCTTTCATTCGACTCTACCTTTGTTTTGCTATATTTGTGGAAGTGTTTATGTTTTTGACACAATACTGCCGCCCCCTGGCCAATGGGCAAGACTGCGCCAGGAGCTCCAGGAGGTTTTTCAGAGTTGCAGGTCTGCTAATAAGCAAGCCAGAGTAGGTGTTTTGTTTTTGTTTTTGTTTTGTTATATGGAATCAGTGGGCATGTGTGCATCAGTTGGTAACTAGTAATGTAGAAATAGCACATCTAACTAACAATTTCCAGTTATCTCTGGCTAGGTTCAGAAAAAAACAATTTACAGTTGCCAGTCATTGACTCCAAAGAGTCTTCTGATGAGTTCATGTTTTCGTGCATCTTACAAGTGTTGCAGAACTGTGTGGATGCTTAATCTATTGGAGCCTGGTTGAGGGAGCGGCTGGTCACCTGCCTCCCCAGCTGCTCTGGGAAGTACTTCTCATTGTGAGCCTGTAAAGGTCTGCTGGAGGTCAGTGCCACCCCTTCCACAGAGCTCTCGGGATCTGCAGGGAGACCAGCTCCAGCCTCTCCACACAGGTTCCTGACAGACGATGGGCCTTTCCTTAAAGAGTCACGTGCGTTCAGATGCCCTCTTTCCATTCTTACAAGTTCTTTAAATTATTCTCATTTTCCAGGACAAAAAAGAAACTCAGAATCTTAGAAAGTGACCAGAGTCACACATACATGGTTGTGACATTGGGAGTTCATGGTGACAGGCTTTCCTGTGTTGTCTAGTGAACTGTGTCCTTTGTTCCACAGTGCTTGGGCCAGGTTTCATGTGATCATTCTGGCTGTTGTTTTTTGTTTTGTTGGTGTTTAAACCCTAAATAAAACAGATAAAAATCTTTTAGGTCTGTGTTTTTCAAGTACTTTGACTTCATTTTGTCCACACATACATAGTTAGCAATGTTCCCTGCCATTACTTAGGGAAGGTGCAGCATTTAACAGTGGCAAGGGGACGGAGTCCTCAGGCATGTGTCAGTGCTGCAAAGGTGGTGAGCTTGTGACTGTCTCAATCATGTTCTTAATTTTCTCCCCGTGGGATAAAATGGAAGGACAAGTGTTTCTCGTGGGTCTTGGCAGACTGAGCCTTCTGCCAGGTGTGTGCGGTGTGGTCACGTGTTCTGTTCTCTGGCTGCTTTAGCTGCGCTTGCCATGCCTGGTGCCTACCTGTGAGTGCCTGTGTCTGTGGTCATAGCTGAGTTAAAAACAAACAAACCAACCCCAGCGGTCAGACAGCGGCTAGGGTTCAACCAGGTCTTCTCAGCATGAGCATGGAGCGTTCTGTGCTACATGCTGCTATCCAACTCCATCTGTCTTTCTGGTCTCTACTTTTGCTGAGAAAGCATCCCTCCCATCTTCCCTCAGGATACACAGCTGTGTCATGGTCTCCCACAGAAGGGGCTGCTCCTTTCTTTGAACAATGACTTCAGCACTTTTTCTGTGACCTTCTCATACTGTTTGTCATCAATGTTTCTTCTGTAAAATAAACAGTACAGACTAACTTTTTTTCCAGTAAACTTTTCAGTGTAAAAATATGAATGCTACAACCCAAGGCCTATACATCGTGCCTACCCTTTGTGTGCATGGTCTGCTTAATGTAAGCCGATGGGCAGTGCCCTTTTCCTGTAGCTGCGCTTGTTTAATAGTTGATGCAAAGAATCGTGGGGTGTGTGGTATTTACTGTGGGACAGCACTCTGCATTTTCAGTTATGTTGACATTTAAGGCAGTTTTTTGCCTGCCCTTGAGTTCCTGTAATGCAGACTACATTGGTCCCTTCAGTAAACCAAGATATGTCTTCCTTTAATAATGATGGTCCCTGGTGTACTTCAGAATTCAGCTGTCTTTACAAATATGAGGCATTTCTTGAGCTTTGGACACTATATTTGTGGCCATTGAGCTTCTGAGAAGTTAGAAGCTATCCAGAGGGACATTACTGCCCTTACCTCAGGTAGTCATGAAACAGAAGGGCTCTCTGGGTTGAGCTGTCTCACAACCTAACATACAAGTAGTTGACTCCAGACTGTACCCTGTAGCCTTCAAACAGAAGAGGCAATGGCCACTGTCTTAGCTACTGATTGAGCAGAAAACAAAGTTAACTTTTATATGCTTAGTTCTTGTACACACGTTTCTAGGACAGTGGTGGACATGAGGGTCTTTGTTTTTGTTGTGGTTTTGTTTTGTTTATTTTCCAGTAGTAATACATATGCTGTTCTATTCTGGGATCCGAGATAAGTGAGGCAGGTCTTATTGTTGTGTGTACATTATCATCACCACCTATTGTCCGTGGTGTGCTTCATCATTTTGGCATACAGCAGTGACTTCTATACAGTTCTGTGGCCCACAGTGAAGGGAGAAGTTGAGACAGTTTGTGACAGGCAAACCTTGGAGGGGAAGAGACTGTCAGGTGTCTCTGGGTAAGTTCTTTCTAGCTTGTTACTTTTAATATGCCTCAGTAATGTGCTCTGGCTATTATTTACCAAAATGGTTAATGATTGAGGTAGAAGTACGTTCTAATGTAGCGATCTTCATTACTATTAAGGGAAAATGTAATAGTGAATTAGTCACACTGAGAAGCTTCAAGATCTAGGTGTCTTGTCTCTGAGATGAGCAGTTGCAGGGTTGCGGCAGGGTTCCGATCTGAGGGCTGCAGGGCCTGGGGCCAGGGATTCTGCTGTTAATCCTGTTTCCTGCTGCCTGCCTGTCCACTGTTGCAGGGCTTTGGGGCGTAGGTATGATGTGCACTTGCAGGCACCTGAAACCTGTTCCTAACGCTGTTAGATTTTCCTTTTCAGAGTAAGAGGGACCATCTACTCATGAACGTCAAATGGTACTACCGTCAGTCTGAAGTCCCAGATTCTGTCTATCAGCATTTGGTTCAGGATCGGCATAATGAGAATGGTACGTGTGCCCTTGTGATGATGCACTTGTAACTCAGAGCTTTGGTGAAGCTCTTTTTAGAACATGAGTTAAATGGATATTACTTCTGGTAGAATTTCTCTCAGAAGAACGTGCACTAGAGAGCATTGCTGCATCCCCTCACCCTTGCTTTTGCATTATTTTTCATTTTCCCTAAAAGACAAACAGCAAAAGAGAGGCCTGGAGGCATAGCTCATTGACTAAGTCATTTACTACTCTTGTAGAGGATGCACATTCAGTTCCCAGCACCCACATCAGTCACCTCACAGCAACCTATAACTGCAGTTTCAGGGGATCCAATCACTGTAGCCTACATGGATGCACAGTGCACACAACACACATGCATACAGATTCATAATTTCCAAATCTTTAAGAAAATACCAAAACAAAAATATTGAGGGAAAAAACCTCTAAGCACATGGTAATACAGTTTTAAAAAAAATAAGCAGTAATATAATTCTTGAAGCGCCTGTGTTTGACCTAGTGATAGACAGTATTTAAAACCCTGTGAGGTTGTGTTCCTTGTTTTATCGGAGGCTTGTGTTACTGAATTTCTCTATGTCCCAGGCAGAGAGGGTTTTCATAGGAAAGCTGTCCATGGACTTTGGAATGTGGATTCGTAGCTGCCTTTCAGAATAGGACAGAGGCCTCTGGCGGCTGACCCCCTCCCTTTCTTACGGTGCTCTCATTGGCTCCGAGCCTATGACAAGAAGCGCCATAGAAATGTACTGCGTGCTAGTTATGCACATGGATGGGAGCGTTCTTGGAAATAGGTTCTTGAGAGGAGCCTCATGTTTCTGGAGCTGTGTGAAGCGGTTTGTCCTGGCGTTCTGCATAAAGAGGTTGAATTTAGAGAGGTGCCTAGAGCAACCTTAGACAGATTAAGTTGTTGGCTCTCAAGCTTGATGACTGGAGTCAAACCCATGTGATGGAAAGAAAGAACTGACTCCCACAAGTTGTCCTCTGGCCTCCACACACATTGCTATGGAATATGCTTGCCCGAATATGAGTACATACACATGTACATGCACATACGATAAAACAATAAAACTAAGAAGTCATTTCCTCTTAAAAAACAAAAATAATTTAACAAGTTACTGGATATGGCAATGGACTTCTCTCTCTTTTTTTCCTTCCTTCCCTTCCTTCCTTCCCTTCCTTCCCTCCCTCCCTCCCTCCCTCCCTCCCTCCCCTCCTCCCTCCCCTATGTGCTCACCGAGACACTTAAGTGCACAGAAGGACTTGGTGAAAGATGTAGTGAACAGTCTGAGCCGTCAGAGCTGAGCGAGCACTTATGTTCCTCTGCCATTCCTGCTCCGCATCCCCTCCCTGTCGGATGGATGTACTTTGATAATAACCAGGCTGTGTTATTTGTCTTTAGTAGGAGGTAAACTTGAGGATAAAATTTTGCAAAAAATTTCTCCTTGTTTTGGGAAACTATTTTAATACCTTCTTAGTTAATTAACCAATTTTTTTTGTTGGTAGACTCTGGAAGAGAGCTTGTCATCACAGATCCAGTCATCAAGAACCGGGAACTCTTCATTTCTGATTATGTTGACACCTACCATGCTGCTGCCCTAAGGTAAGAGTGCGGCGGGGGAGTCTGGAGGGCAGGAGTGACTCTGCTCTGATCTGTGGTCATCATTGTGGCCAGGCAGACAACTCATGGTCTTGGCAAGCTAACACTCCTCTGTTTCCTGGGTTTATTGAAGTTCCAGAGATTGTCTAACCCCACTTTACCTCTCCTATATTTCATAGTATTATTTGCTAAAGTTTTGGGGTGAAATACCCTGAAGTTTTCCAGTTACCTTTGTAAAAATCAAGCCCAAGTGCTACAAAAGATAGAGGGGGAAAAACAGATAAAGAAAATGTTAAATATAAGAAACCCTAAGAAAAAACCAGCAATTTTTAATAGCTCCTCTTCCAGTTTTCTTATGTCTGAACATTTGTAATAAAAAGCATGCTAAAGAGTAGCGGAATGTATTGAAGATACAGACTGAGGCAGGAGGGGACGTCACTGGACGTCACATCTGATTAAAAGTGTGTGTGCCCTTTTGTTCTGTCCTGTATGCTCTCTCCAGAGCAGGGCAGGATCTGTCCCCTTGTACATGCTGTGTCTACATGTCTGGCTGGTTTGGGGCCTCTTACATGACATAAGTCTAGTAGCTGTGTGTTTGGGTTTTATTGCTGTGAGAGACACCATGATTAAAGCAACATTTAATTGGGGCTGACTTACAGTTTATCATGGTAGGAAGCATGATAGCACGCAGGCAGACATGGTGCTTGAGAGAGAGCCGAGAGTTCTACATCTTGATCTGAAGGCAGTAGAAAAAGGGCTATGTATCACACTGGACGTAGCTTAAGCATATATAAGACCTCAAAGCCAACTTCCCCAATAACACACTTCCTCCAACAAGGCTAACCTGCGTATGGTGCCACTCCCTCTGGGCCAAATGTTCAAAGACATGAGGCTGTTGGAGCCAAAGCTATTCAAATCTCCACAGTAGCCAACATCACAACAACAAAACTCCTAGTTTCTTCCTTCCTTCCTCCCTTTGTTTTTCTTTCTTTCATTCATTCGACAGAATTTGAGTACGATAAAAGCCATTGAAACTTGCTGGCTTCAGCTTAACTACTTACAGTGAGATGCCGTTGTCCCTGACGTGGTGTTCACCTGTCACATGTTCAGTGATAGAGCCAGCGGTCTCCTTTGCAAAGCTGTAGAGATAGATCCAGTTACTTTAGGAAACGAATTGTTTTATTTTAATTTCACTTCTCAGGAGTTTTCCACTTTTTTTTTCTTTTTAACTATTTGAAGATGTAAAATTGAAGCCGGGCGTGGTGGCTCACTCCTTTAATCCCAGTACTCGGGAGGCAGAGGCAGGCAGATTTCTGAATTCGAGGCCAGCCAGGTCTATACAGTGAGTTCCAGGAAAGCCAGGGCTATACAGAGAAACCCTGTCTCGAAAAACCAACCAACCAACCAAACAAACAAAAAGAATGTAAAATTGGCCGGGCAGTGGTGGCGCATGCTTTTAATCCCAGCACTTGGGAGGCAGAGGCAGGCGGATTTCTGAGTTCCAGGACAGCCAGGGATAGACAGAGAAACCCTGTCTTGAAAAAAAAAAAATAAAAGATGTAAAATAGTTCTCTTGTACTATGTAAAAACAGGCAGTGGGGCCATGGTTTGTCGGTCTGTGCTGTGCTGTGCTGAGCTCTGCCGCTGGGGGAGTGGATGTGTTGGTTAACTGTCTACCCGGCTTTCACAGCACTTCCAGAATGTCTGGGGTGGTTTATAAACTTTCCCCAAATTCCAACAAGCTTTTGTCTGTCCTTTGAAGGTGAGTTCCCATGCTTTAATTAAGCCTACATGCTACCAGAGCCAGTTAATGAGGGTTGGCTTGGGCTGAAGGAACAAGTGGCTAATGCAGAGCAGCTGGCCACTTGCGGCTGTCCTGACGACCTTCTGTTCTTTCCAGCCTCGCACTGCTTGGTCACGGTTTTAAAGAACTTCAAGTTCTAGTTAAGGAAATAGTGGAAGGTGTAACTGGTTGTCCAGAACTGCTTAAAATGAATATATTTGGGGATTTTTAACACTATTCAGATTTGATAGTAATGCTCATCTAATTTTTAGCATTTTTAGAAGAACTGTGTAGTAGCTGGACACAGATAAATGTGGATCACTCTAGGCTTGCAGTGCTCCTTCTGGGTCACTCTAGGCTTGCAGTGCTCCTTCTGGGTCACTCTAGGCTTGCAGTGCTTTCTAGGTATGAGAAGTCATTAGCCACTGCCCTGTCCCAGGTATCTGACTAGAATCTTTACCGACTGTAAATCATACTGACTGTTTTAATCCTTTTGTTATATTAGCTTAGAGGTTGTACAAAGGGCTGGAGAGCTGGCTCAGCAGTTAAGAGCACTGACTGCTTTTCTAGAGGTCCTGAGTTCAATTCCCAGCAACCACATGGTGGCTCACAATCATCTGAGATCTGATGCCCTCTCTTGGTGTGTCTGAAGACAGCTACCGTGTACCCATATACATTAAATAAATACTTTTTAAAAATAATTTTTAAAAAATGTTATAAAAATAGTAGTAGGTCTGGTACGAAACCTTCATCTCCATTTTTTTTCTTAAATGATTTATTTTTGAGATCGAATGTATCATCTCACATCCCTTTTCTTCCTCTAAGCCCTCCCATAAGATATTTTTCTACTTTCTCTTTTTTCAAATTCATGACCTTTTTTTCATGAATTATTGTAACATAAAGATGCATGTTATGAATTCCTAAGTACAGAAGTACACCCTGTTCTGTCTCTATTGTTACTGTATGTATGCTTTCAGGGCTGACCATTTGGTATTGGGCAGCCACAGAGAAGTGTAGTTCTAGCCTCTCATTGAGGAAAATTCTCCAGTTTCCTTTTATTTGGCCTAAATGACACATTTCTCGGTGACCTGGTGACTGGATGACAAGTGCTCACTGTGCTGCTCTGTGGTCTGGACACGTAAATGTTGTTGAAACCGTGGCATTTGCCAGCATCTGATGCCCAGTGTGCAGCTCTAACCTCATTCTCTGCAGTAGCATCTCACCAATCTCACCAAGGAAAGTTTGGGTGTCTCTGGTTGCCGTCCATCAAACAGGATGTGGCAGAACCCTATTAGTCTTCATGTAGTCCTTTTTTCTTCTCCAGAGTTAGGGTCCGTTAGCTTAAACTTTTGATGAGTGAGACGGGATGGTTGAGGCTTCAGCGTGTTCTCTCCATTTCTCTTTTTATAGCTTACCCACAGGGAAGGGCACTTCCTTTTTTCTCACATGTAAACCAGTGCTGTTACTATAGATAAATTCAATTTTGAAGGGGACACAAATAAAACAGTTCATGGGCACATGAAAGGGGATCAAATGAGTATAATGGAGAAAACCAGAGGACAAAAAAAGGAAAAAGCGAAAGGCTCATGGTGTTGGCTCTCAGTACCATTCTTTCAAAGATCAAAGGACTCCGGTACATGGAGTCCTGCGGTGTGCAGCCATTGACTGGGTTCTGCCATCCCATTCACTTGTGAGGAATCTGATGTCTATATTTTTCTTTCAAGCTGGTGCTAGAGTTGGGTTATAAAAGAGAAGGAGAGCTTTGTCCTTTAGTCACTGTGAATCAAAAGAAAAACAGAATTCCCCTGTGGGCTTTGCTTTGTAAATTGTGACATCTTAGCTTTTCCTTACCCAAAAGAAATTCGTCCTCAGTCTGGGCTGTATTGAGCAGTGTGTGCTGAGCAATGCAACTGCTCTGTGGCCTGCTTTGGGCCCTTGGCTTTAGCCATCCCTATCTTTACCTTTCTGGTAAATTTCAAGTAGGTGCCTGTTTCCTTAGTTCATGACCCCTACTCACCGCTGCCATCACAGAAGCCAGCATTTGATTGGGGTTATGCTGTTGCCTAGGTAGCATTTTTGGTTGACATTGTGACATAACAGTGGAAAGTGCCAGATTCAAACAAGATGACTTCAGCTGAATCCTGCTTTGACATAGCTTTGTGACAGAATCAAATTTGCTGATTTTTGAGTCATCCTTTTGACACTTACTCTGGGTCATGTGACCTAGCAGCGGCATCATAACTTGAACATATATCTTTTGGCCTAACGTCCACTCCAGCAGACATGTGGAAAGCACTCACAGAGGTCTCGTATAGGTCGCCTTACTAATTTATGTTCTTTTTCAGTTACTGAATTTCAATAAGGTCTATAAAAATTAGTGTTCAAGAAAGGAAATCTTATAATACAGTTATTTGTGGTACTGATGATAATCATCCATGGATTTTGTTTCTTGTCACCCAGTAGGTGGCTTGATTGGATATTCTTTTGGTACAGGGAGCTAAACTTAGCCCTAGGAGCTGTCTGGCAAAGCTCCGGGCATGCGTGAGCCCACATGCTCGCCCATCTCTTGCTGTTGGCTCGTGTTGCTTTCCCCTTTAGGATGACGCTCTGTCGGTGATGTGTGGAGTAGCTGCTCTGTGACTGAGACTTGTGACTGGGAGAGTGTGCTATGATAGTGCCCTGACGGGAGGACTGTATGGGAGGTCACAGGTTGCCTGTGACTTGATGGCTGGGTTTTAGCTTACTCACTCTCTGCCTCATATTTCTAGTAGTTACAAGGGGAAAAAGACCATAGTAAGGTAGTTCAAGCTGCATGTCACCGTCTTACCTAGGGAGTCATAGTTTAGAAAGGTAGCTTAGGGTAAAATTTCTAAAGTTCATGGCCCTTGACCAAGTTATTCAGAGCTTCTGATTTTCATTATGTTCATCCTGCATTAATTTACCTCCTTGTTTTGCTGTGAGCAGCTGCCATATTTATGGTTAAAACAGATTCATTACCTCTGCAGAGAATCCCTTAAGAAGGTTTATGTATTGCAGAGTTCTGTCTCTTTTAGCTTAAGCTTCACTGTTTTGGACTTAGAACATTCTTAGAACATTCATGTGTGTGTTGGACAGCAGGTCTTGCTCTTGTCTTTTCCACACAATGCTTAGCATCTTTTTGCCCTGCTAGCAGTTAAGGTCTCTTCATTCTAAGTTTTTTCTGTGGGTTCCAATGTTGCGGTTCCATAAGAGCCTTGTGATATCCTCTTTACTTCTCTGAGAAGATGCTGACATGGCCAAGTGACTGCAGTGAGTGTGTTAATCAGCTGATGGAGGAGGCCGTGCTTGGTGACTTTTCCATCCTCGGTCAGCTTTCTGTTTGTTTAATGGTGACTTCTGTGCTTACTGGCGCTGGAACTGTGTTCCGCACAGCTTTCATTAGTTTTTTCCTAAGCACTGATCTAAGCTTGTCAACTTGGAACTCTGTGTAATAGTACACAACCTTTTTCTGTATTTTGTCACTTTAAAAAAAAATTATCTACTTTTATGTGCATTGGTGTTTGTCTCTGTATAAGAGTGTAAGATCCTCTCAAACTGAAATTGTGGACAGTTATGAGCTGCCATGTGGGTGCTGGGAATTGAACCGGGGTCCTCTGGAAGATCAGCCAGTGTTCTTAAGCGCTGAACCAGTTCTCCAGCCTTACTTTGTCACACCCTTCAAAGTTGCTTGTATTTTAAGTCATAAGACAAAAATGTCTATGTGATTACATTTCAATAAATTAGTAGCTTACCCTGAAAAACAAAAGAATACAAGTCTTCTATACTCAGAAATGTAATACTTCTCTTAAAATAACTTTTGATATGGGGGAAGTAAAGCTAAAACAAAAGAAGTTTGTAAAAATGAAAATGCCATATATTCTTGGCCTACATTTTGGAAATGATCAAAGGAAAATCAGTTGCACTAAATATATGATTAAAATTTTTCTTGAAGAATTTAAAGATTTATTTATTTATTTCATGTATATGAGTATACTGTAGCTGTCTTCAGACACCCCAGAAGAGGGCATCAGATCCCATTACAGATGGTTATGAGCCACCATGTGGTTGCTGGGAATTGAACTCAGGACCTTTGGAAGAACAGCAAGTGCTCTTAACCCCTGAGCCATCTCTCCAGCCCTAAAAATCATTTTCAATGAAAGAAATTCCGGGCGTGGTGGCGAACACCTTTAATCCCAGCACTCGGGAGGCAGAGGCAGGCGGATTTCTGAGTTCGAGGCCAGCCTGGTCTACAGAGTGAGTTCCAGACAGCCAGGGCTACACAGAGAAACCCTGTCTTGAAAAAACAAAACCGAAAGAAAGAAAGAAAGAAAGAAAGAAAGAAAGAAAGGAAGGAAGGAAGGAAGGAAGGAAGGAAGGAAGGAAGGAAGGAAGGAAGGAAGGAAGGAAGGAAGGAAGGAAGGAAGAAATTCCCAGCTTATAACAACAAATAAACAGAAAATAAGTGTAAAGAATGGCCTGGCTTTTGTCCTGGTTGACTAGAGAAGGATTTAAGTCAGTCTTGTTAAGGGATCTGGGTGCAAGCAGGGTTTCTGCACTGCCTGCAGTTAAGCGTGTTGGTCCTGGCCACTATGCTGATTTCTGTGTGTATTGTCACACCTAGAGAAACTGCAGTGTAAACTACACACAGCCACGTCCTAAAATACACAAGTCATAACATCAAGATGGGATTCTGAAAATAGCCATAGACACTAGCTGGAAACTGAGAAAGTAATTTTTCAAAACAATTCTCTACTTTAACCTGGTGGCCTAAAATAGAAAGGACTCTCTTTCGAGGTCCTCTGTTGTCTTGTTACTGAGGAAGACAATCAGCAGCTCTCTGCTGACATCTGCTGTGAATCCTGTGTTCCCTACTCGTGTGGTTCCTTTTGCTTTACATATATGTAAAAAGACGACTTTCCCAGTTGTTATCATTAAAGGAATCAGTTTCTAGGTCATGATTTCTATTCATATCTCTCCCTTGTGTTATGGAAGGCTCTGTCCTCACTGTTTGTCCTTTAGCATGTGACCTTACTGGACTGTCTTCAGAGTGTAGCCCATCTCTGCACGCCCCACTGAAGGATTACTGAGTCTTTCCTCCTGGTTTTTAAGGATAGTTTTTCTGTATATACATCGTGTTTGTAGTCTTCCTGGTTCAGCCTCCCTGATGCTAGGATTTTAACTATATGCTAGAAAGTTCTGAATCCAGATGTTTCAACCAGATGAAAAAGATGGCAGTTTTCTATTTAACACTCACTCCTTCTCATCCATCCCACTAAACACTGGGAAATAGTACCTTCTTTTGAGACAGACCATGGTCTTGTCCAAACTCTGCTGTGAGTGTGTGTGTGTGTGTGTGTGTGTGTGTGTGTGTGTGTGTGTGTGTGTGTGTGTGTGTGAGAGAGAGAGAGAGAGAGAGAGAGAGAGAGACAGAGACGGTCTGTGCGCTTGCTCGTGCATGTGCAGGAAGGTGAGTACACTGAACAGCATGCCACTTCTATCATGTGCCTTGAGTTTCTGGTGCCTGGGCGTCTGGGCGTGGCTCTTCTTTTGTTGATGGTCACATCTAGAGATGTTACTATTCTCCTCTGTGATACTTTATGGGGCTCACTGAAGCAAGCATTAAACAAAACAAAAATAAAAATTGCCAATGAAATGTGAACACTGTATTTTTATATATTCTATGCTTCCCTCACCCCACCCCACTCCCTGTGCCTTTGTGGTTTGCAAAGTAATTTAAACAAATGTTCTGTGTTTTGTTTTTTTCCTCAGAGGGAAGTGTAACATCTCCCATTTTTCTGACATATTTGCTGCTCGAGAGTTTAAAGCCCGAGTGGACTCATTTTTCTACATATTAGGCTACAACCCTGAGACAAGGTAAGTCAGTCACTTATGGCCACTTCCTTTCTCACTCACATGTGTGTGTGCGTGTGCATTTACACGTCTGTGCTTAAGTTAGCAAGATGCCAAGCAGTGACTCAGCGCTTCCGGGTCAGCTTGGGCCTTTGATGGTTAGTGCCACTCATTGTTTGCCTTTGCTTTGGTTAGGCAAGGAAAGGTATGGAAAGGAGGGCATAGAGAGTAGGGAGAAGGACAGAACGCCGCTGTCCGTCTGTGCTTTCAGCTGACTGGGAGAGCATTTTCTTGATGCAGACTTTGCCAAGCCCTCCAGAGTCAGTTTGGAAAGTTAGATACTTGTTGTTCAGTTTGCTTCAGCTAATGAAATCCAGAAACACTGACAAAGATCTGGTGAGACTAGGGTAGGAAGTGGACAGCATCCTGTTGGAGCCATCTTGGTAAGGTGTACATGTGTAACAGAACGATTATTTTTTAAAGATTTATTTATTTATTTATTTATTTATTTATTTAATGTATGTGAGCACACTGTCACTGTCTTCAGACACACCAGGAGAGGGCATTGGATCCCCATTATACATGGCTATGAGCCACCATGTGGTTGCTGGGAATTGAACTCAGGATATGTGGAAGACTAGTCAGTGCTTAGAATCGCTGAGCCATCTTTCCAGACCAGAACAGTTACTTACATGAAGGGCGATGTGGCTACATGAGATGCACTTCACCACCAAAGACACGCAGCCTAAAGTAGAAGATGGACCTGTGCCTGGTTAGCCTTAACTGCAGCTTGACTTGGGTCATGGCTTGTGGACATGCCTGTTGGGGGTTGACTTGGTGACTGCTCCTTCATCCTGCAGGATCCAGTTTACTGTGGGGAACAATGTTTCCTGGGCAGATGATCTTCCACTGTATAAAAAGCCAGATAAAGAAAGAGATAGCTCAGCAGCTGGGCGTGGTGGTGCACGCCTTAATCCCAGCACTTAGGAGGCAGAGGCAGGTGGATTTCTGAGTTCAAGGACAGCCAGGGCTACACAGAGAAACCTTGTCTTGAAAAAGAAAAACAAATCGTTTGCTATGCTTATCAGGGACTACATTCATTTCTCAGCAACCACACTGTGGCTCACAACCATGTATGACATCCTCTGCACTCACATGCAACACACAGACTCACGAAGGAAAAAAAACACAAGTACACATAAATAAAATTAACTTAAAAGTCTATCTAAGTCTTTTAAAAAGACAGAAGGACAAAACAAAACAAAACTAGCTAGGTATGTCTACATGGTTCTGGCTGTACTTCTTTGTCTATGAGTGAGTTCCTTGGTCTGAGTTGCTGCTTGTGTGGAATGGCAAGCAGGCTTTAAGTTCCTTCAGTGGTTGTATGGAGTTGTAAGCGTAAATAAACCTTTCTTTTCCTAAGCTTCCTTTTATCAGAATGTTTAATCACAACAAAAGTGGAAGCAAAACAGCTGTTAGTATGCCAAGCAACTGGGAGCTGAAAAAAAGTAGGGTCAGCTCTGGGCTGAAGACAAGCAGGGTTAGGCTCTGGCTCCATTTGATAAAACAGAGGCCAGGTCCAAATTAGGAGAGATGAAGGTCACTGTGTAGTAACAAAGGGACCAAGACATTAGGAGATTTTTGTTGCTTTGGTGTTTTTCAAGACAGGATCTCACTGTGTAGCTTTGGGAGTTCTGCAACTCACTCTGCAGACGAGGCTGGTCTTGAAATCAAAGAGCTCTACCTACTTCCGCTTCCTGAGTGTTGGATTAAAGGCATGTGTCACTATGCCAGGCTCTTGTTAGGAGATTATAAGAGTTGAAACTAGATATGCACTGAATGTCAAGGTAAAATAAATACTGCTACACAAAAAGGTCCAGGTAGACCACGATAAAAATGAAAATGGGTGACTTTGTTCATTTAGGTTTTTTTGAGTCAGGTTTCTCTGTATAGCCCTGGCTGTGCTGGAACTTGCTCTTTAAACCAGCCCAGCCTTGAACTCAGGAATCCACCTGCCTCTGCCTCCCATTTGCTGGAATTAAAGGCCTATGCCACTACCACCCAGATAATAGTAGGTGATTTTTTAATAGCTCACTGTCATCAACAAATAGGTCATCCAGAGCCCCTGTCCCAGTACCAAATCAACAGAGAAACTTGAGAATTGAAACTGCAGCACAGAGCAAACGGACGTAACAGCTATCTCTGAAACATTCCATCCGACAATGGCAAAACAGTCTTCTCAGGAACAGACCGGTGTCAGAGGAGTCCCGACAGGGGCAGCTTACAGCACGTGTTGCTCTCACAGAGGATCCAGATTTGATTTCCAGTCCCCACATAACACCTTATAACTGTCATAACTCCAGTTTAGAGGGATCATACTGTTGCCAGGTAATCTTGGGCAGGTAGCAGGCATGCATGTGGTACATGCATACATCCAGACAAAACACTTAAACACAGAAAATAAGTCTTTTTTGACAGGGTTTCTCTGTATAGCCCTGGCTGTCCTGGAACTCACTCTGTAGACCAGGCTGGCCTTGAACTTAGAAATCCGCCTGCCTCTGCCTCCCAAGTGCTGGGATTAAAGGTGTGCGCCACCACCACCCGGCAGAAAATAAGTCTTAACCACTTATTATTTATTTACATCCCAAATGTTGCCCACCCCCCTTCCCGGTTTCCCCTTACCCTTCTCCTTCTCTGAAAGGGTAGGCCTTCCCTGGGTATCTCCCCACCCTGGTGCATCAAGTCTCTGCCAGAGTAGGCCCATCCACATTTAGGCTACAGCTTTACGGAGAGCCTCTGCTCCAGTTTTTAAAGCTTAACAAAGGAAACCTATTGATTTCTTAGATTTTATTAAATCATTGTGGAATAAGGTTCAAAAACTAATATCGAAAGAAATTGCAAAAACTGTGGGCTCAGGAGATGGCTCAGCTAGGAAAATGCTTGCTGTGCAAACATGAGGATCCAAGTTTAGTCCCCAGAACCCACGTAAATAGAAGAATACATTCTGGAGCTTGCTAGTCATCTAGCCTAGTCTAGTGGGCAAGTTCCAGGCCAATGAAAGACACTTTCCACATGGAGGTGGTACACATCTTTACTTCAGCTCTCAGGAGGCCGAGGCAGACTCATCTCTGTGAGTTCAAGACCAGCCTGGTACACAGAGTAAGTTCCAGGACAGCCAGAGCTACACAGAGAAACCCTATCTTAGAAAATGAGAGGGGGGTAAGAGAGGGAGAGAGGGAGAGGGGAGAGAGAGAGAGAGAGAGAGAGAGAGAAGATTTTTGAGGTGGCATCTTCTGAGCACACACCCAAGTTACACACATACTCATGAGCAAACAGCAGATCAGTGAAGACATTAGGGCTGATATTTAACAATTCTTAGAAGCATCTGAAAATGCAAATACTAGCCGGGCGTGGTGGCGCACGCCTTTAATCCCAGCACTCGGGAGGCAGAGGCAGGTGGATTTCTGAGTTCGAGGCCAGCCTGGTCTACAAAGTGAGTGCCAGGACAGCCAGGGCTACACAGAGAAACCCTGTCTCGAAAAAACCAAAAAAAAAAAAAAAAAAAAAAAAGAAAATGCAAATACTACTGATCAAAGTGTAAGGCAGTTCTAAGAAGATATGTTTAGCTATGAAGGGTCACATTAAAAATCAAGAGATATGTATGTCACTGCCTGTTGCGGCCTGCCCGCAGTCCACAACACGAACGGTTCAACTGAGAATGGCAGTTCGCTGAAAAGAGAGGAATCTAGACGGGGCGGAAGAAACAATGGAGCCAAGACAACATACATTCTGTTCAAGGCTCAATTTTACTATTTCCAGACACTCAGTTATAAAGGAAGGGGGAGGGAACCCAATATCCCGCCAAGTAACTCAGGGTCCAGTAGCAGGACGAACACGTGTGTGCCTCCAGGCAGCAAAGGCAGGTTCCAACAGTAGGCGTGGCAGGACTAATGAGCACGTAGCTCCACCCTTGAGCAAGCAGGTTCCAGGCTGGGGGAAGGGAGGCCACAACTGCCCCCCACTCCACCCCAAATCTACTCAATAAACTTATTGCTTTAAAAAATGCAGAGGGTATTGGAAATAGCATGAAGTTAATGATGCACTTCAAGGTCATAGCTCCATAGGACAAAACTAACCACCCAAAAATCAGTACAGAGAAATAGTTGAGTCCATGAAAGAAATTAATGAGATGGAGACTGTATTAGTCAGGGTTCTCTAGAGTCACAGAACTTATAGATAGTCTCTATATAGTAAAGGAATTTTTTTGAGGACTTAAAGTCTGCAGTCCAATTCCCAACAATGGTTCAGTAGTAGCTGTGAATGGAAGGCCAAGGATCTAACAGTTACTTAAGTCTCACACGGTAAGCAGGTGAAAGAGTGAGAGCATGACTCCCTTCCAATATCCTTATATTGTCTCCAGCAGAAGGTGTAGTCCAGATTAAAGGTGTGTGCACGGCACCTTTAATCCCAGATGACCTTGGACTCTGAGATCTCCCTGTCTTCAAGATCTCCATACCAAGATCCAGGTCAGAAACTTGTATCTCCCAGCCTCCAGATTAGGGTCACTGGTGACCCTTCCAATTCTGGATTGTAGTTCATTCCAAATATAGTTAAGTTGACAACTAGGAATCGCCACTACGGAGACTTAACTAAGAGCAGTATGGTAAGTCAGTCCAGACGGCTGGCTCAGTAAAGGTAACTTGATAAAGAGACAATTTGAAATAATACATTAGAGATGAAGATTGGGCATTATATCAAGTAACAGTGAAGTCCTGGGGATTATTAGGAATACTTTGAATAGCCTGCATTCCAGAAGCTGGCGGACCCTAGGAAGAAATGGACAGATCAATGAGATGGTACCCAGCCTGCCTAACTAATACCAGAGTGCCAGCTCCCTTACACTCTGATTGAGCAATAAAAGACACGATCATGCTCATATATAAAACACACATTTCAAATCAGGAGGCTTCTAGGTCTGGCGGCTCAGGCTTGTCATCCCAGCGACCTGGGAAGCTGAGGCAAGAGGATCAGAAGCTCAGCATCTGCCTGTGCTGCAGAATGAATTTAGAACCAGCCTGGGCAAGTTGGTAAGACCTCCCCTCCAAATTTAATGTAAAAAGGAGGTGTCAAAATGTAGCTCAGTGTAGAATGCTTGCAAAGGTTCATAGGCCCTATAATTAATCGTGAGAAGGGGAGGGGAGGCACTTGAAATATAACTATCAAGTATATTCATGATACACACCCTATGTTTGAAAATCAAAAGCTCGTTATTTCAGTTTGCTAAAGAAAGCATAGTCATAAAGTTAGTAAAAATAGATCTCTTGTATAGACTACTAAAATGAAGCTAAGAGCAGTTTAAGCAGGATCTGGCTCAGCTCTTAAAGACACTTGCTGCTCTTACAGATGACCCAGGTTCAGTTCCCAGCATCCACAAGGCGCCTCACAACCACAACTTGAGTTCCAGGGGACCTGACACTGGGCTAGCATGCGATGCACAGAAAAAAGAAATCACTAGGGATTGATTGGTTGATTATGCCAATGATGAGTTTACCAAGAAAGGGATTCAAGAAATAACATTTAACATTGTATTCACAGTAGCTTTTTTTTTTTTTTTTTTTTTTTTGGTTTTTCGAGACAGGGTTTCTCTGTGTAGCCCTGGCTGTCCTGGAACTCACTCTGTAGACCAGGCTGGCCTCGAACTCAGAAATCCGCCTGCCTCTGCCTCCCGAGTGCTGGGATTAAAGGCGTGCGCCACCACGCCCAGCTTCACAGTAGCTTTTAAAAAATTGATTGGGTTGGGAGCTGGAGAGATGGTTCAGAGCACTGGCTGCTCTTCCAGAGGTCCTGAGTTCAATTCCCAGAAATCACATTGTGGCTCACAACCATCTGTAATGGGATCCCATGCCCTCTTCTGGTGTGTCTGAAGACAGCAACAGTGCATTCATATAAATTAATAAATCTTTCAAATAAAATTGGGCTAGGTATGTACTTCAGTGGTAGGGTATTAAACTAGCAACAGATAGGCAGTATGTTCAATCCCTAATGCCACGGTAACAAAGAAAGCAACACATCCCCTTCCCTGCACGCTAGGAATACACCTAATCAAAGAAGTAAAAGACCTTTACAATGGAAAAATTTAAGAACACTACCCTAGGGCTGGGCGTGGTGGCGCACACCTTTAATCCTAGCACTTGGGAGGCAGAGGCAGGTGGATTTTTGAGTTCGAGGCCAGCCTGGTCTACAAAGTGAGTTCCAGGACAGCCAGGGCTACACAGAGAAACCCTGTCTCGAAAAAACAAAAAACAAACAAACAAAAGATCATTAAAAAAAAGAACACTACCCTAGGCCTGGAGAACTGACTCTTTTAAGAGCACATGAAGCTCTGCCAGAGGCCCTGAGTCAGTGTCCAGCCTCTGTAACTCCAGCTCCTGAGGGTCTGATGTCATGTTCTGGTCTTCATGGTTACCCAAGTGTACACACAGAGACACATATAATAACAATAAATATGCAAATATAATACAATTATTTTCTTAAAAACCCACTAAAGACACTTAGAAGAAAAGACCTCCAATGCTTATAAGAATTCGAAATTAATTCTGTGAACATGGCTGTATTCCTAAGAGCAGTCTAGAAATAGTTTCTTTTTTTATCCCCTTCCATTGATATTCTTTATAGAACTAAATAAAGGTGATCTTAATATTTATGTGGAAGCACAGGTATCTCAGGTAACTAAAGCAGCCCTGTACAGAAAGCTTTAACAGCTACGGGAGGGAGGGAGGGAGGGAGGGAGGGAGGGAGGGAGGGAGGGAGGGAGGGAGGGAGGGAGGGAGGG
This sequence comes from Mus caroli, assembly GCF_978045245.1. NCBI lineage: Eukaryota > Metazoa > Chordata > Mammalia > Rodentia > Muridae > Mus > Mus caroli. Next base: position 5,834,209 of record NW_028227261.1, on the reverse strand, counting down.
AGGGGTTGTGGTACCTTACTTAAGCAGACCCAGAGCCATGGAAGCACAGCAGCATAGTGCTGCTCAGAGACGTGGAGAAGAAAGAGCCTCCTCACACAAAAGGTGCTGCTAAGACTAGATAGCTATCCAATGTGGAGAAGGGTGAGTCTAATCTGTCTCTCATATCATACAAAAGTCATCCAGTGCACATAAAAATGCCTGTGTAAGACCTGGAGCTGAGAAGGACTCCAGTAGCTCAATAAATAATCAAAATTGACAAATAGTGTTCCATGGGATAAGATTATTTTGCACAGCAAAGGAAACAGTCTCAACAGTGGGAGCAAAGAACCTCTGCTGAGTCTACATCTTACAGGGAATTACTATAGAGACAAACATCATGTGCTTTCTTTAATGAAACCTAGAGGTGCAGAGTGTGGGAGAGAGAGATGAGTCGTGGGAGGGACGGGGTAAGGAATGCCAGAGCATAATGGGGATAAAGGAGACAAGTGCCACCCACCCACTCATTCTCTCATATGTAAAATCTAAAGTTTTCCAAATATATAAAGGACACAAATGTAGTGGGCAGGAAGGACCTAAAGGGAGAGTACACATTAGTGTTTTCTCTCGTACAAGGACTCTAGCTTTGACTAATATAAATCTATTTATGGGTCAAAGCAAAAGAGGGAGCATGTGAGAGAAGGAAGGGTCCAGCAGGAGAACAGAGAAAGGTAGAGAGGACTAACTTAGGCAGAGACCAGTGATAGACCCTGGAGCCAGGGGCAGGTAGATCTCTGAGTTCAAGGCCAGTCTGGTCTATAGAATGAGTTCCAGGACAGACAAGGCTACACAGAAATCCTGCCTTAAAACCATTTCCCCAAAAGAAAGAAATTTCAGCTCAGAGATCTTGGTAAACAAAACCAGTTAAACCTACTCTATAGTCAGCCAAAACACTAGAGTCTTTGGTTGAGCTGCAATAAATGTCTTAGCCACGTCTCAGTTCTATGTCTTGTTTCAGCTAGTACTGCATAACCGTTTAACCCCACTGCTTCATCTTTCAGTTCAGAGCCCTAGGAAGGATTCTCTCCTCATAGCCCGGCATGCCTGCCTTCTAGTCTCATGCTAGCACTTTATGTTTGTGTCCATCCATAAGGTATTCTCTTCCTGGAGTTTGTTTTGCATCTATCATGGGAAAGTGGTCATAGTTAACTCTGAAAGTGGTATTTTTGTAACTTCTTGGTAATTATAGGCATCGTTGCATATCTTCTTGACAAGGTGCTCCATACTTTGATCTCATGGGAGATCTTTGTATAGCTTTGGGGATGAGCTTCATCAGCATTTTCTTGGTTACTATCCTGTCTGAAAAGCCTTCAACAACATAGCACAAAGCCCAGATCTTATTATTTCAGTAACTTTTGCCAGAAAACATAAACATCTTCAGATATTGAAAAAAAATATTGCCGGGCGTGGTGGCGCACGCCTTTAATCCCAGCACGCGGGAGGCAGAGGCAGTGGGATTTCTGAGTTCGAGGCCAGCCTGGTCTACAAAGTGAGCTCCGGGACAGCCAGAGCTATAAAGAGAGACCCTGTCTCGAAAAACCAAAAAAAAGAAAAAAAAATATTTAAAAGCCTGTAAATTCAGAGCTGGGTTCCATATATGAACCTGACTAGGAAGTATATCTTTGGTTCATAGTGTGAGGCATTTAGGTCAGGTCGTTGGTCTCCAGGGAAGCCTGCTTGTGACCCTAAAGTGTCAAGGAGGAGATAATATAAAAAGCAGACTCATGCCAGTGATGCCCCATGTCAGAAATATATGTAAGAAGTTTTAGGAGGGATGTACCCTAGTGCAAGATTGTGGAGGATGGTTTCGGGTAAACTGTCTGTGAATGTTGAGCTTTGCTCTTAGAAATGACAGAACATTGAAAGAACGATTCACCACCAACCAAGATAAAAGAAACAGCCAGTGTCGCAGATGCCAGTGCGAGCAAGTGTGGAGAGAAGCAGTGCTGAGCTGTCCTGGAAGGACTGATGCAGCTCTGGAGAGCCAGGCCCACTTGGAGCTGTTGCTTTGTTTTTCAAAATGCGGATGAGCTGGAAGAAAGAGGAAGTAGGTAGCCTGCTTGCCTTCTCCCTCAGGGGAGCTGGCACAAGCTGCCTGTCTTAGCCAACAACAAAATGTCAAAAAAACACACACACAGGGGAAGATCTGCCAGTCACCTGTTTACCTCTTGAGGAGGAACAAGCCAGGATCCCTCCTGGGGTCAGAAGAAGAAAGACACTTGGGTTGCATGCCATCATTGTCACCCAGGGCAGCTAGTGAGACCCAAACAATAATTTTGAAAATAAGATTTTCTTGACTTGGAGTAACTTTTTATGTAATAATAACTTTTTCCTGTGTGTAGCTATTGAGTTCTTTCCCATCTTCCTCTTGTATGTGAAAGAGTTCCTTTGGTGCCCGGCTCCATTTCAGCAGCTCTGCGCTGTCCAAGTACAGCAGCAGGTCTAAGGAAATGCTCTTCCGCCCCGTCGCCCAGTTTTCATGTGTTGGGACAAAGGGAAACTATTTCAGATAAATATGCTTGTGTGTTCTCTCTCTGAACTTAGGAAATTTTACATGGCTGAGAGTGCCTCTGAACTTTGGGTGTCCTACCTCCTTGATTTCGAGGGTTGCCTGGCACATGTGGTCCTCAGGATCAAACCCAGGGCTTCATGCATGTTGGGCAAGCACTCTTATAACTGAGGCTCACCTGCAGCCCTGTGGCTGAGGTGTGCTGTATTTCTGCAGAAAATGTGTAGATTCCTCAGCTTAGAACTCACGTTGTCTCACAGGCTGGACAAGGCTCTGCACAGGGTACCGGGCACCGTGTCCTGCTCTAAGAATCTGTAAGGACTCATGTTCTTGGAAAAGATTTTCATTTTTCTACTCTCCATTCCATTTCTGAGAAACAGTAGGTCCTGTCCTTTTTTCCAATCTTTTATGTTTTGAGGGAATTTTATGATCTTTCTTTTTAAGTTATAACTAAATGGTGTAAATTCATCTTTTAGTTTGCAGGTGGGAATAACCTACATATCAGCTATTTCTTAATGACAAACAGTCCTTTGTGGGACATGAACACTGGATGAGTAGACAGACTTGTTCTGCAGGGTTTTCCCAGGACCTCTCTTGGCTGGTCTGTGGGCAGTGTGAGTGAGTACTTTGGTCCTCAGTATTGCTATAGTGAGATGGACTTGTTACATGGCTTTAGAAATCTTTCAAAATGAGTTTTTAATAGATTTAGTTTCATAGCTAGTGTTGTGCGAGAATGAATCAGGGCACTTGAAATGTTTTGTTTGTTTGGTTGGTTTGGTTTGTTGTTTTTTGGTTTGGTTTTCCCTGTGTGCTGAGGTGTTTATAGTGGATGGTCTTTAGGCATCTGGGGGGAGGGGCATATGCATGCACGGTTGCTTACCTGAGGGGTTAGTGTCAGCCAACCATTATGGTTCATGCTAGGGTAGTGCTCTGCTGCTGAGTTTACACCTCACCCCCACATCCTCCATCTGAACCTCGTTGCTGTTTTTATTGTCCCAGTTCATTCTTGGGAGACCTGGCTGGGCTCCTATTAATTACCTTAGAGGATGCTGTAGTTTAATCACTTGGAGATTTGGGGTTCTTTTTGCATGAAGCATGGCATTCCGTGTGTGCTGTGTTAGCTCTGTCTCCATTGTGGCCATACCTATGTGGCTAGCTTGCTTGTCTGGTCTTTTTGTCAAGTGCGTAGGGTTTTCAAAAGGACATGTGTTTAGTTGCTTCTCCTGAGCACTGCCGCTGCGCTTCAAGTATGCTTCTGTTTCTGCGCTTAATTCCAGCTGCAGTCATTTGGACCTGTTTCCTCATTCTTGTTCTTTGTTGAAAAAGTGGTTATTAAAAACCTGACTTACTTAAAAAATGGAAAAGACAAAAGAAAACTTGCTGTTGTCTCCTGAGGACGGGCGCTTCTGGCTTGGCTTGTGGAGTTCCCTGGTGTTGGCTGTCTGGAATCCCCTTTCTAAGGCCCCACTTCCCTGCACACTAGCTTGGTGTGCTCCGAGAAGCTGCAGAGTCTGTTGGCTGGTCTTTATTTACGGAAACAGCAGGGTTGAGATTGATTGCGTTGTGGAGAGACAGTGTGTGGATGAGGGAGGGTCACAGCACATGCTCAGTCCTGTCAGTGTGAGGGAAGTTTCAGCGTTCTGCGTGAAGGCTTAGGTCATAGCACAAGCTCAGTGAGAGAGAGCTCTGTGAGGTCTCAGCCTGCATGGGCCTCCATTTTGAGTACTTAGAGTAGAAAAGGGCAGAGTTTTAGCAGTAAGTAGAGGTGCAGGGATCCAGCTAGACTCACGAGAGCCTGTGTTAGTCATGGATGATCCATTCAGCCCCTGCAGGTAGGCAATCTTCCCCTGGCCTTACGGAGACATTGGCTTTGCTGCTCAAGCTCCTTCTGAAGATGTTTATGAATCATCTCGCCATTCATAGTGCATGTTCCTAAAGCCTTTGATTCAGCCAGCTGGCCAGGCAGAGGTGGCATTGCGAAGCATAAAATCAGAGCTGTGCATGGGGTCTACCAGGAGATGAATTAAGCAAATGTCCAGTGTGAAGCTTTGTGAGTCTCTACCCCTTTCCTTCACCTCTTCCTCTCTGCCGTGTGATTATAGCCTGGGTTTGCTCAGTGCATTTTGTAGAGCTTGTCTGTCTTAAAGACCTGCAGAGCAGACCTGCAGACTGCCTCATTAGCCGTGTGCCTTGTGGGGATCGCTGGGCCACAGAATGGATCTGTTTGGCTGTTTTAGGAAGGGTGGTAGGTGGGCAGCTATTGGTTGCTTTGAAGGTGGGTGGAACTTGTTTTGATTGAGAGCCTGTTTGCTAGAGCAAATTATAATTCTTGTGAGGTGACACACGAGGGGGATAGCTGTGGATGACGATTGCAACTGTATCATCTTAGTGTGTTTTCAAAGGGATCTGTTATATCACATCAGTTTCTCTTCTGTTCTTTCTGAAGGAGCAAAGCCTTCTTTTTGGAGTTTGTGGCAATTCTCTTGCCAGCTTGGAGAGACTATAAACATTGACATCTATGTTAGAATTGAGATTCCCATACTTTTCTTTATTCTGGTATGTTAGTTTTTGCTTTGTGGTGTATGTGTATTTTGTGTGATTTTTGCATTGAGTAGGAGGAGAGTGGAAATGGGAAAGGTTTGCTGCCAAAGAAGGCAGAGGCATGGACAAGGTCACGTTTGCTACCTGTGGCTTGATGTCTGACCATGAAGTAGCCCTCTCTACCCAGGTGAAGTTGGCTTTTTTTTTTTTTTTTTTTTTCCTCCTGTTTGCAGAGAGAGCCCAGGTAGGGGCTGTGACTCTGGTTTACTAGGGAGCCAGTCAGGATAAGCAGATTTTGTACGGTGGAATTCCGACTCAGACAGGGGATTAGGGAACTGTGGGATTGCCTTGCTGCTGTCATTTCCTCTCCGCTGCAGGGCTGGGAACAATTTAGCCATAAGTCAGGTTCTGTGCAGTTGTGAGGACTATAGAAAACACTCCAAGGTAGAAGAATGTGATTCATCTTCTCAGGGACAGGAAAGTTCGCTGTGATTGACTCCAGGGAAGAAGATTCGTAAGGTCTTAGCTGGAGACAGGGATCTTGTGTGAAGAGGCCTCTGATTGGGCCAGGGTTCAGCAGTGCTGACATTTAAAATATTCCTAAAGCATTAATTTGTATTCTTGTATGCTTAATTTAGAATTTGAACTAAAGAGATGCTATGTAGAGAAGTAAGGTGATGCTAGGGTCTTAGTTGATATTTCTGTATTTGATTCCCATTCCTGTGAGGGCCACCTTCTTTTATGACTGTGTATGGAAGTTTGGGGTTAATGCCCAGTGTTTCCCACAGTGTATAATAGTGCTTCTGGAAGCAGACCATGTGCCTGAGCTTTTGGGAGAATGCCGATTTGTTGTGGTTGTGGTTGGAAGGACCTTCCTTCCTCCTCCTCTTTAGTTTGAGCGTTCAGAGTCCCGGTCCACCTGCTTGGCTGGCTGGCTGCTCGGCTTGCACGGCGTTGGGTACAGCCACCTGCTTTGATGGAAGATTTGGAGTTCCTGGCTCTGCTTTGTGGTGACCTCTGGGTTTCTGAGTTGATTTTACATGCATTGAAATCAGCAACACTGTTTTCTCTGTTTATGCATTTGTTCTTTATTCTCCTGTCTTGAGAAAATACATTTTTGGGAAAGTTGCTTCTGAATGTCTGTCTCTTGCCTGGGGTTTTGGGACATGTCTGGAGGTGAAGGGCAGCATTGCAGTTATTCCTGGTTGCTGAGGGCCTCTGTGCAGGTTGGTCAGTAGGTAATGCTGGCCGGTTTGGCTCATTCCCCACTGGATGCACTTGGGACTATCAGGAACTGGGAGGAGGCATAGGAGGATGGGCTTCAGGGAGAATGGACAGTTCTCAGATCCTTTTATTTCAGTATAGAATAAAGTTTACTCAGGCCCCTCAGGGGAGGGGAGTTAAGATGGTAGTAGAGGCAGAGAAAGAGAGAGTAGAGAAGTAGAGGCCGGCCATGAGCACATGGAAGCGGGGGGGGGGGGGTGAGGAAGGAGCAAGGGGACAGAGCAGGAGGAAGAAGGGAAGAGCACGAGAGGAGCAAGAGCTAGACTCTCGACTGTGAATGATTGAATGAGTGAAGCCGTGCATTTCAAGTGTGTGTGCCTACGAGTGCAGCCCATCTTGAGCAGCCTGGACATACTTGCTGTGTGTGTGTCACTGGTGCCACTTCTTTTTTTTTTGGTTTTTCGAGACAGGGTTTCTCTGTGTAGCCCTGGCTGTCCTGGCACTCACTTTGTAGACCAGGCTGGCCTCGAACTCAGAAATTCGCCTGCCTCTGCCTCCCGAGTGCTGGGATTAAAGGCGTGCGCCACCACGCCCGGCTGGTGCCACTTCTTAATGCCATCTGCTTCCAGTCGCATCTTTCAGGCAGACTCCCTGGCTGAGGCTGCTCTGAGCTGCCTCAGGCCTGGGGTTTAGCATGCTGTTGATTCTCTAGGCTCCTGAGCTCCTGAGCACTTCTTCCTCCAAAGTTCACTTTTTCTTTTCCACTTTGCTTTTTGCCCTTACTGAGTCATGTTCTACTTACCAAAAACATACTTGTTCTAAGCCTGTGAAAGATGTTGGATGGGGGAAGGCAGGAAACACCAGCTGAAGGAAGACTAGAGGCATGCGCTCTTGAGTCTTCGGGGAAAGCCCACGTGATTGATAATCCTCGGAATCATAAGTTTCTGATCCAGGTGGCACAGGTGCTTACACATATGTTTAAAACCGTGTGCACCGTCATACTGACACTCAGGCAAACTGTTTCTTAACTCAGCTGGGCTAGAGGTCATTTCTGTTAACATTCTTTGAAATATACATTTATTTGTGGTTATGTGATTATCTTTTCTGTTGAGCAGGGGTCACTTCTTCCTTTTAAAAAAATGAATTATTTCCTGGCTGTCCTAGAGCTTGCTCTGTAGACCAGGCTGGCCTCAGACACATAGAGGTCCACCTGCCTCTGCCTCCTGAGTGCTGGGATTGAAGACATGCACCACCACCGCCCAGCCATTTAGTCTTATAACCTCCGTTCCTCGTTTAGGACTTGGCAAATGGATCACCTTGGGGGGATAAGAGGGACTGAGATAGGGTTTCATTATGCAGTACCGGTTGACCTAGAAGTCAAAGACCTACTTACCTTTGCCACCCAAGTGCTAGGGCGGCAGGTTTGTACCACCATGCTTGACACAAACGAAGCTTTGACATAAATATGTTTAAATGGGTGTAGAGGCACAGACCTTTAATCTTAGCATCCAGAGACAAGGGATGAGGATCTCTGTGAGTTTGCAGCAATTCTGGTCTACAAAGTGAATTTCAAGCCAGTCAGCAATACATAGTTAGGCCCTGTTTCAAACAAACAAACAAACAAACTGCAATCACAAACCAAAATGAGTTCAGTAAATGACTGATGTCAGGAATAAGAGAAGTGACTAGATCTGAAGCCAGCTGGTGTTAATAGTCCACATACTCAGTGGACTGGACCAGCTGCCCGTGTGCTCTGAGCTCGGCTTCCAATGGGCCTGATCTCTGTAAAGATGATGAGAACAATGCAGAGTCCTTGTGTGCTGTCATGACTCCAACTCCTCATCCCCAGTTTCTTGAAGATGTGTTCAGTAGCAGAACAGCATTAGGAATTGTCTTGGCTGTTTGTAAACAGCTGTCCACACCTGACCAGTCTGCCTCCTCCTTGCTCTTTCTAAATGTTTATCTTTGGTCCTCTTGAATAAAACTTTTTTTCCCTCTACTATGAAGGTTGAACCCACAACCTGACAGCTTGTTGGTAGCTAAATGCTCAACCATTAAGTTGCATACTCTGTCTTCATTGTATTTTGAGATAGGATCTCACTAAGTTGCCTAAACTGGCCTTAAACTTGGCAATCCTACTGTTTCACCTCCTTCGTAGCTGGGATTGCAATCATATACTACCTTTCTAGGTCCTGAAATTTTGTTTTTACTTTTTTTCTTCTTTTACTTTATGTTTATTAGTGATTTGCCCATGTGTATGTCTGTGTACCACAAGCTTGCCTGGTGCTTGAGTTCACCAGAAGAGGGCATTTGATCCCCTGGAACTGGAATTCCAGATGGTGATGAGCCACCATATGGCTGGTAGGAATTGAACCTAGGTCCACTAGAAGAGCATTTAGTGCTTTTAACTGCTTAGCCATCTCTCTAGCCCCTTTGTTTTTAAAGAAGACCTCCTTCTATATCTGGTAACATTTGGTGTTTCTATTCTTAACCCTGCCCAGGATAGTTACATAGATGGGGAAGGTAGTTGATGCCTTTTGCCTCTTTGCCCACCATATTCACAGTACTGCAATAAAGAGTTCTCTTAGGCAATGGCCTGGACTTTAAGCATTTCGGACTCTTCCAGTGGGGCAGAGAGACCTTGGAAGTGTGCTGTAGCCCTTGCTTACTGGCTCTGTCTTCTCTTGCTGGGAGCGCTGTCAGGCTTAGTGTGTAGTTTGATTTCAGTGCATGGAAAGTCTCGTCTTTGCTTAGGAGATCAACTCAATCCTGGAGGACAACTGTTACATTTGGTAAGCATATGTATCCATATGCACTTTTGCTAAGCTGTTGTTGTTAAAGCCATTTGTGTTTGTGCAGAAGATGAAGACAGTGAAGTCCAGGAAGAGCCTGGAGTGGGGCAGAGATAGATACAGTTGCCAGGTGCCCTGTAGTTGTCAGACCACTGAATGGAAGGTAAGAAAGGAAGGCAGTAAGCAAGGCTGTCACAGCACTTGAGAGCAGCTCCTTCTCCTCTGCTGTCTACATTGTCTTCCTTCCAACTAGCAAGCAAATGCTGCTTCTGTCTTCCTTTTACAGTAACCCAACTCTCCCAGCTTCGGGCTCATCCTCCTAAGTGCCAGAATCTCAGCCTCCTAACCACCACACCCAATTCTAACATTGTTTTCAACCTGTTTCTCTGATATGAGGTGGTTTTGAGTGAAAGGTATTTATGGTTCTTCTCAGGGTAGGTAGAGTTTGTAACTCATCAGCTAATGCCTAGCTCCTAGTTCTGGACACTGGATTATAGTCTGAAGAAGCCTGTGGGAGAATTGCTTCTGTAATTAATTGTTGTGACTTCTTGAGAGAGAAGAGTAGCCTTTACTTCCTCAGGCTTGGCTCTCTCCTGCAGAGCTGTACGACTGTCACAAGCTTCTCAGGAGCTCGCTCAGAGGAGCTTAAGCTGTGCTTCCAGCTTTGCAGCACACCTGTGCTGACTCCATGCCTGTGGGTGTGGGCTGTTCTCCATACTTTACTGTTTTTGAGTGAAAGCTGAACTTTGTTCCTGTTTGTCAGACCTGTTCTTGATTTTGCTTGGAAGATTAGCCTTCTGTCCCCTGTGACTTTATTACCTTGGAATAAAGCCAGTAGTTGCTGTCTATAGCTAAGACACGCTTGATTTAGAATATTAGAGTCATTATTCATTCAAAAAATATGTATTAGTGTCCAACCTCTTTAGACACCAGGAAATGCAAATCAAAACTACATTGAGATTCTGTCTCACTTCAGTCAGAGACTGTCATTAAGAAAGCAAATTAGGGGTGTGGGATGGGAAAGGTCACTGGACAGATGGAACAGTGGTCAAGTGCACTCACTGCCCTTTACAGAGGCTCTGGGACTTAGTTCCCCAAACCCACAGGGTAGTTTACAACCATCCATAACCCCGATTCCAAGGGATCCAATGCCTTTCTGACTTCTCTGAGCACCAGGCATGCATGTGGTGCATGGACATACATATAAGCAAAACATTTATACACATAAAATAAATAAATCTAAAGGAAAGGAAACTAACTAATAGGAGCCTGGAGAAGAAGGCTCAGCAGTTATTGTTTAGAGGTCTGAAGTTTTGATTCCCAGCATCCAATGTCCCATGGCACATAATCCCCTATAGCCCACTCTCTGTGAGATCTGAACACCTTCTGGCCACAGCAGTTACTGACTGCACTGTACAGGTGCACACATACACGTGAAAGGAAATCTGAATGACTTTGAAGGGGCAGTGGACAGAAAGGAACACTCACACATTGTTTCTAGTGATATAAAATGGTGTAGCCACTATAGCGATGAGTTACAGGTGTTCCTCAAGAAATCCAAAGGTGACCCACCATACCCTCGCAGGCTCGTCTGCACGCCAGAGATGCTCTGTATGCAGGGTTATGGCAGGATTGTTCACAGTAGCCATGTGTGGAAAGCCTAGGTTCTCGCTCACAGAAACAGATCAAGACAGTGTGCTGCTGTGCAGAGTTACCCAACCATAAGGAAAGTAATGGATGGAACTGCAGGGTCATCCTTTGAAGTAAAACACACTAGACTGAAAATAATAATTATATGTTTCTTCTCCTAGATTAAAATGTGACATGAAATGGAGGGCAGACTGCCTGGGAAAACGGCACATGGGGAGAGGGAGAAGTACACACAGCACCCGTAGCAAAAATGCACGCTTACTACATGCCAGCTAAAGCTTAAAGTGTGCACTGGTAAGAGCCAGGCTGCTCTTAGACGTAGTAGGGAGCTAAAAGTAGGCTTGGTTCCTTATCTTCACGGTGGTTTTTCTCTTCAGAACAGGACAGCCATTTGTATGATCTGTAACTGTTCCAAGAAGTCATGACTGATAGAGGCTGCAGTGAAGTTTGCAGATTTGTCCTTTGTAACTGATGGCCATCACATCGTGCTAAGAATAGCAGTGACTGTCCAGCAGGCCTCTGTCTAGTTCATACCATAGCTGCAGCCTTAGTTATTTGCCCTTAAGAGCTGGAGGGGGGGGGGGGAGGGGAGGGGAGGGGAGGGGAGAGTAGGGAGAGGAGAGAGAAGAGAGATCATATCCAGATTATGTCCAGATTACATGTGAAACTAAAGCTGAACGGAGCCATTGTCTTGTTTCTGGAGTGCAGAGTACTTGGTACTGTGCAGCACATATCCACACAGTGCTGCTCCCTCCTTCCCTTTCTTTGGGATGATGAAATGATCCTGTCCATTCTCAGGCCAGCCCTAGGGTGGTGCAGGCCTGAGGGACCAAGTCAGAAGAAGCCTCTCTGTGGCTGGTGGGTTCTGCCTTGCCTCCTGGCACAGACTCTTCTCCCTTTTTGAAATTCAGATGCAAGCTTTCTGCCTCTTTCTGTCCACTCCCTATTTACTTCTTCGACTAAACTGTTTCCATGGTAACAGGTTACTTTTCAAAGCGAACATCTTGTCATTTTATTTAATCTACTGCAGCTGAAGAGAGCTGAAATATTAAGTTGTAGTTGCTATGGATACTGCTTTGTTACATCAGTTTCTTTTGTATCAGTTTTCATATACAGTGAGTTCTCTTTTCTTCTTCTTTTGATACTACAAAAATAAACACAATGACTTACCATCATCATTGTTATTTGCCTTTTGCAACTGGTTAGTTTTTCCTATCCCAACCAAAGATTTGTAGAATACTAGAGGTTGAGAGTCAGCTCTTTTTCAAAACATAATTTATATTAGCTATACAGAGAAATTATCTGTGCTAAGAGGAACAATGGTAATTTTTAAGTAGAATGAACACAGATATACATATTAAGTTGGATCCATAGTATTTTGGTGTTTCAAATCACAGAGGTTCCTAGGAAGTAGAAAATGAAAGAAGTCAGCAGGTACAATGGAACTGACCTATGATCTTTGGAAGGCAAAGCCAGAGGATTGTCAGTTTGAGTCCAGTATGGACTACATAGGAACACACACACACACACACACACACACCCTGTCACTCACAGACTCAACACACACTCATACACTCACTCGCACACAGACACACTTTCTGGGATTTCTTGTCATTATTTTAAATTAGATGTCTTGGAGTTTGTTGATTGTTCTGGCCTTTTCTGAGACAAAGTTTCTGTGTGTAGCCTCGGCTGCCCTAGAACTCAGGGTTCCACCTACCTCTGCCTCCTGAATGCTGGGATTGAAGGCTTTTGCCACCACCTCCAACCTTGGAGTTAATTGACTCTGAAACAGTGACTGGCTCAGTTCTTTGTATAGACCTGGAGGCTGTGTCTGTTACTCAGCCTCTCTCATGTCTGCCCTTTTCTCCTATTTCAGTCTATTTGTAGCCCATCTGTTGACTTTTTAGAAACTTTAGCTCCTGCACTGTAGTAGTGGTGCACACCTTTAATCCCAGCACTCAGAAAGCAGAGGCAGGTGATCTTTGAGGCCATCTGGTCTACAGAAAGAGTTTCAGGACAGCCAGTTCTACACAGAGAAACCCTGTCTCAAGCAAACAAACAAACAGAACCACAAGCAGAAGAGCATGCAAGTGTAGGGGGAAGTTTCTGCCTGCCTCTGTGTATGTGTGCACGAGCGTGCGCGCACGAGCCCTGGAGCACTCATGCAAGCACACGAGTGCGTATCTGTGCTCCTACATCAGGATGCAGCCGTTGTCTCTTCCAAGCTCTCAGTCCTGCTGCCCTTGCCCTAGGTAGTTCTATCCTTCCCTCCCCATCCCAGCACCTACAGCCTCTGAGCTTTCTCCGTGTCAAGAAAGTTACAATGATGTTATTCTTTGTATGTGAATGGGGTTCTTTTTAATTTTTAAAATTAACTTTACACACGTGTAAATCAGAGTTGGGACTCTCCTTCCATCATGTTTTCCAATTCATGTCATCAAGCTTGGTTGCACGTCACTTTATCCCCTGAGCCATTCTGCAGGCCCCTCACTTAAAAAATTTTTCAAATTACTTTATGCGTGTGTGTGGACATTCCATGATGCATAGGTGGAGGCTAGAGGACAAGTTTCTAGAATTGATTTTCTCCTTGTATCATGTGACAATCCAGAAGATTTTTTTTTCTTTTTTTTAAGATTTATTTATTTATTATATGTAAGTACACTGTAGCTGTCTTCAGACACTCCAGTAGAGGGTGCCAGATCTCATTACGGATGGTTGTGAGCCACCATGTGGTTGCTGGGATTTGAACTCTGGACCTTCGGAAGAGCAGTCGGGTGCTCCCACCCACTGAGCCATCTCACCAGCCCCAGAAGATTTTTAATAAGTGTTTACATTGTACACTAGCTTTCGTGTGGGAACTTAAATTGGCAGTAGGGTGCTTGCCATTCAAGCAATAAAGCAAAACCAAAACATTGCACACTGTCTTTAAAATACTAACTATGATTGGATCTTGGTGCGGTACTAGAACAATGGTGGACAGTGTGGCGGCTCTCATGGGTCCTGGGTGTGGTACTAGAAAAATGGTGGACAGTGTGATGGCTCTCATGGGTCCTGGGTTTGAGGCTAGGTGTTGAGACACTGCCTCAGAAAGTAATCATGGCTGGCCTGTCTATACCTCACCATGCAGACCATGATAGCCTTGAACTCACAGAACTCTGCCTGCGTCTCCTAAATAAGTGGGAGAGTAGGTAGATCACACAACCATTAGGGAACCATAAAATAGCACAGACATTCTAGAATAGGCCAAAGATTGAGCTGTAAATCCAAGTCACCAGAGAAGCTGTGGTTTAGGCTTTCTGAGGTACAATAGGAGCTCCTTGCATTCAGAAAGCATTTGAAAAGTCTGTGGTAAGGCTTTGGCAGGCTAGTTTGGTCATGGCTGTCTAGGAAATAGAAATGAACATGTTAGGGTAGAAATAGTGGCTATGCCAAGTGAAAAAAGCAAGCAGGTTGGTTTGGTGTGGTGGTGTACACTCTAGAGTCGGGGCAGGCAGATCTCTGAGTTCCAGGCCAGCCTCATCTACACAGTAAATTATAGCTGAGCTGAGATTACACAGAGAAACCTTGTCTCCCAAAACCAAAACCAAACCAAACCAAACCAAGCAGTTAGTTTTAGAAAGTTGTTGTGACTTGGTCTGTTAGATTCTCAACATGGTTCTTGAAGCAGTTATTCTCTACATAAACCTACCTGAATAGTCCACCTACAAGCTTCTGTGTCAAAAAGGAAAGCAGATGCCTATCTATCAAAATGAGCTTTTTGTGTGAGTGTGTCAGCATCATAACCTTTCTGGTCAACCTGCTTCCGGTGAGCTGTTGTAGTTTTATTTCCCCTTGAAAATGCCCACCTTCTTCCTTGCCGCCTCCTTCAGAGGCATCCAGTTCACTCCAGGCTGAGTGACTGACTTGGCTGTGTGTGCCAGAGGTAGGGGGGTACACAGGATAACAAAACAACGCAAATGAACAATTTTGCCACCTCAGGCAGGTATTGGTTGAGCTTTGAGAGGTGTACATCTTGTTTAAACCATAGCACATTGTTGTAACACACAAAGTTCACACTGGAGAGACACAGGATGGAGGCGTAACACAGTTGTCACTGGAGAGACACAGGATGGAGGCATAACACAGTTGTCACTGGAGAAACACAGGATGGAGGTGTATCACAGTTGTCAAGAATTACCATTTATGTAGGGCCATGGGCATTGCTAGCCTGGGCTGTATGCAGCTGGTTGGACATTGGAAACCTGGCTGGTTTCTTTAACTTCTCGTAGTATTTTTGTGAAGTTTCTTCTGGAATGGGTTATCTTATGTTTATGATAATGGTATCTGGGTCTTTTCTGGTTGGGAGATGGATGCCACCTCCCTGACAGGTTCATTCTAAGAATCTTAGTACTGGGACTACATTTTTTTGTGTTATTTTTGCTGTCCTCTCGCCCTTTGTCATTGCTACTACTGACCTACCTCCCTAACAGCACCCCCAAATAGTTCTCTTGGTGAGAATGCTTGTTGGAGTGTAAAAAAAGTGAGGCAGGCCCTGTAGCTCCGTTGGTAAGGTGCTTGCCTGGCATACATGGTCCTGAGTCTGGTCTTCAGGATTCTGAGCATGGTGAGACATGCTGTGGTTTTGTTCATTGTTCGGTTGGTTGTTTTGAGACTTTTCTCTGTGCAGTCCTGGAAGTCACTCTATAGATCAATCATGCAAACTCACAGAGGTCCACCTGCCTCTGCCTCCTAGGTGAGTGCTGGGATTAAAGGTCTATGTCACCATCACTCACACAGGTAATCTCAGCCCCCAGGAAGGAAGGAAAGATCAGAAGTTCAGACTCCCCCTGATCTATATAGTGAGAGCAAGGAGGATAGCCAGGGCTTCATGGAGAGCTCCTGCCTCACACAAGTGCTATAGGTAGAAGACAATAGAAGAGACTACATACAGTCAGTTAGAAATAGCGAGAAACTGGCCCCCTTTTACGATGTCTCTCTGGAGCTGGAGAGAAGGCTCAGCAGTTAAGAGCACTGGCTGCTCTTCCAGAGGTCCCAGGTTCAATTCCAAAGCACCCACGTGGTAGCTCACAATGTCTGTAGCTTCAGTTCCATGTCCATCTGATGCCCTCTTCTGTCCTCAGAAGACAGGAGGACAGGAGTACACACAGAAGTAAATGGTGTCTCTTATCTACTTGAAGTGACTTTAGTTCCCTTGGAAAAAAAACTTCAAATATTTATGCCAGAACAGTTGTGTTAACCTTGTGTTCTCTTCACTGCAGGAGGCTGAATAGTACCCAAGGGGAAATTCGAGTTGGCCCTAGCCACCAGGTAAAATATTTTACTAACTTAATAGCTTTTTATTTCCTGGGTTTTTTTTTTTTTCAATTGCATCTTTATTCTTTTGAACAGCATCTTACGAATGGTTATTGATGTGGAGAATTTTCTATTTTTAAATCCAGAGTTACAGGTTTCTCTCTCTCTCTCTCTCTCTCTCTCTCTCTCTCTGTGTGTGTGTGTGTGTGTGTGTGCGTGTGTGCGTGTGTCTGTCTCTGTCTGTGTGTGTAGCCAGGTGACACTCTCAGTTGTTCTGCTCTGTCCCTCTCTACGTTGTCTCTTTGAGACCATTTTCACTGGTCCTGTAGTTTGGCGGACGGCCAGCAGGCTGCACCAGTTCCCTCACCCTGTCCCTGCTACAGGTGCAGCAGGCATGCCTGGCTCTTTGTGTGGTTCCTAGGATCTGAAGTAAGGCCTTCATGCTTACGTAGTAAGTGTGCTCTCTCTTCCCATCCCGAAGGTTTTGATTTTGTTGATTTTGAGACAGTGTACTGCCCTGTAGCCAAGACTGGCTTTAAGCTCTTTGTAGCAGCCGGGCGGTGGTGACACACGCCTTTAATCCCAGCACTTGGGAGGCAAAGGCAGGTGGATTTCTGAGTTCGAGGCCACCCTGGTCTATAGAGTGAGTTCCAGGACAGCCAGGACTACACAGAGAAACCCTGTCTCGGGAAAAAAAAACCAAAAAAACAAAAAAAAACCCAAAAAGCGGTTTGTAGCATAGACTAGACTTGCACTTCCAATCCCTCTGCCTCTGTCTCCTCAGTGCACTGTATCCAGCTTCAGGGGTCTTTCCTCCTGGCCAGACTACCATGTATTAAAACATTAAAAGCAACCGTGGGAAGACTGGGACGACAGATAGGAAGAAAGTGAGGATGGGCTGGAATGTGTGTGCTCAGCCTTCAGTTTTTATGGAGTGTTATAATGAAGCCCATAATTTTCTACCATAACCTAAAAGTTCATGAGAAAGAAAAAATTTTATATATATTTACTTTATTTATATGAGTACACTGTAGCTGTCCTTTTTTGTGAGTGTAGCTGTCTTCAGACACATCAGAAGAGAGCATCAGATCCTGTTACAGGTGGTTGTGAGCCACCATGTGTTTGCTAGGAATTGAACTCAGGACCTCTGGAAGATTAGACAGTGTTCTTAACCACTGAGCAAAGGTTTATTCACCCATTGTGTGTATGTATTTCACTGTTTCTTTATTCATCCATTGATGAACATTGAGTTACTGTACACTTTAATTCAAAAAGCTGGGTTCTTGGTGAAGAGCATACACTGCCCTTCCGTAGGACCCAGGTGCAGTTGCCTGGCATCCACATGGTGCTTAGCAACCACCTATAACTCTAGTTCTAGGGGATTTGATACCCTTTTCTGGTTTCTGTAGGCACCAGGCTCACATATGCTACATATGCATGCATACTGGTAAAGTACTCATGCATATGAAATAAAAATAAGCAACATTTTATTAAAATGAAGACTGAGAGTGTTGCTCAGTGGTGGAGCCGTCCTGCCACCCCTAGGAAGAGGGAGAACTCACTATTCTAAACACTCTTTCCTTCCGAGAGGCAAGATGGCTGCTCCTCTTCAGCTGGATCTCAGATGAGCTATGCTCTCTGGCATGCGTTTGGCGCACTAAGGTTCCTCTGCTTAGGCTTCTGGTACCAGTTAGGAGGCTCTGATGGGGAGTGCTCTGGCCACTACAGATGTTCACACCTTCTGCAGGGCAGTCAGTCAGTCCCGGGATGCTCTTCTGGGAGCATTGCTGGCATTCTCATGCTTCTAGTCTGTTCTCCAAAGGTGGGAGCTGCGTTCAGTGCTTTTGACAGGGACATGTGTTGAGTCATGTGGCCATTGCTAAGTCCCAGGGGAAATGGGCTTATCGTGATGACTCTGGACTGTCACTTTAGTGAGCTGTGTGTTGGGGAGATAGCCAGTATGCTTGAAATTACAGGTCACAGCAGTCCTTGTGGCCATAAAGGATTTAGGTGTCTCCTAATTGTTTTCTTGTTGTTGTTGTTGTTTGGTTGGTTAGTTTTGGTTTTGGTTAGCTTTTCAATGTCTTTATATGCCACATACATGTATTCAGATCTTATTTTAACTTTGATGAGAGAAAAGTAAAAAAAAAAAAAAATAATAATAATAGTGACATATTTATCAAAATGCAGAAACCAACAAAGAGATAGTGTTTCTAGATGTTTCTCAGTTTATAGCAAAGGCAGAAATACACAATATATTGCAGGACCTTTAATTTTGGTCTTGTTCAAGGATAGTCTTCCCAGAGTGGGCTGTTAGGTGGGAGTTCTGGCAGGCTCCTGATCAGGACTGCCTCTGGACTGTGGATTTGTTGGGGTGGTGCCCACAGGCAGTTATGAAGGGCCTGAAGTGGGTTCTGGGAACCAAACTTGAGCCCCTTGTTTGATTTTAGGCGGTGGGTAGCTTATCAATATGTAGCCTAGATGGGCTCTGCCTTCTGAGTGCTGAAACTACAGGCATGTACTATTGTACTAGACATCATCTTTGGGTTGTGTTTTTTTCTATTTACAGTTATCATGCGTGTGTGCGTGCGTGCGTGCGTGCGTGCGTGCGTGCAGGTACATGCATGCATGCCTGTGAACATCAGAGGACAACTTGGAGGAGTAGATTTTTTCCTTGTATTGCACAGGTCCCAAGGATCAAACTAGGTTGTCCTACTTGGCAACAGGTCTCTACCCTGCAGCTATGCTATAAATCCAGTACCCAGTTCTCGCTCGTCATACTTTCTCTCTCCTCTTCCCCCTGTGCTATACTTTCTACACATTTTCTCTTCCACAGTTTGTTTCCAGGGTTGCAGGATCTACATACTAGACTTTGACTTAAGTTTTATTTACTACCCTGACAGAAAAGGTGATTGCTAGGGTAGGATGTGCCTAAAACCAGAATGAAGCAAATTTGCTTGACTTGGGTTTGTGTGCTTTCATTTAAGTAAAATACGCATTCATTATCAGATCTGAAAAAAAAAATTTTTTTAAAGAAAAGTTTTGGAGTACCAAAATCAGATTACCGTTTGTCTTAATTAGGGTTTTGCTGCTGTGAACAGACACCATGACCAAGGCAACTCTTATAAAGACAACATTTAATTGGGGCTGGCTTACAAGTTCAGAGGTTCAGTCCATTATTACCTAGGCAGGCACATGGCAACATCCAAGCAGGCATAGTGCAGGAGAAGCTGAGATTTCTCCATCTTCATCTGAAGGCTGCTAGCAGAATACTGACTTCCAGGAAGCTAGGGCTAGGGTCTTAAAGCCCATGCCCACAGTGACACACCTACTCCAACAAGGCCACACCTTCTAATAGTGCCATTCCCTGGGCTAAGCATATACAAACCATCACGCCTTCTTGAAGTTTTTAGCTTTTTCTAGGGTAGATGATAACATCTACAAAAGCTCCCGGGAGCATGAGACAATCCTCCTCAGTGCTCCTGAGCTCTGCAGAGCTAGCAAGACTTGTTCGTCTGCTCGCCCTCAGGCTGCTGCCTACGTTTGATAATTGAAATGCATCACAAATCCAGTATTTTAATTACAAATAGTGCAATGATGAAGTCTTCTTATAAAAGACACAATTATTATATTTTACGCCAAATCAAGTCAGTAATGTCTTGGGGTTGAGAGATAATTGCCATTTAACTGGCAAGTTGGCTGGAGCCTGGTGACCTAGTAATCCTGCCCCTACATGGTGGGAGGAGAGAACTGACCCCTGCATGTAACCTGTGGGACATTGCCACCCTCACCAACACAAA
This sequence comes from Mus caroli, assembly GCF_978045245.1. NCBI lineage: Eukaryota > Metazoa > Chordata > Mammalia > Rodentia > Muridae > Mus > Mus caroli. The sequence continues at coordinate 5,814,362 of NW_028227261.1, read as the reverse complement.
AATAAATCCGTTTAATTAAAAACAAACATAAACACACACACACACACACAATACTCGCCCTGCAAACATGAGAACCAGAGTTCATTAGAACCCATAAAACTGTCAAGTAAGTGTGCTATTCTTGGGCTGGAGAGATGGCTCAGTGGGTAAGAGCACCCGACTGCTCTTCCAAAGGTCCGGAGTTCAAATCCCAGCAACCACATGGTGGCTCACAACCATCCTTAACGAGATCTGACTCCCTCTTCTGGAGTGTCTGAAGACAGCTACAGTGTACTTACATATAATAATAAATAAATCTTTAAAAAAAAAAAAAAAGTGTGCTGTTCTTCCCGTGACCTCCTGCAGGAGAATGTAGCTTAGTCATAATGGCAAGCTCTGGGTGTGATTGAGAGACCCTGTCTCAATCAATAAAATCAAAGACCAATTGAGTATGATTTTCTATATCAACCTTAGGCATCTCTGCTTGTTCTCCAACAAACACACATGCCCACTCACATGCAATAAAATGCATACCTATAGATGCACATCACATGTACAAAAGACAGTGAAACAGTCATTTCTTTTTAAAAATATTTGTTTTCAATTTAGAGTTATATGTGTATGCTTATGTCTTTGGGGACTCATGTATGTGAGTATAATTGCCCCAGGAGATCAGAAGAGGACATTGAATTCCTCTGGATCTTGAGTTACAGTTAATTGTGGACTGCCTGGTGTGGATGCACAATTATAACTAAGGGGTGAGGGAATGCCCCTGGGAAATTATCCTAAGCCACATATCTGGTGTAAATGGGCTCTACTGGGGGTAAGGGAGAAGAGTAAGGGCCTAGAGAAGGGATAGAGGCTGGGAAGTGGACATAAAGATAGGTGACAGGTACAGGTCAGGGTAAAGCCATGAGGGCAGAGAAGAGGTGGGGTGGTGCAGAGAAGGACAAAAAAGAGAGAGAGTGTGAGAATGCTGGGGTGGAGGGAAGAACACAAGACTAAAGGATGGACCATGTATGGGGAGGTGAGAGAGAGAGAAAGAACAAGCTAGCTAGCTAGCTCTGGGGTGGCAGGCAGTCCTTTTATAGGCAACCCACACCTGGTGTACCTGGTGGCAGCAGGTAGATCCCTGGGAGGAGCCTAGTGGAATCTCCTGTAAGCCAACATCGGTAACTGAACTCTGTCCTCTGCAAGAACAATACTTGACTGTTAACTGCTGAACCACCAAATGAGTCATCTTCAACATCTTCCCGCTTCTCTCTCCCTCGTTCCCCTTTCCCTGTAATTCTGCTTTTATGTATGTGTAAAACTATATATGTAAATTCATTTTGATGCTTAAATTTAAATTTAAAACTTTAAACATGAGCCAGGCATGGTGGCGCACGCCTTTAATCCCAGCACTCGGGAGGCAGAGGCAGGCGGATTTATGAATTCGAGGCCAGCCTGGTCTATACAGTGAGTTCCAGGACAGCCAGGGCTATACAGAGAAACCCTGTCTTGAAAAAACAAAAAACAAACAAACAGAAAAAAAATCCTTTAAACATTCTATTAATCCTGCTCTGCTTTCATCTAAATCTGTTTGTTTTTCCCATGTGTGGTTGACACTAACCTAATTGCTTTCATTCATTTATCTTACGGCCCAAATAACAACACTTATGCTGCTGTGGCCTCTTCCTTCTACTGTCTTTGGTGCTGGGATTGAGTTTAGGGTCTTGCATGTGCATTACACATACTTTGCCACTGAGTTATCCTCACAGTGTACTGTTAAACTGTATTCGCCTTTCGATTATATTCCAAGAGGGCTGTGTAGGTGAATTAATGTTTCAGCATTACGTGAAACAGTTCCCCAGCAGAACACTGAGCCTGTTCCTACGTGCTGCTCGTTGGCTTTAGAGACTTCATGATGTTCTTCCTCCCACTGTTAGTCTCTCTTCTCCTTTTATGTCAATGGTAGATAATACTCACTCACTAGGCTTCCTTCCTTTTGTTGCCTTCAGAGCTGGTCTGTCCTCCAGGTTTAAGCCCCTTCCTTTTCCACCCTGCATAAGATAGAGCATGTCTGAGCTGCCTGCCCTGTTATGAGTAGTGCTGCAGTGAACGGCCTGTGCATAACAAGGTCACCTTTACAATGTCCTTAAAAGGGGGCCTGCCTGTAGACTATTCCTGATGGCATCCCCTCCCTAGTCTTTATGATAGACGGAGAGTGGAGTCTGCTGTTAACCTGCACTCCTTGTTTGGACCTCCCTTCTTTCTTTTTTTTTTTTTTTAAAGATTTATTTATTTATTATATGTAAGTACACTGTAGCTGTCTTCAGACACTCCAGAAGAGGGCGCCAGATCTCGTTACAGATGGTTGTGAGCCACCATGTGGTTGCTGGGATTTGAACTCTGGACCTTTGGAAGAGCAGTCGAGTGCTCTTACCCACTGAGCCATCTCACCAGCCTTTCTTTCTTTCTTTCTTTCTTTCTTTCTTTCTTTCTTTCTTTCTTTCTTTCTTTTCTTTCTTTTCTTTCTTTTCTTTCTTTTCTTTCTTTTCTTTCTTTTCTTTCTTTTCTTTCTTTTCTTTCTTTCTCTTCCTTCCTTCCTTCCTTCCTTCCTTCCTTCCTTCCTTCCTTCCTTCAATTTTTAATGCTTTATTTATTTATGTTTATGAGCACACTGTAGCTGTCTTCAGACATACCAGAAGAAGGTATCCAGCCAGAAGAGGGGCTCCAGGGATCTAACCTGGGTGCTCAGGCTTAGGTGGCATCGAGTACCTGAACCTCCAGCCCAGTGGGTTTTTTTTTTTAAGATTTATTTTTTATTTATATCATTACACTGCAGCTGTCTTCAGACACACACTAGAAGAGGGCATCAGATCCTATTACAGATGGTTGTGAGCCACATAAAATAAATAAATAAATCTTACAAAACAAACAAACAAACAAACAAAAAACAAAGGGGCTGGTGAGATGGCTCAGTGGGTAAGAGCACCCGACTGCTCTTCCAAAGGTCCAGAGTTCAAATCCCAGCAACCACATGATGGCTCACAACCACCCGAAATGAGATCTGACGCCCTCTTCTGGTGTGTCTGAAGACAGCTACAGTATACTTACATATAATAAATAAATAAGTTTAAAAAAACAAAAACAAAAAACCCACAAAAACCTGACTATCCAGCATTCAGAAATAGAAGCCATCATTCAAAGTGAAGATCACCAGATGGGGAGTGCGGGAGACAGTGTCTGTGAAATAAGGGCGTCCCCCTGGATGGGGTAGTCCTGTTCCTGTCTTTGTTTTACCCTCTACATGCACATGACTGATAAGCCTAATGAGACTGGCATGGAGTTTTGTTTCGTGTATGTGATAGACTATTTCATATTAAATGTGTCCCTTTGCATTTCTAGTTTTTGCTTCTACCCTCATCTGCTTTTTTTCATGTAAACTCTATATGAGCGAGAGCTTTTTAACTTCAGCATAGTGTAAAATATCAAAGCAACATGCCCATGCTTCTCATTTGCTGGGACTAGAATATTGGATAACCAGCAGGTGTCTGGCCTTTCCCAGGCGGTTATGTTAGACGGTTATGGCAGCCATCGTCCCTGCCTGCTCTGCTTTAGCAGGGCGAAGGCCAGAGACCTGATTACTTAGAATCTGCTTAGTCATCACTTCTGCTCTTACTTGGAATATTTGTGTTACATCTGATAAGTTTTGTTTTGTTTTGTTTGTTTTGTTTTTATTTATTATATGTTAAGTACACTGAAGCTGTCTTCAGACATCCCAGAAGAGGGCATCAGATCTCATTACGGATGGTTGTGAGCCATCATGTGGTTGCTGGGATTTGAACTCACGACCTTTAGAAGAGCAGTCGGGGCTCTTAAAGGCTGAGCCATCTCTCCAGCCCGTTTTGTTTTGTTTTGATGGTTTTTTTTGAGACAGGGTCTCTCTGTGTAGCCCTGGCTGTCCTGGAACTCACTTTGTAGACCAGGCTGGCCTCGAACTCAGAAATCCACCTGCCTCTGCCTCCCAAGTGCTGGGATTAAAGGCGTGCACCACCACGCCCGGCTGATGGGTTGTTCTTATGTGTATCATTCAATTCGCTTTGTGGAGTCAGAGCAAGTCACAGTCCTTTCTGTCCAAAGAGCTCCATCCTGTTTCTTGGTAAGCAGCTCTCTTATTCCTAGCCATGCTGTTTCTACCATTTAAGTTAATTAGACTGTTTTTAGTGTTCACTTCAGCAGCTCTCTCTGTTTTAACCATCACACATTCGCCTTAGGTGCAGTCCTGTGAGTCACTGTGTGTCTGACTTGTGAGTGTGTTTTGGAGATGTGTGTCTTGTTCTTTTTCAGAGCTGTCACTAGGTGATACGTTGGGGTCTGTTTGTTTCACTTGTGTGTTTCATAATATTTTTTCCTAATACTGTCGACTTTGAGCGGCTCACTGCTTAGATTCACGTTTACTCTTGCCTTTCTGCTGCCCAAGGAAAGAGGCTCATGAGGTACCAGTGTACCTGCTCCAGAAGATGCCTCTGCAATAACTCTTTCCAGCAGCCTACCTTGATGGTGACTTCTTCATCCCTGTCTTACAGGCCAAACTTCCAGATCTGCAACCATTTCCTTCTCCAGATGGTGATACTGTGACTCAGCATGAGGAGCTTGTCTGGATGCCTGGAGTCAGTGACTGTGACCTCCTCATGTACTTGAGGGCAGCAAGGTAATGGGAAATTAGCCCCAATGTTTCTGAATTAGGATACCCAGACTGATGGGTGTCTGTAAAATCTCTCCTTTCCCTCCATTTAGGTAGTGGGCCTTTTCTCTCTGAGAAGTGCTCTCTGCGCTAGTGAGCCTTCCTACCTGACACAAATAGCTTTCCTCTTTTTGTATTTGCTACACATAAGACTGAGCAATCCTCAGAAGGAGCCTCTTCAGCCATACATGTGATTATCAGCACCCTCACTACAGTTCAGAGTTGTTTACCTCACTTGACAGTTCCATTCTGAGTTTCTGTTCTCGTCATTAGTGTTTGACCCCAGCTTGACATTTGTGTGACTTCCCTACACAGGAACATTTATCTGTGATTATCCTATAGAACTTGCATACATGCAAATGACAGAGAGGAGAAGAGAAATGTGAGTCCCTTCATGCCGTAGTGCAGGCAGCGCCTACCTTTGTAGTGATTTGGGGTACTCCCTGCAGCCTCATCAGTGTTCAGTAGCAAAAACTGAAGTGCATAGCTTGGGCTTGGGGCCGCTGATCCATCTTGGCTGTGTGCAGTCCACAGTGCTGCACAGTGGTGCAGAGAGGAGGCGGTGTAAATGAAGTAGGTGGCTGCCCATTCTTGTCTCTTCGCTGTTAGTTCATTGAAAGGCAGTTGGTGTGTAGATGAGAATTAATTTCACCTATTTTCCAGGGACTTCAAAGTTTTAAATTAATGCTGAGTAATAGTACATATGGGTGCTTTGAAAATATCACAATCAGTGGAGTACTGTGAGAAACAGGTGTTTCATGTGCATAGGTTTGAAACCTAAGTATGCACGAGAGAAAGAACATGGACCCGACAAGAGTCACACTTTTGTCCCTAGGGAGGAAGGGTTAGACTCTTGGCCAGGCTGAAGACTGACCTAATGTACATGCATTAATGGAATCTTCCAGAAAATGTACCTGCAAAGAAAGGATTAAAAATCATCGTGTATTCGGATATTGATGTGTGCTGATCAAGGAAATTCCATTCTTTTCCCCAAAGGAGCATGGCAGCATTTGCAGGGATGTGTGATGGAGGCTCCACAGAGGATGGCTGTGTCGCAGCATCTCGGGATGACACCACTCTCAATGCCCTGAACACAGTAAGTCTCCAGATGTCACTTTAGAGAGCACAAGAGAAACGTGCAGCAAGGTGTGGCAGAGCTATAGGGTACTGTGGTGTTGCCAGGAAACAAATGATGCTGGTTCTGCAGTTCAGAGTGCTTGTTGTGCTTACACATGAGCTGACTTTGAAAATCCCTCCTGCAACCTCCTCCCCCATGACATACCTCATATACATAACTTACATATAAAGACAAGTTACATAAATAGACTTAATTCAAGATGAACAGAAGCATTGTGGAGGCTGGTGAGGTGGCTCAGCACTTAAGAGCACTGATGCTCTTGCAGAGAAGCTGTGCTTAGTTCCCAGCACAGCGTGGCTTCTTACAGCTGCCCATAACCTTAGTTCCAGGAGGAGCCAAAGCCCCTCCTCTGATCTGACATGACATCTATGTGCTCCTGCATACACATGGTATACATTCATACACTTGGGTTGCATGTACACACACACACACACACTCTTACCAAAAAAAAAAAAAAAACCCAAAAAAACCAAAAAATATTGTAACCTAGCCACTGGTCCCTGAGATCGTAGGGAAAGGAATTATAACTCCAGGTCTGTATCTTAATCTGTCTGACCCCTGGGATTGCGAGATGCTTCAAATGAGTTCCTTGTAATAACTGTCTTTACTGAAATCTCGTTCATTTGGGTCCTGGGTACACAGATGATCTTAGGTTATCTTCACAATGCCCACTAAAGGAGATTCTGCTATTGTTACCTTAAAAAATAAAATAAGCCAAGTGTAGTGGCAGACAGCAACAGTGGGAGGTGGAGGCAGAGGAAGGCAGATCTCTAAGTTAGAGGGCAGCCTGATCTACACAAACCAAGTCCCAAGACAGCCGTGGTTACACAGAGAAACCCTGCCACAACAACAAACAAACATTTATTTATTTTGTGAGGAAGGAACAACATGCCACTTTTGGAGTTGTGGAGGTCAGAGAACATCCTACAGGAGTCATTTCTCTACTTCTACCATGTAGTTTCTGGGATTAAGAACTCAGATTGGCAGGTCGTGGTGCCGCTTTCCTTTAATCTTGGCACTGAGGAGGCAGAGGCAGGCGGATCTCAAGTCTGAGACCAGCCTGGTCTACAGACAGTCTGGCTACACAGAGAAACCCTATTTCTGAAAAACTAAATAACACACACCACACACATACCACCACCAAAAACCACAGATTTTTGGCTTGGTGGCACGTTCTCTTAGCTGTATTCCCTGAGCAGACATTGAATGCTATCCATAGTGGTGTTACTCACCTTTTGTTTTTTTGGTTTTGCGAGACAGGGTTTCTCTGCAGCCCTGGCTGTCCTGGAACTCACTCTGTAGACCAGGCTGGCCTCGAACTCAGAAATTCACCTGCTTCTGCCTCCTGAGTGCTGGGATTAAAGGTGTGCGCCACCACGCCCGGCTCACCTTTTGTTTTTAAAGAATTATTTATTTATTTATTTTATGTGTAGGTGTACACAGTAGCTGTCTTCAGACACACCAGAAGAGGGCATCAGATCCCATTACAGATGGTTGTGAGCTACCATGTGGTGGCTGGGATTTGAACTCAGGACCTCTGGAAGAGCAGTCAGTGCTCTTAACCTCTGAGCCATATCTCTAGCCCTAGGGGTTTTTGTTTGTTTGTTTGTTTGTTTTTATTAAAGACTTATGAAATAATTTTGCTTTCATGATTATACTTATGGTTTAAGATTTGAATTCTGAAGCTAGAAATGTGATTAATGTCCCCTCCTGGCATGTTTGAGGTCTCACTCCTAGCCCTCAGGATTCTCCTAAGTATGGGTTACTGAGTAGTTCTGGTAGCTTTCTGCTTTGTGAGGAGTGGTGTGGGGAGCATGGCAGCCTGCAGGCAGACATAGTGCTGGAGGAGGAGCTCAGAGTTATATATATATTTTATGCATGAGATTATATTGTAGCTGTGTTCAGACACACCAGAAGAGGGCATCAGCTCCCATTATAGATGGTTGTGAGCCACCATGTGGTTGCTGGGAATTGAGCTCAGAACCTCTGGAAAAGCAGTCTTAATTGCTCTTAATTGCTGAGCCATCTCTCCAGCCCTCAAGTTCTATATCTTGATCTGCAGGCAACAGGAGCCTGTGTCACACTGGGTGTAACTTGAGTTACACCAGCTCAAAAGTGACTCCTCCAACAAGGCCATGCCTACATCTCCTAATGGTGCCACTGCCTCTGGGCCAAGCATTTAAACACAGGAGTCTATGTGTACCATTCCTATTCAAACCAGCACACAAAGTTTCTCCCTGTAACCCTAACTGTCCTGGAACTTCCTCTGTAGAGCAAGCTGGCCTTGAACTCGGAGATCACCTGCCTTTGCCTCTACTTCCAGTGCGGGCAGTTAATACATGTTTCTTATCTGTGCTTCCTCACATTCTCCTGGAATTTTAGAGAGCTTAATACTGAGTCATGAAAGACTCAGTGTTGATGTTCTTGGTTGGTCGTTTTGTAGCTGATGAGGTCATCACACAGTGGCTGTCCTGTTTTGATAGGCTGAGAGACATTGCCTTCAAATGGTAATCAGCTATTCATTAATAGAATTAATCTTTCTCAGTCCTGTTATCTCAGTTCATTTGTTAATATTTTGCCTGTTTGTTTGTAGTTTTTCAAGATCTGGTTTCTCTGTGTAGCCCTGCCTGTCCTAGAACTCCGATCTGTAGACAAGGCTGCCACCTGTCTCTGCCTCCTGAGTGCTGAAATACCCCACCACTGCCCACTTCTGTTAATATTTTCCTTAAAGAACTTTGTATATGGGTCCTTGATGGGGTGTTGACGGATAGTTTTCATTTTTGTGTAATTAGTGAATCTTTAAAAGTTTTTCAGCCGGGCGTGGTGGCGCATGCCTTTAATCCCAGCACTCGGGAGGCAGAGGCAGGCGGATTTCTGAGTTCGAGGCCAGCCTGGTCTACAAAGTGAGTTCCAAGACAGCCAGGGCTATACAGAGAAACCCTGTCTCGAAAAACCAAAAAAAAAAAAAGTTTTTCTTATTGCTAAACATTTGCAAGAACTAGTAAAGCCATCAGAATCTGAATATTTATTTATGAACTGTTTTAAAAATAACAAGGGCTACCAGCTTCCAGAGCAGTGCCAGGAGGCAGCACTGGGTGCCACATGCCTGAGACCATGGTTGGAGGCAAAGCTGGAAAAGACAGTGGGAAGGCTGAGGCAGTGTCTTTCTCACGTAGAGCTGGGTTAAAGTTTCCCGTGGGCCGCGTCCACAGACACTTGAAGCCATGGATGAGTGGGTGCCACTGCTGCTGTGTACAGTGGGTGCCTCACCCACCACTCAGGCACTTCTAAAGATCTCAAAGTAGTGCAGTACTCCGAGACACTTGCAGCTTACAATTTGAGGTGATGAAGAGTTGGATTCACTTATCGAGGCTACCATAGCCAGGGGCATTGTGATCTCTTGATTGGAAAAAAGGGACAGCAGAAAACTGCATAGGAGGTAACCAACTTCTCACTGTCTGGAACTGCGTGTGTGGGACAGCAGGGACAATTGCTGTAGACAAGGTAAAAGACACATTTGTATGTTTTTAGACTCTCAAAGTTTGATAAGTCCATTTCCCTGTGGTCACAGTCATGCATTGATTGGCCAGGTTTCTCCCTGTGTTTTATACAAAAGTAAAATTGATAAAACATTTTTTTACAAAACTAAAAAAAGAAATTAAGTAGGGCCTGTGATCTGCCTCAGTGGGTGAAGGCATTTCCTGCCAAGTCTCATGACTTCAGTTTGGTTCTTGGAACGCAGAGGTCGAAAGGAGAGAATATGCTTCTTCTGTAAGGGAAGGATACTGACGTCCAGGCGTCTGTGCAGGCATATGTGTGTAAGGGAAGGATACTGACGTCCAGGCGTCTGTGCAGGCATATGTGTGTAAGGGAAGGATACTGACGTCCAGGCGTCTGTGCAGGCATATGTGTGTAAGGGAAGGATACTGACGTCCAGGCGACTGTGCAGGCATATGTGTGTAAGGGAAGGATACTGACGTCCAGGCGTCTGTGCAGGCATATGTGTGTAAGGGAAGGATACTGACGTCCAGGCGTCTGTGCAGGCATATGTGTGTAAGGGAAGGATACTGACGTCCAGGCGTCTGTGCAGGCATATGTGTGTAAGGGAAGGATACTGACGTCCAGGCGACTGTGCAGGCATATGTGTGTAAGGGAAGGATACTGACGTCCAGGCGACTGTGCAGGCATATGTGTGTAAGGGAAGGATACTGACGTCCAGGCGACTGTGCAGGCATATGTGTGTAAGGGAAGGATACTGACGTCCAGGCGTCTGTGCAGGCATATGTGTGTAAGGGAAGGATACTGACGTCCAGGCGACTGTGCAGGCATATGTGTGTAAGGGAAGGATACTGACGTCCAGGCGTCTGTGCAGGCATATGTGTGTAAGGGAAGGATACTGACGTCCAGGCGTCTGTGCAGGCATATGTGTGTAAGGGAAGGATACTGACGTCCAGGCGTCTGTGCAGGCATATGTGTGTAAGGGAAGGATACTGACGTCCAGGCGTCTGTGCAGGCATATGTGTGTAAGGGAAGGATACTGACGTCCAGGCGTCTGTGCAGGCATATGTGTGTAAGGGGAAGGATACTGACGTCCAGGCGTCTGTGCAGGCATATGTGTGTAAGGGAAGGATACTGACGTCCAGGCGTCTGTGCAGGCATAAGTGTGTAAGGGAAGGATACTGACGTCCAGGCGTCTGTGCAGGCATATGTGTGTAAGGGGAAGGATACTGACGTCCAGGCGTCTGTGCAGGCATATGTGTGTAAGGGAAGGATACTGACGTCCAGGCGTCTGTGCAGGCATATGTGTGTAAGGGGAAGGATACTGACGTCCAGGCGTCTGTGCAGGCATATGTGTGTAAGGGAAGGATACTGACGTCCAGGCGTCTGTGCAGGCATATGTGTGTAAGGGAAGGATACTGACGTCCAGGCGTCTCTGTAGCCATATGTGCTGACATATGTATGATACACAGATATACTCTTGGCGTGCACAATAAAGAAAAGTTAATGTTTTTAGTTTTATGGGGATTGAAGAGGTAGACTTAGCACTTGCTGCTCTTCTGGAACCCCGGCTTTCAGTTCCCAATGTCCATACTGGGCCGTTCCCAAAGCTCAGTTCCTGGGAATTCGATGTCCTCTTCTGACCTCCAGCGGCACATGCACACAGGTGTACATGCACACAGCACCGGTGGCGCACGCCTTTAATCCCAGCACTCAGGAGGCAGAGGCAGGTGGATTTCTGAGTTCAAGGCCAGCCTGGTCTACAAAGTGAGTTCCAGGACAACCAAGGCTATACAGAGAAACTCTGTCTTGAAATAAAACCAAAATAATAATAATAATAATAATAATAATAATAATAATAATAATAATAATAAACCAGCTTAAAGAATAAAGTTATAAATAGAGACACATCTATCAAAGATTGTCTTCATGTTGGTCAGTTTTGGTAATATGTAAGTCTATGTTTTTAAACATTTTGTCTTATATTTCTCTAGTTTGTTGAGTTTAAATGTTAATGTCTATATATAGACTTACTGATTGTCGGCCTTGCAGTCTTTTCTAAGAGCTCGGCTTCTCTTCTCTGCCCCGCTCTCTGTAAGTAGGGATTCATCGGAGTTGCTCTTTTGAGCAGCAGGTTTGTTCTGTTTGCTCTCCACCGAGCTTGCTCCCTTCTACCTGGACGTCCAGTTCCCTGTATTTCCACCCTCCTCAAATTTGGTGATAAATAACTGTTCTTATCACAGATTTCTTTTTCTGCTGCTTTCACTTTCATTTTCTTGCTTTTACAAAATGATTTTAAACCTTTTTTTTTTTTTTTTTTGGTAATTTTCTTTTGGGGCTTCTCAGCCTTGGCTGTCCTTGGACTCGTAGAGGCTCCCCATCCTCCTCCCTCTCCCCATCTCTGCTATCTCTGCCTCCTGAGTGCTGGGATTAAGGGCAAGCTCCACCACTGCCTGTCTCATCTTTCTAAATTTCAGTTTTTGGAATGTTAGTGATATTTAATTTTGTGCCAGTCAGAGAGTAATTGGTAAGATTTCAGTCTCATTTCCTTGAGGATTCTTCTCATTATTTTAAATTCTGTATTTAGTGTCTGTGTGTAGGTATGTACATGTGAGTGTAGCTATCCTAAGAGGCCAGGGGACTTGGGTCCTCTGGGGATGGACGTCAGCGTGGTTTGGAGCCACATGATGTGCTCAGGTCCTCTGTAAGAGCAGTGTGTGCTCTTATCCAGCAAGCTATCCCTCTGGTTCCAAAATTTCAATCATTTGCAGTTTGTTTACTGACTTGGCATTTGATTTATATTGGGTAAAATGCCTCATATGTTTTTAGTGTGTGTGTGTATAAGAAAGAGAGATGGCTTTAAAATTGTAGGGCAGTGGTCTGGAGGTATTGTTCAGTGAGGAAAGGCCCTTGCCACCAAACCTGGTGACCTGGGGTTTGTCCTCCCAACTGATTCGTCTTAGAACCAACAAGTACATAATTGTTGGTACAGTATGAAAGACCCGAATAATAGTCACAATTTTAACATTTTATGGCTACTGTTAGCGCCTTGCTACACCCTGTCCATTTGTGCGGTGTTTTGGGGGTTGTGTGTGGTTTGGGTATTTGGACCTTTGTTGCACTTTCGTGTATTCACTCTTGCACCTTTGAGAGAGGGGAAAGCTCTTTGTACCCAGTGATAACCTTTGTCTGGGTGCCTCTTGTGTCTGATGTTCATCTGGGCTCTCCAGCTTTCTCATCTTTGCTCAGGCCAGACTGGAGTGAGAGCCAATCATTAAAACTTAAAGGAATAAATAGGAAGAAAGATATTTACTAACCTTTGTAGTCAGACTTATTTCTAAAGTTCCAGGTAAAGACATTTTAACATAAATTGTATCTTTCACTCTTGGTCTCATTTAAATAAGGGTAGATTTTAGCTTTTAATTTTTTAATATTTTGCTCCTTATTTGGCAGGCTATAGCTTTACTTAGTTGGACTGGTTTCTCTGGTATGGATGGGAGGAGCATTAATACTAGTGATAACATGTTTGCCTTGTGTTTTTTAATCTCTGTCACAAGGAAGTCTCATTAGGCTTGCATTTGTCTTGCTCCTTGCATGGGTCCCCACAGTCTAGGCCCCAGCTCTGCTTTTCCCTGCGAGCCATCCTCAAGTGTTTTTTACCCCTTTCTTTGTAGGACCCTGGGAGGTTAGTAGGTATTTGTATCCTGTTGCTGTGAACAGACACCATGACCACAGAAACTCTTTTTGTTGTTGTTGATTTTAAGATTTTTTTCCTTAATTTTTTATTACTTACATGCATTTTAAACATCAAACATTAATAATGTTGAGTATTTTTTTTTTTTTTTTTTTGAGACAGGGTTTCTCTGTATAGCTCTGGCTGTCCTGGAACTCACTTTGTAGACCAGGCTGGCCTCGAACTCAGAAATCCGCCTGCCTCTGCCTCCCGAGTGCTGGGATTAAAGGCGTGCGCCACCACGCCCGGCTAATGTTGAGTATTTTGAGAATCAAATAATGCATAAAAAATTGTTCAACTTTTATATTCATATCCTTTCATGACCTAAGAATATCATTAATGAATATTTAATACACTATCCATAACTGAGGATCCTGTATCTAATGTTAAGTACTAAATTGTTTCAAACCATACAAAATATTCTTTGGGGGTTAAGCATAGTAAAAGAGCATAAAATATTAAAAATGAATCATTAAGAAATATATTCAAGGGCTGGTGAGATGGCTCAGTGGGTAAGAGCACCCGACTGCTCTTCCGAAGGTCCAGAGTTCAAATCCCAGCAACCACATGGTGGCTCACAACCATCCGCAATGAGATCTGGTGCCCTCTTCTGGAATGTCTGAAGACATCTACAGTGTACTTACATATAATAATAAATAAATAAATCTTTTTAAAAAAAAAAAGAAATATATTCAAAAGCCCATTCTGCCTTTATATGTTACTTGACCTTTTTCCCTTACTGCTTTTAATATTCTTTCTTTGCTTAGTGCATTTGGTGTTTTGATTATTATGTGACGGTAGGAATTTCTTTTCCGATCTAGTCTATTTGGAGTTCTGTAGGCTTCTTGTATGTTCATGGGCATCTCTTTCTTTAGGTTAGGGACGTTTTCTTCTATAATTTTGTTGAAAATATTTACTGGCCTTTAAGTTGGGAATCTTCACTCTCTTCTATACCTATTATCCTTAGGTTTGGTCTTCTCATTGTATCCTGGATTTTCTGAATGATTTGGGTTAGGAGCTTTTTGCTTTTCGTGTTTTCTTTGACTGTTGTGTTAGTGTTTTCTATGGTATCTTCTGCACCTAAGATTCTCTCTTCTATCTCTCGTATTCTGTTGGTGATGGTTGCATCTATGACTCCTGATCTCTTTCCTAGGTTCTCTATCTCCAGAGTTGTCATCCTTTATGATTTCTTTATTGTTTCTACTTCCAATTTTAGATCATTTCCTTTGCTTGTTTAATTGTGTTTTTCTATAATTCTTTAAGGGATTTTTGTGTTTCCTCTTATATGGCTTCAAAGTCCTCTATCACCATCATAAGAAGTGATTTTAGATCTGAATCTTGCTTTTCTAGTGTGTTGGGGTATCCAAGACTTGCTGTGGTGGGAGAATTGGGTTCTGATGATGCCACGTAACCTTGGTTTCTGTTGCTTATGTTCTTACACTTGCCTTTTGCCATCTGGTTATCTCTAGTGCTACCTGCCCTCAGTATGTCTGATGAGCCTGTCCTTTCTGTGATCCTGGTTGTGTCAGAACTCAGAGTTCATCTGTGTCAGTGATCCTGTGATCCTGAGATCCTGGGTGTGTCCGAGATCCTGGGAATCAAGCTCCTGGGATCCTGGGATCCTGAGAGCCTGGGATTCTGGGCGTGTTATAGCTCCTGTGTGGGACCAGCTGCAGAGATGGCTCAGCAGTTAAGAGCTGCTTGCTCTTCCAGAGGTCCTGAGTTCAATTCCCAGCAACCACATGGTGGCTCACAACCATCTGTATTGGGATCCGATTCCCTCTTCTGGTGTGTCTGAAGACAGCTACAGTGTACTCGTATACATAAAATAAGTAATTCTTTTATTTAAAAAAAAAAAAAAAAAAAAGGTGTGCAGTTTGACCCAGGTGGTGGTGGCCCACACCTTTCATCCCAGCATTCAAGGACAGAAGGATCTATGAGTTCAGGGACAGCCAGGGCTACATAGAGACACCCTGTCTTGAAATAAAACAAAACAAAATGACGTGCAGTTTGCGTCTGATGTATTTAAGATTCAGGCGGCTACTGCCACTATCAACTTTTAGAGCATATTTTATCGCCCCATAAAGGAGCCCTGCCTCCATTAACTGTCACTCTCTGTGTCCCCCAGCTCCTTCAGTCCTGGACAACCACTCACTGCTTTCTATCACTGTGGATTTGTCTGTTGTCTGTGGATTTGTCAGGTTGATTTGCTTGTATGATAATCAGCTGTTTGAACTAGTTTCTTTCACTGAGAATACTGTCTTCTATTCATAATAAAGGTTGTCTTAACAGAGCACCTTCCCTAAAACAGCATACCACAGCTCCCAAGGTCACCCCAGAGGTTCCCCAAGGTTCCCCTGTGACTCTGTTCTCTGCACATTCTTTTGTGTTTTTAGCCTTTGCTTAGTTTCTTTTTGTGTATTGTCCTTTGCTAACACTTCTGCTTCTCTGTCCTACCCAGAGCATTTCCACTGAAATTTAAAAGTTGGTCTTTTTTTTTTTTTTTTTTTTTAAGATTTGTGTGAGTGTGGGTGTGCGAATGCTTGCACACACACACGTGTACACAGGTGCCCTGTGCACCAGTGGAAGTCATAGAACAACTTGCAGAAGTCAGTTCTCCTACCACATGGATCCTGGGGATCAGATTCAGGATGTCAGGCGCCCTGCAAAGCTATGCCATCAGCCGAGTGGGACATGGAACTTTTTAAGTTTATCGTTATTATCTTCATTTTATTAGGTATTAATTGTTGGTCAGCTATCTGACGTTAATTGTTGATATCAAATTTTTGGGCTCATTGATTTCTTTTTTGTTTGCTAAACAGAGTTTCTCTGTGTAGCCCTGGCTGTCCTGGAACTCACTCTGTAGACCAGGCTGGCCTGGAACTCAGAGATCCACCTGCCTCTGCCTCTGCCTCTGCCTCCCGAGTGCTGGGATTAAAAACGTGTGCCACCACTGCACAGTTGCTCACTGATTTCTTGCTTACAGGCTAGACAAAATTTGTGTTTATGAATTAGCAAATTTAATCTTCATAGTTCTTTAAAGTGTGGTATCATCTATACAAATTAATAAACACACCTGTTTCTTATGTATAATCATTTAAACTCGGGGTAGGTAGAATAGAGGCTGGAATCTTACTCCCAGAATATCTGATGGATCGTCCTGCCTCTGTCCTATCTCAGATGTGAAGGCACCTTGAGGTGGGAGGATAACAAGGAGGTTGAGGCCCACAAAGAATGCCCTTCCCCCTTCCATCTGGCTCTGCTGAGGAAGGAGCCTGAGTCAGCAATTCTTGTTACTGTAGCTTCCTCATCTGCTCCACAGTCCCTCCCTCAGCCTAGCACGCTGGCTCCCATGATGCAGTGTGGCTAGCTAGGCTATTTTCTCTGGGATCACTGTTATTTCCCCTGACTTGACTGTAGGTTTTGTAGACAGCTGCTAATGTCTCCTGCTGCCCTGTTTATTTGTTACCCTGCATGATCTGATTCAGTGTTCTTGGGATGTGGATCAGTTAACCAAACACTTTAGGAACATAAAGGACTGCGTCGTTCTGGTCGGCCTCAACTTCTGCTTCTGCCTCCCAGGTACTGAGAGCTGCTGCTGTTCTACCCAAGTAGAGGTCTGTGTGTCTGGGTGCCAGTAGTTACCTGCTGGTTGCCAACTTAGGGACTGGGAGGCAGGCAGCTCCACTGGAGAACACTACTCACACAGGCTTGCTTTCCCCTTCTCACCAGAGCAGCGTTTCTTCAGCTCAGCCCTGGCGAAGCGTGCAGACTGAAGAGCAGCCATCCGGCTTTCCATACTCTGAGCCTCGCATGTGTTGCTGTGTGAGCACTTTGGGTTGTGTTTGTATGTTTGCTGTTGTTGTTGTTGTTCCTCCATAACTCTTATTGTTATGTACAAAACATTGAGCATAATTATTTACACAACATTAAAATTGCTTGTTGTCAGCCACTGCAGGTAAGGTTGGTGGCAGCTGTTCTGCACTGACTGCTATGGAATTTAAAGCAAGTTCTGCAGATGTGTCTCCGTACTAACAACAGTTCTTCACTAGTGTGTGTCTAACTAACACAGGCAGACCTTTTTCCGGAGCAGATTGGCAGTTATGAGTGGTTTTCCCTGTGCTACACCAGGTAGATGCAGCTGTGGTCTTCCTGTTACCCTGGGTCCTTTTGCCCAGGTTTGGATTTCATTGTTTGGCTTGTTTTCAAAGCTGTGAGAATGCTGGGAATGAGTGCGTGTGTGTTTTACATCTGCCAGTGGCCAGGTCCACTCTGCCTGTCTGAGTACCTTCCTCCTCCTGGATGGATGTGGACCGTTCTCTCTTGGCACATCATGCAGGAAGGTCCCTCCCGGGCAGAGTCTGCAGCCTTCATTGTCTCCTGCACCCATCCTGTGTCCTAAGCCTTGAATCCACAGCAGAGTCAGCCACTGAGTTCTTATGAGCCCTCCTCCCCTAAGGAGCTACTGAGCTACTGGCTGTTGTTCTGTGGCTGAACTCATACAGGAAAGCAGGAAGAAAGACTTTGTTTCTAAGAAAAGAAATGTGTATATATATATATGCACATACACACACACATATATGTATGTATATAGAGAGAGATACATGCATACATACATACATATATGTTAAGTGTGTAAATGATAACCTACTCAGAAGTTCGGGTAAAGGTCTGTATTGTGCACATCCAGCTGTCAGCAGACTGGAGAGGAAGGCACCATACATCCCTGTGCTCCAGGTGAGGCAAGTCGTCTTTGTCCCAGGAAGCTCTTGCATTCCCACAATGTTTCCTGTGAGCTGCCGCACTCCCTCCTTTCTAGTCAGATGTCCTTAATTGAATATCTTTTAGAATCAGGGATAAAGAGAGATATTTATGCAGCAGTCTTCCAAAATAGATTCTCTCTTCCTTTCTGCAGCTGGGAAAATAAGAGGTTTAAGTAGGATGATTGTCCTGTGTCTTAGAGCCAGGGAGTTTCTGGGAAGTGCAGAGCTTAAATCAATCTTGGCCAGGGACCCCTGTGGTGCTGAGTCTTCAGCACAAATCCTCACCTGTGTCTTGCCTCAGGCCTTTCTCCAAATGGGCAGATGGTTTAACTCAGCCAAAACTTGGAGAGGTACTTCACTGTGTCCCTTTCCTTTCCTTTCCTTTCCTTTCCTTTCCTTTCCTTTCCTTTCCTTTCCTTTCCTTTCCTTTCCTTTCCTTTCCTTTCCTTTCCTTTCCTTTCCTTTCCTTTCCAGATTTATTTATTTTATTTACATGAGTACACTGTAGCTGTTTTCAGACACACCAGAAGAAGAGGGGGTTGTGAGCCACCATGTGGTTGCTGGGAATTGAACTCAGGACCTCTGGAAGAGCAGTCAGTGCTCTTAACTGCTGAGCCATCTCTCCAGCCCCCACATCTTCAAAGTGGCTTGCATAGCCTCTGTTGAAATGTTGACTTTTTTTGTTTGTTTGGTTTTTTTTTTTTTTTTTTTTTTTGGTTTTTTCGAGACAGGGTTTCTCTGTGTAGCCCTGGCTGTCCTGGCACTCACTTTGTAGACCAGGCTGGCCTCGAACTCAGAAATCCGCCTGCCTCTGCCTCCTGAGTGCTGGGATTAAAGGCGTGCGCCACCACGCCCGGCTCTGTTTGTTTGTTTTTTGTTTTTTGTTTTTTGATACCGGGTTTCTCTGTGTAGTCCTGGCTGTCCTGGAACTCACTCTGTAAATCAGGCTGGCCTCGAATTCAGAAATCTGCCTGCCTCTGCCGCCCAAGTGCTGGGATTAAAGGCGTGCACCACCACTGCCCGGCTGAAATGTTGACTTTTAATGCCTGCTTTTAGATTCTTCTTGCTGGCTCAACCTCTTCTCTCTGTCAGTCTAGAACATCTTCAGAATCCCTTTAGCAAGAGATAGTATAGTAATGTGTTTATTTCTAGACACAGTAATGTTTAGGAAGGAATTGGGAGTGAGTGCTGAGTGCTGACCCTGGGGTTGTTGCTTGGATAAACTGCTGCTTATTTTTACCTCCTCCCAAGGCTGTGCTGTTTGCTTGTTGGTGTTTGTTAAGGACAGGCAGGGTTGGTCACAGGACACTCATCAGATTCTCAAAGCCAGCTCCAGAGTTGCTCCACGTTCTTAGGTTGGTGTTGATTTTGTTGCTGTTTCTGGTAGGTCTTTTCTCCACTGGTTCCATGCTTCTTCGCCTTACCCACCCTTAGCTTCAAGACATAGGTCCAGAAAAAGGAGGGATATGATTGCTGCATCACTGCAAATGAGCCTCCTGTGCCCATCATGAGCACTGCCTTGCCCGCTTACAGTGGCTCCAGGCTGAGCACTGTAGGTCTGAGACTGCAGCATTGACTTCTTCCTGGATTGTGAACCGTGTTAAACCCCAACTGCTGCTTCATGTCACAGGAAGGCAGTGGCCACTAAGTGATCCGCATACCCTACCATTCTTCTGTGTAACTCAGGATTAGCATACCTTTAGGGCCTTGTTATTATCTAGAAAGTAATTTGGGCAGGGGATTCCTGTGTAGCTTAGTGTGCACAGGTCCTGGAGTTTACTTGAAAAAGACAGTAGGAGAGATAGCCAAGGATTCTATTTTCTTGTAAGAATTAATAGTATCTTTCCTTCAAACCTTTTCTAAGCAGTTAAATTCTGTGTTTTTGCCATTGTTTCTTTGTTCCCATTAGTATATTTAGACAAAGTTAACTGCAGAGGTACCTAAGTAGCAATACTTGATGGACCAATGACTAAACAAAGTAAATTCCATACTGGTAGGGGTTTTTTTTTGGGGGGGGGGGGTTGTTGTTGTTGTTGTGTTCTTCTAAGACAGGATTTCTCTGTGTAACAGCCCTGACTGTCCTTGAACTCATTCTGCAGACACAGATGGCCTCAAACTCACAGAAATCTGTCTACCTATGCCTCCTGAGTGCTGGGATTAAAGGCATGCCAGGGTTGTTTGTTTGTAGACAGGCTCTTTCTATATATCCCTTGGCTGGTCTTGGACTCACAGAGACCTACCTACCTCTGCCTTCTGAATGCTAGGCTTACAGTTGTGCATCACCACACCTTATTTTTTTTAAAGATGTATTTATTTATTATCTGTAAGTACACTGAAGCTGTCTTCAGACACCCCAGAAGAGGGCATCAGATCTCATTACAGATGGTTGTGAGCCACCATGTGGTTGCTGGGATTTGAACTCATGACCTTCAGAAGAGCAGTCGATGCCCTTAACCGCTGAGCCATCTCTCCAGCTTTATGTATTAAATAATATTCATATAAATATATCTCATATATCATACTTTGTACTCAGTACTTGGTTACTAATGTTGGAGTTATGGCTGTATCTATTAACTACAGTTATGGAGAGGAAGACATTTGACAAGGCCTTTTTTTTTTTTTTTTAAACATATGTTAATAGTAAAGTACATGAAGCAGGCTGGTGAGGTAACTGAGCAGGTAAATTGACTGCTGCCCAACCTCCCCATCTGAGTCTGGTCCCTGGAACCCATATCGTAGGAGAGCACTGCCCACTGCAAGTTGTCCTCCGACCTCCACATGTGCACTCATACACAGAACACCTACACATGAAGGATTTTTAAAAGTATACAAAGGATTATGAAGTCAAAATCCTGCTTTTCACCTTCCTAAGTTATTTTGGTTGTTTTTTTCTGTGTATAGCATGTTTTGGATAGCAAAAGACTGTAATCTTACCTTGTTCTTAAAAGACTACATTTATGAAACATTTGGCTTTAAAGCAATCTGACTGAGGCTTTTCCTGCAGTTACCCTAATGACTGTAATTGTAAAAGGTGTTTTGGTATGGTAGAAACTACCAGGCACACTGCCATTTGATCTGAAAAGGTCACGGGAAAGGGGACATTTAAATTAAGTTATAAATTACAATTGAAGAACAATATTTTGATGTGTGAGACCAGGGATGTCAGAGCAGGGAGATGTAATTCATGGGTTCATTATAGAACAGAGGTGCCTGACAGCTGAGCCGTGCCAAAAAGAAAATTTATTTGCAACATCACACAGGCAGAAATGGCAGCTCCTATGAGAAGCCAGAGCAGAAACTAGAAACCTTGTGGTAATACTTGAGTTTATGCTAATGAGGAAGCTAGAGACCCAGAGATGTTTAATGACTGCTGTAATGTAAATGAGGTGTTCTGACATTGTGCACATTTTCAATCTTACTTAAATTAAGACCTCATCCTTGCTCTGTAAAATAACATACTTTATAACCAGGCATTTAAGCTGGCTCTCTCACCTCTGTGGTCAATGCACAGAGTTGCTGAAATTTGAGAATTGTAGAGGCAGGAGAGTTAAGACTTGAGACAAGATTTCTACGCATGGCGGCTTTGAGGAAGGGTATAATTTAATGTTTATGGCAGTCCATGAGAAGTTCAATCATGAGTTAATTAAACTGTAGGCAGTCATTAAGTATTATTTATTCTTTTGAGAGGCTTGCCAGGAAAGCACTTATATATATTAAATTATAAAAAGTAATAAGCAAGGGGTGATTTGTCGGGTAGAGTAAGAGGAACATATTGAACTTAGGCAATTATGCAGAAATGTGTTTTTCTTCTTGTGGCATGATCCTTTCTCACTGCTAATCGGGAAGGGTCAGGGGCTGTAAGGAGCCTCTGAACAGTCTGAGCCATGTATCTGAAATAGTATTGCCAGTGAGGAGACCACTGTAGGGTTTATAACTATTTTAAATCTCATGGTATCTGATGCTTTGTGTCTCAGGTAAAGCTTCCCATGGTTTCAGGGAAGAAGGCTTCAGGCAGAGTGCTGGTCCTCTGCCCCTTTGACAAGTGAGAATGTCCATTCCATAGTTTGCGATGGAGCTGGGAACAAGAGCCTAACAGCCCTGGGGGCTGGAGTGGTGGCTGGGAAGTTGGGAACACTGAACTTCTCTGGGTGAGCCTGCACTTCCTTTCTTACCATCTGTGTGGCAGCTCACAACCATCTGTCACTCCAAGGGGTCCGATGCCCTCTTCCGTCCTCTATGAGTAAAACAATCATACATATAATTATGGTGGTGGTGATGGGTTTGTTTGATTGGTTGGTTTTTAAGTTTGAAGCCAGATGGTAGTGATGCATGCCCAGGGGCAGGTGGGTCTCCAAGTTCCACATAGGCTACACAGTGAGTTCCAGGCCAGCCAGGGCAATGTGCAGAAACCCTGTCTTGAAAAATAAACAAAAAGGAGGATGGAGAGATGGCTCATAGGTTAAGAACACTGGGTGCTGCTTCTAGAGGACCAGGGTTCAATTCCCAACATCCACATGGCAGTTTACAACTGTCTGTAACTCCCATTCTAGGGGACTTGATACCCTCACATAGACATACATGCAGACAAATACTACGGCACATAATATAAATTTAAAAAAGAAAAAGAAAAAGAAAGAGTTTTGACCTTGCCTTGGATCCTGTACCCTCTTTGCAGAGCTACAGAACCGTAGCAGGTTCTGGCTCAGCGGCAGGAAGGTGGTTTCTCTGTGGCTCTGTGGTTCAGATCAACAGTTACTTACTGGAGAGAAAAGAAAAGAAAAGAAAAACGTGGTGGCGCACGCCTTTAATCCCAGCACTCGGGAGGCAGAGGCAGGCGGATTTCTGAGTTCGAGGCCAGCCTGGTCTACAGAGTGAGTTCCAGGACAGCCAGGGCTGTACAGAGAGACCCTGTCTCGAAAAACCAAAAGAAAAAGAGAGTAGAAACAAGCCAGCTGTTTCCCAGAAGCTGCTGCTGCTAAGCAGGGACATCCTCTGCCCTGTCCTCGCACAGTCTGTCTCCCGCTGTGCATCTTGGAGGCTGGCATGCTGAGTTACTCAGCATGCTCAGTGTAGACACACTTCCTGCTCAGTGTAGACACACTTCCTGCTCAGTGTAGACACACTTCCTGCTTGTCCAGTGCTCTCTGCTTTTCTGAATGGGAAATGTGGTGGGACTAGACCCGTAAGAAATTTCTGTATGCTCTGTGACAAAAATGTGCTCAAAAGAAGGACAAGACTGTGACCAACGCCTGTGAGGTGCAGTCCAGGGCCACAGGAGACCCTTGGCTAGAAAGAAGAAACGGATGGAGCTGTTTGAAAGCTGGTAGGTTCATGAAGGATCCCCACTTTGTTACCAGATCTCCATTTTTAGATCCTGGTTCATTGGCTGAAAACAAGAACTCATGCACACCATTGCATACACTAGCAAGCGTTTGCTGAAAGGACCCTGATATAGCTGTCTCTTGTGAGACTAGGCCGGGGCCTAGCAAACACGTAAGTGGATGCTCACAGTCAGCTATTGGATGGATCACAGGGCCCCCAATGGAGGAGCTAGAGAAAGTATCCAAGGAGCTAAAGAGATCTGCAACCCTGTAGGTGCAACAACATTATGAACTAACCAGTACCCCGGAGCTCTTGACTCTAGCTACATATGTATCAAAAGATGGCCTAGTTGGCCATCACTGGAAAGAGAGGCCCATTGGACACACAAACTTTATATGCCCCAGTACAGGGGAACGCCAGGGCCAAAAAATGGGAATGGGTGGGTAGGGAAGTGGAGGGGAGGGTATGGGGGACTTTTGGGATAGCATTGGAAATGTAAATGATGAAAATAGGTAATAAAAAAAAAATTAAAAAATAAAATTGAAATTAACAGTCAACAGGAACACCAAAAGTTAAAATTAGAAAAACTCCTCAAAAGAGGAAGAATAGGAAAAGAAGATAGAAATTAAGAAGAAAGGGCACCAGCCCCGGAGAGCAAGCGTCTACCTAAGGACTCTTCGAGAAAATAGTCAACAATCTCCCTTTCTTGACATCTCACCAAGAAAACTGAGACCTAAAGGAAATGACGCCATAGAGCAGAGGCCCAGCATGATGAGTGGATTAGGCTGACACGTGCCTGCTGGAAGACACAGCACACTCTGGGCTTGTCTCCAAGGGCATTTCCTGATAAACCCAGGCCATGTGGACTCTGACCTAATCAATGGCTTAATGCATTGATGATGCATTCTTTACTTAGTAGAGTCCTGAGGTGTAGAACTGTGGAAGGTGTGGGCTATTGGAGGAAGTGGGTCTCTGGGAACCTGTCTTTGAGGTATATATATAGAACTTGGCCTTGCTGTATTCTTTCTGCTTCTTGTCTGTAAAGTGAGCAGAGTGAATGGCTTCCTTCTACCATGTCCATCTTTGTCAGACTTCTACAGTGCCACGGGCCTAAGAGCAACAGAGTCACATGACCACCAACTGAACCAATGAAGCAATAAACCTTTTCTCTTTTTTTTTTTTTTTTTAGATTTATTTATTTGTTTATTATATGTAAGTACACTGTAGCTGTCTTCAAATGCACCAGAAGAGGGCATCAGATCTCATTACAGATGGTTGTGAGCCACCATGTGGTTGCTGAGATTTGAACTTTGGACCTTCGAAAGAGCAGTTGGGTGCTCTTACCCACTGAGCCATCTCACCAGCCCGCCTTTCCTCTTTTTAAAAAAAAAAAAAAAGAACTCATGCTGCTCGCCCTTGGCTGCCCTCATGATGATGCGTTTGGATGTGTTTCCCTTAGTGACATCTGTTTAGTGGGTGATGGCAGGCAGTCTCGGTGCTTCTCCACTCAGCTGCTGTCACTAAGACTGAGCCATGCAGCTAGTTTGTGCAGTGATGTTTTCAGTAGTTCCAAAATACATACTTGTCTGTGCTTTCCATTAAATAAACAAACAAACAAACAAATGCATTTAATCCCATGATTTTATCTGCCTAGCTTGGTACAAGTGGACAGAAAGGTTTACTTGTGAATTACCCTGCTTTGGTTGCCTTTCCATGGCTACAGAGTGAAGCAGTAGTAGAGCTGAGGTTTCCACTGTCTCATCACTGTCTCTTCCCAGCTTTCTCTCGGGACCTTTCACCTAAGGAACAGTGTGAGGCCTGCACTGCATGGCCACAGTGGAGACCTGGAGGCAGGAGACATGCATGGCTGAGCAGTTAAGAGGAATTGCTGCTCTTGCCTAGGACCGGGATTTTTTTCCTAGCACCCATATCATGTGTCAGTCCCTTTACCAGGCCTTTTCAAGAATCTTCTTGCACCTGGTATTAGATACACACACACACATACACACACGAATAAAATAATCACAATAAAAAGGAACAATATGTAATGTTCAAACCGAGGCTGTGAGGTGTTTAGATAATGGTGCTTATTATCAGGCATAGAAAGATAATTTTTAAAAAAGATTTATTTATTTTATGTATGTGATTACACTGTCGCTGCTGTCTTCAGACACATCAGAAGAGAGCATCAGATCCCATTACAGGTGGTTGTAAGCCACCATGTAGTTGCTGGAATTGAACTCAGGACCTCTGGAAGAACAGTCAGTGCTCTTATCCTCTGAACCATCTCTCCAGCCCAAAAGAAAATAATTTTAATGGCCATTTTGAGAGATTCGAATAAGATAGCTAGTATTTGGGTTAAATTTACCAACTCTGACTGACATGAGGAGTGTGGGGAAATGTCCATTTTAGCTCCTCCTCCAGTT
This sequence comes from Mus caroli, assembly GCF_978045245.1. Taxonomy (NCBI): domain Eukaryota; kingdom Metazoa; phylum Chordata; class Mammalia; order Rodentia; family Muridae; genus Mus; species Mus caroli. Next base: position 5,788,774 of record NW_028227261.1, on the reverse strand, counting down.
AGCTTACTTGTTCGTGGTGGGGCAGGCAACAGTTAGAATCCAACTTCTCAGTAGCCTGGGGTCTGTGTGGATGTGAATTTGTCCCCTGTGCACGGCTCCACTTTACACCATGGTTAGCCATACGTTCCCTCTGCCTGCTCTATTGTTCCTAACTGTGTCCACCTGAGAACCTAAAAGAGGGTCTGTTAGAGGTGAGTAAAAATGAATCCACGTTGAGGGGATGAGGAGGTTCTGCCCTCCAGACCTCCCAGCATGCTGTAGAGATAGCCTAACCTGTTACAGAGCTCTGACGGCCATCACATTTGTAGATATTACAACTGTATCTTTGGTGAAATATTATTACAGTTGCATGTTCTCCCTCCAGCCCCCAGTCTTTCTTTCTACTGTGAGTTACCTGCAGTCCAGAACTAGAAGTACTCGTCCCATCACTCTGAGGCAGACAGGAGGATGTGGGGTTCCCAACCCTCCTTGACTACAGATGAGTTAGAAGCTATGTGGAGCCCTGCCCTAAATAGGATCTCATGTGTAGCCCTGGCTGTCCTAGAAATCACTGTGTAAGCTGGCCTGAAACTCACAGACATACACTGTTGCTGTCTTCAGACACACCAGAAGAGAGCATCGGATCCCATTACAGGTGGTTGTGAGCCACCATGTAGTTGTAATGCCTTTCTGCCTGCTAAGTGTACCTACCACCCAAGCCTAGTCCTGCATCCCACCCCACCCCCACTCTATTTTTTGAGACAGGGTATCTCTACAAAGTCTTGACCATCTTTGAACTCACTCTGTAAATCAGACTGGCCTCTGACTTACAGAGATCTACCTGCCTCTGCCTCTTGAATGCTGGGATTAAATGAAACACTTGTTTTGGTTTGGTTTGGTTTTGGTTTTTTCGAGACAGGGTTTCTCTATATAGCCCTGGCTGTCCTGGAACTCACTTTGTAGACCAGGCTGGCCTCTAACTCAGAAATCCGCCTGCCTCTGCCTCCCGAGTGCTGGGATTAAAGGCGTGCACCACCACGCCCGGCTGACTTTTTTAATTATATGAAAAATTCCAGAACAAAACCTGTCATAGATGGCATGCACCTTTCTTATGGTATATTGTTATGCTATTCTACTTTATTAGTGGTTATTAGTCTATAAATGTATTTACTTAAGTTGAATATTTGGGGAAACACCTAGTATTCATAGGTCCCACCCTCCATCTCAGGTGTCCACTGAGTCTTGGCAGCCCCTCCCATGGAGAAGGGAGCAGTGCTCCTTTTCCTTCTCTCTTTCTTTACCCCTCTCCCTCGGTTTTATGAGACAGGGTTTCTCTGTGAAGCCTCAGCTGTCCTGCAACTCTCTCTGTAGACCAGGCTAGCCTCAGACTTAGCAATCCTGACCCTAGTAGGAGACATAACCATGTAGATGCTGAGAGCTGAACCCCAGCCCTGTGTGGTACAGAGGGCTGGGACTGAAGGTGTGCACTACCACCCAGTCTGCCCTGAGCTTTCTCCAGTCGGATTCCTTTCAACTGGGTGTGAATGATTGTTACATTAAGATGCTACCCCTCAGTGACAGGATGCTCACCAGTTAAGACATATGATGCTTTTGCAGAAAGTTCAGGTCTGACTCCTAGCATCTGTGTCAGACATCTTTCAGTCACCTGTAATTCCAGCACCAAGGGACCTGAGTTTTATAGATACCTGCACTTACATGCCTGCACACACAGACATACATGCAGAGATACACATACATGTAATTGAAATAAATGTGGTATTTTTCAAGATGGTGGTAGTAGTAGTAGTAATAATAATAGAAGGTGGGGGTCCCTCTAGCAAGATTCCCTGTGCTTTCCAGACGTGTGTTTGTTTCAGGGAAGAACTGGGTGTGGTAGCCCTTAAGTATTGATTGAGCTAAGATTGGGAGAAGCCGGGATATGTTAAGAGGCTAGGCTGCCAATGGGTCAGTTGCTTGTTGAGAACATAGGAACTGGAGAGCAAAGGAGGCTCAGGGTACCATCATGGTTGCTTCGGGTATCGGTGTGGTCTGAAGCATGCCTAGATGGAGGCATATATGCAGGAGTGAGGGGGTGTCTCTTCATTTAGCACCCCACCAGAAAGTCAGCTGAGGGTCTTATGCAAGCAGCGTTATGTTCTCGGACAAACCATCAGCCACATGTCCAATCTCTCATATTTTTCCAACTGTAGCCTAACGCTCTGTCTAGTTCTCCCAGAGGCAGGCAGGATTAATGACATTCGATATCAGTTCACTTCTAGACCAGTCTGTATGTTCTTAGGAGCAGTTTCCTAGTCCCAGACATCTAAGATTTAATGTTTAAAAAATCTCCTGTGTACTATAATAGAGTTCTCATGAAATTTCATGAACTGCAGTATTACATGGCTTTGTTTATAACCGAGCCAGACCTGGTGCTGCATGCCTGTAGTCTTCAGTCCCAGTACTCAGGAGGCAGAGGCGGGTGGATTGCCTGAGAGTGTTTCCTCTCTGTGACTTTCCCCTCTGGGCATCCTCCCCCAACCCTCCCGGAGCCCAGTTTGAGTACATGTGTAAAAGCCAGAAGTTGACATCATGCGTTGGCCTAAATCGCTATCCACTTTCTTTTCTTTTTATTTATTTTATGTATATGAGTATACTGTCTTCAGACACACAAGAGGGCATCGGATCCCATTACAGATGGTTGTAAGCCATCATGTGGTTGCTGGGAGTTGACTCAGGATGGCTGGAAGAACAGCCAGTGTGCTTTTAACCTCTGAGCCATCCCTCCAGCCCCCTCTTTGACCTTTTAAATATATTCTTTAAATTTTACTTATACTTATGTGTATATGTCTACAGTCACATGACTATCGGTGCCCTCAGGGCTTGAGGAGTTGGATCCCCTAGAACTAGCATTGCAGGCAGTTGGGAGGCACCTGCAATGAGTGCTAGGTACTGATTCAGACCTCAGGAAGAGCAATGTGAGCTAGCCCCTCCATACCATAAGTTTTGAGATAGACTCTCACTGACCAATCCAGCAACACTCACTCTTATGAGTTATTTCCTGGGGTTTTTTATGCAAGCAGACCCTCTCTATGGCTCGTAGTTTTCCATGCTGCCTAGTCATTATCCCATACACTAGAATAACTGCTTATAAAATGTTATTAATTTCTTGCCCTGAAGTTTTTATTAGAAGTTTCAATTTGATCAAGTTGATTTTATTTTAAATTATCACTTTTAAAAATGTGTTTTTTAAATGGAACAGGCATATAAATTTTCCTTCTGTTCATTTTCATTTTGTATTATATCATTAAAAGTCCTCATTGTATTAGAGAACCTGGCAAATGGTCCCTTGTTTTTTTTTTTTTTTTTTTTTTTTTTTTTTTTTTTTTTGGTTTTTTCGAGACAGGGTTTCTCTATGTAGCCCTGGCTGTCCTGGCACTCACTTTGTAGACCAGGCTGGCCTCGAACTCAGAAATCCGCCTGCCTCTGCCTCCCGAGTGCTGGGATTAAAGGCGTGCGCCACCACGCCCGGCGGTCCCTTGTTTTAAGCAGAGTGTGAACATCTGACTTTATTTTACTCTTTTTGTGCATCTGAAAGAAGGCAGGCTGCAGACGACGGGATGATAAAGCTTGATAAGTGTAGGTAAACAGCTTTCCACTTGGGCGGAGTCTGCAGAGGGACAGGACTTGAAGGCCTTTATCCTTTTCATTTAACAAGTATGTCTCGGTCATCTTGAACCACGATGGGAAGAAAGACAGATTTCAGCCAGAGATTTAGAGAGACTTCTGTAGGTAGAAGGTGTAGATTGGGTGTGAGGATCCTTCTGCCCAGTGGCTCTCATCACCATCTGAAAGGAAAGGTAGGAGGTAGAGGCCTCAGCAGAGTGCCTTTGAGGGGCAGGAGCGGCACAGCACTGCCTGGTGCTGGGAAACCTGTGGGTTATGAGCTTTGATAGGAAAGGCAGCTGTTCTGAAGGGCCAGCTTCTTTACTCAGAACTGCGGGTACACAATGATGTCTCTTGAAAGTCTATATTTTGGACCCTTTTAATGCTTTCTAGCAAATTACTTCACTAAAAAGATTCTAGTCTAGCCTCAGCCTGTTTTGGAAAGAATGGAATAAGAGCCAGGCATGGTGGCACACACCTTTAGTTCCAGCACCCAGTAGGCAGAGGCAGGTGGATCTCTGAGTTTGAGGCCAGCCAGGGATACATACAGAGACCCTGTCTCAAAAGATCAAAGCAAACAAAAGAATGGAACAGGAGTGTGAGGCTTCTGCTGGGTTTGAGTCTTGACTCCCACCTTGTGGTGAGCATCTAAAGGCGTCTTTCCAAGGCATGTGGTCTCCTCACTTGTGAGATGGTGTGACAATTGTTCTTATATCGGAAGATTAAGTACGAGTCTGTCTTTCTTACAGGATTAGTGAAGGGACTGAGGGCCCGTGTGTGTGCGTGTGTGTGCGTGTGTGTGTGTGTGTGTGTGTGTGTGTGTGTGTGTGCTGAGCACCATGCCAGGCCATGTGTTCTACAGGTGTCGGCTTTGGTGGGTTTGTGTGTGTGTGTGTGTTGTGTGTTTGGTTTGATTTTTCTTTTTTCTTTTTGGTTTTTTGTTTGTTTGTTTTGTTTTGAGACAGGGTTTTGTTTGTTTGTTTGTTTGTTTGATTTTCAAGACAGGGTTTTTCTGTGTAGCCCTGGCTGTCCTGGAATTCCCTCTGTAGACCAGGCTGGCCTTGACCTCAGACCTCAGCCTGCCTCTGCTGAGATTAAAGACTGGAACCCCACCACCACCCCCGCCAAGCTTTAATGCTGTTCTTATTGCCAGAATGTTCTCTGCTTTACTTGTCTCCTTCCTCGTGCAAATCAGTTTTCTATTATTATAGCAAATATCTGAGCTAAATCATCTCAGGAATGTAAGAGGTTCGTTTATTTTGCCCACAACTTCACAGGTTTTAATATGTGGTATTGCTTGGCTGGTTACCTTTTGTGCTTGCAGTTAAGGAAACATGTTACATAGTAGAGGCTATATGAAGGAGGAAGCTGCTCATCTTGTAGTAGGTGGGAAACAAACCGGTGAAGGTCCTCCCCCTGGAAGTTCTAACACTTGCCAGTGACATCATGCTGGGAGCTGAACCTTCAGTACTTGTACCATAAAGGGACAGTCAACAGCCGGGGTGAGGGTTAAATGGGGAGGGCAGAGGTCAGGTGGCAGTGGATTCTTACAAAATATTGTTCTTCCATGGTTCCTCTAAAAGAATAAAGATATATATATATATATATATATATATATATATATATATATATATAGAGAGAGAGAGAGAGAGAGAGAGAGAGAGAATATAAAGGTATGGGATTTGTAATTATTGATTTGTCTCGATGCCTATGTGGGACAGTTAATTAACTAAAGTCATTGTCGTCTCAGCTACATGAAAGCAGTTATGATGCCGGCAAAGCCCTGCAGCGCCTGGTGAAGAAGCCTGTGCCCAAGCTGATCGAGAAGTGCTGGACAGAGGATGAAGTGGTGAGCATCGTCCTTTGTATGCCTTGTGTTCTGGGCCTTTGCGATGGTACTTCTTGTATGCAACCTCCCTGCTCCCCACGGGAAGGGGCTCAATCCAGAAGACAGACTGTTCATGGTAAAGGGAACAGCTATGCTGAGAAGAGCCCTTGCTATACACTCATGAGGACCTGAGTCCAAATCCCTAGTGCCTTTTTGTTTTTAAAGCTGAGTGTGATTGCATGTGACTCTGTGACTCTCAAGTCATGAAGAGCTGTGACAGGAGGGGTGCTGTGCTGCTGACTGCCACCCTTTCTCTAAGTTCAGCGAGACCCTGTCTCAAAGGAACAAAACAGCAGAACACCCTGTGTCCTTCTCCGCTGACTCTGAGAGGTGCCTATAATGTATCACACACCAGGGAAAACCTGTAAGAAAGACTTGATTTGATTTTAGTATCGTTAGGATCCATAGGTGGTGGGGAAATTTTCTCTGAGTTTAACAGTTACTCCTAAACAAGGTTGGTGTGATTTTGTTTTTGGTGCAGGATAGTGTGTGGTACTTCCCTGTTTTAAACATGTCCCAACCGTGTCAGAACCAGAACCTGGAATAGTGTGTTGGTGACTTAAATTTAGGACCTCAGGCTGAAAGCAGTTGCTCCAGAGCAGGAAGCATAGACTTGATTGAACACTAGAAGAGATGGGGAGAGAAAGGAACCCATAAACATAGACATGCAACCCTGTGATTCCCAACCACAGAGCTCATGAAGCTACATCGCTGCTGCTGACTTTTAAAAGGTGTTGCTGTAAATAGCTCAGGTTTCCTGTGCCTTTGCAGTATGACAGAGACTGTCTAACATTTGCCCTTGAGGTCAAATGCAATTGAAATACAGAGTTGGTGGGATATTCCTCAATTCTGTTCTAAAGCATGATAAGGAAAAGTATTTAAAAGTGTTTTTTGTGATACTGTTCACTTTCATGCAACAGTGTTTATAGCAGGCCTACTGTGTACTAGGCCCTATGCTAGGAGCATTGTTAAGAGCATGATATTTCTTAGAGTCCTAAGAGGGAAACTGTCTTAGCTCAGTATGTGCTAGTGGTGGGAAGTGCCCAGAAGACAAGGGTGGTATAAGGTGGGAGCAGCTGGGCAGATGGGCGCTGCCTTCAAGAACCAAGGACAGGAAGACCTTGGGGAGTAAGAAGGGGAGAAAAGAAGTCTAGGCACTTAGGTGAAAACTGTGAATGCTATGTGCAAGAAATAGAGAGGGTAGTGGCTGAGGCATAGTGAGGAGAGGGCAGAAGGGAGGAGGGGGAGGAGGTGGCCCCCAGGGGTAGGACAAGTGTCTCCAAGTGGGGAACTGTGGTTGAAATGTTGTCATTTGCTCCACAAATACATTTTTCTGGTTAGTGGGCATTAGGGTAAGGTCCTTGTGTAAGGAAGGCAGAGCCACAGGAATTACATGTTCAGGTGATGGATGGCTAAAGCAAAAACCCAAAAACCTGAGCTGTTTTGAGAGGCCATGCTGACACACTTTCACCATAAGCCTATTTTTATAGGAAGGAGCTAGAATTCCAGTTGGTACAATTTTCAGTTCTGCAAAAGCCTTTGGGCTGGAGAGATGGCTCAGTGGTTAAGAGCGCTGACTGCTCTTCCAGAGGTCCTGAGTTCAAATCCCAGCAACCACATGGTGGCTCACAACCATCTGTAATGGGATCTGATGCCCTCTTCTGGTGTGTCTGAAGACAGCTACAGTGTACTCATGTACATAAAATAAATACACACACACATAGAAAATAAAATCTTTAAGGGAAAAAAAAGGACGGAGCGGCTGTGTAACTAGACTGTCTGTCACAGGGCATCATGCCCGTGCGAGTGTAGTAATGACTGCATGTATCATTCCTGCAGCCTGAACTGCAATCTCTCCTGAGTGTCTCTCCTTGTCTGTAGTCCATGGCTCCTTCACCTTCTCCTGCCTCCTCTGATTGCTGCCCCCCACACACACACAAGCTGTCCCCCCTTCTTGCTCCACCTCCCACTGCTCCAGCCCTGACTCCCCTGTCCTTTCTGGCATAACCTCTCCTTCCCTCTGGAATGTTCAGAGTACACAACAGAGTCCTCTCTTCTGCTTTTCTAAAAGAAAGATGAGTCCCTTTCTGTAGCTCTTCTCATGCCAGCCCTGCTGCTGCAGAAGGGCAGGGGTGAGGAGCCTTGGGCATCTGAAAGATGCCAGCTTCATTTTGAAAAACAAAACAGGGATCCAAAGTGGCAAAGATTCCAAGTGTAGAATAATGATTCTTAACCGTGGAAGCACACATTGGTTTGGGCTCATTTTTACTGTGTTTGCTTCTTGTTTGAGAAATAGTTTGGCAGCCACTCAGCCTTGCAGAGCTTAAGGGATCCAACGGTTCCCTTGTTTGTGAAAGCTAAGCTTTGCTTTCTGAAACCTCAAACCTGGAAGGTGACTGAGAGGACATGATGGCTGATTGATAGGCTGGAGGGAGCTTCTGATGCATCTGTATCGAGTCTGAGTAGCTAGCAGTGGCAACAAGGCAGCCCCTCTTTGCCTTAGCCTGCCCTCGGCTATGAGAGCATCCGCTGTGTTAACGGAGCCCCTTCTGTTGAGTTCACCGCATTTTCTCTGGTGAATTTCTCCCTGGGAATAACAGGAATAAGCTGCACAAATGTCTCTAAGCTGAAATGGGTGCACATGCCTAACTCCCTTTGATTTTTCCTTCTTGGTGTTCCATATACTTGGAACATTCTGGTTTTTTTACTTTGCTGTCTCCAGCGTGTTAATTTGATCATAAACTCAGTATCTATCTGATGTACCTAAGTGACTTCCACAAAATGGTTGTAAATGCTGAGATCAGAGTTCCCCTGCTGGGCGAGAAAGGTGACCTGCATTTCCTTACTTTGCCAAGCAACTGTCCATGAAGAATCCAGCTTCTGTCCCATTGGTTCTCAACCTGTGGGTCAAGGCCCCTCTGAAGGGTGCATATCAGATATCCTATATATCAGATATTTACACTATGATTCATAACTGGCAGGATTACAGTTATGAAGTAGCAATGAAATAATTTTATGGTTGGGAGTCAGCACAACCTGAGAAAGTATATTAAAGGGTCGCAGCATTAGGGAGGGTGAGGACCACTAGTGTAGACTCTCACTGTACCTTAAAGCTGAGCTCAGTCCTCTGCCTGCTCTGTAACCATTGTCCCTTTCTGACCTATACCTTCTATTTGCTCCTCTTTTTTCTTTCTCTCTTTGGTTTGTTCTGTTGAGACAGGTCTTATGTCCTAGGCTCTCAAGTTTCGCGTGTAGCTGAGGTTGACCCTGAACTCCTTATCCTCCTGCCTTTGCCTTCCAGGTGCCAGCATTGCAGACATGGGCTCTTTTTAATTGTTTTTTTTTTTTTTTTTTTTTGGTTTTTTGAGACAGGGTTTCTCTGTATAGCCCTGGCTGTCCTGGAACTCACTCTGTAGACCAGGCTGGCCTCGAACTCAGAAATCCACCTGCCTCTGCCTCCCAAGTGCTGGGATTAAAGGCGTGCACCACCACGCCCGGCTTTTAATTGTTTTTATATTTATATTTTTTGTTGTTGTTTTGAATAAAACTTAAACACAAGCAAGTGAACATTCTTGGAGGTGAGGACCTCAGAGTGGCTTTAGACTACCCTGGAGCTGGAGTCCGTGTGGATGTTGAGAGGCGATGACTGTCTTCCTCGGGAGCAGCAAGTGTTCGGCCCACAGGCTCTCTCCAGCCCTATCCATCTCCAGACCGAGTTGACTGTAGTCCTACTTTATAAATTTGTGAAAGATGAGCACTTACTGATGGTGAGGGTAGCGTCTCCCAGGGACGAGCTTGCAGACTGTTGTTTGCAAAGACTTACTCTAAGTTCATCTGGAGTCCAGCATTTTTAAATGTGGAATGGTTGATTGATATTTGTGAATTGATACAAAAACTTTTACACGCTTCCCAAATTGACCTGAAATTTTAGACTTTTGTAGCTGACTTAGCGGTGTGCACCTTTAATTCCAACACTTGGGTGGCAGAGGTAGGCTGGTCTCTGTGTTTGAGAGTTCCAGGACACTCAGGGATCGCACAACCCTGTGTCAGGGTTGGGAGCAGGGGGATTTTGACTTTGAAGAGGTCTTCAGGTTCTTCTTCATCTTTGGCAGCAGCATCATGGCAGCCTCTCTTTCTGGAGACAGTGTCTTCCCCTTGTGTCTTAGTCCCTCTCCTCCTTTATGGAGATGATGTTCTAAGGGGAATTTAAGTTGGGGCTGTTGGAAGTAAGCCCTGCTACTCTAAAATCAAACTTACTCTAGTGCTTAATTAGGGATACTATTGTTGTGATGAAAAACTGTGTCCCAAAGTGACAAGATTTATTTTGCTTACAATTCCACATTACTGTTTGTCATTGAAGGAAGTCAGGACAGGAACTCAAACAGAGCAGGAACCTGAAGGCAGGGGCTGATGCAGAGGCCATGGAGGGGTGCTGCTTACTGGCTTGCTCTGCCTGTGTTCTTTTTTTTTTTTTTTAGGTTTTTCGAGACAGGGTTTCTCTGTGTAGCCCTGGCTGTCCTGGCACTCACTTTGTAGACCAGGCTGGCCTCGAACTCAGAAATCCGCCTGTCTCTGCCTCCCAAGTGCTGGGATTAAAGGCGTGCGCCACCACGCCCGGCTTCTGCCTGTGTTCTTATGGAACCCAGGACCACCAGCCTGGGAGGCCACATCCAAAATGGGCTAGGCCCTCCCACATTAATCACTAATTAAGAAATTGCTCAGGTGGTGAGATGGCTCAGCAGTTAAAAGCACTGACTGCTTTTCCGAAGGTCCTGAGTTCAAATCCCAGCAATCGCATGGTGGCTCACAACCATCTGTAATTGGATCCAATACCCTCTTCTGGTTAGTCTGAAGACAGCTACAGTGTACTCATATACATAAAATAAATAAATTTAAATTTTTAAAATAAATAAAAACACAAATCCTAGGTTACTAAGTTTTTAATTAAACATGATAAACACATTTAAATATAATCCAGAGGCCACAGGAGTCTCCCTTCCCTGCTTCTGTAGTTACTAATTCAGTCTGTCTGAGAGTGCAAGGCTCTGGGGCTGTGCTGCTCTTGTTGTGAGGGGATTCCATTGGTGCTTGCTGCTGTGCTTCTAATTAGCATTCAGCTGTTGATTAAGGAAATTCTGGGATGCTAATTGAATTCTTGTTAAAATTCCAGGCCTGCATTTCCCTGTGGAGTTGGGCTATCTTGCAGGGCTATAGGATTGGGTGCCCTGCTGCTGCCTGCTCTGTGCTGTACACTTGCACTCGCCCTTGCTTCCTGCTCTGTGGCTGCATTTGTATTGTGGTTTGTTTTGTTTTCATGCTGGCTTTCAGCAAAATGTGTCATTCAAAGTGAAGGTTTTGTTTTACAATATTACAACAGGGTGATTCCACTCATCTTGGGTAATTGTAGCTTTGATTGTGAAATATGCTTCCCATTAAATTTTTTATATCAATTTTGTTGAAATTCATTTGAGGTGAACCATCTAGTCAAAAAAATTTTTTAACCAAATCCACACAAGTGACAAATTGTTCATGTGTGTGGATTCATTCACAAGTTTATAAGCTTGAAAACATGTCTAACTCTTCTTGCTGTGTAAAACTTAGTTATCATAGATACACATCACATATCAATAGCCTCCTTTCAAAATTGACAGGACACAGCAAACTAACTTTCTGAGTGTAGTGCAATGAGCAGTGCAGCTGGTCAAGCAGCTACCTCATTACAGAATCCAAACACTAGGGTCTTCCCCAGTGCACCCCAGATGCCTTTGTTATGGGCCTTTGCTATGTCTGCTGGAGAAAACGTTGTTTTCATTGTTCATTCTTTCCAGCCAGGCATCATCAGGATGCGCCAGAAGACAGCTGCTTAGTGGGGCAGAAATAAAGTGAATTTTTCTTACTGTTTGTGTGGCAGCAGAAGAAAATGTAATCTGCAGCAGAATCAAAGTCAACATCCAAGAAACAGCCCGGAGCCTGGGAGGGCAGAGGAGGGGACAGCGCTGCAGAGGGGAAGCTATAGCTAGCCTGCAAGGATTTCACATCCCAGAGTCCACAGGGGAGGCTTATGTGGCTTTTATTTTCGGAAAGGTATCATTTCCTCAGGTGTTGATGTTACACAGATCTGAGTGATGCTGCTGATGGGCATCCCTCATGTCCGCCACTTAAGATGGATCTATTAGTTTTATTATTTTAAGTAGATGCCATCCCCCTAGGTTAGAACATTGTTAAAACCTGCTTTTTGGATCTTTTTATGTAAATACATGTTTTATAACATTGTAGTTTAAATTATCTACTTAGAATTGTATGCATGTAAATTGAACCGTCCAGTATTGAATTCTCGGATTTTGTTGTTTGTTTGGTTTCTTTGTTTTTGTTTTTGTTTTTTTGAGATTGGGCCGTGCTGTGTAATTTCCATTGACTCTGCACTCAGCAGTCTTCTTGCCTCAGCCTTCTAAACATGGAATTTCAACATGTGTGACCAAGCCTGACTTGAAATTCTGACTATAGGGTTATTGGGGTTTTTGTTGTTGTTGTTTTTATTTTAATTTGGTCAGTTGGTTGCTTGGTTGGGTTTTTTTGTTGGTTTGGTTTGGTTTGGTTTGGTTTGGTTTGAGACAGGGTCTTAGTCTGAAGCTCTGGCTAGCCTGCGACTCAGAGAAGCTGGGCTGAAACCCAGTCCCTCTGTCCCATGAGTGCAGAGATTAAGGATGAGCAGGCACCACCATGCCCAGCTGATTTAAAAGAAAAATAGTGTATGGGTGTGTGCACATGAGGACAATGTCAGGAGATGCCAGAGACCTGTGACCCCCCCTGGAGCTGGAGTTGCTGTCAGTTGTAAGCCACTGTGTGAGTGCTGGGAACTGAAACCCGGTCTTTCTCGAGAACAAGGAGTCTTCCTGAGGGGCTGAGAGATGGCTCAGTGGTTAAGAGCACTGACTGCTCTTCTGAAGGTTCTGAGTTCAAATCCCAGCAACCACATGGTGGCTCACAACCATCCATAATGAGATCTAATGCCCTCTTCTGGTGGGTCTGATGACAGCTGCAGTATACTTACATACAATAAATAAATAAATCCTTGTGAAGAAAAAGAAGAGGAGGAGGAGGAGAAAGAAGAAGGAGAAGAAAGAAAGAAAAAGAAGAAAAGTAATAGTAGTAGTATTCTTGACCACTGAGCCCTCTAGACCAAACTTTTTTTCTTTTTTTTTTTTTTTTTTTTTTGGTTTTTCGAGACAGGGTTTCTCTGTATAGCCCTGGCTGTCCTGGAACTCACTTTGTAGACCAGGCTGGCCTCGAACTCAGAAATCCACCTGCCTCTGCCTCCCGAGTGCTGGGATTAAAGGCGTGCGCCACCACTCCCGGCTAGACCAAACTTTTAAGCTGAAAGCTATCAACCTTCCTATGGAAACTCTGCAGTGATTTAAAACACAGATGTGGGGCCGGGCGTGGTAGCGCACGCCTTTAATCCCAGCACTTGGGAGGCAGAGGCAGGTGAATTTCTGAGTTCAAGGCCAGCCTGGTCTACAAAGTGAGTGCCTGGACAGCCAGGGCTATACAGAGAAACTCTGTCTCGAAAAAAACAAAAAAAAAACAAAACAAAAACAAAAACAAAACACAGATGTGTTGTGCTTAATCATGTTTATCATCACATGATGTCTATTTATTGGGAAGAATGAGCCTCTCTGTGTTAAGTACCCTACCCTTCCTCTGTTTTTAAACTGAATGCATACTATTCCTCCATCCGTTCCTTTTGCTTCCATTTTGTTTTGTTTGTTTTTGGACATGGTCATACTGTTTCTCAGACCCATCTAGAGTTGGCAGCCTTCTTGCTTTAGACTCTCAAGTTCTATGTGGATTGCAGGCGGCATCACCACACCCAACTTTAAGTTGATTCTGTTCCTAAGGAACCGCTTAAGTTCTCAGCTATAAGAGTAGGAAACAGAGGGGCTAGAGGAATGACTCAGCAGTTAAGAGCACTGACTGTTCTTCCAGAGGTCCTGAGTTCAATTTCCAGCAACCACATGGTGACTCACAAGTATCTGTAACGGGATCTGATGCTCTCTTCTGGTGTGTCTGAACACAGTGACAGTGTACTCACATTTATTGATAATTTACTGCTGTGAACAGACACCATGACCAAGGCAAGTCTTACTAAAAAACAACATTTAATTGGGGCTGGCTTACAGGTTCAGTCCATATTATCAAGGTGAGAACATGGCAGCATCCAAGCTGTCATGGCGCAGGAGAAGCTAAGAGTTCTATGTCTTCATCCAAAGGCTGCTAGTGGAAGACTGACTTCCAGGCAACTAGGGTGAGGATCTTATACCCACATCCCACAGTGACACACCCATTCCAATCAGGTCACACCTATTCCAACAAGGCCACACCTTCAGATGGTGCCACTCCCTGGTCCAAGGATATACAAACCATCACAGGTGCTGACTGCTACTGACCACTCAGTCGGGTGTGTGATTGTAGTGGGACCCAAGGTCATGATCAGACCTTCCTAACTAAGACAAAGCGAGATTTAGGTAAGATTTGCCTAATACTGTCCATACTCCCATTTGCCTAATACTGCCTAATCACTGTCCATAAAGTTGGGCTGCTCCCTTCAGTCTTTGAAGCAAACTCTAATTGTTTAAAGAAGTCAGTAGTGTAGGTAGAGGACAGAATTTATTGTCAAGTCCTTTTGGAAATAAGATAGTGAATTAAAAATCAGTTATATGCACAGAAAGATGGTGGAAGGCAATCAGTCTGTCAGTCAGTTTGCAAGAAGATTCTACTGTTTAACAAGCTGGAGTAACAGCTACAAGCATTGGAAGAAGGTCTTTGCCTCTGAGATCTACAGATGAGGCTTCACCTTCCCTTTCACACCATGGCTTCCTTACATCCAAGCTCCCTTGGATAGTGTGGCCAAAGATGTGTGTGGTTTCCTTTTTTTTCCCTCTTCATTTGTAAAACAAATGTCATTTTCATGTGCTGGGCATGGTGGCGCATGCCTTTAATCCCAGCACTTGGGAGGCAGAGGCAAGTGGATGGATTTCTGAGTTCGAGGCCAGCCAGGGCTACACAGAGAAACCCTGTCTCGGGGGAAAAAAAAAAAGTCATTTTCATTTTCTTTTGCTGTTTTCTACTCCTCATTATCTCTCCGCCATATTTTTACTTGGTTTTCCTTTAAAGCCAGCAATACATAGTGTCCCCATCCAGGGCTCCTGGTGTAATTGTGTGTGTGTGTGTGTGTGTTTTGTGTTTGGACCTTGGAGCTAGGTAGAGTAGAGCTGAGGTAGGGGAAGAACCCGATGGACATGAACATGCCCTGCCTTGTAGTTCAGGATAATCATTTTAGCCAAAGATTACTTTTTATTGAGCATTTTTCATTTTTCCTTGAGAGGGACAATGGGGATATCTTCAGCTTGAAAGATTCATAAATACTAGGGCAGTGGGCTGTTGAAACCACATTTCCATCTCGTTTTCAAGGACATGTAAAAAAAAAATGGAGCTAGCATACACTTCTCAGTGCTCAGTCATCTTTCCCTGTTCTTTTAAAAAATGAGAACAAGGCACAAGAGGGCTTGAGAAATTGCATGTAGTTCTCCCATAGACAAAGTGGATATTTTATAAATGAAGAGGATAGAAACCCTTTTCTTCTTCAGTTTCTTAGCAACAGAACAGAGAGAGTTTTAATGTGTGTGCTTGGAACATTATGTCTTTATCAACATCAGAGCCTTCCTCGTTCATGGGTGAGATATACTAGACTGCTAACTGGGATTTGGAATTGGGAGAAAGGAAAGAAAGGAGGTAGAGGGGCTGGAGAGATGGCTCAGAGGTTATGAGGACTGACTGCTCTTCTGAAGGTCCTGAGTTCAATTCCCAGCAATCACATGGTGGCTCACAAGCATCCGTAATGAGATCTGATGCCCTCTTCTGAGTGTCTGGCGACAGCTACAGTGTACTTACATATATAATAAATAAATCTTTAAAAGGAGGTAGAAAACAGGAGCTGTGCCCTGAGGATGGAACTCATTCAGAGCCAGCTCCTAGTCCCCTGCGTTCCTCTGTCTGGTTTTGAAGGCCTTTCCTGTAGAGGTAGTAGTCATCAGGGTAGCCGAGTGATTGCCACAAGGGTGGAAGGGTTTATTGGGTTCTGACTTAGACTTACTGAGTGAAGTCCAGCCAGGCAGCTTTGGTTTCTATGCAGAGGCTATAGCAGAGCAAAATAGGCAAATATGCCTGCCCTCATGCACTAAACGAGTAATTAGTACTCATTGACAAGTGTTAACTCAGTGAAATGAGAAACAGCATAGGAAAGCAGTATGCAGTGCAGGGCAGCACTTGGAACTTTACTTAAGGTAACCCTGAAATGTCACTCTTGAGTGAAGACATAGAAAACCTTTGAGAGCCAGCTTTGCAGATATACAGGAGAAGAACATTCTGAACCAAAGAAACAGAATGCAGTGATTCCCCTCATACTTGAGAGAGGTCCTATCCAATGTGGGTGCTGTGCTGAGTACAAAGGAGGCTTTGTCCATGTGGTTTAAGCCGTGGTCACTGTGCTAGAATGGTATTGGTCATCTGGGTGTCTGGACACTGGATGAGGAAATGTGAGTGTAGGGCCTTGGCTTGGGAGGGAAGGCTCACCTTAGAGTGCCGCAGAGCAGGTGGAGCAGAAGAGCCCCAGGAAGAGATGAAATAAGTAGGCAGCGGGCGGGCGGTGTCTTGCAGCTCATGCCTGCTCCTCTGAATTCCTTTCCTGTAAGTGAGCAAATGGGTGTGCCTGTGAGCAGTTCTGCTTCCTCCTGCCTCGCCCCTCCCCGCTGTGTCTCTGTGGTTTCTGTTTGGTAGGACTCTGAGTCAGCCTCTTCTCACTCTACCAGACCGTGGGCAGAGTCTGAAGCAGTTTGGTTTATAACCAGAGTGGACAATGTTTACTGTACTACCTGTGTTTACCCCAAATTCCACATTTGTGCAAGCAGCTGTTTTCTTAAGTATTCACGCATTAGAAAACCACCTGAAAAGGAAATGGCATAAACTGTCCCTGCCCTGAACAGCTGTTACTAGGAAGTTAACCAAGGGAGAAAACGTGAAGCAATTTAGGATTATCAAGCCAATACTCTGAATTTTATCACCTATTGGAAAGAAAGGGTTTTTAAAAGAAACTTTCCTTTGAGTCCAATGCTAGTTTTGAAAGTCTACTCAGGAAAAAGATCTCTGTGATGCCGTTATTTGACAAAGCTGGGTAGTTTCTGTGTCCACTGACTTTTGTTGTAGTTGTTTGTTTGTTTGTTTTTTGACAGCAGTCACTATGTAGCCATGGTTGGCATAGAACTCACTATGTGGACCAGGCTAGTCTCAAACTTAGAGATTTCTCCCTGCCTCTGCCTTTAGAATTCTTTGTAATTTTAATTTTTTCTAACACCTATTTTAAATGATGGTTCTTAAATGCTTTAAGCTCTCCTTTGGCCCACCACCCACCAGAGGTAGCAGAAAAGAAAGGATATGGAGAAGTGAACCTGCTTAAAAAGGTTCTTTGGAGCAGCTCCTGTCTCTGTTGTCTGGAAATCAGCCATTCAGTTCACATGTCATCAGTGGGAGCTCCATCCACTCGCAAACTCTTCATGGATAGATACACCAGCAGCCCAGTTCAGTAGAGTCAGGAAAGCAAACAGGAATCAGTAGTGGTAGCACTACCTAGCAGAGACAGCCAGGCCTCAGCCTCAGCCCGAATCAGCAGGAGGGACGAGGACCAATAGGAACACCAGGAGGAGTTCTCAGCTGTGCCTCTCTCAGGGAAGCGGGAAAATCTGTGGAGACTCAAGACCCACAAGCGTAGCATAGCTAGCAATATCAGCAAGCCAAGCTCCGCCTCCATCACTGTCCATCAAGTCCTAATTATACCCTGTCCTCCACGTGCCTTGCCCTAGCACATGCATCCAATCAGCTGGAGTCCACAGAAGCAGCAAGAAACTGCAGCACACCACCACAAGTTTTTTGGTGCGTTTCTCTCTATGGAGTCCTAACAAATGCAGCTCAACTATGCAATGTAAAGCAGACCAATGCATGTGTGCTGTTAGCAAAGAATCCTTCATCACATGTCCTTTCACATGCTGCTTTAGCAAAACATCCTTTCACCTGTGTCTGCTTCACCAGAACATTCCTTCATGTGTTTGTGCCAGCAAAACACCATCCAGCCAACTTTCCAAAGAGCCCTCAAGTTTCCACTTCAGCTCTGGAATTAACAGTTTGCACTACACTCTGCTATGTGTAGTAACTGGGCACTGGCCAGGTTCAATTCCCAGCAGTACTCTGTTCTTCTCTCCCAACACTTCAGTCCTAGGCTCTGATGGTGTGTCAAGTCTGCCCACTGGGCCATAACAGTATGTCTTCTGAGGTATGTCCATGCTCAACTATGAGGTCTAGTTACTGTAGTTTAATGCTCTGTGTCCCCAGAACCTAGCCTAGCACACGGAACAAGGATGGTTAATAGATAATCAGAAAACTATTTAACTGGGTCAGATAGAAGAGAAGCTCCCGTAGAACCTTAGGTTACCTCCATGAGTGACCTGTCAGGCAAGGTTCCTCGGCTGCTGTTGTCCACTGAGGGCAGTCACACTCCTGAAGCGTCACAGAGTCAACTTCGTATTTGCTGGTCCTTTCCCTTCGTGTATCTTTGTGTGAAAAATTACCTCCTCACCTTCAGGCGTCTGGTTTTACTTGCTAGATTACAGTTCCTAAAAGTGTGTGTGTGTGTGTGTGTGTGATATGGGGGGCAGGGGAGGTGTCTTACCCTTTGCCAGGGTCATGGTCACACAGACTTAGTAAGGTATTATCTGTGAGCAGGAGGGAGCTTGGTAGCAGTAGCCCAGGTTAGCCTGGCCTCTCTGACAAGCTGTTCTGTACACCCTGGTACTCTTTCCACAGCAGAGTGACTGCTCTGTTGATCTGATTCTCGAAGCTGCCTACTGTGATACACACTCCAACCTCCAGTGTGCCGCCCTTCTTCTACCACTATCAGCGCTTGCTTCCCTTGCAAAGGGTGTTCTGTATAGTTATTCTTGACAGTGGGAACTGGGAAAGTATCAAAGAGACCAGGGAACTAGGGAGGGAGGGAAGGAGGGAGAAGGAAGTTGCACAGTAAAGGAAGGTCAGAGGATGAAGCCGACTGAAGTGACCGAAGTGCAGCCCACTGCCTGAGGCCTACGAAGCCTCTGATGCCATCCATACTCTATTTAATATTTAGTGTGGGGGCTGGAGAGATGGCTCAGCGGTTAAGAGCACTGACTGCGCTTCCAAAGGTCCTGAGTTCAAGTCCCAGCAACTACATGGTGGCTCACAACCATCTGTAACAAGATCTGATGCCCTCTTCCGGGGTGTCTGAAGACAGCTACAGTGTACTTACATGTAATAAATAAATCTTAAAAAAAAAAATTAGTGTGTATATACTGCTGTCCTGGGCCATTTTACCAAGTGTTCAGGAATGATGCTTCCAAAACACCAAGAAGACTACTGTCCTGTACACAGAACGTCTTAGGGATGCAGCTCTGTGGCTGCTACCCAGCATCAGCATCCCCAGTCCCTGCTCTGAGGCAAACTTAGCTTTGTGGAGGCAGTGATGGGTGAGTCATGTTCTTTTCCTCTCTAATACCTACAATCCTCAGTGATAAGGCCATGTGGGGCGACACCAGCAAGAAGACCTGTAGTTTGTAGAGAAAACTTAGGACTTGCTAGACCTGGTGGTGAATACCTGTGATCCTATCTACCTGGGACTCTGAGACAGGAGAATCACAAGTTCAAAAATGGCCTAGGCTACGCAGTTCAAGCCAGTTTGAGCAACCTGATGATACCTTGTCTCAAAATAACAAGTAGAGGCCAGTGAGAGGGCACAGAAGGTAGAGGGAGACACTTGTCACGTAAGTCTGGCAACCCAAGTTCAACCTCGGAACCCTAGTAAGGTGGATGGAGAGAACTCACTCCACATGTGTGCCTCAGCCTGAATTCCCCATCCCATTAGTAAATAATTAAAAAAAGAATTTTTTTCTTAATAACAAGTTGGAGGAGCCAAGTGTAGTGGCATATACCTTTAATCCCAGCATTTGGGACACAGGCAGATCTGTGAGTTTGAAGCCAGCCTGGTGCAGCTCCCTTCAGGATCCCAAGAAGATAAGATTCCTCTCCCCGCGGGTTTGGTTTTTTGTTTGATTTTTTGTTTTTTTTTTTTGTTTGTTTGTTTGTTTTTTTTTTTGTTTTGGTTTTTGTTTTGGTTTTTCAAGACAGGGTTTCTCTGTGTAGCCCTGGCTGTCCTGGAACTCACTTTGTAGACCAGGCTGTCCTTGAACTCAGAAATCCGCCTGCCTCTGCCTCCCGAGAGCTGAGATTAAAGGCGGTGCCTCCACGCCAGGCTGTGGGTTTGGTTTTTATTTGACTCTGAGAAATGATAGGAAAAAAGGAAGGGGAGGAGGGAAGCTTTGCACTCACTGGCAGATGTGATGGACAGGAAATTTGGATCTGATGTCATTCTATTCTTTCCCTTCCCTAGTAAGGAAAATGGACCGGCGACTGTCTCTTAAATCAGGTTATTCTATTAAAGAAACTGCAGGCTAGTGAGATGGCTCAGCAGTTGAGAGTACTCACTGCTACAGAGAGTCTGGGTTCAGTTCCCAGCATCCATATCAGGCAGCTCACAACTGCCTGTAACTCCAGCTCTGCCCTCCACAGGCACCTATATACATGGTGCACATAAACTCACCAAAGCAACGTACAGAGGTAAATAAGTTTAAGAATGAAACTAAAGTGTGGACATCCACAAACACAGTTGTGTTGGAACTTTGCTAATCTTCCCCTCTGCACAGATAGACTTCAGAGATGTGTGCTAGGCATCTGTCTGTGAGCTGTGTGGAATGGGAGGGAATGGTGCACCATGGTGGAGCCTGTGCTGTGAGCTGACCCCATCCCATTCTCCCTCTGCAGTTCTGAACTGTCTTCTGGGAAGCAGGCTTTAACATTAAAATCTATGCACATGTCAAGCATTGCTTGTCAGTGTTCTCCAAACAGGTGTGGTACTCCTAAATGAGCCATCCTGGGCCTCAACTCCTAAGCAGCTTGGTTATCTATTTTCCTTCCTTCCTTCCTTTTTTTTTTTTTTTTTAAATAAGAAACTCATCTACTTTTTGGTTTTTCAAGATGGTTTCTCTGTGTAGCCCTGGCTGTCCTCGAACTCAGAAATCCGCCTGCCTCTGCATGCCAAGTACTGGGATTAAAGGCATGTGCCACCACTGCCTGGCTCTCATCTACATTCTTGCAAAAAAAAATATTTGTTATACAGCAGGCTAGAAGAGGGCACCAAATATCATTATAGATGATTGTGAGCCACCATGTGGTTTCTGGAATTTGTACTCAGGACCTTCAGAAGAGCAGTCGGTGCTCTTAACCTCTGAGCCATCTCGTCAGCCCCTCGTCCACTTTTAAGTTCCCATCAGACATGCTGCATCCTAGTCATACAGTGAGGTGTGTCATCTGCTTGCTCCCACATCTCAAGAAGGCTCAAGTGTGCCTCCTGCACACTGCTCTGTGCCCAGTGGGCACTGATGCCCACCAGGCTAAGCAGGCTGTGGCCTGTGCAAGGAGCCTTACTTCTGTACTTGAATCTCTTGCAATTGCTTAGCAGTGTGGCAGGCAACTCTGACCTCCTATGGTGTCTTTGACAAGTTTAGCTATGAATGACAGCAACATGGTTTAAACTTTTCTGTGCCTCCGCTGTTTCTGACACAGTTCTGAGTCCCGACTTGTGAGGAGCTGGATGGCCAGCAGCTGGGGAGAGAGCTGTAGAGGAGATGAAATTGGAGGGGAGCCTTATGGCACAGATGGGATTTCACCAAGCAGCACAGACACCCAGCTGATGGGGAGTGGGCCAGGCTGGTAGTAGGCTGTCCAGATTGAGTGTAGCTTACGGATTAGGGAACCGCAAAGATGGCCTGTTCTCCCTTGCAGTCCTGAGAAATCTATGTCTGCCTTTGAGTGTCTGGTGGCAGAGTTGAGTCTGCCTCTGAGAATCAGCCTGGTTAGCAGAAGGGGGATTTCGAGAAGAGGGTTCTGAGGCCTCAAGGCCACTCACTGCTGGAATTGCAAGTGTCCCAGTGCCCTGGCCAGGGCTGGTGCTGGGGTCCTGGAGATCACTAGACTGGGTGAGAACCATGCTGACTGTTGAAGGTATGGAAAATGTCAGTTGACACCTTTGCTCAACATGGCTTGCAGTCCAGAGTCATCGGACAAACTCTTTACTTGGGCCTTAGCCTGGAGACTCTGAGGATGTGGTGCACTCATGTACAGCTCCAGTAGAGAGGAACTGAGGTGGAGGAAGCAAAAGGAAACACAGAAGAAGCTTCAGAGAATAATCATGAGACCGTTAGTCCCAGGTGGTGTTCTGAGTGTTTGCATGGCACTAACAGACAGGTAGTCACAGACGTGCATGTCCTTCCCAGGCCACAGAGCGAGCGCATGGCTAGGAACATTTGTTTCCCACTGTGGCACAGAAGCCTCAGGTGTGGAGGAGGCTGCTGCTGACCTGTGGCCGGAACAGAAGAGTTTGTGGTGCGTTTGAAGGAACTGTGGAAGATGTAAATTGATTTAGCAATTAGGAATGAATGAAGCTTGTTGAAAAAAAGGAAGGCTTGTTGGCTGCAGCGGGGTCTCGGCTGAGGAAGCTCTGCTCTGTGTGGTTATAGAGTGTTCTGTGGCTGCAGAACAGGGATCTGAGGAAGTTACCAGCATAGCGTACATTTAAGGAGGTCCTCTGAGATGGGCCAAGAGAGGCACAAAGTGGCTGTTGTGGTAGAGACAGATATCAGAAGGTAGGAGTTTCTTTAACAAGAAACATAATCTTATTAAAGATTATGTTAGGAAATGAATATATATATATATATATATATATATATAAAATTTTTTTTTTTTTGGTTTTTCGAGACAGGGTTTCTCTGTGTAGCCCTGGCTGTCCTGGAACTCACTCTGTAGACCAGGCTGGCCTCGAACTCAGAAATCCACCTGCCTCTGCCTCCCGAGTGCTGGGATTAAAGGCGTGCGCCACCACCGCCCGGCTTTTTTTTTTTTTTTTAAGATTTATTTATTATATATGTAAGTACACTGTAGCTGTCTTCAGACACTCCAGAAGAGGAGGTCAGATCTCATTAAGGATGGTTGTGAGCCACCATGTGGTTGCTGGGAATTGAACTCAGGACCTCTGGGAGAGCAGTCAGTGCTCTTAACCTCTGAGCTATCTCTCCAGCCGAAAACTATATTATTTTAAAGGCTGGGTTGCACCCGCCCAGGCCAGCTTCTGTAACAGGACATGATGTTGAACTTCTGCCCTTCACCTCCCAAGTGCTGGGATTGTAGGCATGAATCCATCTGCCCACATCCACTACTTCCTTTTATGTATTTAGTTTTTATGTAGGAGTGCTCTGTCTGCACGTACACCTGTGTGCCAGAAGAGAAGGTCCCTTTATAGATGATCATGAGCTACCTTATGGTTACTGGGAACTGAGCTCAGGACCCCTGGAAGAGCAGTGTTCTTAACAGCTGAGCCATCATCTCTCCATCCCCCACCTCCTCGCCCCACAATGCTGCTTTTTAAGGTGGAGAATGCTGGGACTAGCGCTGTCCTTGGCTTGAATTCAGTAGGAAGACCAGGCAGAGAACCTGCATAGATGTTCCTGAGCCTGGGCCTATTACTCTCTGCAGCTTCTCCCAGAGACTGAGAGGTGGAAAGTGGTGAAAGGCTGACCGTGGGTTTGTTTAGTTTTGGCCATGACTGAGGAGAGAACATTCTTGCTTTCCTTGCCTTTTCTGTGTTGGAATTAATAGAAAAGCTGAGACAAATGTCAGGAGCAGTGCACATGTCGCTTGAGCTGGAAGTTAAATCTCACAACTCCTGAAAGGAGTTACCTTCCCTTCCAAGTTAACCTGCAGTGTAGGATTACCTGGAGAAGTGTGTCTGTCTGTTGGTCAGTTGTATGTCATTCTCGTGTTGTTGTACTGTCCCCTCCTGCAGTGGTCCCTGTTACACTGTCACAAGATTATAGCTATCCAGAATTCCCACACAAGGAAACTTGGAAATCAGGACAGAGGTGGTAGATGGGTAGATAGCCAGGGGCTTCCATCAGGCAGGGATTTTGTGGGATTAACATTAGGCTGCTCAAGGGTAAACAGGAAAGATCTTTAATTTTTGTGTTTGGTGTGGTTCCCCACAGGCTGCTTTGTTTAGAATTACAACACACCAGAAATAGGACACAGACAGAGCCTTAGAAGGTGGATAAAATGTTCATGTTCTCAGCTGTGATGCTGGTAGAGACAGGTGAGGACCACTACTAAGGGTGCCTGAGCAAGGGCAGTGGATGGACTACCTAGATGGCAAAGTGGAATTGCTGCCCTGGGATTGGAAGCATTAAGGGATGCTATATGGATCTTAATGTGAGGAAGAGGAGGTCGGGGAGCAGAAGACATTGGGACATTTGTAGGGGACAATGCAGGCCAAAGTTGTGGTGGTACAAATAGCCATTTAGAGTTTCTACAGTGGTGTCTCTGGCTGGAAATAAGAATAGTCTGAGATATGTTGGAGGAGCAAAAGTGCGAAATATGTACAGTTGCTCATCACCTCGGTCCCTTGACAGGGACATAGCAGTACTGTTGTTGATGAGAGTGTGCAGCTGGCAAGGTAACCTGATTGCTCCAGACCTTCCTAACACTGAGCAGGTGGGTTGAAGGCGTGCAAAAGCTTTGAGGAGGGAGGCAGGGTTGGGGAGTGGGTGGACACGCACCTAACACTCTGAGGCATCATCCTGTTGTCCGTTTGCTTACTTGCCTAGGAAGGTTAGGTCTCCGCTGTGTGGGGGGAGCATTGTCTTAGCCGTGAAGATGGGGGTAACTGTGACTTCCAAGATTGGGAAGGAATCTTACAGTAGTGATCTTACAGTGGCTGTGGGTGATGGTTTCCTGTGGACCGAGAGAAAGGACTGAGGAAAGTGCCTGAACTTAAAATGGGACTCTAGTTGGTAGGATTCCCTTGTCACCATGGTTTTCGCTTTCTTTGAAGTTTCCTCAGTATAGTATGTTTTATCAAAAAGTCTGAAAGGCCTAAGACAAAAAAAGATGAAGAGGAGCCTAACGTGTGGATGATTCACTTCCTCCTGTGAAAGGAACGTCTCTCTCATCCTTTCTTACGCCTAGGAGGGAATTTTTTTTTTCTGCTCTTAGCAGATTAGATCTTAGTGCATGAGCCACAATGTCCGCCTGTCTGCCCTCTGAGCACCCTGTGAGAAGACTGGTGTCCTGTTCATCTTTGGTCTGTGATTTCCTCCAGAGTAAGAAACTTGTCTCACTACTCAGTTGTCTCCTTTCTACCCTTTCGACATTCTTCTGTTGTGTGCTATAGTCCTCTGTCTCACAGAACCAGCCTCTCGGGGTGTGTGACTGCTTAAAGCACAAAAAGCAAAAGTCAAATAGCCTTGATTTCTGGGGGAATCCATCAGTGCCTTGGACTACTTTAAATGAGTGTTGCCCTTTCTCTCAGGACGGGGACTAATTCAACAGTTAGGCTCTTTCTAAGTATCTAGGAAGGAAATGCCACTGAACTGACAGTTATTAAATGCCTGTCAGTACAAGGTTTCTGGCAGACATGACAACCTCAACAGAAGAGGGTGATACTGTAAGGACAGAAGTCAGAATGTGGGAAGTTCCCCTGAGGCCAGCACAGAGGAAGATGTAATGCTGGGACAAGCTCAGGAGCCCTCACTGGCTCTACAGTTAATCCAGAGTGTGCTGAGTCTAGTTGATATGGACAGTGCTTGCATGGTACTCCAGAGAATTTCCATGTCTCTCTTCAGTTGGTACAAAGGAAAACAAAACTTTAAAAAAAAAAATTGTCCCAACCCCCACCAGGCATAGTAGCACCACTGTAATCACCAGCATTTAGAAACCAGAGCCAGGTGACCTAGGCCAGCACGCTCTCTCAAAAGAAAACAGTGCAAATGCTGCATGTGAAGCATCTAAAAGAATGTCCCTGCAGCCATTCACACTGACGTGCCATTTCAGTCTCTCATGCAGCCCAGGCTGGAGGTTTCGAACTCTGTTCCTCCTGTCCCACCCTCCGGTGTAACCAATACTTCTTGTGTGCTCAACAACACTCCACTCGCTGAGCCATATCACTAGCCACCTGGCAGTTGCCTTTGTGTGTCTTGTTTGTTTGCTTTGTGTGTCTTTGTGTGTATATGTTTTTTATCATGAGGATGTCATTTCCAGTGTACAAATGTTGACATTTAAAATCAAATGGGTGTCTAGAGAACTCCTCAGTGGTTAAGAGTACTTAATGTCTTACAGAGGACCCTGGTTTAGTTCCCAGCGCCCAAATGGTGGCTCACAATGCCTGTTAGCTCCAGTCTAGGAGTTCCTATGCTCTCTGCTGGCCTGCAGAAGTCCCAGGAACATGGCGCACAGACATAAGGCAAACTAAAACTCACCCGTCACACACATTCCCAAGTGCGCGTCATCACTGCCTGGTTAATGCGGTGGACTTCTTAAAAATTAGCTCTTAGATGAGCATTAGCATGAGGTTATGTTCTGCTTATTCCCATTTGTCAGTTATTTGTAGATGTGAGTGCCAGGAAGCCATGCTTACGTGAATAAACAGATGGGAATTGAGGGTTGCCAGCATCACTGATTACCTGAGTTCCTTCCATAATAACGCCCAAAGAGTGATCTGGTGTTGGGTTCTGTTTTCAGTTGCCTAACAGATGGTAGTTCATCAAAACTTCAATTAGGTTGAAAACAGAGAATTAAAAGGTATCTAAAGCCGGGTGTGGTGGCGCTCGCCTTTAATCCCGCACTCAGGAGGCAGAGGCAGGCAGATTTCTGAGTTGGAGGCCAGCCTGGTCTACAGACTGAGTTCCAGGACAGCCAGGACTACACAGAGAAACCCTGTCTCGGAAAAAACAAACAAACAAACAAACAAACAAACAAAAGTATTTGACTTAGCCCTGGGGCCTTGAATTGTGCTCTATGCAGTGCCCTGAGAGCACCAAAGCTTCCTCCTAAGAGAAGAGGGGAGGGAAGAAAGCCGGAGGTGGTGAGGCACACCTCTAACCATAGCTCTCAGGATCTCTAGGAGTTCAAGCCAGATTGAGTTCCAGGAAAGCCAAGGCTACACAGAGAAACCCTGTCTCAATAATAAAAACAGACGACACAAACAAATAGAGATGAGAAGGAAAGGTAGATACCGGCCCTCCCTGACAGATGAATCCTACGAAAGCTGAGGGTTTGGAAATGGATTCCCTAAGAACTATTTGAATCATCAGTTGGTCCCCAGGAGAGTCCTGGAGACCTGGTAGGATATGGGTTGGTAGTATAAAGAGAGGGTCATCCTGGGCGCCCCAAGCATGAACGGGCTGACGTTGCTTTCATAGAAAAGTTCTGCCCTTGTGCTCTGAAGCCCATGTTGTGAACTCACACTGGAAAGAGTGCACAGCGCCTCTTCCCTATAGCAGACCCTCAGGTAGATTTGCTCTTTATTGTCAATGGAGCACACACACCACTCCAGCACACCTTTTAAATGTTTAGGTGCTGGGCGTGGTGGCACACGCCTTTAATCCCAGCACTCAGGAGGCAGAGGCAGGCAGATTTCTGAGTTCAAGGCCAGCCTGGTCTACAAAGTGAGTTCCAGGACAACCAAGGCTACACAGAGAAACCCTGTCTGGAAAAAAAAAAAAAAAAGGAAAAAAATGTTTAGGTGGAGCTGGAGGAACATCTTGCTGATAAGACCTGGCCGCTCTCAAGAGGCCCTGGCTCCAGTTCCCAGTACCCACATTGCTGTGGACAGGAGCCTGTAAGTCTAGTTCTAAGGTATATGACACCATCTTCTGGCCTTCTCAGGGACTGCACAAATGCAGTGCACTACATACATGCAGGCAAACACTTAATATACATAAAAATAAACTTTAGTGATGGAATTTCATTATCACTGGCTCCCTCTGAAGTCCCATGTGTTTGGCAAACACAAACTGTTTTTTAGGAGACTTAGGTTGGCCAGAATGACAAAGTATCTATGGCATAAAGCAGATTAGGAATTGCCCCTTGTTTCTGGAACATTCAAGATGTCAGGTTCAATACCATGGCTCATGGCAGCACACTGCCCAGCGTTGGTACTTATTATACCTGTTGGCACCGTGTGCTGGCTTAGGACACAGGCCCCAGGTGCTTCAGATGTTTCCTTAGACTCTTGTACCTCACACTGGTCACATCAACATTATCCTAAGAATACTATGAATCCAGTTCACAGTTAAGCATGTGGGAGTCCAGTTGGATCCACCAGCATGTGTGGCTTCCAGGAGCTCCTTGGTCAACCCTGAAGAGGAAGGACACTGTTGCTGTCTCTAGGCCACAGTGAACAGTTGAAGAGTTTCTTGTTTTTTATGAAGCAGTTGTGACTTCCCCTGTAACGACCTCCTCCATCAGTCGCTGTTCTCCTTCCGGTGCTTTTCTGACTGCTGATTTCCTCTGCGCACCAGGTCCCCTGACTTGAAATGACAAGGCCGCATTTAGCTCAGGTTTCTCAAACGCTGCGACTTCATCTCGTTTACAGTATCACATTTCTGTTGCAGTACATTGTGTGATCTGGGCCTCCCCACAGCATTTTTAACAATTGGTAATTGGGCAGGAAGTATGTTTTTATCACAGTGGCCTTTTGATTTTGATTTTACAGTCATGTCGTGTTTAGCAGAGAGCAGGAGGTGGACAAGCAGTGCTCTGAAACACATTTGTGACAGAGAGAAGTCTGTTGTTTCAGCCACTTGGCTATCTGTCAGCTCTTCTCAGACTTCCCCCTTGTGCTGGTTGCCTGGCAACCTGGGGCTGGAGCAATCAAACCGTGGCCAGTGCTTTTCCAAGCCCAGATTGGGAGATGATTTATTGGTGGAACTGTAAGCACCGTAAACCAAGCCTTAGAAATGGATCTCTCTTCCCCTCCCCCTCTCTGGGTTTATAGGAACGACGCTGAGAAAAGATAAAAGAAGGAAGTTAATTGGAGGATTTTTATCACACGTACACACAGAAAAGAATAAAATTACGTCCTTGTTGTGTCCACATATTGTTATTGGAACTTCTTCCTTTCTTTCTCTCTCTCTCTCTCTCTCTCTCTCTCTCTCTCTCTTTCTCTTTCTCTCTCTTTCTCTCTCTCTCTCTCTTTTTTTTTTTTTCCGGAGACAGGGTTTCTCTGTATCACCCATGCTGTCCTGGAACTCACTCTGTAGACCAGGCTGGCCTCGAACTCAGAAATCTGCCTGCCTCTGCCTCCCAAGTGCTGAGATTAAAGGTGTGCATCACCACTGCCCAGCTGGTGGGTCTCTTTCAAGTGTGTGCACAATATGTGTCTGTGTGAACCTATTATAGAAGACAGGGCCTCTGATTGTTCATTCTGAGCACGCCCAGGCTCCCCACTTTCTGCTTCTGCCCATGCTGCCTTTTCTACCATCCCCCACATAACCTCCACTTTTCTTTTTGAGATGATCTTTCAGTGTAGCTAGCCTAGCCTTGAACTCACGGCTGTCTTGCCTTCGCCAGCAAAATGCCAGAAGTAATGGGTGCCCTCTGCTCCTGACTTCCTCACAGCCTTCTAACTAAAGTCACTCTAGCAAGATGGATTTTCCTGCCAAAATGAAACTCCACAGCTCTTGTGACAGTATCTCCTTCCTAACCTCAGATACCTTCTCCAACAAACAAGTGCAGGGAACCATGTTCTGCATCAGGGGAGCACTGTTGTTCTGAACAGAAACCAGCAGGGCAGCCTTGTGATTGGCTCATACCAGCTTTCTATCTAGTCCCCTGTAGGGACTAGATACCAGTCTAGACTACATACATACATACATACAGGGCAGCCTTGTGATTGGCTCATACCAGCTTTCTATCTAGTCCCCTGTAGGGACTTGCCTGAGTGTGATAGCCATCATTCATGGGGGCAGACTGAGCAAACACGGTGCCTGTGGTGGGTAGGAGACAGTGACCACTGGTTGACAGAACTCTTACTGATGGCTGAGGTCTGGCTTTGATGGAAGTGCTTCTTAGCTCCACTGGACTGCATTTCTTAAAACGACACTGACTTTCCTTCCCTTTGGGCTCATAATCTTGTTTTGTTTTGTGGGTTCTTTTTCTTCTTCTCTTCTTTGAGTAGGATCCCACTACGTAGCCCTGGATGATCTGGAATGTACCATGTATACCAGACAGACTGGCTTTGAATTTTCAGACATCAGCCTGCCTCTGCCTCTGCAGTCCCAGGGCTAAAGATGTGAGCCACCATGCCCAGCTGGCTTTCTTTGCTTCGGGCGGTGATATCTTGGCTGGACTCAGTGAGGAACTCAGGCTTGTATCATAGAAGGGAAATAAAGTCCCTACCAGGAATGACAGTGAGCTGTGGTGCCTTTCCCTGATCAGGGAGTCAGGAGTCCTCTCAGTGGCTTACAGATATGGTGTATTTGATTTGAGATCAGATGTCTGTATGCATATGGGTCCTTGTTGCCCAGGGTTGTGCTAGTACAGTTATATACCTTCACAAAGGTGACCATTCGGTGCTTGGGCATCTTGTTATTGTAAGCTACTGGTATACTAACTCACACACACACACACACACACACACAAACAGTATATATGTGTACACACACACAGAGAATAAACAGTATATATGTGTATGCAATATAAATATATATATAAATATATATACTTAGATAAATATAATTTATAATATAAACACTTATGAAGACATTTTTGAGACATAACCTCTTGTAGCTCAGGCTATTCTTGAACTTCCTGTGTAGCTGAGGGTGCCCATCAACTTGTGATCCGTCAGCCTTTCCTTTCCTAGCACTGGCCTGTGCTGCTGCTCCTGACGGGGAATGGATCCAGGGCTTCATACACAGCCCTCCACCCACCACCCCTTTTTAAAACAGGTTTTACGAAGGGCTTTCTCACTGAGATGACTTTTCTCCTTTGCGCTTTAACAGCCAAGCTACAGTTCTTTTTATTTTATACACCTTTGCTCTGTGCCGAGATCAACTTTGTTAATGCAAGCTGAGCCTTTAACAGCATGTTCCTGAACCACTTTCTGGAGCATTTGTATGGAGACTCTTGAATGATATCACAGGGAAAGAATGGCTGTTTGTGTTCTGCTATTAGTGCCAGGTTATTTTTAATTTGAATGTAGCTGTGTAGCCAATAATTGGCAAGATGTATTTAGTCAGCTGAATCTCTGCACCTGTTGATCTGCTGTTTACCTAGCCTCTGACTTGACTGGGTCAGTACCCTGAAGCAAAGGACTTTGCTGTGCTCAACACAGTCATCTATTAACTCAGGGAGTCATAGGTAAAGGTAGGTAGGAGGACTCAGCTGTTACTTACCCCACCTGACATGTAGTCATTTTCCTACCAGGTATGTGGTCCTTGAATGGAAAATAGAGTAATGTTCACTTGTTAGCAGACAGCCTGGGAAGGAGTAGTCAATACACAAAGGTTGAAATAGAAAACTGTTTATTCTTTACCTTAAGCAGGTAGCTGGTAGGAAGAGGATAGCTTGCATCCTCTAGTAATTGTGTAGGTTTGGTTGGAGAAGATAAGGAAGGCATCCTTTGGTTTTGTTAGTTATATTTAGACACTTAGCAGTGGAGGCCTGTGGACAGACAGAATGAAGCCAGACAATCTGGAAGGACTGTGGTCACCTCCAGATTATTCATGTAATCAATAAACTGTGGTTGAGGCCCACTTGCTCCATGTCATCAGATGTGGGGCCTGTAACACCTGAAGCAGCCCCTTGCCTCTGCAGTTTGGCAGAGTCTCATATGTGAGTCTCATACCGCATGTGATGTCTAAGAACTAGGAGTTCTTAGAGCAGAGCTTGCTTAGTGTCCAACAAGTAGGAGTTTGCTTCTTTATTTACATTAATACTTGACTAACGTTAAGTTCAAAGGGATTTTAGTTTGCTTTCTTTTTGTCTTGAGATAGGGTCTTCTGTATGTATCACCAGCTGCTCTCAAACTCATCCTATAGCTAAGACTGACTTTGAATTCTGCCTCTGCCTCCCAAGTACTTGGACTACATGTGTATACTGCCAGATGTGGCCAAGGTTAAGGTTTTAGTGATCTACATAAGTCAAATCACTCCTAACAATCACAGACAAACAAAACTACCCTGAAAACAGCATTAGAAATATGCCCTCCCAGGCAGGCATGGTGGCGCACACCTTTAATCCCAGCCCTTGGGAGGTAGAGACAGGTGGATTTCTGAGTTCAAGGCCAGCCTGGTCTACAAAGTGAGTTCCAGGACAGCCAGGGCTACACAGAGAAACCCTATCTCAAAGGGGGGAAAAAATGTCCTCCCTTAATTTCTGAGGGGGGAGAATTGAGTGAGGAGCAGCTCTGAGCCCTAGTGTGAGAAGTGTGGTTGTGCACAGTCATATGGGCTGTGGGTTTGGAATCCTTCAAGACCCCTCATTCCCATGCTAGGACATGACTGCTGGGGTGGATTTGTCTGGCCTGTTCTCCAACCTGATGCTTCCAGAATGGCTGAAGTTTGTGTTTAGTTGGTTGGTTTGGGTTTTTGGTTTTTGTTTTGTTTTGAAGACAGGATTTTTCTGGCTGTCCTGGAACTCCCTATGTAGACCAGGCTGTCCTGGATAACCAGTGCTGCAATTAAAGGTGTGTGCCAGACCACTTGGCTCAGAGTGGCTGAACTTGTATTACTATTGCTGGCACTAGTTACTTTTCTGTTGCTGTGATAAAATGCCATGGCCAAGCCGGGCGTGGTGGCGCACGCCTTTAATCCCAGCACTCGGGAGGCAGAGGCAGGCGGATTTCTGAGTTCGAGGCCAGCCTGGTCTACAAAGTGAGTGCCAGGACAGCCAGGGCTACACAGAGAAACCCTGTCTCGAAAAACCAAAAAAAAAAAAAAAATGCCATGGCCAAAAGCAGCTTAGGGATGAGAGAGATCACAGAACGTCAGAGGAAGCATGGCAGCAGTTAGTAGCTATAGCAAGCAGAAAGAAATCACATCTTTAACTGCAACCAGGTGCTTCTTCTATAACTCATCTGCAGCTGACAGCAGTAGGTACTAAGGGATCTAAGGCCCTCACTAGCTTGCTAAGAGGGAAAGAAGCTGGGAAGGCTCAGGGGCTCAGATAAGCTGCAATCAGGATCTTTGGGAAGGTAGAATTTATCCTGTACCAGGTTCTGACTGGTGAGTAGTGAGGGCAGGATCAGTAGATACAGCAGGGCAGCCTGGAGTCCCGAGAGTAGCCATGGGCCTTTACAGCTGTATATTGTATTGTATGCTTATGAAATGTTTTATTCTCTACCTAATTTCAGCCCCAGGAGAGTGTCCTCCATAAGAAGTCAACAGCTGAGGTGCAGCTATTGAAATAAAAGGTTGTGAGGGTGTGCACAGGATCTTGAGATCCACGTAGGAAGTAAGCATAGAAGAACTTTATTGAGCCTGCCCAGGAAGCATGTTGATCACAAGAAGGAGTCCTGCAGGGAGGGCCCCAGGCCTTAGCAGTCACGCGGCAGGGAGTGTCTAGGATGAAGGAGCATATCAAGCCCTTAGCATGTTGTACACACCACGTCTGATTCTTGACCTATAGTGTGGCTCAGGGACACCTGTCTGGGCAAGTATATTATGGCTGTGTGTGTTGCTACCACTGCCGTTACTGTTTACATCAAGACCTGAAGGAACCATATGAACTCGGGGAACTTGAGAGACACTGAGAAATTCTAGATAATTCTGTAGGCTCAGCACTAAACTGCTTTGAGCATGTGGTCCAGCACCCCTCAGTCATGTCCTTAGCCCATAGCCTGAGTTGTCATATCTTTAGCCCATATAGCCTTATATCAGGACATGAAACTGGACAATATTTCTCTGAATAAAATGTGCATTCAAGTTTGCCTCAGGGGAACATATGTATGGAGAGAGGGTTCTGGAAAAATGGCTCTTGCAGAGGACTGGGTTGTTTGGAGCACCCACATGGTGGTCCAAACCATGGACCCCAGTGTCAGGGGCTTTGCAGCCCTCTTCCGAGCTCTCCTGGCACATGTAGGCAAAGCATGATAAAGTAACCCCAGAACTCACAGTGTGTTACGAGACAGCGAGAAACATGTGACCGTGGGTTTAATCTTTCTTTCTTTTTTTTTTTTTTTAAAAGCTTATTTCATCTTTTTTTTTTTTTTTTTTAAAGATTTATTTATTATATGTAAGTACACTGTAGCTGTCTTCAGACACTCCAGAAGAGGGCGCCAGATCTCGTTACAGATGGTTGTGAGCCACCATGTGGGTGCTGGGATTTGAACTCTGGACCTTCGGAAGAGCAGTCGGGTGCTCTTACCCACTGAGCCATCTCACCAGCCCGGGTTTAATCTTTCTAGAAACTAGTCATTTAGATCTTTTATGTAGAATTCATAGAAAATGTTTCTTGGGCTGGTGAGATGGCTCAGTGGGTAAGAGCACCCGACTGCTCTTCCGAAGGTCCGGAGTTCAAATCCCAGCAACCATATGGTGGCTCACAACCATCTGTAACAAGATCTGACGCCCTCTTCTGGAGTGTCTGAAGACAACTACAGTGTACTTACATATAATAAATAAAAAAAATAAATCTTTAAAAAAAAAAGAAAATGTTTCTTATATTTCAACAAGGACACAGGTCTACTGCATGCTCCTTTACTCAGTGTATTTGCAACTTTGCTGTCTTGGAATAGAATGTGAGTGTAAAAGATAAAATAAACTAGAGATTTGATAATAACCAATAAAAGAATAGTATTTGTTTACTTTGGGTTTTTGACACAGGGTCTCATTGTAGCTGCCGTGGAACTCACTATGTAGACCAGGTTGGCTTCAGATTCAGAAATCTGCCTGCCTCTGCCTCCTGAGGGATTAAAATTATACATACACTACCATAGCTGGCCTAAACGAACTATAGTTTACATAATTTGCTATACTGAAACTCTGAAGTTAATTAAACTTTCAATTCGATTGGAATAGTACTAGCCATTGTGGAATGTATTTAAACTGGAGACAGAAACCAGGAGCAGCGGTCTCCTCCTAGATACCCTGTGGTACTATGTTTTGCCAAAATGGTAGGCACTTCACTGGGACACCTTTCATTAGTGTATAAGAGCTTAAGCCTAAAGCAGGTGATGCAGCAGTGACTCTCGGAAGGTGATGGATGGGGTGATGTTGACTGACTACCAGAGGGCCGGCCGTCTGCTGAACTGGAATAGACTGTCACCCAGCGGGCTCTCAGTCAGGGCAGCCACAGGCATGATGCCGTGCACCCTCTGCCTGCCAAGGGGCCAGTATTCTTTCCTAACCCAAGACTCCTTGTTAGTCACTTTGAAGACACCTTTTGTCCTGCCTTCCTACTTCTCAGGAAACTCAATAGAGTTTCCCAGTGCCTGGCTGAAGGTCTCACACTTTTCCGTCTGTCTCGGGGCAGGCAGAGGAAGACTGTAGGTTGCTTACTTGCAGATCTGCTTGCTCTTTCGTCCCCTGAGAACCAATGCATTATTAACGTAAAGTTCTGTGCAGCAAACAGGATAGAGCAGAAGACCATTTTCACAGTGGGACTCATTTTAATACCGACAGTGTTCTCTAAACTGTTATGTAAGAGGACTAAGTAGAGAAGTCATGTCGTGTTTCTGACTGTGATGTACTAGTTAAAATTCACCAGAAGGAGTTAATTGTGAGAGTTCTCAGCCAGTGGCTAATGCAGAGGTCCACCCCCACTCTTCTGGTGCTGCAGACCAGGCTCAGATGATTTCTGAGGGAGCCATGTGCGCATGTGATCTAGGGCTACAGGCAACCTGATCATCCCAGGACTCAACTTTCTCCCACGAGTCTTACAACTTCCAATTTGATGTTCAGAGCCTTTTGTTGTTGTTCGAGGGTGGTGGGGCAGGAATTTTATGTAAGGGGCAAAGGCTGTTTAAGAGGCTGAGACAAGGGTGAAGAATGTGATATCTTTACTTGCCCATACAGAGATAGTTTTAATACTTTATCTTAAAACAGAAGCCTTTATCTCTGACCTGTACAATGCTTTTAACTTCTGCACCCCACCCCATTCTCTAGGCTCCTCTGTTTATGTATGTCACCTCCGCCCCTCCCACCCTGAATCAAGGATTTGATGCCATGTAATTTCCTCATCTGTGAGATGGAGCTGTTAGAAGCTTTGCTCCTAAGGTGGATGGAGGGAGCCTGGGGCAGTGGCTCTGAAGGCAGCATGCAGCCATTAAGTGCAGCTGCATTAGGTGTACCTCACCACCCTCTCCACGCCAAGACATGCATAAACTGCCGCTTTGTTTGCTGAGCGGGAGGACTAACGGGAGGCTTCTTGTCCAGGCCCAGCTAGCCATCTCAGGGTGAACAGGAGCGCACACAGTGGGCATGGAGCCCGCTGTGCACTGAGAGCTCAGGCAGGTGTTCCCAGCAACAGCACAGGAACCCCAGGACACATTAACCTGGAGAGGGAGATTAATGTCACTGCATTTATTTCTGTGAGCATCTTCCCATTTCAGGAATGGCTGTGAGTAAACAGCCATGTGGGATTCTCTGTGAGACAGAAGAGTAGACTGCACACAGACCTCTCTCAGCCCCTCCCACCTGGATGGTAGGAAGCCCCGGGTAGAGGGATACGTGCAGTAGATGAACACATCAAACATATCCTGATAACAAATCCACAAGAGCATATTTGCAAACTAGTAATGTGGGCGTGCTTGTTGACAGAAAAGGAATCCAGCGTGAGTATTTAATAATGCAGGATGTTAAGCATTTTGGGGGTTGTTTAGAGTTAGTCAATATTTAGATTGTATAACATCAATGTTGAGATCACAGCTTCACATAATATGTAGTTATGTTATGTACAAAATGGCTGGAGTATGATTAGAGCCTTTCCAGAAATGGCTGAAATTCTGTTCTAATCCCAAGCCAGAATTTGACAATTCTTTTTATGAAACTCAAACGTCTTTATTAAAAATATTTTTCTTAAATATTGTTTATTTCTGTGTGTCACAATGTTTGTGTTGGGACTTTGCATGCCATAAGGCTCATTTAGAAGTCCGAGGACAATTTGCAGGTCCTAGGGATGGAAGTCCGGTTGTCAGGTTTAGATGCAAGCCCCTTTCCATGCTAAGCCACATTGCCAGTTCTCAAAATGCCCTTTTATGTTATTGGGTTTTGTTTGTTTTGTTTTTCAAGACAGGGTTTCTCTGTGTACCCTTGAGTGTCCTAGCAAAATGTCAATTTTAAGGAGTTTTACATTAAGTCCTGGCTGTAGGATGCCCAGAAGCATTTTACTGATGGCCAGAGTTTTCACATTCAGTGAGTTTTTAACTTCATGACTAAATATATTCTCTGGGTGAGGGCAACAGGGGAAGAGTGAGTTTGGGGAGGAATACGGTACTGGATATTGGCAATAATTCATTTATTTCATGTGAATGTGGGTTTTTTTGCATATAGATATAGATATGGTGTATATATATGATATTTATATAAATAAAAACCATATCTCTATCTATCTATATCTATATCTATATCTATATATATATATATATATATATATATATATATATATATATTCCACCATGTGGCACCTGATGCCCTTGGAGGTCAGAAGAGGATGTCAGTTCTCCTTGACCTGCAGTTACACCTGGCCGTGAGCCACCACCATGTGAGTGCTGGGAACCAAACCCAGATCCCCGATCCCCCACCCCACCCCACCAACAACAAGTGTTATTAACTGCTGAGTCATCTCTCCAGCCCCTGGTCATATTTCTAAGCCAGAAGTAAAGTTTTCCCCACTAGGAACAAGCCTGTAACATACTTACTCATAAACTGAGTTACCATGGCTAAGTACAGATTTGTGTTTGGGTCTCACCTGGCTGTGAGGATTCATACATAGAAAACAATGAGGCCTAGCTTCCAAGGTGCAGAGTACTAAAGAAACAAGTATCAGTTTCAGCAGCCACGTGTGCAGGTGATGGCTGCTGGCCCTGGAGCATTAAGCAGGGCTACTTAGCCCTGGCAGTATGACCCAGCCAGTTACCACAGTTTAAATATACACATATACTTCCTCTGTCACCCTTGGCAGCCTGGCGTTCTAACATTACACCTTCAGGACCCGAGAAATAATATTCAAGGCCTTGGAAATGTTGAGTTCATGGAAGACATAAGAAACAGACCATGAACTTAGTGGCTTAGCATTCCTCTCTGTAAACAAGTCAGCATGTTAACTGTTAAATTACTATCGAAAACATGAAGGTTTTCATGTGGAGACAGGGGTTCACAGAGGGATGGAGTTGCCCACCTTAGAAGCTAGTCTCACATACTGATGTCGTCCAGCTACCGTGTGCTCTGAGGGCTTGGCTTTGTTTCGATTATTTTAGAGGCCACTCTGCATTTCTGGTAAACCACAAGGTAAAGCTGCCCTGCGAGGCAGATGTCTGGTTGGTTTTGAGGCCTGTGGCTTTCCATAGAGAAGTAACAGCACAGGCCACATGAAGCTTTTACTTCCTCTTTTTCTTAGAATAAGGCCAAGAGTACTTTGCACTTGTTTGTCATGCATGGACAGCAGTAATAGATCTGCACTCCCCATCAGATGCCAGTTCATATTTCTGGAAGTGTAGTTAGTTTGAGATGCCTGTGAGACTGCCAAGTGAGTGTTCTCAGTGGGATTGCTTCATAGATGCACCCTTAGAGACACTAGTGAGTATTTTTCAAGAAACTTACAGCCAGAACACAGGAGGTTGGAGGTTGTCCTGGGAATTTTGAAGAGTAGAAAGACCAAAGCAAACCCTGGAAGCACATTGAGAGGATAAGTAAATAATTGGGCTGGGTGTCACAGGGAGTCATTTCAGCTTCCAGAGTTCAGAGTGGACATTTTTGTGGTGGTCCTTGTTTGTTTGGTATAGGTTTGTTTGCTTTGGTTTCTTTGCTCTGTTTTTTTAATTAATGCAGGGCAGCCTCAGACACACAGTGTAGAGAGGAATGACCTTGAATACCTTAGCCTCCTGCCTTCATCTTCCAAGTGCTGGAATTTTAAGCAAGCACCATGTTGCTTGGCTATGGGTCCTTCTCCATTTCTTAGTCCATGACAAGCCAGTGCTAGCAGAGTTGACTTCACTTGTTTCAGAAACTTGAGAACACCAACTGTCCAGTCCCATAGGAAGGAACGTGGCGTTGGATAGGATTGCTGCCTTTGCAGCTTTTATAGATGAGTACAGGAAGTCTCCTACAAATCAGTGAGTGAGCTGCTCACAGGACTTTAATTTTGGAGCAAGAAGGATTCCAGTCTGTATTTTAAATGAACCCTAGAGGTAGAACTGACATCATCAGGCATCTGGATGGAAAGGTAGGGTGGGCCTTGACATCAGGACTCAAAGAAGCATGGGCACCATCCTGCAGGGTTAAGTGTTACTTTTTGTTTGTTTGTTTGGGTTGGTTTGTTTGTTTGTTTTTCTTTTTTTTTTTCTTTTTTTGGTTTTTCAAGACAGGGTTTCTCTGTTTGGCCCTGGCTGTCCTGGAACTCACTCTGTAGACCAGGCTGGCCTCGAACTCAGAAATCTGCCTGCCTCTGCCTCCCAAGTGCTGGGATTAAAGGCGTGTGCCACCAACGCCCAACAAGTGTTACTCTTAGAAGAGCTGGGAAAGATAATGGGAGCTGATGGGGAAAGCCGTAGGTTTTTGTTGTTTTGTGCTGTTCTCAAATCCGGTTTTAGCTGAGGCTGACCTTGAGCTTCAGCTCCCACTGCTTCTGCCTTCCTAGGCTAGGGCTGCAATGTGCTTAAAATATGGAGGCTTGAAAGTTTCCCTTGGCAAAGGCTTGTCACAGGCTGTATGGTGAGCTGCGTTCCAGGAAGGAGGGCTGGAGGTGGGACCTGGGCCTTCAGTAGGTGGGCTGGAAGGAAGAGTTGAGCTGCTGATCTCAGAACTGAAGAACTGGCACACTGGTGTTAAATGAACTGGAAAGTGTACAGTCACAGGACAGCTACCAACAGACTGAATTTCATAGAGAATGTTGGGAAACTAGGACTTGTGAGGCTGGCTGACTCTGATCTGTTTCATGATAGACCTTCCTTAGGTTGGGGATGATAGAGCACATGCTTAATAATTACTTGTGATTTGAATGGTGTTTCTCATAATCTGTGAAAGCATAGACTCTGAATTCATTGGCCCTGCTCTATCACATTATCCAGATGTTCCAGAGTCAGCCTTCTTCTCTCTTTTCTGGTGAATACATTGTATGTTGCTGGGCACTAACCCTACATTTGATACCACAGTCTGGCACTCCACCCTCCAAACTATCTCCTACCAACCATCTCCCCTTCTCAAAGCTCCCTCTAACCCTACAAACACTGCTCCTCCCATTGGTAACCTGTTCTGGTGAGAAGATGCTCTGGCCTCCCTTGGTGCACAGTTGCGATGCCCCTTGCTGCTTTCAGGCAGTGCCCTGGAGTGCTCTGTGATGACTGTATGCACTTACCTTACCTGCAAAAAGCCAGTCACAGGTTAAGCATACCCTGTCAAGGTTTTTCAAAGTCCCTCCCAGTGCTACAGTAACCCACCAGAGTGAATTCAGGGCCTCCTCCCCTACAGTGCTGTGCCACCAGCCTCTGCTGCTCTTTTCCTACTCCACGACTTGGGCCTCCCCAGGGAACGCTCCACCTTCAACCCCTGGTCTGCCATTGGATCTTAACTCCTCAAAGCTCAGTGCAGCCTGATCCTCACTGCCCTCTAAATCTCATCTACAAGCAGTCAGTTTTTCTTTCTGCATACTTGTCCTCCTTGGAGTTTCCAGAATGTTCCTATGTCCTTCCTGGGCAACTGGAAGCCCAGCTGGAGCTCACCTGGCAGGCTTATGCTCTTCCTTGTCAAGTCCCCTAAGTCAAGCAGAGCTTGCTTCCTCTTCCCAGCTCCACCCACCACCCTTTGTTCCTCTGCTGCTTTCTTTATAGGCCCAAGGTCCATCTGTACCTATTTGCTTCTCTGGGCTGATTGGAACTCCTCAAGGGCTTGCTCTAGAGGTGCTGTGTGCAGCTCAGGCTGCCTGTTGATTGTATGACTGATGCAGAAGTCAAGTACCAGAAGTCTGCTCTTCATACCAAGAAGTGTGCGCTGCTTTCTTGTGCCTCACAGAATTCTCCCACTGAACTATATCAATTATATTGAAAATTGACAGTGATGAGTCATATCCAGCACTGGGAGAACTCGGAACTCGCAGAGCCTGCAGGACTAGAGCGGGAGGCTGTAGATGGGTCTTGTAGGCCAGGTCTGGCCCTTCTCTGTGTTTGTCCCGCGGGTCTCTCACACCCAGAGTGGGAGGCCTCTCTTCCCAGTGGGCAGCTGATTTATTGGCTGGGGCGCTTCCGTGGTGATCACTAGTGAAGTGCAGGCTGATACCCAGGCCTGGCGGGAGCAAACGCCTCAGCCGCGGGCTGGAGTGGCCACGGCGGGCGGGAGGGACCGGCGCGGGTTTCGCTGCCTCACTGTGGGCATGCGGCCTGGCCCTGGTGGGTAGCAAGTTTCGCCTTTGAGGTGACCTGCTGCTCTCAGGGAAGACACCGAGAAGGCCGTGTCGAGGGCTTGGTCGCCTGCGGGGCCGGGCGGGGCGGAGCCGAGCGGCTGCGGCGGCGATCCAGGCCGCCTTTTGCAGCCGCCCGCCGCCGGGCTCGCCGCGCTCCAGCCTCCTCCCCCGGCGCCCTCCGCTCCCCGCGCCCCGCGCGGCCCCGCCGCGGTCACACGCCAAGCAGCCCGCGGCCGCCTGGCCCTGCGCTTTGTGGAGCCCGGGGACGGGCGCGGCCTCTTTACCTGTAGCTGCGAGTCTCCCTCGGATCGGAGGTGGGAGCTGCTCCTGGAACCGGGCAAAGTGAAAGTCTGTTTGGGGTCGGGCAGACCGGGAGGGCCGGGGGCTCGACCCCAGAGGCTCCCGGCTCCAGGACTACCGGCTCCTTGTGGGCTTCCGCGGTCAGGGGATGGGAAGAGGGCCGGATCGGCCCGAGACACTTCTGCGAAGGCATCTGCTTCCGCGGGTGAAAAGCAGCTATGTTGGTTTATTGCAACGCGGGCTGTTTGTTGTTTGCTCCTTCCTGCAGCTTGTGGTTCCCGGAGGCCGCCTTGGCTCCGATTGCTTTTAACCCCCGAAACGTGCGGCGCTGCTTGTGGTTCCCCGCAGGCCGGGGGCTGCCCTGCCCTGCTCTGCCAGCAGGTCCCAGCTGTGCCGCTGAAAGCCTCCAGCCTGGCTAATATTCCCGAGCTCAGACTTTTCTGTGGTTGCTTTTCTGCTGATTGCAGATATCTTTGCTTTGCTGACATCCTGTTTTGGTTTTGGTTTTTACATCTCACTTGTTTCTCTTTTATCACAGAAACGCTTCGTTAAGGGGCTCCGACAATACGGCAAGAACTTCTTCAGAATCAGAAAGGAGCTGCTTCCCAGTAAGGAAACCGTGAGTACAATTGGACTTTATATAACTTGGGTTGTTTTTTCCCTTGCTCTGCTCCTGCTGCTTCTTCGCATCTGGGCTTAGGAAATGGTTCCTTTAACCCCGCTCTGTGCCTGACCCAGGCCGGCCTCCGGATTCTTCCTTTTCAGCTGGTGATTTTAAGATATCAGAGTGACATGTTGTGCTTATCCTTCTGAGGAACGCGTTGTAACGGGAAGAACAGAGTGTGTGTGTGTGGGGGGGGGGTCGCTAGAGAGTTAACATCTAATTTTAAATCCGCTGGCTGAAATGGGAAATGGCATTTTATCGCTAGTTTGGATTTAGTAATTGTCAAAAGTCATAGACTAAGCCAAAGGATAGAGCTGAGAGGTTGATGGAATTCTGCTGGGATTTCCCCTCCGTTTATTTAAAGTAAGGTTGTTGTGTTCTAGAGAAAATTCTTTTAAATCTTTACTCTCTCAGCTTTAAATTTTTTTACTTTGTAGTGAAAAGGGTTTTTATTAGTTGCTTAATGGGGGCTTTAAAAAAATTCCTTTGCTGTTTCAAAAGCTGAGGGTCAAATGCTGACCTGACCGTTGCTTTTGATGAACTTGCTGTGGGAGAGTGTGCGGAGACTTCCTTGGTAGGTGACACTGTAAGAGTACAAGCTCAGATACCTGTAAGTGCTTGCCTCCAGGAAGGTGGGGTGGACCACCCACCTCACCCTGCTGGCAGCCTCCAGTCTGACCCAGTGACCGGAAGTACCTCCCACCTAGGAGGGGGAGCAGGGCTATGATTGATATCTAATCTGGCTTTAGGAAGAGAGGGATGAATGCAGACTATCCATTACAAAAGTGATGGTAGGTTTTCTCAGTTGGTGGTTACTGATTTCCTCTTGGTGTTTAATGCTCTTACTTATTAAAAATGAACAGTTTGTTTCTAGACTATAGAACACGTGTAGAACCCTGATAACTGGGGAGAAAGGTTCTGAGATTCCAAGTACATCCCAGTAAATAGATTTCTCCAGTTAATGATAACTAAGTTAAGATTAAATCATCATTGTGCATCTAAATGTGCCGAGATGGGCCACTGAGAGGACCCAAACTATAGATATTGCGATATCTTGTGGAATCAATCTGTTTCTTACTCTTTCCAGAACAAGTTTTGAAGAGACTTTGTAATGGAGAGCAGAGCAGCAGCGATGTAGAAACTCTAAATTTTCTGAGAATCTCATATTTTCTAAGTTGTTACATACTTTAATGCTAGGCAGTGGTGTCACACACCTTTAACCCCAGCACTTGGGAGGCAGAGGCAGGCAGATTTCTGAGTTCGAGGCCAGCCTGGTCTACAGAGTGAGTTCCAGGACAGCCAGGGCTACACAGAGAAACCCTGTCTCTAAACAAACAAACAAACAAAAAAACAAAATAAAGTGTCTTGACTCAAAAGTAGCAGCCTTCTTTGGGCTGAGTAGAAAAGTCAGTGACATGTGTCAAGTTGATAGCTCATTCTTAGCCTATCAGCTCAGATTTTTTTTTTTTTTTTTTTTTTGGTACTGGTGCTGGGATTGAGCCCTTAGCAATTATCTCAACCCTCCTGCTCTAGACTTTTATCTGTCCCTTTTATCTGCTGAAAGTTGTAAAGCGTAAAGATCTGACAAAAGAAATCTGGACAGTCATTTTATCTTGATGCTTTGTAGGACAGGAAGGGAGGAAGCAAGGAAGAAAAAAGAAAAGTAGTACAATTGAGGATTAAACC
This sequence comes from Mus caroli, assembly GCF_978045245.1. Classification (NCBI taxonomy): domain Eukaryota; kingdom Metazoa; phylum Chordata; class Mammalia; order Rodentia; family Muridae; genus Mus; species Mus caroli. Next base: position 5,745,017 of record NW_028227261.1, on the reverse strand, counting down.
AAAATCTTAGATGGAGGTGGGAGCTGGGGATGCTGGGAATCCATCCAGGGTCTTGTGCTTGCTTAACAACCTTGGAAACACAAGACAGTTTTATTTAACGGAATGCAGAAAGCAGACCCGACGGACCTTTAACCTAGCACAGTGTCCCTTACCTGGTTTCCTAATTAGAAAGTCAGTTTGTCCAGATCCCACCTGATCTTGGCTGCCCACGTCATGGACTGATTCAGTAATTCAGGCCTTTTCCTGCTGCGGAGCAGCCCTGGGAGAGGGTTTCTGCCTATCATTCCAGGGCTGCTTCCCCTCACCTGCCATGGCTGTGCCTTCTCTAAACACCATTCCCTCCTAGTTTCCAGCCATTTTGTGTGGGCACAGTCACTAGAGTACAGGAAGCAGAGAGGCCTGCAGCCCTGGAGGGCCTCTCACACTTCTGCTGAGTGTCATTAGGTCCCGCTCCCTGCTCATGGCTTGGGAGAAGTTTGGTAGTTGGGTGAATCTCTTAAGTGTTCTAATCAGCTGGGAGAGGCTCTTGTCTTATATTTTCCTTAGCTATCAACCTAGCCTGGCTAATCATTACAGACAACTACGGGAGGAGGCAAAGGGCACTGTCCACTGTTGCAGAAGATGAGGAACCTTGCAGGTACCTGTGTTCCAGAACTTTCTTGATGGAAACCTTATGGTTAGGAAACTTTATAGAAAATTCTTACAATCTAGATGCTCTGCCACATGTTCTTCTATTGCATTATGGGCTGCTTTCTTTGCTACTCCCAGAAGATTTGAAACATCTGGAGGGCATGACTGGGTTTTAGAGGGTCAGCAGACCTGTGTTGTATCGATGGCCTGGCCAGCATCTATAGCACCTGATCTCCCTGAAGGTTTTTTTCTGGCTTAGTTTGATGCTGTGGGAAGTTCCGATCACGTTTTGACAGGTTACTGGGAAGTCACTGTTTCTGAAATGGTGCTTCTTTGCATGAGACAGACGCTCTCAGCCTAAAAACAAAGTGGGGTGCCGGGGCCTGGGAGACCCTGGAGAGATGGCTCCTAGCTTAAGAGCACTTCCTGTTCTTACAGAAGACCAGAATTCACTTGACAGTGCCTACATCAGGCATCTAAATCTCTTGTTACTTTAGCTCAGGAGATCTAGCGCTCTCTCTCTTTAGAGCTCTCAGCGCACACACACACACACACACATGAGATTTTTTTTTTACTTTTATTGTATGTATATGGATGTTTTGCCTGAGGAGGTCAGAAGAGGGTACCTGTGGATCCTCTAGAACAAAGTTATAGTTGCAGATGGTCATGAGCTACAATGTGGGTGCTGGAAATTAAACCTGGGCCCTCTGGAAAAGCAGTCAATGCTCTTAATTGCCCAGCCATCTCTCTAGCCTCAGAATAAATATTTTTAAAGATTATTTTATGTGTATGAGTGTTTTACATGCATGTATGTCTGTGCACCACATGGATGCCTGCAGAGGTCAGAAGGGGGCATTTGATCCCCTGGAACTAGAATTACAGACAGTTACGAACCACCAAGTAGGTGCTGGTAACCAAACTGTATTCTCTACAAAAACAGCAAGCAGCAAGTGTTCTTGTTTGTTTTGTTTTGTTTTGTTTCAAGACAGGGTTTCAGGATTTCTTGGTGTAACCCTAGCTGTCCTGGAACTCACTCTGTAGACCAGGCTGGCCTCGAACTCAGAAATCCCCCTGCCTCTGCCTCCCCAGTGCTGGGATTAAAGGCGTGCGCCACCACTGCCCGGCGTAGCAAGTGTTCTTAATCTGTAAGCCACTTCTTGAGCCCCAAACTATTTTACACACACACACACACACACACACACACACACACACACACACATCTATAGAAGGAGGGTTTATATATGCCACCACTGCCTAACTAATAAAGATAATTTTTTTTTTTTAAAAAGCTTTAAAGAAAAAAAAACAATGCTAAAGAACTGTTTAACTGTTGCTACACTGGGCTGCTGTTGTCTCTGCCACTCATGCTGTGGGCTTCAGGCAGGTTATTGGACACTTTTGTTTTGTGATTCCTGTGAAACCATGTGATAACTCCAAGTCCTTAGACCATGAGTGAAAATTTAAATGAGATGATATCTATAAAGAGTATATAAAAATATTTTCCCAATCTATCATATTCTGTTGAAAACAAGTCTTTGTACATATGCGTGCTTGCTGGGGATCAGACCCTGGTCTTCAACATGCTAGAAAAGTGTTTCCCGCTGAGCTCTGCACCGCTGCTGCCACACCATGCACACAGTGGTTCTGTTCTGGAGCTGTTTTCCCCGTCACCTGTCCTTTCTCTTGAGTTACTCAGGAAAGGTGGAAGAGCGCCTACAGGAGTACCTGGGTGGGGACAGATCTCCTTCCTTACCTTTGGAGGCTCCTGTAGGAATTCCATTCCTCCCATTCACTACAGGCCTTTATGTCTGATAAAAGTGCCTGTGCAACGGACATCAGCTTTCCCAACACTTGGTTTCTGGAGTTTGTTGTACAGGGCCTGGGTCTGGCTTTCCTCTGAATGCTGCTGCCCACTGAAGTGGGAATAGTGGCTGTGATTAGGAAAACCAACTGTTTATAGAGGGTTAGTTGAATGGGTATTACGTGTTAACCTCATGGCACCCGAGAGAATAACAAGTCAGATCCTTTTAGAATTACGTCTCTGCAGATACCCAGTTCTTCCTTCCTTTTCCCCATTTGCCTTTCTTTAACATATGTATAAAATATGGTTAGTAGATTAAAATACTAGGAGTGAGCAGTGTCTCAGAATGATTGAGGCTGCCCACTGCAGATCTCTCAATTGTTTACACAGAGGTCTGGGTGTTAGTGCATCGATGTAAACACTGCCAAGTGTCCTGCATTTCTGAGAAGACAGGGCTAGCTCCTCTCCCAGAAGTTCTGGAAATTGCTGTCCTCCAAGCCAGGTCTCATTCTAAGTGTTGTCACTCTGCTGTTGGGTAGATGAGTTATATGGCCCCTGGCCTTGTATGTTAAAAATAAACAGGCCTGATAGACTTAGATCCTGATCACCCACAGGGAACCTATCTTATAATACAGATCCCAAAATAACTTGTTCTCACATACATTGCCATTTCTTATAAAATCTCAGGATGACTATACTCAAAACATAAGGATGGTCTCTCTTCATCTTGCAAACATGGCTGCTTTATATGAATGGAAGAGTGGCTCCTGGGAGATTGTCCTCTGAAGGCTTTGTGTACAGCTCTGTCTGCTGTTGCCAGCAGTGGAGTGTGGACAAGAGCACCACCCTCACCGATACGGAGCAGTGGCTCCTGCTCAGATGCAGTGCAGATTAGCAAGAAGACAGTTTGATTTGACCCAGCTCTGTAGGAGAGAGGCAGCCTGTGGGGAGGGAAGACACGGAAGCACTTGTCGTGGACGTCTTAGCTGCCCTTCTCAGTTTTAGTTTTCAACAACTTCCTCAGTAAAGATTGAACTCTGGTTATTTGTAAGTGCAGGTGGTCGTGTCCGAATGTTATCATCAGATCGTATTCTCACTCCAGTCTCGGTGTCATGGGTGAAGAAGGAAGAGGAAACATCTGTGAAACAGAACCATGAGGGATGGAGCTTGTGCTCTGGAGGTTGTATGTTTCAATGCAGGCGGATCTGGGCTCGCATCGCAGGCTTTGGGTTGCCCAGAGAAGGTGCAGTTAGTCTTTATTAACTTTTTGTGATGGGATGGGAAGTTTTGGAGATTTAAGTTTTAATAAGAAAATCAGCCATGTTTCTGGGGGCAAATTCTATAGATGATTTGCAGACTAGCTCTGTGAGAACTGCATCTCTAGGCAGAATGACCTGTGTCAGCATGTTCTCCCAGAGGGAAGAATGAGTCATCAAAGTTCTGTTAACATTAAGAGATTAAGAATTACTCCAGTGTTCAGCATGAAGTTTTATTTAATTTCCGATATAACCTTAGGTAAACAATGCTTAATCTTACATAAGAAAGCATGGGCTTGTAGTCTGGTCGCTACTCTGAGAACAGGCAGCTGTAGGACAGCTACGGAGCAACATTGAGGAGTTCTCTGCTCTTCACTGTGTCCCTCCAGTGCAGGTACTGACTGTCTTTTTTTTTTTTTTTTGGTTTTTTGAGACAGGGTTTCTCTGTGTAGCCCTGGCTGTCCTGGAACTCACTTTATAGACCAGGCTGGCCTTGAACTCAGAAATCCGCCTGCCTCTGCCTCCCAAGTGCTAGGATTAAAGGTGTGCGCCACCACGCCCGGCATGGTACTGACTGTCTTAACTGCTCACAGCACAGTGGGCAGTGCATGCTCTCGGGTCCCTTGTCCCTGCCTATTGAGCCAAGATGGCTATTTTGTTGTTAAAATGGAGGTTTAAGTAAAATTGAGGTTGTTCAGGAATGTTTGGGAACTACTTACACAGCCTCAAAATCCTAACACTCCAAGGTATAGTCATTCTTTTCTAACATTTACTTACGTATGTATGTGAATGTCTGCATGCATCTCTGTGCACGATGTGTGGGCAGTGCTGGTAGAGGTCACAAGAGGGAGTCCGTCAGAGCCTCTGGCAGTGGAATTACTTGGAGGTGTGAGCCACCGTGCAGGTGCTGGAAATTAAACTTGAATCTTCCAGAAGAGCGGCCAGTGCTTATAATTACTGAACCTTTTATTGTTGTTGTTGTTGTTTTGAGATAAGGTTTCTCTGTGTAAAACTAGCTGTCTTGAAGCTTTCTCTGTAGTAGACAAGGCTTGCATTTGAATTTGAGTAACAGATGGTTGTGAGCAGCCTTTTGGATCTGGGTGTTGACTCTTGGGTCCTCTAGCAGAGCAGCCAGTGCTTTTAACCACTGAACGACCGACCTCTTTGACCCAATCATAGAACTAATCAATCAATTAATTCCTTTCCAAGATTTATTTATTTATTTTATATGAGTACACTGTTGCTGTCTTCAAACACACAAGAAGAAGCCATCGGGTCCCATTACAGATGGTTGTGAGCCACCATGTGGTTGCTGGGGTTTGAACTCAGGACCTCTGGAAGAGCAGTCAGTGCTTTTAACCGCTGAGCCATCTCTCCAGCCCCATAGAGTTTCTTAATATAAAGCTTTTTTCCCCTCCAACTCTCACTCCATTTTCTTTTCTTAGAAGTACAGTTGTGGTCTGGAAAGATGGCTGGTGGTCAAAACCTCTTGATGCCCTTCCAGAGGACCTAATTTCAGTTCCTAGCACCCATGTGGGGCAGCTCACAACCACCTATAACTCTGGCTCAAAGGTCTGACTTCTTATGGTCTCTGAAGGGGCTCCGGAACACACAAGTAAAATTAAGTACGGAAAGAGAAAGAAACACAGTTGTAACGTCTTATTTTATATTTTAAAGATCTTATTCACTAGGTGGTGGTGGTATACGCCTTTAATCCTAGCACTTAGGAGACAGATGTCTGTCTCAAAGACTAAAACACAAACAAACAAAAATCTTCAAATGTAGCTTTCTGTACTGGCACAGCCAGCCTGGGAGAAATGTGAGTGGATATGAGGGATTAGTCAGCGGCACAGCGGAGAGCATTTAAGAGCTGACCTCTGTACTCTGCACTGCGTATCTCTAGTGCTGCCTCATGTCTCCCAGCTTAGACTCTGCAGCTCAGCAGCTGTGTGCTGTGCTGCTGAGGGCTGTCTGCCTCAGTGTAGCCACAGCCTGGGGCTGTTTGTTATTTGAGTTTTTGTTTTTGTTTGGTTGAGTCAGGGTTTTTATAGCAGAGGCTGGCCTTGAACTAGAGATTGTCTTGCTTCTGGAGTCCTGGGATTGCAGGTGTAGGGCACCATGCCAGCAGGCACTGTTTTAACTAAAGTAATCTAAGAGGGTGTGGCTGTTTCCCTTGTGTGAATGCAGCAGGTGTGTGATTTTCATGGAGGAAACTTGGTGCCAGTGTTGGAAAGAAAAGGCAGATTTTTTAAAGCTGAGGTCTTGGCCCTTTGCTGTTTATAGTGTGTGTCCTACACCTGTTTGTGAAGTTATCCTACATGTGCAAACTGACAACTGACACCAGAGTGCTTTATCTTTATGCAGTGCATTGTTTGTAGAAACTATGTTTATAATGGGCTTTAAAAAAAAAAAAAGATTGAGGTCTGGATGATGGCTCAATGGGTAAGAGCACTGACTGCTTTTCAGAAGGTCCTGAGTTCAAATCCCAGCAACCACAGGTGGCTCACAACCATCTGTAATGAGATCTGACACCCTCTTCTGGTGTGTCTGAAGACAGCTGCAGTGTACTTATATATAATAAATAAATAAATCTTTAGGCCAGAGTGAGCGGGGTTGATCAGAGGGAGCAAAGGTCCTAAATTCAATTCCCAACAACCAGATGAAGGCTTATAACCATCTTCAGCTACAGTGCACTCACATACATTACATAAATAAATAAATAAATAAATAAACAGATTTTTAAAAGATTTATTTCTTTAATTTATAGAGTACACTGTTGCTGTCTTCAGGCACACCAGAAAAGGACATCGGATCCCATTACAGATAGCTGTGAGCTACCATGTGGTTGCTGGGAATTGAACTCAGGACCTCTGGAAGAGCATAGTCATCTCTCTAGCCCCTAAAATGGACTTTTAAAAACATCTTTGTGTGTGTGTGTGTGCGTATGCGCTCTAGAGATCAAGCTCAGATGTCCAGCCTTGGCATGAGTGGATCTTTATTCACAAAGTCATCTTGTTGGCCTTGCTTTGGACTTTACTGCCTACAAGGATCGTCATTAGTCCTTTCTGACACTTCTTTGTTTTTCTTTTTTTTTTTCCCAAGACAGGGTTTCTCTGTATAGCCCTGGCTGTCCTGGAACTCACTTTGTAGACCAGGCTGGCCTCCAACTCAGAAATCCACCTGCCTCTGCCTCCCAAGTGCTGGGATTAAAGGCGAGAGCCACCACCACCCAGCTGTGTGTGTGTGTTTTAAGTATAAAGTATATTTTAAATTTGTAGGGCTGGAGAGATGGCTCAGAGGTTAAGAGCACCGACTACTCTTCCAGAGGTCTTGAGATCAATTCCCAGCAACCACATGGTGGCTCACAACCATCTGTAATGGGATCTGATGCCCTCTTCTGGTGTGTCTGAAGACAGCTACAGTGTACTCACATACATAAAATAAATAGATAAATCTTAAATCCCACCCCCACTAGGATCAATCTATTTTTAAAAAATTTTTGTATAGTATATTTGAAATAATAATCCTTAAGTAATTGGTTCATTATAATCTTATTCTAAGTTATATTTAGGAAATTAGAATAACAGCAAATGACCTTGTTTGGAGAAGTGAGGTAGCACAGTAAACTTCAGGCCCAGCCTTCACCAGTGGGGAACGATGCACCCAACCTCGGAGTGACACAGCAATTGCTTCCTGTCATCTGAAAACCCCTGTAAAAGATGAACATGACAGTCCTTTTCCTCTGAGGTCTGTCAGTGGGTCTGTCTGTCTATCTGTCTTGTTTTCCGTTTGTTTGTTTGTTTGTTTGTTTGTTTATTTACTTTGAGACAGGATTTCTCTGTGTGGCCCTAGCTATCTTGGAACTCAATCTGTAGACTGGCTTTGAACTCACAGAAATTCATCTTCCATCGCCTTCAATGAATGCATGGGTGAATACAAGCCAGGGTGCACACATGACAGTCAGAGAACAACTTGGTGTCTGTCCCCAATTTCTACCTTGTCTTTAAGACCACGGTCTCTTGTTAGTTGCTGTGTGAGCCAGGCTAGCCAGCCTATGAGCTTCCTAGGAATCTGCTGTCCCTCATTTCCACACTGCTGTACATGTTTAGGGGCTGTCTGTCTGTCTGACTGTGTCTATTTGGTTTTTGAGATAGGATTTGTCTGTCTGTCTGTTTATTCAGGACAGGATTTCTTAGTGTAACCAGTGCCCTGGGCACGCTCTGTTGACCAGGCTGGCCTCGAACTCACAGAGATCCTCCTGCTTCTGCTTCCTCAGTGCTGGGATCAAAGGTGTGCACCACCACACCTGATTAGTTTCAGAGATTTTTAACTCAGCTCCTTTTACTTGCATGGCAGTTACTTTAACCACTCAGCCATCTCCCCAGCTCTTTTTTTTTTTAATTGTTTTTTGTTTGTTTGTTTGTTGTTTGTTTTTTGTTTATGGGTGTTTTGGCAGTGCTGAAGATGGATCCCAGACCCTTGCAATGTTCTAGACATGGACTTAACCACTGAGCAACACTCCTTCCTGGAGCATTAACAGTTTTCAGTTAAAGTTGCACTTTTCTGGCCTTTTCTTGTTCTGTTTTGTTTGTTTTCTGTTTGGTTGTTTGGTTGGTTTTTTTCCTTTGACTTTGGAAATGTGATTGTTTCGTTTCTGTCTTGAGTCCACCTGAAGTGTGGGATTGTAATTTCTGACGATTGGCCTTTGAGATTTTTATACCACAACAGCTGGCAGAGTTTGGAGTTGAAGGGAACTTGGTACAGTTCAGTCAGGGCCTAGTAAGTCTGTCTTCAGGGAGCTCCTTGCCGAGCCATCTTGAAAAACCCACCTTGTGGACTTGCTCGGACCGCAGGCTTCTGGAGCCTTCCACGCTGTCTTCACAGCCAGCTTGTCCGTCTCAGCAGGATTGTATTCTTTCATTTTATTTTTATTTTAAATGAAACATTTAGGTAAATGTCAGTCTTAAGACTTGCTCCTCTTACGGATCTCCGTTGTGTACACACGTAAGTGTTCGCGTCTGCTGCAGAGCCTGAGGAGCTTCTGGGCAGCAGTGGCGCTGTGCAGTGCCTGCTCAGCTGCTGGCTTTAAGGTTATAAAAACTGAGACACTCAGCACCTTCTACATTGTAGAGTGGACAGAGAACCTATAACTTACACTGTAGCTGTCTTCAGACACACCAGGAAAGGGCGTCAGATGTCATTAAGGATGGTTGTAAGCTACTATGTGGTTGCTGGAATTTGAACTCGGGACCTTCGGAAGAGCTGTCAGTGCTCTTAACCGCTGAGCCATCTCTTCAGCCCCCAGAACCTTTAACTTATGTCCCGCAGCGTAAGACTAGTACCTGGGCTCACTGTATCACAGAGGGCCTTCCTACATTAGTCGTGTTTGCACAGAGGCTCTGTGTTCTAGATTAGAGGATTGAAAACCATGGTTTATTTTTCTCAGTGAGTTTATTGTGCCAATCAAGAATAAAATATTGCCTTTAGCTCTAGAATAAACCAGTAGCGTCTTCCTGCTCGCCTTTCAAATATGTGAGCAAGTGCATGCGCACAGTCCTGCAAGCTTTGCCCGTGGAGGTGTGTGAAGTTCTAAGCTTCCTGCTGTTGTTGGCTTTCTTCTCTTCTTCTGTTAGTGAGTCACCATCACATGCTATTTTATTATCTTGCAAACAGTCTCTGGAATTTTTTATCCTTTGTTTTTGCAGTGTGAATGGAAAACCACTGAGGTTGCTCTGAACAACATTCAAATGAAGGCTTTCCTCAGGGACACTTTCGTTCTATAGTTTTGACTTTCGCTGTTACCTCTTTGTTCCATGTGTAAGGTTTGGATTGGGGGTGGGTAGGTTAAGAATGGTGACTTTTGCGTGTTTGAGTATTTGAGAGGCCTAAGAAGGACATAGATCCAGTCGCCTTGGTATGTTGTTGATGGTTCCCAGCAGCAGGACTTGGTTCTGTTTGGGAAACATCTTAGTGAGGTGCTTTGAGCAGATCAATTTTCTGGGCATAAGTTAACAGGAGGAGTTAACAATGTGCCAGAGAGTTAAAGACAACCAAGACACAGGGAATCCACCCGCATAGCTCCTGGCTGCTCCAGTGCTCATCTTGGTCTTGTACTTGCTGGGACTCACCTCAGAAATGGGAGGGAGGTCCTTGCTTCAAAATAGCAGGATTTGTTTACCCTTGTCTTCACTTGCATGTGGTTCATAGGAAACACAAGAGACTTCTTTCTGATTAGTGGGAAACTATTTTAGGGCAGGTTGGCAAGGAGGAGTCCCCTTGTCCTCCCTGACAGCCTACCCCTGATCAGCAAGGGCTTCTTAACTTGTTTGGGGGGCTCCCCAAACAATGTTCTTCTGGCTTTTTGTTCACCTGCTTTCTTCCATACTTCATTCCAGCACATGTAGCCTTTAAACCAAAACTGTATTGCTTATAACAGAGCAAGCCTCTTCTCTGCTTTTATTTTGAAAAGTCCTCCCTGTTGTTAGTGTTGAGGGTATTTGTGCTGAAAGCCTCTTCCAAGTAGGCATTTGTGCATCCCAGAGGGACTTTTGATTTATTTCCTTACCTCTGCCCTCCTTTCTCTGTGGTTCAGAAACCTTTAATGATCTGTGAAGCTTGGAGACTTCAGTGCAGAACAGTAGTGTTTTTAAGGACCCCTCCCACCTTATAAAAGGCTTGCCAGGTTCCACATGCTAGGTTTTGACTCCCTGAAAAGCTAGCCTCTCACAGGCTTTTGGTGGTGTGGCAGGGCATCCTGGGTTGGGGCCTTGATATGGCTTTTTTGAAACATTTTTCCTCCTTTTCTCCCACCCTTTGAAAAATTGTAATGAAAATTCTGGGCTTGTGGCCAGCCTGTGGGATGCGATACAGTAGAAATGTCTCCGGTGCCCTTTGTTACTGCTCGGCTTTGATTAAGTTTGTTTCCAGTAAGTTTAACCCTGCTCCCCTTGCCCCGCCTGTTCCTCATGGCTGAGGAGGCTGATTGAGCCAGGGTTAAGCATGGTGTTGTGCAAGCTGCTGAGGCCTCGTGGACGCCTTGTGCCTGGCAGAGGAAGCAAGGCAAAGCATGTCTTTGCAACGTGATGTTTTCTTCCTTGGCTGCCGTGTGCTTTTGAGTGCGGGAGGTGACGAGCTGTGTGGAAGCTGTGTCCGTCTCCTTTGCTGCTTTTTCTCAGGTGTTCCAGGAGAGAGCATGTTCCATGTACAACATGCTCTCTCTGTTTCTTTTCAAAATTGTGACACACTCTGGCTGTGTGGCCTAGGCTGGCCTCTTAACTCCATTTTCCTGCTTCTTGAATGCTAGAGTTATTGGTATAGGCCTCCATGTGAGGCTCTACAGCTTGTCTTGAGATTCTGTTAAGTTTAAAATTCTGCTGTCCAACCTCTGTGACTCTGCCTGGTGCAGGGTGGAGGCTCCCAGAGCAGCACTGAGCAAACAGCGGTGCTCCTTTGATCTTCTGTGGCTCTCCATTTCAAAAGAAAAAGTGGTTGAAGCTTTAGAATTTTTTTTTTTTTAATATTGCTTTGACCTCATATTTATAGCTCTTTTCATCCTAGCAACAGAGAACCCTTCAGACAGCATTTTCCCAGTCCTCCCAACTCACTGGAGGGTGAGAGCGAAGCTAGATATGAACACAGGGAACACCAGGCAGGTCTTAAGGTGGCCCTTACACCCTGCAGCCTCAGTGCTGGGTGCTTGCTCGGTTTTTAGGCAGTGTTTACTTTTCATAGAAAGAAAGTGAGATTTTACTCCTATAAATCCTGACTTACTACTGTAGGATTCTTTGGCCAGCACACAGGGATGAAGTCTCATGTAAATCTATGCAATCCCTTTGTATGCGAATGATCTGGGGACACTGGCCTGTAAGCTAACAGAGGGCATTATGATAAAAACGTGTTTGATTCATGTTGTAGAGTCTCAGTCTCTTGGGAAAACAGTGGCCCCACTTCCTTCCAGACTAGCCTGTCAGAACTGAGTTGTTTGAAGACAAAATTCTGTAATGACCAGCACTGCTCTGTGGTCCTCGAGTCTGTAAAAGATCCAAATCACCAAACAGAAATTGGCCACAGAAGGAGTCTCTGCCAAATAGGGTTTCCTCAGGTTCCCCAAGGTGACTGAATCTGCACCTGCACTCTGTAGTGCCAGCTGATTGCCCGTGTATACATTAGTTTCCTGCTCCAGACAGAGGTGACTGAATCTGCACCTACACTCTGTAGTGCCAGCTGATTGCCCGTGTGTACATTAGTTTCCTGCTCCAGACAGAGGTGACTGAATCTGCACCCGCACTCTGTAGTGCCAGCTGATTGCCCGTGTGTACATTAGTTTCCTGCTCCAGACAGAGGTGACTGAATCTGCACCCGCACTCTGTAGTGCCAGCTGATTGCCCGTGTGTACATTAGTTTCCTGCTCCAGACAGAGGTGACTGAATCTGTACCTACACTCTGTAGTGCCAGCTGATTGCCCGTGTATACATTAGTTCCTGCTCCAGACAGAGGTGACTGAATCTGCACCTACACTCTGTAGTGCCAGCTGATTGCCCGTGTGTACATTAGTTTCCTGCTCCAGACAGAGGTGACTGAATCTGCACCCGCACTCTGTAGTGCCAGCTGATTGCCCGTGTGTACATTAGTTTCCTGCTCCAGACAGAGGTGACTGAATCTGCACCCGCACTCTGTAGTGCCAGCTGATTGCCCGTGTGTACATTAGTTTCCTGCTCCAGACAGAGGTGACTGAATCTGCACCTACACTCTGTAGTGCCAGCTGATTGCCCGTGTGTACATTAGTTTCCTGCTCCAGACAGAGCTTCTTTGGATGATAGAGATTTTGAGGTGTGGGTTTGGGATTTTGTGGTTTTGTTTTGTTTTTTCCAAGACAGGGTTTCTCTGTATAGTCCTGACTATCCTGGAACTCACTTAGAGGTGTGCCTACCTCTGCCTCCTCCTGAGTGCTAGGATTAAAGACTGTGCATTGGACTTTTGTTTTTAAATTTGTGGTTTTGATGGAGCTTTGGAAGCTAGGTGGGGCTAGTTCTTCTCACCACTTCTCCCAAAAACCTATGAGTTCTGATTATTGCCTCTTAGTTTTCTAAAGACTGTTTGAATAAGTGGAGTGGAAATGTCAACTTCTCTAGCTGCAACAGTTTCTTGTTTTTCACACGTGTACAAATGAAAGACCCACAACGTGAGGACTCCCCCACGTTCTGACTCAGGAGAGGCGACACCCCAAAATTACCCACAAGAAACGATCTTGCTGCAACTGCAAGAGGATTTTTATTCGAGAGCGTTCTCGGGCCCATGGTCATACACCACGCAGGGGTAGAGGACCATGGCGCCCCGAGTAGTTGAGTAAGGGGGTATTTAAAGGAAGAAACCACAATTCATGGAGGTGGGGAGGGCGTTGTTGGAAAATACCAAAAATACCAGTTAAGAGTCACAAGGAAGTTGTATTAGTCAGGGTTCTCTAGAGTCACAGAACTTATGGATAGTCTCTATATAGTAAAAGAATTTATTGATGACTTACAGTCGGCAGCCCAATTCCCAACAATGGTTCAGTCACAGCTGTGAATGGAAGTTCAAGGATCTAGCAGTTACTCAGGCTCACACGGCAAGCAGGCGAAGGAGCAAGAGCTAGACTCCCTTCTTCCAATGTCCTTATATTGTCTCCAGCAGAAGGTGTAGCCCAGATTAAAGGTGTGTTCCACCACACCTTTAATCCCAGATGAAAGGTGTAGCCCAGATTAAATCTCCTTAAACTAGGAGATTTAATCTTCTGGAATCCATAGCCACTATGTCTCAAGATCTCCATACCAAGATCCAGATAAGGATCTCCAAGCCTCCAGATAAGGGTCACTGGTGAGCCTTCCAATTCTGGATTGTAGTTCATTCCAAATATAGTCAAGTTGACAACCAAGAATAGCCACTACAATCCACCCCTTGTCAACTTGACACAAATAATATCCCATGTTTACATGAAACAATAACAAGGTTGTGAATACGCCTAACATGATATAACTATCCCTCGTACAATCGCAAACGCATTTGTAAATTTACAATGGGGCATTCATATTACTTTATAATCCTCGTTTCTGCAACTGGTTACGTGGCCTTAATTGGTATTTATAACTACCTTCCTCTACTACCCATTCTGTATTTCCTTCACCTTCGGCCAGCACCTCAGCAGGTCTTGGCTCTTTTCCTGGAGGATTGACCCATACCTTCATTCCTGATGGGTCTGCGTCCTTTGTCATCCTGCTTGGATTAGGCTGTTGTAGTTTCCCATTGACTTTAATCACAGGACATGGTAGTACTAGGAGACGCCCTAAGGGATCTCCTACTCTCCAGACATAATCTTGCTTACCTCCATTGTGAAGAGGTAATCCAATTTCCCCATGGTAATCTGGATCTATCACTCCTCCTAACACGGTTATTCCTTTTTTAGCCTGTTGGTTTAAGGGCATTAGAAGCCCAAAATGACCAGGGGGAAGTCTGAGCTTCCAATTCAATGGAATGTTTGTTGTAGCTCCTGGTAGGAGCACTCCCCTCTCTGGAGCCAAAACTTCTAGGCCAGCAGAACCTAGAGTTATGGGGACAGGAAGCAAAAATTTTCCTAGAGGGTCACTAGGAGTGATAGTAAGTGGAACTATTCCCTTTTCCACCCCTTGATTCCTGGACCCATGAATCCTGGCTATGGGTGAAACTGTACCATATATCGAGCGCTGATTCAAAGCATATACTGCCTTCTGAAGAACTCTACCCCAGCCTTCCAAGCTGTTACCACCTAATTGGCGCTGTAACTGCGTCTTCAAAAGGCCATTCCATCTTTCTATCAGGCCAGCTGCTTCAGGATGATGGGGAATGTGGTAAGACCAGTGAATTCCATGATCGTGGGCCCACTGTCGTACTTCTCTGGCTGTGAAATGAGTTCCTTGGTCAGAAGCAATACTGTGTGGAATACCATGACGATAGATAAGGCATTCTGTCAGTCCATGAATGGTGGTTTTAGCAGAGGCCTTACGTGCAGGAAAGGCAAATCCATAACCAGAATAAGTATCTACTCCAGTAAGAACAAAACGCTGTCCTTTCCATGAAGGAAGTGGTCCAATGTAGTCAACCTGCCACCAGGTTGCTGGCTGGTCACCTCGAGGAATGGTGCCATATCTGGGGCTCAGTGTTGGTTTCTGCTGTTGGCAGATCTGGCAAGCAGCAGCAGCTGTAGCCAGGTCAGCCTTGGTGAGTGGAAGCCCGTGTTGCTGAGCCCAAGCATAACCTCCATCTCGACCACCATGGCCACTTTGTTCATGTGCCCATTGAGCAATGACAGGGATGGCTGGGGAGAGAGGCTGACTGTCCACAGAACGGGTCATCTTATCCACTTGATTATTGAACTCCTCCTCGGCTGAAGTCACCTTTTGGTGAGCATTTACATGGGACACAAATATCTTCACATCCTTTGCCCATTTGGAGAGATCCATCCACATACTTCTTCCCCAGATGTCTTTTTCACCAATTTTCCAATTGTGATCTTTCCAAGTCCCTGACCATCCAGCCAATCCATTGGCTACAGCCCACGAGTCAGTGAATAATCGTACATCTGGCCATTTCTTCTTGCAAACAAACTGTAATACCATGTGTACTGCCCGAAGTTCTGCCCACTGTGAAGATTTCCCTTCACCTGTGTCTTTCAGAGTTGTCCCAGAAAGGGGTTGTAATGCTGCAGCTGTCCACTTCTGGGTGGTGCCTGCATAACGTGCAGAGCCATCAGTAAACCAGGCCCTAGTCTTTTCCTCTTCGGTCAGTTGATCATAGGGAACACCCCATGAGGCTATAGGCGCATGCTTGGCAGCAGATGGCATTGTAACAGGAGTAGAAACCATAGGCATTTGAGCAACTTCTTCATGTAACTTGCTTGTGCCTTCAGGACCTGCTCTGGCCCGATCACATATATACCACTTCCATTTGATAATAGACTGCTGCTGTGCGCGTCCCACTTTATGACTTGCAGGGTCTGATAGTACCCAGCTCATAATGGGTAATTCAGGTCGCATAGTAACTTGGTGTCCTATTGTCAAACGTTCAGTTTCCACTAAGGCCCAATAGCAGGCCAAGAGCTGTTTTTCAAAGGGAGAATAGTTGTCTGCAGATGATGGTAGAGCTTTGCTCCAAAATCCCAAAGGTCTTTTCTGTGATTCACCTACAGGGGCCTGCCAGAGGCTCCAAACAGCATCTCTATCAGCCACAGACACCTCAAGTACCATCGGGTCTGCTGGGTCATATGGTCCAAGTGGTAGAGCAGCCTGCACAGCAGCCTGGACCTGTTGAAGGGCCTTCTCCTGTTCCAGGCCCCACACAAAGCTAGCAGCTTTCCGAGTCACTTGGTAAATAGGCCTAAGTAACACACCCAAGTGAGGGATGTGTTGTCTCCAGAATCCAAATAGACCCACTAAACGTTGTGCTTCTTTCTTGGTTGTAGGAGGGGCCAGGTGCAATAACTTATCTTTCACCTTAGAAGGAATATCTCTGCATGCCCCACACCACTGGACTCCTAAGAATTTCACTGAGGTAGATGGTCCTTGAATTTTGGTTGGATTTATTTCCCATCCTCTGATACGCATATGTGTTACCAATGAGTTCAAAGTGGTTGCTACTTCCCGCTCACTTGGTCCAATCAGCATAATGTCATCAATATAGTGCACCAATGTGATATTTTGTGGAATATCCAAACGATCAAGATCCCTTCTAACTAAATTATGACACAGGGCAGGAGAGTTAATATATCCTTGAGGCAAAACTGTGAAGGTATACTGTTGGCCTTGCCAACTGAAAGCAAATTGCTTCTGGTGGTCCTTATGGACAGGTACTGAGAAGAAGGCATTTGCCAGATCAATAGCCGCATACCAGGTGCCAGGAGATGTGTTAATTTGCTCAAGTAACGAAACTACATCTGGCACAGCAGCTGCAATTGGAGTTACTACCTGATTTAGTTTTCGATAATCAACTGTCATTCTCCATGATCCATCTGTTTTCTGCACTGGCCAGATAGGAGAGTTAAATGGAGATGTGGTAGGAACCACCACCCCTGCATCTTTCAAGTCCTTGATAGTGGCAGTAATTTCTGCAATGCCTCCAGGAATACGATACTGTTTTTGATTCACTATTTTCTTTGGCAGAGGCAACTCTAAAGGCTTCCATTTGGCCTTTCCAACCATAATAGCCCTCACTCTACAGTTCAGGGAACCAATATGAGAATTCTGCCAGTTTCTGAGTATATCTATCCCAATTATACATTCTGGAACTGGGGAAATCACCACAGGATGTGTCCGGGGACCTACTGGACCTACTGTGAGTCGGACATCAGTCAAAACTCCATTAATCACCTGCCCTCCATAGGCCCCTACTTTAACTGGAGGGCCACAATGTTTCTTGGGATCTCCTGGGATCAGTGTCAACTCAGAACCAGTATCCAGCAGACCCCGAAAAGTCTGATTATTTCCTTTTCCCCAGTGTACAGTTACCCTTGTAAAAGGCCGTAGGTCCCTCTGGGGAAGAACTGGAGAAAGGGTAACAGCAAAACCTTTGGGTGTCTTATCAGGATCCTTCCTCAGGGGAACCTGGCCACCCCTTCATTCAAGGGGTTCTGGATCTGCAAACTGGCTCAAGTCTGGAAATTGACTCACTGGCCGAGATTGCTGTTTACCACGAACTACTGTAGCCTTTCTTTCATTTGTTTGAGAATTTTTCTGCTTATACAGATCAAACAAATATGCAGTAGGCTTCCTATGTATTTCATTCCTGGAAACACCATGATTGATTAGCCAGTACCAAAGGTCCAAGCGAGTCATGCCATTATAAGTTTCACCTCTCCTGTGCTGACCATTATGGGGTATGTTATTATAAACATTCTTTTGTCTACGCTGTCCATTATAATAACTAGAATCACCTTGTCTCCGACGATTCAATGCTGCCACCTGGCCCTTGTTACCTCGGAATCCAACTAAACCCAGTGAATTTAATTCATCTAATTGAGCAGAAGCATCTCCAATGCTAAGATCTGGCACAAGGAAAAGGGAAAGGACAAAACCCTTCAAATGTGCTGGTGCCCCTCTCACCAATTTGCGTCTTATAGAGCTGGTGAAGGGCATATCTTCTGGACCTTCCCATTGTGGACAATTAGGCTTTATACAATATATCCACTCTAGCATTGCAATTTCCCTAAGTCTTAAAATCCCTTCATCAACACTAAGCCATGGAATATCAGGCATCTCCAAGTCATTTCCAGTAGGCCATCTTTTGATAAACACCTCAGCCAACCATTCAAACAAACTTTTGACACCTTTTTTAACCATGCGAGCTTCCGTATTAAACCTAGAATCTCTACTCAGAGGGCCCATGTCAATAAACTCAGCCTGCTCTAGTTTTATGTTCCTTCCACCCTTATCCCACACCCTTAAAATCCATTCCCACACATATTCACCAGGTTGCTGTTTGAATGAATTAGCAAACTCATTAAGCTCCTTAGTAGTGTAGCGAATTTCCTCATGGACTACACTTTCTACCTCCCCTCTAGGAGCCTGTTTTGCTTTGAGTCTGGTTACAGGTCTAGAAGAAACTATTGGTGGGCCTTGAGAAACATCAGTAGTGAAAGTCATTGCTGGTTTATCAGACTCTGCAAAATTAATTTCCTCATGTGGGGAAGGCATTATTTCAAGGGGTGGGGCTGAGGGTACTACTTCCTCAGGTGGGGCAAACCCTTGAGAATCTGAAGATTCAAAATTCTCAGCTTCAACATGGTCTTCCCACACATCCCCGTCCCAAGTTATAGGATCCCATTCTTTGCCAATTAGTGCTCTTACTTTAACTGTCGACACATTCTGAGGCTGAGACTTAAATTTTCGCTGTAGTTCAGCCAACCTTATAATGAGGGTTTCAGTTTGATTTTCTGCAACTTGAGCTCTATTGCTGCAAGAGAGAAGATTCTCTTCAAGGACACACTTAGCAACTTTTAGATCGTTTACTTGTGTCTGGAGCCTTTCGATTTTATCACACAACTCCTTCCTTTCATTCATCATTTTTTCCCCAGAAACTAAGAGCAGCCAGCCAGTAAAATCATTTTCTGATTTTTTCCCCATCTTGTAGAAAGCTTTGTGCACTGAATCACCTAATTCATTAAGAAAATCAAGGGCATTAGCTTCTTTAAGTTTGAAATATAGTTTCAACCATGGGTCTTCAAAATTCTCTGAGCTCCCAGGAGGGAGAGAATCTGGAGAGGTTTCAGTAGTTGAAAGTGCTGGTGGCTCAACAAGCCAATTCCAGTATTTTAAAAGATTCATCCTTGTACTTCTGTTACTCTAGAACCACTCCTGGTACCAAATTCTGTATTAGTCAGGGTTCTCTAGAGTCACAGAACTTATGGATAGTCTCTATATAGTAAAAGAATTTATTGATGACTTACAGTCGGCAGCCCAATTCCCAACAATGGTTCAGTCGCAGCTGTGAATGGAAGTTCAAGGATCTAGCAGTTACTCAGGCTCACACGGCAAGCAGGCGAAGGAGCAAGAGCTAGACTCCCTTCTTCCAATGTCCTTATATTGTCTCCAGCAGAAGGTGTAGCCCAGATTAAAGGTGTGTTCCACCACACCTTTAATCCCAGATGAAAGGTGTAGCCCAGATTAAATCTCCTTAAACTAGGAGATTTAATCTTCTGGAATCCATAGCCACTATGTCTCAAGATCTCCATACCAAGATCCAGATAAGGATCTCCAAGCCTCCAGATAAGGGTCACTGGTGAGCCTTCCAATTCTGGATTGTAGTTCATTCCAAATATAGTCAAGTTGACAACCAAGAATAGCCACTACAGAAGTATAAAGTCACAAGTGTCAGGTTATCTCTCAAGACAGTTTCTAAGAGCCCCTAACAATCTAAGAGCCCCTAAAGATAGCACATTTGCATTGTAGGTTCCAGTAATGGTCAGGGTGCCATTCTTTGAATTGAACCCAGGAAGAGGGTAGGTGGAGGAATGTCGCTATCTGTTTTATGACCAGCACCTGGAGCACTAAGCCACAAAGGCTACACTCCCAAGCCTGGGCCCAAAAGCCTTGAATTTTGTTTTTACTTTGCTATACTTTTTTAATACTTCTTCACAAACATCTTTGTGGATGTAATAGAATGATTTAAAATGTCTGGCTAAGCCCTATGTAATTCTACTCTCAACTGTTCAAATTCCTTCTGCTTGCTTGGGGTTATGGACATGTAGAGAAAGGCTTTTCACACAAACCATTCCTGAGAGTACTTCCCTCCGTATTCACCCCTTCTTTCAGCCATTGTGTGTGAGCATGCATGTGCATGCTCATGCCAAAGTGTGCATATGGAAGTCAGAAAAGACCTTTGTATTGCAGAGAGAGAGAGAGAGAGAGAATGAGAATGAGTGTTAGTTTGCACGTGCACGCATGTCTGCCTGCCTGAGTCTATGCACATGGGGTACCTGGACCTGGACCTGTACCAGCACCTGCACATATAGAAGCCAGCAGGGAGGGTTCAGTGTGCTCTGTCCCTCTTCTGTTCTTTTGAGGCAGGGTCTCTCCCTGAATCTGGAGCTCTCATTGTCTCAGGTCTTCTAGAAGCCAGAAAACCACAGGTAATATTCATGTCTCCTCCACTCCCCTCAGAGTTAGGGTTACACGTGTTCATTAGGTGCCTACCTTGGTTGCTAGGATCTGAACTCCAGTCCTCTTGGCTATGTTTTAAGTGCTTTAAACACTGTGGCGCCTGTGAAGAAGTGTGTGTAGTGTGAGTGTGTAGTGTGAGACAAGGTATTTGGAAGCATTTGATTGTTGTTTATTTGTGGAGTTGTTTGCTTGACAGAGGGTCTCATGTAGCCAGTTCTGGCCTCAAACTTTCTGCATGGTCAAAGCTAACCTTTTCTGTTAGCTACTTGTCTTGCTTGGACAGAATATCTGATAAAAGCATCCCCACCCCTGAGACAGGGTTTCTCTTTGTAGCCAGCTGTCCTGGAACTAGCTTTATAGACCAGGCTGGTCTGAAACTGAGATAACACCTCCCTGCCTCTGCTTCCTGAGTGCTGGGATCAAAGAAGTGCGCTGCCACCTCTTGGCTATAATAGAAACTTTAACAAAGGAGGGGTTTTATTTTGATTCACAGCACCAAGGATACAGAATTCTTTTCATGGCAGTGAAGTTATAATGGAGGAACATGAGGCAAATACTGTCAGGAAGTAAAGAGATGAATTCTGGTAACCCCAGTCCAAGGCATGGTGCACCTACAGGAAAGTGGCTCTCCCACCTTGTTTAATCTGGATAATCCCTCATAGGCAAGCCCAGAGATTTAATTCCTGGGTGATTGTTGATCTGTTAACTGACTACAAGTATAAACCACAGTCAGTCTTGATCTCCTGATCATCCTGCCCCAGTGTTGGCGTCACAGACATTTGCCCTAACCCCTAACCCTAAGCTCAAATGCAGTTTGCTGTATATCACACTCTATGCAGTGAGCTTACTTCTCATTCTTAGTAGTGACAACTTGTGGTGTACTAGGAACATGTAATCTGAAACAGTGACTCCCAAAGGTCTAACATCATAGCTATGGGTAAAGCTTTTAGTCTAAGATGAAGAGCAAAATCAGGATGCTCAATCTTCTTGCATCCTGAGTGTGTGTGTGTGTGTGTGTGTGTGTGTGAGAGAGAGAGAGAGAGAGAGAGAGAGAGAGAGAGAGAACGAAGACACAGGGAATGGAAAGAAAGACAAACTTGAGATTTGTGATCTGTTTAACTATATAGAAAACCCAGAGACTATAAATGGAGCTATGATAGAGACATGGAAAAATTGCTGTGGTTGAAATAGTGAAAGTGAGTGATGTTGTGTGGACCCTTGAGAGCCAAGTAAAACATAAGAGAGATTTAAATGTTGTCTAAGGTGGCAATAGGAAGTATAAGGTCCTTGCAGTGGGTATGATATGTGGTATGTGAGGCCTTCGCTTAAAAACAACAAAAAGCTATTAAACAAAGGCATTTCCAAGGATGAGGGAGCCAGGGAAGATACTGTCTCAGCACTCAGAAGACCTCGGCAGGGATGCAGGCAAATGTAGGCTGCATAATAGGGAGATGCTATTTAAAAACAACTAGCCAAAGCCTGGATGAATAGGTGACAGTGGTGGTTGTGGGTGCTTCTAAATAAATTCAACATGACTTCAATTTAAAAATGTTTTCATTAAACAGAATTGGCTTCACACTTATAATGCTGTTTAGACTGTCCTGTTTCCACCTCCCAAGTGCAAGGATTATAGGCATGAACCACCACTGAACAGGCAAACTCAGGGCTATGTGCTCACTGCCGTTCAAAGCTTTGACATTCTGAGTATGTTGTTTCCTCTGTGATGTTGCTGAACACAATAAATGTGACCAGGAAGCTGTATTGTGGTAGGGTTTTTTGCATGGTTGTTGAAAATAGAGAGCTCAAAGTTGAATTTTAAGGCTTAAGTCTTTCTATTCAGTACTTAAATCCATGAAATATGGGGCCAAAAAGGACTCTTTGACTAAGTTAAACTGAAAATCAGATTGTATAGGCACTGGGTGTAGGTCAGTGGTAGTGAACTTGCCTAACAGACTCAAGGCTCTCCATTCCATCTCTGGCCCCTCAAAAAATCAATTCGTTTACAAGTTAACACAGTTGAAATTACAGCTGATGCTAATTAAGGCCTTTATGTACCAGGCAATGTTTGGAGCATTTGATCTGGATACAACTCAGTACAGTCATGTTGCAAGCTGCTCCTACCTCCCCCAGCCTTCAGCACCAGATCAGAAGATGCCCCACAGCTGAGCTCTTTTCCTGCTTCCTAGGAATGCAAACAAGGCCGAGGAGGGAATTGTTCACTCTTTGATAGTATTAAGCTTATTCTTGTGCTTGGCTTCTTTGGGCTGAGGGGTAGATAGACAGTCTCTGGTGAAGGAAGTCTGAAGCCTTAGTGTTCAGAACCATCCAGCCACAGTGAATCTTCGGATTGTTGGTAATTTTTTGGTTTCGTTTTGTTTACGTGTGTTTGTTTACTCAGCCAGTCACTAGACATTCAAGTTCCTCTGTGAAATGTATTTTAGTTGGAAGCAGGTGGGGTACAAAAAAGTAAGTGTGAATTAAAAACAAACAAGAACCATGTTTACTTTATCTTTAAATGTTTTAGACTTCTAAGAAAAGCACACAGAACAGGTGAAGGGTATGATAACTGCCATGTAGGGATGGCAAGACATTTGTACCAGGTTTCTGCCGGGTTGTGGCTTGCATCCCAAGTTCACATTTTATTTCTGTTTTGCCTTTGTTATAGTCTCCTAAAGCTGTCAGGTGACTCAAATTAAACAAGCACTGGGTAGTCCCAGTACCTGTAAGGGGGGCCTACAGCAGTGTCTTCCCTCTTCCATGAAGTCTCTGGTGAGTAGGAGTGTGTACAGGTCTGTCCTGGCCGCCCTCTTGCCGGGCCTGCTGCAGTGAGGGGTACTGAGTGTAGATGATGAGTGATCTTGCACTGGCAAACCTCATAGTTTGAGAATCTGAAAAATAAAACTTAATACTCAGCTGTACATTTTAAAATAGATTTAACTTATCCTTTTTATTTTTAAAGATTTATTCATGTTTTTAATGTATATGAGTGCTCTGTCTTCCTGCACACCAGAAGAGGGCATCAGATCCCATTACAGATGGTTGTGAACCAGCATTTTTGGTGCTGGGAATTGAACTCAGGATCTCTGGAAGAGTAGTCAGTGCCCTTAGCCTCTGAGCCATCTTCAACACCAATTTAGATTCTTCATAGTTATTTGTGTGCATACAAGTGTGTAGGCGCCCATATAGAATATGGAGTAATGGCTCACAGGTCTAATAGAGGGCACAGGATCCCTCAGTCTGGAGTGAATCTGAGGCTGTGAGCCACCTGACCTGGGTGCTGGGAGCTAAACTCTGGGTCTCTGCAAGAGTGTTCTGTACTCTTAGCCACTGAGCCACCCCTGCAGCCCCTAAGTCACTCATTTAAAACTGTACAGTGCTGCTCAGTTTTCATCTTTCTCTTTCTCTTCCTTGTATTTTATTTTGGCCTCAGCCACGTAAGTGCTGGGACTAGCAGACTGGTTTATTTGGCTCATTCATTCATTTATATATCTTGATACAAGATCTCACTGTATAGGAGCCTAGGTTGGGCTGAAACTCACAGAAACAAACCTGGCTCAGCTTACTTATAATAGAACGTTCTATTAAACTCCTCAGATAATGTGTTCGATTGCACTGTATCTGAGGTGGATTTGTGTGACTTTACCTGGGATTTAGTTATAACAGTCTGCACTTGAATCGGAAGTAGATATTGGGGTTATAGGATGTCAAGTCATGCAGCTGTAAGTTGAGCTTCCCCATGTCGATGTCTTTCTGGCATGCTTCTTCCTTCATGTTCTCAGATGTCCTTCATATAGACTGTCTGAGCACTGGCTGGCCTTCTACAGAGGTCCTGAGTTCAATTCCCAGCACCCACATGGTGACTCACAACCATCTATAGAAAATCTTGGGCCCTCTTTTGGGATTCAGGTGTACATGCAGATACTCATACATTAGATAAAAAGCTCTTTTTTAAGAAGAACAAGAAGAGGAGGAGGAAGAGGAGGAGGAGAAATAGTAGTAGTAATAATAGTAGTGTGTCTAATTGGAGTAATGGCTCACAGATTGAGGCTGCTCTGGACTTTATTCTCTCTTTTTATTCTCTGGCTGCTTTGGAGTGAGCAGCTCTGTGCTGCCCTCCGTATCATGACTTGCCACAGACCGGCACTGGAGGCCAAGAGAACATGAACCTTGGAAACGAGGAGGGATACATTTGTTTTTCTTTCCAAATTGTTTCAAGTATTTTGTCCCTGCAGTGAAAGAGGGCACGCTAGTTTGTGCTCACTCTCTCTAGCTTGCTCTCTCTCTCTCTCTCTCTCACAGACACACACACACACCTCTTTTTATCTTTCTTTTCTTGAGATACTTTTGACTTCACTTTCTAAAACATTCACTCCTCTTTTTTTTCCTCTGCTCATCCTACCACCGTCAGCACAGAAGGCCTGTTGTCTTACAGAGAATTTCACTCTGTAATAGCAAACACATTAGTCAATCCATTCAGACACTAGAGACAGCATCTGAGGCTATAGGTTAAGCTCTGCCCTCTTCAGACCCTATACTCTGGATACAAATTGGGTTTGCTTAACTTCCTAGGGTAGCTGACAAACACTACTCCACATTTACTTGTTATATTTAACAGGACCCCAAGCAGGTGAGTGGTGTGTAGGAACCATCTGGAGGGGTCTTGAGGACATGAACTTCTGTCCCCAAAAAGTTGATGTATATACCAATACCAACCACCTATGGAGAAGAGCTCCATAGATGAGTTCTTCTCTTTTTATTTATATTTTGTGTGTATGTGTGTTTTCCCTGCATGAATGTCTGTGCACTGCAAGTGGAGACCAGAAGAGGACATTGGATCTTCTGAGCTGCCCTGTTAGTCCTTTGGAGAGCAGCCAGTGCTCTTAACTGGTGGCCCATCTCTCTAGCCCTGAATTGTTTCCTAGTAAACATCTTCATTGAGCTTCCCAGAAGCTCTCTGAACTTCTGCCTCAGTGGGGATATGGTGATAATGTTTTAGATAGGTGTTTCCTGGGGTTTAATGGAGGGAGATTATGCATCATTGGTCATTGGCGATCAAGTTAACCTTCAACCTTCAAGTTTTTCTTTCTCAAGTTTGGAGAAGGGACTAAAACCTCAGTCCTTTAATTCCACTTTGTAATGCTACCTTGATCTTTCTGGCAGCCTGCCCCATCCTGTAGCCCCTAGGCTTTGGGAGTCATTAGCATAGAAAAGAGTGCACCCCTTTGAGGCTCCTTCTCTGTCAAGAAATGAGGGCAATGACCAAATGTGTCTGGGAACCTGAAGTCATTTAACTTTTCTCTGGTTCCTGTAGCCCCTGCTTCTTGATGCAGCAGAACTGAGAGATGCTGTTACATCTTCCTGTGCAGTTTGCCTGGTGTTAACAATGGAAATACCACTTTGCCTATGCCTGCTTTTGCTGCTTGAAAGGGCTGAGTTTCTCCTATGGACATATGTGTTATTCGGGAGCAGAGTTCATTTTGTGAGGAGAGTAAATTAAGACATAACAGTTTAATGAGTTTCTGTCAAGTTGTGTGCGGGGAGAGGAAGATGGAAGGTGTTGCCAGAGCCTGAGGTCTGTCTAGAAGTTGGTGGAAGGAAGTGTGTTTATCCCAGTCTTAAACACAGGGAGTGCCAAGGGCTTCAGTGAGACACCCTAGTGTTAAAGTGAGGCAGCAGGCAGGAAATCTCTGCTGTGGCAGTGAAGGCTTTCTCCAGGGCCTGCTCCTTTTCCTCTTAAAAGCCACCTGGGACTTGACCTCCTAGGGCAAGCATCTGCATTTACACATATTTTTCTGTAAATTCCTTTGCACAAAGAAGAAGGTAGGGTGTGTTAGAAGATACCCTGAAAAAAGGGTGAGCCAGCGGGGCTTGGTTACAGTAGCACTCTGGAGGGTAAGGCGGCTGGAAGCGTCCCTGCCTGTCTGGGATGCAGAGTGAGTTCTAGACCAGTCTGAGCTGTAGGCTGTCTCAAAATAAAACATTTTAAATGGACTGGGGTTCGGCTCAGTGGGAACATTTGTTTCATTCCTTTGTAACACACACACATTCCCCACCCCCACCACTCAAAATTTTTTTCAGCTAGCTGAAAGATTGGGGACAATATTCATAGGAAGCAAAATTTTGACTTGACTTTGCATTCCAGTTCATATCCTTCAAAATAGCCAGCTGCATACGTTTGTGAGATATTTTATGTTCTTTTGCATGTTACTATAAAAGTGGTATCTGCCTGCACTGATTCGTGAGCTTTGGATCCCTGGCCACACAGGCCACATTGGGTGAGTCTTCCTCAGGTCAATGGGAGCTTTGGTTTATCCTTCCGCAGCAGTTAGGGGACTTGGGAAGCCTGGACTAAAACAGACAGATAAGGCCAAGTGGGAGGTGTCAGGAGCCCTGTCTGAGTCTTTCTGCTCCCACCTGGGCATGCACCGCCACACACATGCCTCATACACAGTACAGGGTTTGGTACCTCAGTCAGGAGCTTTGTTTCTGAGATGGATCTCCCCTATGTTGTCTGGTATGGTTTTGAAGTCCTGGGTCAAGCAAACCTCCTGCCTTAGCCTCTTAAGCAACAGGGACAATAGGTGCGTGCCATTGTATCTGCCTTTCCAGGCTGATTTGTTGTTGTTTGGAGAATATTTGTTTGCTTGTTTTAATGTGTATAGATGTTTTCCCTGCATATATGCCTGTACCCTTTGTGTGTCCAAGAAGGCCAGAAGAGGATGTTGTGCCCTTAGAACTGGATTTAAAACAGACAGTAATGAGCTGCCATGTAGGCACTGGGAATTGAACCCAGGCAGCTTCATTTTTAATGTACTACTGAACATAGTTTAGAGTGCTGTCATTTTCTATGAAACGGACACCCTGGCTGTGACCCCTGAGCTGGTGTTCCTTATCGCCTTGTTGTTCTGTGTGTGCCGTTTGTTCGCATGGCTCACAGTGCTGTTCGTGAGTGGCTGAAACTCACTGAAGGTATCTCATCAATTTTGCCGTTCTCCAGACATACGACCCAGTTGATGAAACATTTCACTGCAGCCTTGGAGCAGCTATGTTTGCCTGTCTGACCTTAAATGCAGGCCTGACTCTTTAGTGCAGAGGTCTCTATTGTAGACAGACTCCATACCATTGTCAGTAGCCATTATTTTAGGGATATAATTAAAGTTACCAAGTGGAACAGTAGAGATAAAGGCATGTGGTTTGTTCATAGGAAAGTCAAATGTTGCATCCTGGGCTAATTATTAGACAATTAAGCATGATGGCTGAGACTCAGTAGTCAGGAAAAGGGTTTTGTGTATCTTGTTAGGTCTGGTTAGTATGGGTGAGTGCTAAGTAGAAATGAGTTTTTGCTTTTTTTTTTAATTGTGTGTTCTGCTTGCATATAAGTCTGTACTATATGCATGCAGTGCCCATGTAGACCAGAAGACAGTATCAGATCTCCTAGATGGAAGATTGTGAGATGCTAAGTGGTGTGGATGCTGGGACCTGAACTTAGGTTTTCTGGAAGAAAAGCCAGTGCTCTTAAATACTGAGCCATCTCTTCCATCCTTAAAAAGATAATTTAAAAGAATTATTATTCCAGCCTCTGGGGAGACTGGAAGTTGCAGGGTCTGAAGTTCGGGAACTGTGAAGAACCACTCTCTTTAGAAAGGAGATAGTCTAAAGGTACAGCTTAGTGGAAGAGCACATGCTTAGCATGTGAGGGCCCTAAACTCAGCTGCAGCACGAAGAGCAAATGTGTGAAATGGAAGGGAGTCGGGCCCTGTGCTGGAACTCAGGCTGCCCTAACGCCAGCCTCCTAGCCCTGACCTCTGTCCCCTGCACCAAACCACTCTAACTGTGGTCAAGGAAACCAGGAATAACTCTTGACTCTTCTATTACATTTTGTTGGGGTTTATATCTTACAAACAATTGTGTGTGGGTATTATGCCGTTTTTTTTTTAACTTTAAAATAATATGACATTCTGTAAGACAACCTGTGGTTTTAGGTTGTTTATTTAAGAGATGAGTTAGCATATTCCTCTTACTACCCATTCGTTTTGTAACTTTTACTAAATAGCTACAGCATTACATAATTGTAATGCAGTGGTAGTGGGTGTGGCTATGCTCACTGCCTCAAAAAACCGGGAAGTGCAGGGGAGGAAATGGTAGTTTGTCTATGGTTTTATGGGGTTTTGGTTGTTTTTGGTTTTGTTTTTTGTTTGTTTGTTTGTTACTGGTTTTTTTTTTTTTTTTTTTTTTTCATAAAGCCTGTTTTCTCTAGTTACAGATGTCAGGCCTGTGACAGAGACAGTGTAAGTGACAGTGTGTGAAGGCAGGCCCTATTGAGCACCATAGACTACTGGGCAGATTAGGAAATTGTACCAGAGGACCCCGTTTAATTAAGAAGAGCATATTTGAAGATTGCGGCTAAGTCTGACTGTGGGTATAAGGAAGGAAGGGTAGAAACAAGAGACAGAAAGTCATCCCTCCTATGAACTCCGAACTCTACTGAAAGTAAGTTCATAGCAGAGAGCAGGATTATGGAAGGCGTGGCAGAGGTGGGCAGGGCTCCTGTCCTGATGGCCTTCAGACTCTAGTAGAGCAGGAGCATTCCCCCAGGGCCACTCACTCCTAGTCTTCGTTATCCTGTAGATGTGCGGAACTAGGAAACAGCCACGCCAGCTTCCTCTCCAGCTCTGAAACCTTCTACTAAAGCTGTGGTTTGGCCTTGGAAATTTTTGAGAGAGGCCTCACCCTGCTCAGGTTCCACTCACATACTCCATGTAGCCTTGAACTCCAGATTTTATTATCTGCACCTACCAGGGACTGGGATTTGAAGCATGTGCCTGACATGACAGGCCACTGGGAATTTCAAACAGAAAATGTAAGGGACACAGTATGGAAACTGTAATAGGCTGGGCTATAACGCCCGAGAGCAGTGGCTCTCAGCCTTCCTACTGCCCTTTAATACAGTTCCTCATCTTGTGATGACCCCTCCCCCACCATAAAATTATTTTTGTTTCTGTTTCGGAATTATAATTTTGCTACTCTTATATGTCATAATGTAAATATCTGTGGTTTCTGATGATCTTAAGAAAGAGTCATTGAGAAAGAGTCATTCGACCTCCAAAGAGGTCACAGCCCACAGGTTGAGAGCAGCAGCTCTAGAGTGTCCCACATTACCACAATATTCATAGTTTGCCAATAGGGGTGTGTGTGTGTGTGTGTGTGTGTGTGTGTGTGTGTGTGTGTAACTTTGGTGGTGGCTTACCCCTTTAATCCCGGCACTTGGGAGGCAGAGGCAAGCGGATTTCTGAGTTCGAGACCAGCCTGGTCTACAAAGTGAGTTCCAAGACAGCCAGGGCTACACAGAGAAGCCCTGTCTCAAAAAACAAAAAACAAAAAAACAAAACAAAAAATAAAAATAAAAAAGGAAAGGAAAGAAAAGTAGTTACAGGATGTTGTGAGTCCCTAACATCAGTGTCCAGTCAACATCAGTGATAGTTCTTCACCCAACTGTGGACTTGCCCCAGAAACCCCTAGTAGCCAGCTGTAGACTGGGAGCTGTGTTTCTTGTTTTTGTTCTTAATCCTACTAAAACTCTGTTAATGTACATATCCTTCCTTTTTCTTATTGTGTGTGTGTGTGTGTGTGTTGGCTAGAGTCAAGCCCAGTACTTACTTGGTGAAGTCTGTGCCACCCAGTTCTGTGGATGCGATGTAGGAGCAGAGGCGAATCTGACATCACTGTGATGCCCATGGAGGCATTAACTAACTACTGTGGGTGCTTCTGGTCACAGCACCACCTATGTCCTCATTTCGATTGGTTTTTACAGATAGGCGTATGTTCCACAGCCTGGTGCAGGCTCTGCAAGATGTGATGCTCAATCTCTGCTTTGAGGTTCTGGTCTGTCTCTTTACTCATCCTGGGGGCAGGAGTGGCTCAATGGTTAAGAGTACTGGCCGTCCTACATTACACAGGCTCCATTCCCAGCACCTTGTGGCAGCTCACAGCCTCCTGTAACCCAGGAGATTGGGCACACAAGTTGTGTGTAAACATTTGAGCAGGCAAAACACCCACAAGCATTTAACATTTAGGGGTGGAAGGACAGGTCCAGAAAATCTAACAGTAAGAATAGGGAACACTTTGCTTCAGGAAAATGGGCTGAGGGCTAAAGTGTCTTTAGGCCTGGGTTCAGTTTAGGGCTGATGGTTTTTGTTTTTGTTTTTCTAGTTTGGTTGTTGTTGTTTGGTTGGTTGGTTGGCTTTGTTTTGAGACAGGGTCTCATGTGGCCTAGCAGTTAGTGATAATGTCCTTGAACTCCTGATCCTGCTGTCTGCCTTCTGGATGTAAAGAGATTGTAAAGGCATCATACCTGACTTCTGACTCTGGTTTTATTCATTCAGCTTAAGACCCAGTAGCATGAAGCCCAGGCCTGTGTGGTTTCTCATAGGTTGATTTAAAAACAAAACAAAGACAAGAGCATCAGGCACAGTGACTTCCCACTACAGGCCTTTGCCTAACATGACTCATCCTCCCTCCCTCCACACCGAAGGTCTTTGGGATGAAGAACCTGTTTTCATTGCTTACAGTAACCCTAACAGAACTAAGTGGGTTGAGGGACTGACTCTTACTTTACTGCATAGATAATCAAAGCCCCATAAAAGCTCAGTAATCTTCAGTTTTGGTTCTCATAGTGAATTTTCCATCTACTTATGTTTACTTCAGGTTTGGAAAGCTTTGCTAAAATACTCTTGAGTTCTGATTTCCAAAACTTAACTAGACCATTTTTGCAACTGTTGGAGAATTTACCTTTGCTTTGTGTATTCCTGTTTGCCGGAATCACACTAGTGAATGTTTACTGACCACCTTTTTAAAAAAATTATGTGGATGTGTGCATGCCCGTGTCCATTTATGTGCACCTGTTCTTGCAAAATGCCTGAAGAAGCCAGAGGATCTCGGGTCCCCTAGGACTGAAGTTGTAGCTCATCTGGGAAGTGGGAAGCAAACCCACGTCCTTTGGAAGAGTAATAAGTGTTCTTAATTGATGAGTGATCTGTGAAGCCCTGTGAGCGTCTTCTCAAGTCAGGCATCTGCTGTTTAATGCTTGGGATCCTGAATCTAGAGTCTAGCAACATCCTTTGTGTTTGAGTTCAACGAGAAAAGAATCAGTCATTCATTTTCTTTCCACTAGACTCTTTGACTTGAGCCACCAAAAGATCCTACTGAGAGAGTGACCTTCATGGGAAGAGGCTAACAGAAACTCTCCCTACAAATCAGGAAAGATAGCAATGTCAGGCTGTAGGGTTGGCTAGCAGCAACCAGGAGGATTTGTTCCTGGAGCCTGGGGCCCAAAAGGCAGGATGTGTGGAGAAAGCCATCAGCTGTTTTTTTTTTTTTTTGTGAAGGAAGCATTCTAGAAGCCAGCTGTAGTGGATAGGGAGGGTCCAAAGTCATAACAGATGTCAGAGTAGCATCTGGTGTTAGGACTAGTGCCCTGAAAGGTGGTGGGCTGTCAGAAAGTGCTGCTCTTCTTGACTTTGGTTTCCCCCTCAAGAGAGTGATTGTTTCAAAGGGAGGTCTCTGTCCACAGGTTGGGAAAAACCGGTTCCAGAGAAGTCAGTAACTAGAACCTCTCTAGTTTTAAAGATCTTAAGTGAAAAGTTGGTGGGCTTTTTTTTTCCAGAGTTGTTTCTGGGATTTCAGGTTTGAGTGAGAAGAATGCAGAGCTCATCTGTCAGTGTCTTTCCTCCCGGTGGCTTTGTTCAAGCCCAAAGGAACCTTTCATTTATCACGGGCTGCATGAAGAGACCACCTTCACCTCAGTCATCTGCACATGTGCATGGAGGAGTGGGGGGTCACAGTTTCTCCACAGAGCAGCTCGTCACACCCCTTTGGCCACCCTCCCATGCCTACCATGGTGTGTTGTGGCAAAGTGATTTCTCCCCAGAAGAGCTCTCAAGATTTTCATGTAAACCTTCAGCGTGCTAATTTAAGTTTATAGCTTGCTGCATTATGAGGAAGGACCCTAGAGCTTTACAGTGTGTTTTAGCTGTCTGCAGTGCAGCTTTGGCTGTGTAACCAAAGCTGACCTTGAACTCCTGATTGTCCTGCCTCCATTGTCCTGGGATAACACACAAGCACGACCATGTCCAGTGTCATCTGGCAATTTTAAGATAAGAACTAAATGTCTAAGGAAGTTCTCAGTTTTCTGGGAAGCCAGCTTCTCCTAGCAGCTGCAGTAATTAATGGAGTCCCCAGAAATTGACCATCAGTGTGTCCTGATAGTGTAGCAGCCTGCATGGAGGCAGAGTGCCAACCATACACTACTAGCTTTTTTGTGTAGGAGCCGGCTGGTCTGACAAGACCCTTAAGGAGACCTAGCCATGGACCAAATCTGTGATTAGAAGATCTATCTGTATTTTATGTTGTGTTTTTTAAACTTGTGAAGTGCATGTTCATGTGAGTACACACACGTGCGCGCGCGTGCGCACACACACACACACCCACCCCTCTACCAGGATCACAGAGCTATTTTGAGAGTGCTCACACAGTTGCTTGTCCCAGAACAGGGGCTGTGTTCCTTGTAGAACATTTTCTCTGGCCACAGATTGATGAAGAAGAATCTGTTGATGTGATGGAGCTTAGCTTTCTAGGTGTGGAAGCTGGGGGGGGGGGGGGGTCCTCCTTCCAGGTAAGCTGATTCTTTGGAACTCAGCACTGGGAAAGGTTCCAGATAGAGCTGGTTTTCCTGGGTCACTGGAGCAGTGAAGGAATCACACAGCATATCTTGTGGGGCTCCCAGGCTGCAGTAAGGTTTGGTGCCAGCTTGCAAAGAAGGTGGCCAGTTGGATGAGGGTCAGTTACTGTGTTATGTGCCCACATCCTTCTTTGACACCTTCTGCCCGTTCCTCCTCTGCAGGTAGCCTGCTCTAGGAGCCCTGCTCACAGGCTGCAGGACTTGCTGGTTTCCCAGACCTCCTGTGTTTGTTCAGACCCCAGGACAAGGGGCTGAAGTGCATATTTTACATACCAAAGCAGGCCTGGCCTTCAAATTCTCCCAGCATCCCTCAGTCCCTACCTGGCAGTCCCCCAACCCTGAAATTTCCAGCCCAGGAACCGGTCTACCCTTCCCCCAGGCCCTTCCCTATATGATCAGACATTTGGGTCTGCACATGCGCTTTCTCTTCCCCCTCCCTTTCTCCCTTCCTGTGGCCACAGTCCTTGGGGCCAGTGAACATGCCCAAGACCACCTTCTGAATAAACCTGCATTTAATACAATCTAATCTGGCTTGAATTGGCTCATTCCACTGGCAGAGAAATAGTGTTATCACTCAAGTCTTCTCTTTGCAAAGCTAACCAGGAATCCTGTCCTAGACTTATAGTCATCTACCCCCACCCGCTGTAACAAACCACCACAGACGGGGCTTCAAAAGCAAAAATTTATTTTGTAGTACCAGAGATTTGGAAACACGGGTGTTAGTAGTGTTGATACACAAACACACACAGAGAGAGAGAGAGACAGAGAGCTAGGCCTCTCTTGTCTTGTAGCTGGCTGTCTCCTCGGGTGTCTGACCTAATATAAGAACACCAAGACTGGACACACACCTTTAATCCCAGCACTCTGGAATCAGAGGCAGTTGCATCTCTGAGTTCTAGGACAACCAGGCTATAAAAAACAACAAAGAAGGCTGGAGAGATGGCTCAGTGGTTAAGAACACTGACTGCTCTTCCAGAGGTCCTGAGTTCAATTCCCAGCAACCACATGGTGGCTCACAACCATCTGTAATGGGATCTGATGCCCTCTTCTGGTGTGTCTGAAGACAGCTACAGTGTACTCATATACATAAAATAAATAAATAAATCTTTAAAACAACAACAACAACAAAGAGTACCAGCCAGGCTGTATCACCCAAATGACCTCATTTACCTTGACCGCCTCTTTACAGATCCTGCTTCAAGTAACAACATGCTCCAGGACAGTGGGGATCAGGACATAGCATGGATTTTGATGAACACAATTCAGCCCATACACTTCTATCCTGGGATGCTTCAGGGTTCCAGGAGACAGCCACTCTGGCTATGAGCACACCTACACCTATGCTGGCTTATCTAAATTCTCATAAGCTCTTTGTCTTAGCTAAAGTCCCCATATTTAGGTAAAAAGAGTTGAGGTGTTTTATGTCTCAGAGTGTGAAATTCATTTTCCCTTTCCTCCCACCTCCTCTGTGTGTGTGAATGTCTGTCTGTGTTTGTGTGTGAGTGCTCACATGAGTACTTTAAAGAGTAATCTTTGTTTCTGCTCATTTTATTAAATAAATGTGATACTATTACAAAAATTAAATACCCTTTCTTTCTCTTTCTTCGTTCTTTCTTTCTTCCTTTCTTCCTTTCCTTTCTTTTTTCTTTGTAATGAAGTCTGTCCTTTATTTGAACATTCAACTTGCAGAAATAGATTGTACGTGATAATTTGCTATTGAGACCATAAAAAACATAAAACACAAGAAACAGTGTTAGAATGCTTGTCCTCATTTCCTGGCCATCATAATCTTCTACCCAAAAGACATGTTTCTCCTAACTATCCTTTCTGAGCTCAAGAATGGATTTCCCTCCAGCCCCTGTCATTCAATTATCACCTCAGGGAAATGCACAGATATAACTGATGATCCCTTTAAAGCGTCCCGCCGCACGCCACCCTCCCGTTTTCATCTCTTGCCCAGCTCCTGTCATTAAATGTTACATTTCGGTGTATATTACCGGGTGGCCCTGAGTGATGTCACTTTGATGCAGTGCAAGGATAATAAGATTGCACATACAATGAAAGGCCAATAAATAGAAAGCTGTTTGTGAGACGAGAAGGACGGGCTAACACATTACAGCCTTCCCTGTTCCTTTCTTCTCTGCTGCTACAAGTGTGGTTTCACTTCAAAAACAGACAAACACAAAAGACCCATTAGCAAAGGTGATGTGGTGACAGAGCCGGCAGCATGAAATCCTTCTCGCCCTGTTGCTTAACTCCAGTAAAATGAATTCAGGAAATAATAGAGTGTTCAGCTGGGGGAACAAAAACTGGTGTCAACAAATGACTTCTTAGGGTTTGAGATGTCAACTGAGAAAACACAATTCCGGTATTGGTGTTATATTTAAAATGTTAACAGTCTTCATTTAAACACAGCTCAGTAAAGCCAAAAATCAAAGCTGTCTGTACCCTTATGTGTGGGTTCTGTGGGTTCCCAGTGAATCCCTGAGAAAGGAGCTTGGTGGCCTTCACATTTGGTAGAAACCCCTAGGTTCGTGCTGTGCTTTCAACAATTTGTTATATAGCCTTGGGCTCATTTTTAAGTGTGTTGTTTATAAAGCTGCTATAGGAAAAAAAGCTTAATTTATTTTTTTTGGTTAGGTAGAAGAATCTTATTTATGTTCGTAATCGATACTTGGCTTGCAGAAGACCTATCGGCAGGAGCAGTAACAAGGCACTGGACGCAGCGACACCCACCCAAGCAGTGGGCCGGCCCGGCCCGCCTATGCACTTGTTGCAGGGTCTTGGCTGTGAAGCCTTGGCTGGTCTAGAACTCTCTTTGTACACCATTTTGGCAGTCCTCCTCCCTCTCCTCCCAGGTGTCGGGATGACAGTCACACACCACAGTGCCCATCTTAAAGTCCACTTACTCAGGATTATTTCCTATTTTGTCTGAGGGAGGTACGCATATAGAAGTCAGAACTTGTGAGAGCCAGTTTTCTCTAAACACCATGGCTTAAGGGGTCTGTGGCTTGGACTGAAGGCCAAGGAAAAGCCAGTTGACCATAGTGTTTGGCACAAGCCAAGGGCTGGGAGAGATGGAGAATAGGAGAAAGAAAAGGAGAAATCTGGAAGAAGTGAGGAACTAGCTGGAACCTGGTTTGGAAAGGTGGCAGGTATGATCAGGGCTTTGAGAAGACTGAGCTAGCCTCCAAAGAAGAGAGGGTCTACCAAGGAAAGGGCTACAGCTTCCAAGCTGTACTTTGTAGTAGAGATGTGAGGCCAGAGGTGGGATCACAGGCTGCTGAACCAGAAACCCAGACAGCAGAGGATTGGGAACTGAAAGGTAGCCTGGGCTACTTCCGTTTCTTTGTGCTATATAAATGAAGTATAATAACTGGAAGAGGGGGTACATTTTTAACCTGTCAAATAAGGGATTTCTTTTCTTTTTCTTTCTCTTCTTTCCTCCATCTTCCTTCTACTAAAAGGGTACCTGATTCAGAACCATCTCTTTGGGCTCTTACATCATTTTGGATAGACCAAGGCCAAGAGCACTTCCCTTGCATTTGTCTGTCCCAGAAGAGGTGCCGAGGACAGGCTCTGCTAAGTCAGGAGTCTTCTGAGCCTCTTCAGTGCAGGAGGTTGTGATTGCAGAATGGTTCTCTCTGTCCTGGAACTAAGAGCTCTGCCTGCCTCTGCCTTCTGCGTGCTGCCATTAAAGGCAAGAGCCACCATGCCTGGCAAGCTGATAGGACATTCTTCAGAGCTGGCTGCTCTCAAACATAGCTGCTCAGTGCTCAGCCTCCAACCTGAGTTTTCCCCAACATTGCTAGATCCAGTTTGAATCAGACAGTGGAAGGAAGGACCTGCACAGGGGCTCTGTGCCAGGACACTTTACTACCAAGAAAAGATGCAGCTCTAATTCCAGGGAAATCAGCAAGCCAAGCTAGGTTTCTTGAGTTGGAAGATTCCTGGAGTTCATCCAGGGGCTACTTCCCCTTTCCAGGTGTTGGCTCATAGTGACCCCCCCAACCCCCCTCCCCCTCCCCAATCCCCACACCTTGCCAGGGCCTTCTCCACTGTCTGGGTGCAGGGGTTGGGAAAGGCCGATGCTCTCTTGCTCTCTGCCACCTATATAGTTTGGATCTTGTTTTTAATTGTCTGCTGTAGGTGCAATGTCCCCTTGGAAAATAGCATGGAACCCTTGCTAAAGCTGGTGCAGACCATGGATACATCTGTAATCCACAGATGAGGGACAAGTGTCAGTCCTGGCCCAGCTCCGTGCTGAGATCCTTGGCAAGAGCAGATTCTGCAGTAGTTCTCCATTCTACCTGTGGGATTGGTTGGGAGTTAACGAAGCTCCCCTGTAGAGCATTCTTTCAGCACAGTGTTGGCATTCTGGATTAACAAGAGTTTCATTTTAAATTCATATAAGCATCTTTTACATTGGTTACTTAGCAGCCCTTTTTTCTATGTACCCATGTTAACATATTTATCTTTCACATAGGAACAAATAATACTATCTCCTTTTTTTAAATATTTACTTAATTGGGGGGGGCAGGAGGTGGTGGTACACACCTTCAATACCAGTACTCAGGTGACAGAGATAGGCAGATCTTTAAGTTCAGGGCCATCTTGGTCTACATATTGAGTTCCAAGTCAGTAGGGGACGGAGGCAGGTGGTAGTTGTTGTCATAGAACCGCAATTCACGTCTGGCCTCACCAGGCCAATACAGTTCCACATGAGAGAGGTTTCTTGTGGGGGTAAGGGGGGAAAGGGGCGATGAAGACAAAGAGGAAAGAGGGAGCGAAGGTCAAGATGGTCTGCCTTTTATTTAGGCTATAACATAACTGCTCTCAGGTAAGGGTAGGAGGTGAGCCAGATGGATGCATGGAGATTGCCATGGCAACAGATGCATGGGTCCCTGTTGACTATGGGTGATGTCACTGTCATCACTGGATTCAGAGATGGACTGTAACTCATAAAGCCGGTTCCCAATACCAATAAACCTCCCTTTTTCTTATCATAAAGAGAAGAACAAAAGGGGTAAGGGGAGAGCCAATGGTGAAAGGGGAATGGGGGTATCATGTCTCTTAAACTGCTTCCTGCTGTCTAGGGGCATTGTCAATTTCAGGGTGTAGCTGACTTTCACCATCGGGGTCCATTTAGAAAATGTTCACATTAGGCTCCTCTGTGAACAGCGGCTGACAGTCCTGTAACAGGAACTGATTAATAGTTTGGTTAGAAATTTTTTATATTTGTCGTTGAAGGAATGTAGAAACAAGATTAATGAGGCAGGGAGCGAATAATAACACCAAGAAGATGAAAGGGCGTTATGAAAACGAGTATCCACTTCCGTATATGGTGTTTGAAAATCCAGGAATTGGAGGCCTCACGTTCCTTAGTATGGTGCAAAAACAGTTGGTCTGTAGCTCTCACCTCTGTTGGAAAGTAGAAAGGGTTAAGTAGAAGGGGATAGGGGTGAGAGAGACTCATGGGGGAGGGAGGATTTGGTCAGAGGGGTGGTGTGTGTGTGTGTGTGTGTGTGTGTGTGTGTGTGTGTGTGTTTGTAAGAATAAATACACTTCAAAGTAATAAGTGCCTCACCTTTTGCTGCCCCTCACCAGCCTCCCAGAGGGTCCTGTCTGAGAAGTTAGTGCCAAGCCAAGGCGTTAGAGAAGTACAAGGACGGGGCAGGGTGATGGGTCTCAACCCAGATCCATGCCCAATCTGGGGCATGTCCTTAAGAGTGGGAAGAGTGGGCCTTGAGAGGCCAAGCACACCTGTAATCCTGGCATTTGGAAGGCTGAGACAGGAGGATCTCTTGGGTTTGAAGCCAAAGACTACATAGAACCTGTTTGGAAAAGAACGGGTGGGGCTTTGGTGTGCTAGATGCTTCCAGTGCCTCCGCAGTCTAGACTTCATTTCCCTGGGCCCCTCAGGACAGAGCAGACAGACACCTCATCTTTAAAAAGAATCACCTTTTCATTGAGCAAGACAAGAGACTCATGTCTCAGCTTTACAGCAGCTGACAAAAATGAACAAATCCAACTCTGGAGTTCACCAAATGCCAGCTGATAAATGTCAACTGATAAATGGACCAGCAAACCTGCTTGTAAGACACAGGGGGCAGGCAGGCAGGCAGGCAGGCAGGCTGGCGCTGGCCAGCCTCAGCCTTCAGCCTCCTTCCTCATTTGTCTGCTAGAGACATACCCATGACAGGATGGGACACAGCCTGCTGGTTTTGCCACAGCAGCAGAACTTGTGCCTGAAATGGCTTTAGACCAGGTCCAAGATGGGAGCAGCTCCACCCCGCATCACTTCAACCAGGATACACAGGCAGCTGTGGGAACACTGACACACTATGCTTGTGTGAGTGAACTTGATAGACCAACCAAGCCCAACCAAGAAGGCTCTGAAGTCAAGTGGTGGGGAGGATGGGACCCTGGAGCTGTTCCCCACAGCTCTGGCTCTCTGTTAGTCTTTGCTGACTCTTCAAGTTTCTAACCACTTAGGAGGAAGGCTTTCCCTAAGCTGCACACCCCCTCCCTACCTCCTGCCTTTGCTTCTGTGTATGGCCTGTATGGCACTCCCTTCCCCTTGTTTATCTTTTCACAGAAACATTAGAACCCAACAGTAGTCCCTCCCCCCCCCACCAACTGCGTGTTGTATGAATATCCAGGGAGGACATCGCTGATGGATTGGAGCCTTTGCCTGTGACCCAGCTTCCAGTTACAAAAAAAAAAAAAAAAAAAAAGAGGGGGACTGGGAAGGAGAGGGTGCTGTAACACGGGCCAGTAGGGTACCACACTGACAATTGAAGAAGTGGCTTTGTCCTCTTCCCTCCCAACCCCCTCTTTTTTTCCCAGGCTCTGTATTGGATTAGCATCTCATGGTGTGTGTAGCTACAGCACCTGATGTCACATGAGTTGGCTGTGACACACGATTCTGAGATGAGGTGAGAGCATTGGGAACAAAATGATTATTATAGGCCATTCGTGTCAACAACATTTAGACCTCCGTGTTTGCTTGCAAGCAAAAGCAGGAGCTAATTTGCGAGGCTGCCTTTGTGGAGCTGCCTTTTGATCAATGATTGCCTGTGTTAATGTTTCAGTGAGCTATTGATTTCTGCAGCAGCTTTTGTTCCTGAATTTATGTGCAGCGGGTCTGCTGTGCACCATGCATGTTTGATTAAAGTGCAGTTGACTTCGTTCCCAGTGAGGCTGAGAGCTGCTTCACTCCCTATTTGTAGAACCAGAGCTTTCCCAACATGTTCTTTTGTTTGTACTCAAGACCTAGCCACCCATGCAGGCAGCAATATGCTGTTTCTAATCCTCCATGTTTAATCCCTCAGTGGCCATGGCAGTCTTTGAGAAGCAGCTGATAAAACCTGGCCTGGATTTATTATTGTTTTTATCAACTTAATTGACATATAATTGACATGTGTCCTATGCTCTGTGTGGAGGGGTGTAAATGAATATACCCACATTCTAAGCATACAGTCAGTTAAGTTTTGACAAGTGTATACATCTGTGTAAATAGCACCATTTATGTATAGGCCTTTGTATATTATTCTGAGTAGAGTAATCAGTCACTTGGTTGGGACTTCGCAGGCACTCTCCTGACCCGCCTGACAGCGCTCAGCAGCCACTGATCTTGCTGTTCTCCTGTTCTCCCTGTGGCTTTCCTTGTCATTAACATTTCAGTGGGTATTTAAGAGTCCAATTGTAATTCCTCTAGCTAAACATGCTTCCTTTTTCTTGTTTGGGGCCACTAAGAATAATGTTTCTGTGACTGTCTGGGTGAAAGTCTTTATGTGGGACCTGTGAGCTGCCTCAGCATGGTACTGCTCTTCTGGAGGAGTTGGTTCCCAGCACCCACTGCATGCAGCAAACTACCTGTAACTGCAGCTCCAGGGAATTCTACTCCCTCTTCTGGCCTTGGACATTCCCATACCATACACAGCAGGAAATTAAAAAAATTTGAAGCCTTTGAGCACATTTTTGTTCTTTTGGATAAACAAGCAAGGCATAAAGTCTGTGGTCCTTGTTTAAGCAGGTAGAATCTGGCAGGCGGTTTTTACAAAGTAGCCTTGACTGCCTGTGTTCCCACCAGCAATGTGTG
The DNA here is from genome assembly GCF_978045245.1 of Mus caroli. Classification (NCBI taxonomy): domain Eukaryota; kingdom Metazoa; phylum Chordata; class Mammalia; order Rodentia; family Muridae; genus Mus; species Mus caroli. The sequence continues at coordinate 5,703,829 of NW_028227261.1, read as the reverse complement.
CAACTTCTTTTTTTTTTTTTTAAAGATTTATTTATTTATTATATGTAAGTACACTGTAGCTGTCTTCAGACACTCCAGAAGAGGGCGCCAGATCTTGTTACGGATGGTTGTGAGCCACCATGTGGTTGCTGGGATTTGAACTCTGGACCTTCGGAAGAGCAGTCGGGTGCTCTTACCCACTGAGCCATCTCACCAGCCCCAGTGTGTGCAACTTCTGGTTGTGTAGGCCTTCTGCATTTTAAATTTATATTCTTTCATTTTCCCAGGTGGCTGGTCATCGTGACCCATGGTGCCCAGGTTTTATTAATCTGCTCTGGGTGCTTTATTCTTCCATTACAGCTGTTGTAACTTGTTGAGGAAGCTTGCTGTGGCCTGCACTGTTACACTTACCTTGAGGTCTCAGCTGTTAAAAGACAACAAGTGCAGGAGTCAGGTGGAGTGGATCAGCCTGGCCTCTGGAACCTTTTTACTATTTGCTGTCTAGCAGTGGGCTGTTTTCTTACTGTCACTGATCTCTGATGTCTCCTTTTCTAGTCTAGTTGTGCTGTCTTTTTATACTATTTAACTTATGTGTATTGGTATTTTGCCTGCATGTATGTCTGTATGAGGGTTTCAGACAATTGTGAGCTGCCATGTAGGTACTGGGAATTGAACCCAGGTCCACTAGGAAGAGCAATCTGTGCGGTCTTAACCTCTGAGCCATCTCTACAGCTCCTCTACTGTCTTCTAAAAGCATTCCAGACTCTTCCAAACATTCATGTTTAAGAAGTAGGGTGGAGTTGCCATGAGAGGCAGAGACAGGTAGATCTCTTGAGTTCAAGGCTAGACTGGTCTACAGAGAGAGTTCTGGGATAGCCAAGGCTACAAAGAAGAAACCCTGTCTCAGGAAAACAAAAAACAAAAAACAAAAAAAACAAACCTGGGAGGTTCAGACAGATGCTGCTTAGAAATGTTTTTGTTGGCGTCTGGAGAGATGGCTCAGTGGTTAAGAGCATTGACTGCTCTTTAGAGGTACTGAGTTCAATTCCCAGCAGCCATGTGGTAGCTCACAAGCATCTGTAATGGGATCCGATGCCCTTTTCTGGTGGGTCTGAGATGGCAGTGGCTTGCTTTTGGTTTTTGCTGCTTCTCTCCAGCTCGAGTAGCCTCTGGTTTATTGGGCAGAGTTGCCCACTTGCTCTGAGGAAGTGCTTGAAGGGTGGTTGTGGCCCACAGGATAAACTAAGGCAGCTCACTTTTCAGTAGGCAGAGATTTTGAGATCCACTAGTAGGTGTCGGTGCCCAGTTTTAGTGTGGGAAGCTGCATTCCCCAGTCATGATGGTGGGAAGTAAAGAGGCAGGAGGAGCATCATAGTAACTCACCTCTCAGGCTCAGGGCAGCTACCACAGCACAATGACAGACGGTCAGAGGTCCCCTGGCAGCTTTCCTGAGTCTCCCTTATTGTTCAGTTAGCACTAGGTGGAGCTCAGCTGAGGTGCACACTTACCTGGGCATGAGTGTTGTAGGCTCTGGTGGAAGGCCCCTGCCCTCCCCAGCCTGGGACTGTGCTTCATTTGTGCAGCATTGGTGGTAAGTGGCATTGTGTTAGTATTGAACGGTTAGGAAGGTTGACGCACATCCACAGCTTCAAGAGATGGGTACATCAGTCAGGTTCTCTTCATAGACCTCTATTAGGATCTGATGACAGGCATGGCAGCTCACTTCTATACTCATAGAACTCTGGTGTTGGGAGCAAGAGGGTCGTGAGTTCAAGGTCAACCTGGGCTATACAGTGGGACCCTGTCTCCAAAATCCAAGTACTGACACCTGGGACTTGCCATGCAAACATGAGAAACTGAGTCTGCTCCCTGGGTGCCATGTGAAGAAGCCAGGTGTAATGATGCATGCTTGTGACCCCAGTGCTGGGCTCAGAGGCAGGGCCATCCCTGGGGCTAGCTAGCCAGCCAGCCTAGCCTGCCTGAGAGGTCCTGGTTCTCCTCCCTCCCGACACACATGTGCATGTGAACATAGACCTGAGGAACAACACCCAGGATTGTTAGGAACACTGATAGTCACGGCCACTGGCAGTGTTGGGATGAAGACCGCTGTGACTGGGCCTGTGAGTCACAAGAGTTTACACATGGTCTCCAGACATCCTTGCCTGGTTTTCCTACCTGTCTTCCCGGCTCCCCCCAAAACAGCTTTGCCTCTTGCTTTCCTGGTCACATCATCATCATCCATGAGATAGCAAGTATTGGAGGGAAAGACCGAGCAGGGCTCAAGAGCAGCGAGCAGCCTGCTTCTGCAGTATTGATTCATTCAAGACTGAAGCAGAGGCTTCCTAAGAAATAGCACTTTATCAAAATTTAACTCCATTATTTCGTATGCGTAATAAATTGTAAACTTTTTTTTTTTTTTTTTTTTTTTTTTTTGGTTTTTCGAGACAGGGTTTTGGAGCTCACTCTGTAGACCAGGCTGGCCTCGAACTCAGAAATCCGCCTGCCTCTGCCTCCCTTAAACTTTATTATTTAAAGGTTGTCACTGGCCAGCCTCTGCTAGGTGAAAGTGCTCTTTGTGTGGGAGACAGGAAGCAGTGAGCTCAGCGTATGACTGCCGCGTTGCTCCCACACCCTTACACTGCCTTTTCCAGGAAGGCTTAGCATGTGAAGGGCGTCCGTCCCTCTGTCTTCTTTTGCTAGGCCCCAGGGATTTCCTGCTAGTTTGTGCAAGTGTGCCCATTGAAAGGCTCAAGGGAGGTAGAAGAAAGCATTTTGTTTCCTGGCCCTGGATTCCACCAGTTCACCTGTGGTCTGTTGGTAGATGTCTCTGAGGTAGTGAGCACCCCCTCACATACTTGTGATTTCACTGGGTGCTGTACAGATGCTTTCTATGCACACTCACAACTATGGCTCCCTAAAAGTGGGAGCCATCTTTGCTTTTTGTCTCTTGTGCAGTCTGGGTTCTTGGTGTGTGGAGTAATACTCTGCTGGGCTGCAGGACGGGACCCTCGAGCTTCACTCTGGAGCACCGCTGCCCCCGCTCAGCAGCAGGCACAGGACGATGTGATGATGGGGAAGCTGTGCGGGTGCACACTACAGCTGCCTTTCTGTCTTGCAGGGGGAACTGATTACCTTCTATTACTACTGGAAGAAAACACCAGAGGCGGCCAGCTCCCGTGCCCACCGCCGCCACCGCAGACAGGCAGTGTTCAGAAGAATTAAGACTCGAACAGCGTCCACCCCTGTCAACACGCCCTCCAGACCACCTTCCAGTGAATTCTGTAAGTGGGGTATCTTGGTGCTGCCAAGGGTAGTAAGAGACTGCTCGCATGCAGGCATATCTGTGTCCAGCTCTAAGCCTGTAGACCTGCTGAGCCAGGGATTTGTATGTTGTAGTTTGTGTGTTAGTGTGTTCATGTTTGTATATTAGTGCTGACAAACTGACAATTGTGGTAGAATTTAAAAATTACTCTTTTTTTTTTTAGATTTATTTAATTCATGTATGTGAGTACACTGTCGCTATCTTCAGACACACCACAAGAGGGCATCAGATCCCACTACAGATGGTTGTGAGCCACCATGTGGTTGCTGGGAATTGAACCCAGGTAGTCTGGAAGAGCAGTCAGTGTTCTTAACCGCTGAGCCATCTCTCCAGCCCTTAAAAATTATTCTTACATTTAAGCATTTCTAATAAACTGTTCTTTAGCATTTTGTAAAATGTAAGCTTGACCTAAGGTTCCACTTTCTTCTTTTGTCTGCTGTACCAAACTTAGCTTCCTAGTCCTGGAGTGACAGTCACTCTGATGAGGCAGGGAGGCTCTGTGGGTCCTACAGTCTTGGCCCCTGTGAACTGGAGTGAAAGAGTAGAGCTTTGCAGGTCTGCCCAGCCCAGAACACTGCCCAGGGTCCCCAGTGTTCTGTGTTCTGCTTTGGGAGAGCCAGAAGCCATCTAGGTTCAATAAGATGGAATTCTAGGCTGCTCGGATGGACTAGGAAGGCATTGTGGGTACACTACCTTTTCAGATTCACCAGATTCGCCTGTGCTGGCCACCACAGGATTCAGGTGTGAGTGACATCAGCCTCCCAAAATCTAGCAGGGCAGGACCTTGAGTACTTTCCGCACACGTGCAGAGCTCTTTGCTCTGGTGACAGCTCCTGAGGAACTAAAAATGAGCCTTTGTGACTGATGCTTACCTCAGTATGTGTGGTTATTTTACTGCTGGTCCCATTCCCAGCTGAACATGATGGTGTCTCTTCTGTTTCCACTTTTGCTGATCTTTGTACAGTGGACCTGAGTTCAGCAAGTGAGGATGACTTTGACAGTGAGGACAGCGAACAGGAGCTGAAGGGGTACGCCTGCCGTCACTGCTTCACCACCAGTAAGTGGCCTCGGGTGCCCTCCATGCAGGGCAGGTGCTCACTCCTGGGCCGGGCGAGCCTCTGGGCTGCCAGATTGAGAACATTTCATGTGCTGGATGGAAACGTGGTGAGCGCTGACTGGCTTGATGCTTGGATTGCTTTAAAACCTTGAACCTTTCTTCTTCTGACTTGCTTCCCGGTGAGCTACGCTGTACTCAGAACGAACTTACTGGGTAGGAGGGACTCATACACTGTGAGGGGCGGGTTCTGTTGTTCCTGGGCAGTGGTTATCATCTGAAAGAGGTGGCTACATGGCACTGGCCAATGGAATCCCCTCATCAGCTTGGGTTGTCTAGGGACAGGCTTCTATCCAAGCTCATAGTCACTCTTGTGACTCAGGGTCAAGTGGAGCCCACAGAAGGACCCCTCTGTTCAGATATCCCCAGAGACAGAGATGGTTTCCAACATTGCCCGCCTCCCCTCATGTAGCCTCCAAAGACTGGCACCACGGGGGCCGAGAAAACATCCTGCTGTGCACGGACTGTCGCATCCACTTCAAGAAGTACGGTGAGCTGCCACCCATCGAGAAGCCCGTGGACCCCCCGCCCTTCATGTTCAAGCCTGTCAAGGAGGAGGACGATGGGCTCAGTGGGAAGCATAGCATGAGGACGCGGCGGAGCCGGGGCTCGGTGAGCGGGGGCCTGGGGCTCGGGGCTCAAGGAAGAGTTGGGTTTAGCACACACACATGCCCTCCCTGAAGGCAGTAGCCTTGCCTGTGGACTGAGGCCATGGAGTGCTCAGGGAGCTTGGTGTTGTTTGTAATCCAGTGCCACCTCCCCCAGGCCCTCGGAACTCTTGTCTCGGGCATGTAGGCCACTTGTCTCCAATGGGCACATCTCTAACTTTTAACTTCACAGTTTGTTTTTCTTAGAATTTGATCCCTACATTTTTACATAGGTTCTTTAGTGAAGATTTGTCCACCTAGGCATGGTGGCTCACATCTATAATCCTAACACTTGGGAGCTGTGGCAGAAGGATTGCTGTAAACTCAAGGCCAACCTGGCTACATGTGGTATCTTTAATCCCAGCATTCAGGAGGCAGAGACAGGCCAATCTCTGAATTTGAGGCCAGCCTGGTTTATGGAATAAGGTCCAGGACAGCCAGGGCGACACAGAGAACCCCTGCTTGTGGCGTGGGGGAGCACAGCAATGGCTGCAGCTTTGTTTAACCTAGGTCAGGTGTGTCTAGGGCCATGGGAGGATCTTTGATGCTTGCAGCAGTGAGCACTGAGGGATCTTTCTCCCCAGCACTGACCTCTCCGAGGGCCTTTCTGGCAGGTGAACAGAATGCTCTGCCCTCCTATACCCTGACCTCAGCCGAGCCACAGCCAGGCAACTGTGAGAGTTAGCCTGCAGTATTTCACAGCCTTGTCTCCTTGGGTGACTTCTGTCATTTTGATTAATCCACAAATGTTCTGTGGTGTGGTTTGTTGGTGAGCATGGGCAGTCAGCTGACTTCTCCTTACCCCTCAGAGCCCTGCTCATTTCCGAGGTCTTCCCTCAGGATGTGTTTCTGGGTTTGGGTGAATTTATGAACTCACTGTTGAGCCTACCTTGTCAGTGACTAGACTTAGATGGCATCTGTGGGGCCTGGAAGTCCATTCTCACTTTTGTTTGGTTTTGGAGGGGCAGATGTCTACACTACGCAGTGGTCGGAAGAAGCAGCCCACCAGTCCTGATGGTCGTGCCTCACCCATCAATGAAGACATCCGATCCAGTGGCCGGAACTCCCCCAGTGCTGCTAGCACTTCCAGCAATGACAGTAAAGCAGAGACAGTGAAGAAGTCAGCCAAGGTCAGGGACTGGGGTGCAGTGGAAGCTCCCTGCTCTCTCCCTCCCATCTGGGCCTTGACATTTCCCTGGCTAGAGCCTAGAGAAATGGGGTCTTCTGCCACAAATTTGCCAAGGCCCCAGAGACAGAATGGAGTGGTTGGCAGGCTCCTAGGGCCGAGGATTCTCCTTTCTAGCTAGCTGCTCCTCTGGGCCCCTTATTGGCCCTTTGGAGAAGAGCGTCCACAAACTCATCCCTTCTGCTTCTACTGCAGAAGGTGAAGGAAGAGGCTGCGTCCCCTCTGAAGAACACCAAGCGCCAGCGGGAGAAGGTGGCCTCTGACACAGAAGACACTGATAGGATCACCTCCAAAAAGACAAAGACACAGGTGAGGCTCCTGTGACACCCTGACACCCCACCTCCACTGCACACAAGCTCAGGTCCTCCTGGGGAAGGCATTGCCTAACTTCCAGGAAAGAACGAGTCTGGATCCTGTCTTCTTCGGGCAAGAGCTGAGCTCCCTGCTGCCTCTGCATAGACCTTGGTTGTGTCCCACACTAGCCATGCGTGCAGAGCTCCACTTTCTAGTGGTTCCATCTCTTGCTTCTCTGCTTTTAGGAGATTAGCCGTCCCAACTCTCCCTCTGAAGGCGAGGGGGAGAGTTCCGACAGTCGCAGTGTCAACGATGAGGGCAGCAGTGACCCGAAAGACATCGACCAGGATAATCGCAGCACGTCTCCAAGTATCCCCAGCCCTCAGGATAATGAGAGTGACTCGGACTCATCAGCACAGCAGCAGATGTTGCAGGCCCAGCCCCCAGCCTTGCAAGCTCCCAGTGGGGCTGCCTCAGCTCCCTCCACAGCCCCTCCAGGAACACCCCAGCTTCCCACCCAAGGACCCACACCCTCTGCCACTGCAGTCCCTCCACAGGGCTCCCCTGCAACCTCACAGCCCCCTAACCAGACTCAGTCTACAGTTGCACCTGCAGCCCACACCCACATCCAGCAGGCACCCATCCTGCACCCCCCTCGGCTGCCCTCACCTCATCCTCCACTGCAGCCTATGACTGCACCGCCTAGCCAGAGCTCTGCACAACCTCACCCCCAGCCCTCCTTGCACGGTCAGGGCCCTCCTGGCCCTCACAGCCTACAGACTGGACCCCTGTTACAGCACCCAGGACCTCCTCAGCCCTTTGGACTTCCTCCCCAGCCCTCCCAAGGTCAGGGCCCTCTGGGCCCCTCCCCGGCAGCAGCTCATCCTCATAGCACCATACAGCTTCCAGCGTCGCAATCAGCGCTGCAGCCCCAACAGCCCCCAAGGGAACAGCCCTTGCCTCCTGCCCCTTTAGCTATGCCTCACATCAAACCCCCACCCACCACACCAATTCCCCAGCTTCCAGCACCACAAGCCCACAAACATCCGCCTCACCTCTCAGGCCCCTCCCCCTTCTCTCTGAATGCCAACCTGCCACCCCCGCCAGCCCTGAAGCCCCTGAGCTCACTGTCCACACACCACCCTCCCTCAGCCCACCCTCCACCCTTACAACTCATGCCTCAGAGCCAGCCCTTGCCCTCTTCACCTGCCCAGCCACCTGGGCTGACCCAGAGCCAGAGCCTACCACCTCCTGCTGCCTCCCATCCTACCACTGGCCTCCACCAGGTGCCCTCCCAATCCCCATTCCCCCAGCACCCTTTCGTACCTGGAGGCCCCCCTCCCATCACCCCGCCCTCCTGCCCCCCTACCTCCACCCCTCCTGCCGGGCCCAGCTCCTCATCACAGCCACCCTGCTCTGCTGCTGTGTCTTCTGGAGGCAGTGTTCCTGGGGCGCCATCTTGCCCACTCCCTGCTGTGCAAATCAAGGAGGAGGCTCTGGATGAAGCCGAGGAGCCAGAGAGCCCTCCTCCACCCCCCAGGAGCCCATCCCCTGAGCCCACTGTAGTGGACACCCCCAGCCATGCCAGCCAGTCTGCCAGGTACTGCTTCTGAGGACCGTGGGCCCACCTGGGTGTGGGTGGACTTGGTGGAGGCAAGGAAGGGTGCGGCCCTCAGCAGGAGCCCCAACCAGACCTGCTACCTCTCTAGGTTCTACAAACACCTGGACCGGGGCTACAACTCGTGTGCACGGACAGACCTGTACTTCATGCCTCTGGCTGGATCCAAACTAGCCAAGAAGAGGGAGGAGGCCATTGAGAAGGCCAAGCGGGAGGCTGAACAGAAAGCCCGAGAGGAACGGGAGCGGGAGAAAGAGAAGGAAAAAGAGCGAGAACGGGAGAGAGAGCGGGAACGGGAGGCAGAGCGCGCTGCTGTGAGTCCTGAAGGGGCCTGACAAGCAGGAAAGCAGTGTCCTCAGCCAGGGGTGGCGACTGGCATGGATCCCAGGCTGTTAGTGTTCTCTAGGCTTTCTGAAGGCTGTAAGCTATTGCCCGGCAGTCAGGATTCTGACTTGACCATGGGCATGTCCTTTGCTTGCAGCTTATAGAGTTGTGTCTCCTCCTCAATCCTGAGGGGTCAGAGAGACAGGAAGGGTGATTTAGGAGGAGACATGTACAGGGGAGTGAGGGGGTACACAGGGGCTTCCTGCTTTGAAGCCCACTTGTGGGCTGGGTATCTGGTACCTGCTTGACCAGGAAGTATGAGGGATGCCAAATCTGGAAGTGGCAGCATTTGAAATTTCATCACAGTAGATTTCATAGCCTGCTTGGCTCCCTGGTGCATAGATATACAGCTGTAACTGTTAGCACAAGTGCACACATGCACCCACCCTCACTATAAGGGGAACTGCAGGCAGGCACAGATCAGAGTGTGGTAGTGGAGTCTGGGCTGTCCTGATGCCTAGACCTGACGAAGACCCCTTGTCACTGTGTTGGGGTGAAGGGACTAAATTGGCCTACCTCTGTAGTGTGCACCCGTCTTAGACCCTCACCCCCTCTTTACTCCAGCAGAAGGCATCCAGCTCTGCACATGAAGGCCGTCTTAGTGACCCTCAGCTCAGTGGCCCGGGTCACATGCGACCCTCCTTCGAGCCACCACCGACCACAATTGCTGCTGTGCCCCCATATATTGGGCCTGACACCCCTGCCCTCCGGACACTGAGCGAATATGCTCGGCCTCATGTCATGTCTCCCACCAACCGCAACCACCCCTTCTACATGCCCCTTAATCCCACTGACCCCCTGCTGGCCTACCACATGCCTGGCTTGTACAACGTTGACCCCACCATCCGGGAACGGGAGCTCCGAGAGCGCGAGATCAGAGAGCGCGAAATCCGGGAGCGGGAATTGCGGGAGAGGATGAAGCCAGGCTTTGAGGTGAAGCCCCCAGAGCTGGACCCCCTGCACCCAGCCACCAACCCCATGGAGCATTTTGCCCGGCACAGCGCCCTCACCATCCCTCCTGCAGCTGGCCCCCACCCCTTTGCCTCTTTCCACCCGGGCCTCAACCCTTTGGAGCGGGAGAGACTGGCACTAGCAGGTCCTCAGCTGCGGCCTGAGATGAGTTACCCAGACAGACTGGCAGCCGAGCGCATCCATGCCGAGCGTATGGCATCACTCACCAGCGACCCCCTGGCACGACTGCAGATGTTTAATGTTACTCCTCACCATCACCAGCATTCACACATCCACTCCCACCTCCACCTCCACCAGCAGGATCCTCTCCACCAAGGTGTGTACCCAATTCAGAAGCAAGGCTGGAGGCAGCTTCTGTCCCAAGAATCACACTTCTCTATGTGCTCTCCTGAGCAGTGAGTCTCAGGAAGCCGCTACACCTGGGCTTCCTATGGCAGAGAGGCCTCTAGGGAAGCCTAGCCCTGTGGTGTGGGTAGGAGACAACAGATCAGGGCTCTCGTGGCCTTCAGAGCCAGGTCTGGATATAGGCACTGGGCTACCTAAAGAAAATGCCTCTTTTCCCACAGTGGGGTGGAGAGGGGCAGGGCGGAGGGCAGGACTTCCGCTAGCTTTGAATCACTGGCCAGGCAAAGCACAGCTCTGTCCTTTGGGAACTGAGTTCCTGAAGGTCCATTCTCTAGGCAGCTGCGGGAAGACTGGTCTGAGGCAGAGGCAGACACAGCGGGTACCACTCACTCCCTTCAAAGCTTCATGGAGTTGGTTATGAGGGAGGCTGGCTATGAGTCCAAAAAGTGGGGCAGCATTGAGATCAGAGGGCTACTGCAACGGGCTTCCAAGGGGTGAGAGTAAGCCAGGTGAGCAGCTGGAGGGGCCATAGAAGGCCTGAGGTAGAGTGCTCTTCACCAGGGACCCAGGACAGGACTCACCAGGGTGAATACACTGCATAGATTTTTTTTTTAAGATTTATTTATTTATCTATTTTATGAAAGTACACTGTAGCTGTCTTCAGACACTCCAGAAGAGGGCACCAGATCTTGTTATGGATGGTTGTGAACCACCATGTGGTTGCTGGGATTTGAACTCAGAACCTTCGGAAGAGCAGTCAGTGCTCTTAACCACTGAGCCATCTCTCCAGCCCCCACTGCATAGATTTTAAAGAAGAAACTGCATTAGCTGTGAGCTGAGGAGCTAGGGCTGCATCCACCTATGCTGGGTTCTCAGACAAAGACGCACAACGCTCAGCAATTTTAGGCGTGGTGGCAAGAAATGGCTGGTCAGGGCTGAGCTCTGTACTGCTCTCTGCCTTACTGCTGTATTCCCCAAAAGGAGGTCAGGACTCTGCAGCCAGGTGATACTTCCCATCCTCATGAGCCAGAGCCATCTTGGGTGAAAGGGAAGTCACAGTGGGACTCAAAGAAAGGAAGGAACGCCAGAACCATGCACCTGCTACATCTGGACCTGTGTCTGTTTGTCTGTTTGTTTTAGGTTCAGCAGGCCCAGTTCACCCCCTGGTTGACCCCCTGACTGCTGGCCCTCACTTAGCTCGCTTCCCCTACCCCCCGGGCACCCTCCCTAACCCTCTACTTGGACAGCCCCCTCACGAGCACGAGATGCTGCGCCACCCAGTTTTTGGTAAGAAATCACTGGAGGACTACGTGGGGTTCCAAATGGAAGTTGGGATTGAGTCAGATCAGCAGCTCACTTTACCAACTGCACATAGGGACCAGGCAGGTAGACTGCTGGGCAGTGTTTGAAGTACAGAGGCTGTAAAATGCACAGCAAAATAGCCTGGCAGGAACCAGGCCTGCCTGGGCTGCAGGCACCTGACAGGTTGAGGTCTGGGGAGGAGAAGAGGGCAGGCAAGGTCTGGGCATGAGGTCTAGGAGCCACTGGTATAAGCTCCTTCTGGCTTCAGGGCCTCTGCTGAGCAGCCCTGCCCCTGGGGAAGCTCTGTAGAGCCTCGGAAGGGCTGGCTCGGCCTTCCTTGCTGGGGAGTGAACACTCTGCTGAGCCCTCTCCCCTCCTTCCTGGTCTGTCTTGGTTGCTCTGGTCATGGCTGCTCCCTTGACTTGTTTTTGTAGCAGAGCCTGTTTTGCGCTTGGCAGGCACTCCCTATCCCCGAGACCTGCCTGGGGCTATTCCACCCCCCATGTCAGCAGCCCACCAGCTTCAGGCCATGCATGCCCAGTCAGCCGAGCTACAGAGACTAGCCATGGAGCAGCAGTGGCTGCACGGACATCCACACATGCATGGTGGTCATCTGCCAAGTCAGGAGGATTATTACAGGTGAGGTGAGGGGGGCACAGGCTTCTCACCCCAACCTTATCCCCATGAAGCAAGCACTAGGGGCCACCCCCTTTTTTCTGAGAGAAAGGGATGGATGCATGCAAGCATGACTTGGCTTTGAGAGACTGCTGGGTGGGGTGGAATCTAGAAGCAAACAGATTGGCCAGCCTCTGCCTGTAGCTACAGGGTCGCCTCCTGCATCACCTAGCATGTCCTGATGTCCATTCTTCTGTTTTCTCGTTTCTCACCAGTCGACTGAAGAAAGAAGGTGACAAGCAGTTATAAGTTATTTATTTGTTAATGCTGGCTGTGGAAACCCCAGTTCTAGGGGGCAGAAACAGGACATTTACATCTAGTAGGGGCTGCAAGAGCAAAGAGGAATATCGTCTAAAGATTTCTCTATATATTTAAAACCCACAACTAAAACACATCTGCATAATAGTGTTTGTTTGTTGAGAGGATTTCCGAGACTGGTTTGGGTCTCCCTGCATGACAGTCCCCCAGAAACTTGGTGTGTCCTGGGCTGCACTGACACCCAGAAAGCTTACCTGCGAGCTTGGGGTTTGGCTTGAGTTCTCTTTTCCTTGATTTCTCAGTAGGTGCTAGAGTCCGTTCACACCCTTCACTGTGCGCGCAGACACTGAGGCATGTGGGCTCTGGAACCCACAGGGTTTGCGGAGAGGCGGCATATGAGTTTGAAATCCAAGAGCTATAATTTTTAAAAAATCTTTTATTTTAATACATTGTAGGAAATCTTCATAATTTGAGACAGTTCTGCAGCATGGCTTTTTACATCTGTAAATAAATAATTTTAGAAGTCTTTTTTCTTCCCACAGACGACTATTCTGATCTATTTTTTCCAGCCATGTCACAAAGTGTGAATTCCTACCAGCTATTGACAGAGTACAGAGTTGATTTTTTAATAAAAAGTTATATATAATTATCCCTTTAATTAAAGGGAACAGATGGGCGTTTCTAGTTTTAAGCAGGCAGGAGCTTGGGACTAGGTTTGGTCACAGCAGCGAGCATCCAAGGGTTGGCAGGGACAGTGTTACAGGCTCTTTATTTTGCTGCTTTGATTTTGCTTCTGTCTGTCCCTCACATGTGCAGTGGCAGGCGTGTTTGAGCGAGCCTCCTTCCTTATTCATAGGGATTCAGTGTTGGCTGTTCCCTGGTGTCCCCGCTGTCCTGTGTCGTCTGGTATAGAAAGCGCATGTTTATGTATCGGTGTCTGATGATAAGTTTCCTTAGAGTTTTATGCACATGTTTGATTGTTCTAGATAAATTGTCATAAACATTCTAGGAAGTTCAAGAAAATGATGCAGTACCCAACACATGAAAGACCTACAACATGCGCTTGCCAAAGGAATGTTAGAATCTGCTCATGTGCGTGCGTGTCACCACCATGCCAGCCACAGACTGAGGCTTCCGAGTGAGGAACACCCTGGGGCTACTATGATTGTAGGTCTGGCCTGTGCTCAGGGCTGTGAAGTAGGCTGTGCAGGTGACAGCACCCTGCTAGGAAGCTATGTGTGTCCTGCCTTTCCTCTTGGAATATGGATGGAAGTCTTGGTTGAAGCAGGTTCCCCTGGGAAGTGCTCGCAGCAGGCCTTGCGGAGCAGAGCAGAGCTGGGCAGAGCTGACTCCTGCCCCACTGTCCCTGATGGAACCCTCCTTCCAGAGCTATGGAAGAGATATTTGTGACCCCTCCCTTGGACTCTTGGGGGCCATTTCCACTCGTGAATGCAACGGTTGCATTTAGAATCAGCTAGCTCGCCAGGGACCATCCTGTGGGTCAGTAGACGAGGTGTGTCCTGGCCCTGTGGGGAGAAGTAGCTTGTGGTTCAGCTGGCACTCACTCAGCTCCAGGCTCTGACTCAGGTGCCGCGGGGCCTCATGCTCCCTGAACCATGCATGGGGCAGCGAGGATCCATTTGTCTGTTGGAAATGTTTGTGGCTTTTTTGTTTTTTAACTTTCTTTTTCTCATTCCATTTCTGCCTTAACTTTGGTTCTTCATAGGAGGCAAGCTCAAATTAACCTTTTGTCATCAGACTTTCTAGCCGTCTTGGCGTGAGGGCATGTTTTTCTTCTGGGGGTGGTGACATGCCCTCCAGATGGCCTGCCCTCCAGCCCTCTGGCCTGAGGAAGACCCCCACAGGCTCCGGACAGGCAGGTCCTTTCTGTCCCATGCCACCACTTCCTTCCCCCTTTAACTGAGTCTGCTGTTCAGTTAGCCTTTATTTCCTCTCCAGTACCCATTTCCAAAGAGAAAGAATGAAGTACTTTGAAGTCTGTACTTGAAATCTGTCTGGAAGTGTTTCCTTGTTAGTTTGGGGTTTCTCCCCTGTCCCAAGGTGAAGCGCTCAGAGTCTTCATCTCCTCCGTGACTGACTACAGTTGGTTTGGAGGCCCTGGACCTCTGTGGTGTCTTTGAAGCCTGGCCTCTTGGCTTCCTTTTGGACTTTGCTTGCTTTCATTTGAAGTTTGGGTTTGCTTTCTGTGTTCTGTGCGTATCTTGTTCAGTGTCGTCAAGGTTGGGCTTCACGTCTCACTGCAGTGGAGCGAGCGGACATTCTGATCGCTGCATTTCTTTAGATCTCGGAGCTAAGTGTATATATGAGTAGTTTGCCATGAGATAACACAGTGTAAACAGTAGACACCCAGAAAATCGTGACTTCTGTGTTCTCTCCATTTGAGTATTTTGTAATTTTTTTGAAATATTTGTGGACATAAATAAAACCAAGCTACACTACAGCACCCTGTGTGTTGGCCAGTGCACTGTCTCATTCTGGAGTGTGGGTGGGGCACTGGAGACGACAGACTGGGAGGGTGGGGGCCGTTCTAGAGATGGGCCCTAGAGAGAGTGGGTAAGGGCACTGCAGCTGGCCCCGGGGGAGAGAGCCTGATGCTCCTTGCTCCGGGCGCTTGACCTCTTGGAACTTCTAGAGACAGGCCTGTGCTGTCTGGGAGGAGAAGCTGCCATAGCCAATCCCCTTGATCTGTGAAACCAAGATATTGCCACCTATGCCCGCCACTCAGCCTGTACCATTAGGGTGTGCAAAGAGGGATCCCTGCCTGCCGAGGAGAGGTTGGAGCCGCCTCCAGAGTTTTCCAGATACCACAGATCCTGTAGGGAAGTGGCTCATGACCCCTTTGGGAGCCAAACAACCTTTTTACAGGGGTGGCAAATCAGATGTCCTGCTTCTCAGATAATTATAATATGTAACAGTAAAATTACAGTTACGAAGTAGCAAAGAAATTTTACGTGTGTGTGTGTGTGTGTGTGTGTGTGTGTGTGTGTGTTGGGCAGGGGGTCCACCATAACGCTGTATGAGAAACTGTATAAAAGGGTCACAGTATGTGGCCGGCGGAGGACCACTGCTGACGGGGCTTCTCCCAGAGACTGCGCACTGGATCCCTGTAAGTGGATGTGCTCACCAGAGACCAGGACCTGGTGGATCCCTGCTGGGCTTCTGATGCCCAGAGACACTTTCTCCTGAAAGTTTCTGTATTAAAGCCGTGTATTTCAAGAAGCGGAGCAAGAGCAGCCCAGAGAGCATACTGCGAAGCTGCCTGCCAAGGAGGACGGCCTAGGGACAGCCAGGTCAGATGTTGCCCACTTGAGGGGAAGAGGAAGCAGCTAAGTGTATGCATTGATAGCCCTTAGCCGGCAAGCCACTTAGGCTAAAGTAACACTGCTCTGTGACCCCATGACTCCAGTCCTGGGTATACGAGCAGAAGAGAGAAAGGACAGTGGAACCCACAAACACATGTGTTAGCCACAGTAGTCACAGGGCTCGCTGGCTGAACAGTTCACTAACAAGGAGATGTGTGTGTGTATAACATCACATATATAGACCTTGGGGAACTACCGGGTCATAAGTAAAAATGAAACCTCTCGTTTGAAGCATCCTGCAGGAAACGCGCAGTGACTTAGGTGACATAGAGCGGGCTGGGAAGAAGGGATGTGTGCATTCTGACAGAATGGAGCTAATAGTCGTGGAGAAGGTGGGGATAGCTGTCACTGGAGACTAGGAAAGTGGGGCGGAGGAAGAGGAAGTTGGTTGCACTGTGAAGTATCTAGTTTATCAGTTGACACTAAGAGTTCAGAGGTGGGTTGGAAAAATGGCTCAGCAGGTTAAGAGCATTGACTATTCTTCCAGAGGTCCTGAGTTCAATTCCCAGCAACCACATGGTGGCTCACAACCATCTATAATGGGTATCCGATGCCACCTTCTGGTGTGTCTGAGGACAGCTACAGTGTGCCCACATACATGAAACAAAAGAGTTGAAAGGTTTTCAAGAATCTTTGGGGATGCAGTTCTTAGGCAGGATGCACAAGTGCCTGGTGTTTACTTCACAGATGTCTACTAGTGCTCACTTACGTGTGGACATTCCTGCCACCTAGCCAAGGTGGAGGACCCACATCTGGATGGATGAGGTGATACAGCACTCTTGCCTCAGGCCAGCCCTTCTTGCAGCTACTCCAGCGACGCCCGTGTGGTTCCACAAGCCTGTGTGTTTCAGAAGTAGATTCTCGGCCTGGTCATTGCACACAGGCTAACCAAATGACTCGGGAGGTCCTGGGCCTCACCCCACATCAGTATAGCTCAGTGCTTAGCTTCCCTATTGATGAGCATCTCTCGTGAGCTGTGCTGAAGGAGAGTGCAGAGATACCACTGGGTAAACTAAGGTCACTTCTCAAAAGTGATGGACATTGCCCTCCCAGGTATAGCTAGGGACATCCAGACCCTAGTCAGAAGAGCTGTGCAGTTGCCCATGTAAATTGCTGTGAGAGCCAGATCTCTTCCTCAGGGGCATGAGCACTTGCCAGCAGGGCATAGGTTACAAACCAGACACCTACCACCCTCAGGTTCCCGGTCCTGAACCCACTGCTTTGAAATCAATGGATCTTGTTACTCGGGTAACTGGGAGCTGAGCAAATTAGTCCCCAAACCAGAGGAAGTGCCTGCCCCAGAGAGGATCAGGGAGGCAAGCCATGCAGCTAGCTATATGAGTGGATAGGTTCGTGCTGCAGGGTATGGCAGCCAGAGCACGATCCTGGGGTACACAAAGCAGAAACTGGTGGTAGTGGGCCATGGCAGACACAGCATGGGTCGTGAGTGAGGCATGTGGCCCCTTTCTGGCTCGGGAACCCGTGCCCTCCTCCTCTGGGCACTTTGGACATCAGGCGCCTGATCCTTAGCTCTCACAGTATAGGGAGGTGCCCATTCCCAGACCACTCACTGGGCTCATCTCTGCCCTGGAATCCTGGCAAATGAAATTCTGGGCCCTGCATCTCTGTCCCTTCTACCCAACGTGGCTATCATAGCTGTGTGTATTTTGATGAATCACATCAGAAACTGCACTAAGCACTCACTACCACCCCACCACCCCCAGCCCAATTCTGTTTGGACACATCAGCTTTCCTTGTTACTAAGCCGGAGTCACCAGCTCTCTGACTGTTCGGCAGGACGGACACTTGGGTGGGTGGGCCCTTCCGATGGAAGCCCCTTGATACGTAGAAGTGATTTGCTTGTAGGCATGAATGGTCAGCTTGACCTTTCCCTTAGTCTAGGCTGTGTATGAAGACCCCTTGTCACCTGTGAAGCAGGTGCCCCCTGCAGACATTCCTCCGCACAGTTCCTCCCATTCACCACCCTGATGCTACTCCTACTCGTGTCTCTGGCCCTGGTGGACACTTTTTAGGAGCTTTTGCCCTGCAGTTTGGCTTCTGTTGTGTCCCGGGGTGAATCAGAAAATGAGATTGGTTGGTTTGGGCTTTGCTCCGAGGAAAGCATATGGGTGGGGGCCCAGAGCTGATACCACCGTCTTTCTCTGTTGCTTTCTTCTTTAAACATTGAGGTAGGATCTGTCTCTGAGTCCAGCTCACCACTTAATACAGAGATTCTGTTGCGTCCTTCCTCACATGTGACAGTATTACATGTGGGCCACCACACACATAGCATTTACATGGGCTCTGGGCATCTGAATCCTGGTCCTCACCCTGGCTAGGCAAGCATTCTAATGCACTGGGCTGTCTTTACCAGCCCACAAGGAGCTTGCAGTAAGACCTATTTGAATCAGCTAGAGACATGGAGCTACTTCAGGACATAGTTTTCTATGCCTGGTATCCTGATGTCACTCCTAGGTCTGCTTCACTCCCTTCAGTCATTGCTAAGCTCTGGTCCACTACAGAACAGAATTTACTTCTGATCCTGTCCACCAGGTGGCAGTGGCTACAAAGCCTGATGGCTGTCCTCTGGAGCCACCCTAGTGACCAGGCTATGGCTGAGATAATGAAGGTGTGTGCGGCAGCTGGGTAGGTGTTTTCTACATCAAGGGGCAACTGGGAAAGGCTTGAAAGATGGCAGGTCTGACTTGCTGTGCAGGGAGGCCCGGCCCTGGTAGATACTGCCAACTAGAATAAAGATTTGTCTTCAAACAAGAAATCCTTTCTCTCACTTTCCCTGGTGGATCCGCAGGGCATGCACAGTGGCACCCAGTAAGTAGAAAGGAAATTGATCTCTCCTCCCTGCCCTTTGTCCCCACTCCTTCCTTCCCTCCCTCCATCTTCAATGTAGACACCTGATTACACCTCCCAGATGCTATGAAAACAGACCAGTTTCCACAGTGCCGAGGCTTCACGCTGGGAATCCCCTATGGGTATTAGATTGTGGGTAGCTTCCAAGAATCTTGGGCCCAGAAACCAACTCTCAAGAATTCTCTGAGAAGCTCTGCCATGAGGGCCCTTGTGTGCCCAGAAGGTGCCCTGGCCCTGTCCTTAGATACTCCTATCTGCTCACCCAGGGAAAAGCACTTCAAGCAAGGTATGGAATCTTGCACACAAGCATTGAACCTGTGGGGCTCAGAGCATGTGAGTTCTGGCATGTTTTAAGAGAACCTGCCTCTGTTCCCATGATGCCTTGTAGCCCAATACAGTGGCTATTAGGGTGCCAGCTGACCATGTCCCTAATATCCCTTGGTGACCATGGGGACTCCATGAGAACTGTCTTAAGGGTAGAGGGCAGAAACCTTTTTCTATCCCTCCATGAACTGACACATTCACTAAAGTGAACTAGAAAACAGTGTAGCGCCTAGAAGTCAACCTGTGGGTGGGGCTCTGGGGCTCCACTGCCGCCTGCTGGGGGAAGCCTGAAATGCAGTCCTGACCTCTGTTCCAACCTGGGTCAGGTATAGTGCAGACACAGCCAGCTTTCAGGAAGAAAGAGGGTGACAACCACTCCTCTGTGGAGAACCAATGTGTTTACGCTTGCATGGAGAGTTCCAGGACAAGGACCCAGGATTTGACAAGCTAACACTGGCTGCAGTTTCCCTAGGCATTTCTCTTCCAGACCAGAGCAATCCAGAGCAGAGCAGAGCTAGTCAGCACCACATTCTGGAGGAAACGAAACACCTCTTACTGTGCAGTTGAACGGTGTGAACAGAAGTCTGAGCCCAAGATGGCCCGGGGTAGCTAGCTGTGACTTAGAAAAGGTCTAGAGACCTCACGTAGCTCAGAGCACAGAGTAGGGGCTGGGGAAGGCAAAAATGCTTGCCACAAAAGCATGAAGATCTGTTTTAGATCCCTGGGTCCTACAGATAAAGTCCGTTGTGATGTGTGTGCTTTTAATGCCAGTGCTGGGGAAGCAGAGACAGGAGGCTCCCTGGAGTTCTCTGACTGGCCAGCCTAGTGACCTGGCCAACCTCTGACCTCCACTCACACGCACACACATACACTTTTTAAAGCATAAAGTGTACAAAGACAGAACTTGAAGGTAGAGAAAGGGCTCACTAGTTTAACGATAGGAGGGTGGGAAGCGTGAGAGGGATGGCAGTGTGGGTGGGTCTGAGCCAACCATGGGCTCCTAATGGGCAGAGAAAAAGTCTTCACTATGGGCAGTGCTTGAACACAGGCACAGTGTCTGTGGCCTTGATGCTGAGGCAGGATAGGAGGAAGTGGGCTTGGGATACAGGCTGGGGCCAGGTTAGACAGGAGGTGATGATAGCAGACCCTGCTGTTGCCTGAGTATCAAGGTGTTTGGATATGAGCCGGACTGATGCCCGAAGATGAACATGAGGGCAAGACACAGAAAGATGCTGCATCCCTGGATCCCTGGTGGGGGAAGGGGGTGTCTGTGAGCCAAAGGAGAGATGGCTTAATCATACCACAGAGGCCATGTGGTTTTTTGCTCAACTGGTCCTAACTGGTCAGAGCAAGCTGATAGATTCCATGGTGATGCTCACACTCTCTCGAGGACTGGACAATGGACTCAGGACCAGTTTGGTCAGAGACCATGCACTGTAGGCACTAGGGACCACATAGCCCCACACCGTGCCCAGTACACTAGGTACCACAGCACCCTTTCACCAGTTCTCCCCAGTTAGTCACCAGCAGGATGAGAGAGGCCCAGGGACATCACTAAGAGCCTTGAGCAAGCTGGGATGTCAGTGGTAGAGGGTGGCTAGAGGTCTTGAGAAGTCAACTCTCTCCAGGTCAGTAAGAAGTACTAGAAGCCCAGAGATGTGGCCCATGTGTTCTCATCCTCTCTTCAGGCCTGGCTCAGTATAGTCCTAGCACCCAGAGACCTTCAGTGTTCATCTTTGGGGTGAATGGCTGAGACAGGAAGGGATAGCAGACTCAGGCAAGCAGATAAGATGGGCAGCTGTATCGATGACATTTCTTTGTTGGGGTTTTTTGTTTTTGTTTTTTTGTTTTGTTTTTTGAGACAGGGTTTCTCTGTATATCCCTGGCCGTCCTGGAACTCACTCTGTAGACCAGGCTGGCCTCGAACTCAGAAATCTGCCTGCCTCTGCCTCCCGAGTTCTGGGATTAAAGGCATGTGCCACCACACCCTGCTATCTCTGACATTTCTATGGGCACCTGGAAGCATATTCTCACTCAGACATGCCAAGCGACTCATTCAGAAATTGCCCCCTCTCTGTGTAGGGCATGGCTCAGTGGTACCTCACCAGAGAGCAGCCTAGACATCTGCCCTACTCGCCCTCACAGTGCCACCTTCAAGCATATACATCTGTTCATTAGTTTGGGGTGGGCGTGGGAGGGGTCTTGTTCATTTATATTCCCCGAGGAACTGCTCCCAGCCCCCATAGGGCACTAGAATCTCCTGGGTGAGTGCATGGGATGCCCAAGAGATTAGCTTAAGTGAGAAAAGATTTATTTTCCTTTGTTATCTTGAGTCCCAGGCCATGGTCCCTGCTGCATTGAACTTGTCGTGGCCCCATGCATCACATGAGATGTGTAACCAAGGAACTCCTCAGCTAATGACAGCAAGATACAAAGAGAGAGGATGAGGCCACCATCTTAATATCCCCTTCATGGTGTGCTTAATGACCCAACTTCCTCCCACTAGGCCACGCCTTTTAACACTCCAATGACTTCCCACCTGCATAGTGGGCTGGGGACCAAGCTTTCAGACCCAAACTATACAGCAAGTGGATGGATGGGTGGATGGATGGATGGATGGATGGATGGTTAATGGATGGATGGATAGATGGGTTGATGATGAATAGAAGGATGGATGGATGGTGGATGGATTGATGATGGATGGATAGATTAATAATGGGTGGATGGGTAGGTGGGTAGATTGATGATAAATGGTGAATAGATGTTGGATGGATGGATGGTGGGTAGATGGTGGATGGATGGATGGATGGATGAATGGATGGATGGTTATGAGCCTGGTTCTCCACCTCCTGAAAAAAAAAACACAAAACTGTACGACCATGATACAATGCACAGAGCATATGGCACAGTTACCAGGGGTGCATGCATTCCTATCTTGGGCTAGCTGAACCTTTGTGGTAGGGGGCTGTGAATCCTACAATGTTTGTGACATCCTTAGATGACAAATGGCACCAGAAACTGTTGAAAACCTTCTGAGAGCAAGGAGAGTATCCTTGATGGAGAACCGCTGGTGAGAACGGAATTGCATCTTCACTTTTGATAAATGATATTCACATTACACCACCACCACCCCCATCCCCAAAGAGGGGTAGCGCAGCCCAGGTGACCTCGCACCCCTGGATAAGATTGCTGCTGTTGTTTATTTAGCCCGTATTTACATCCCACTAGAAGCCTGGCTGGCTGCCAAGGCCTTTGGTTTCTCAGTGGCCAGCCCGCAGCAGACCACCTTCAAGTCCAAAGTTGAGATTCTGAGACGTCAGACATTCAACAGGAGGGGCTGGCGCTCCTCATCAGCTGCATCACCAGAGGGAATTTCGTAGGTGACACACAGGGAAGAGTAGAGGCAGCCGAGGAAGGACACGAGGCTGGAGAAGTACATCACACCATTGGCACTGCCCACAGCTGAGGTCAGGGGCCCCAGGACCAGAGAGACAAGGATCTGAGCCAGAAAGTACTGGCAGCTAAGCAGCGAGATGTCTACGCCCATGCCACGCCGTGTGCCGTCCGCACTGGACCCTGCAAACTGACCGGGAGACAGTCACATCAGTCAAACCTGCCACAGCCTCCCTGCAGGAGCGGGAAAGAATGGGCCCAGGAAGACCGGGCAGGATGCACAGGACCAAGCAAGGGTTAGCCAATATCCAGAGGGGTAACAACCAGGAGAAAGGCTGGCGGCACGAACTTTCCTCGCTTGAGCACCTGTGCGGCTCCAAGGTCGTAGCTGCACAATTCCATATTTCCAAAGCCACTGAGTTGTACAGTTTGTATGTTTCATCCACTTTATTGAGTTCTCAAGATGGGTTCTCATGGCCCCAGCTGACTTCAAACCACTACGTGGCAGATAACCTAGAATTCCTGATTCACACCCAGCCGAATCACTGGTTGGTTGGTTGGTCACACATGCTTATAGTCCAGCACCAAGGGAGTGGAGGAAGCAGGAAAGTCACTTTGAGACCAGCTTTAGCTACATGGGACTACTGGGGACAACAAAACCAAGGCAAAAGCTCTATGGGGGAATTTGATCTCAGTGCAACTGACAAAAAAGAACCCAGGCTGGCGGCTGACAAGAGGGTACAGCAGGTCCAGGGGCTTGCCTCACAGCCTAAGTGTGATCTACAGAACCTACCTGTATACAGGTGGAAGGAGAAGACCAACTGTATGTACTGAGGTTGTCCTCTGACCTGCACACACACACACACACACACACACACACACACACACACACACCAATAGTAAAGTATCTGGGCCGAATAAAACAACCCTTTTTCTTTTCCTTGTTAGGCATAGGTCTTCCACATCCATTCCACTCAAAACAAAACAAAACAATCCCTCCTATCTATATAGGCTATTCTGCTCCCATTTCTCTAGACCCAGCCTTGAACTGCTGTGTTAATAAGGAACCCTTTCCCCAGTGTCCCCGTTCAGAGTGAGAAGTCACCTGATGTAGCCTCCAAAGGTAGTAAGGAAGGTACCAGCAGCTGGCTGGGCAGATGCAGGGGTGGAAGGGACACACTCAGAAAGGCTCCCTCCATTCAGAGCTTCGCCCTCTGCCTAGATAATCTCGGTTTCCAGACAAAGGCCTCGCAGCTCACACCAGACAGTTCTCTGCTAAGTTGCCTCTAAGAAGCCAGCAGTGCCCATACCCACCTTCTTACTCTGGTAGTAATCACAGAGCAGGGAGTAGGGCAGGGTGCAGAGCGTGGAGAACAGGATGCCATAGGTGGTGCAGAGGGACAGGACCACATACAAGTTCCTGGAGAGGGTGGCCAACCCGGTCCCCAGGCCGAAGGCGAGGTAGGCGATGAAGTAGAGGGTGCGGACGCTCAGACACTCCTCCAGTTTCTCCAGGATAGCTGCAGGTGGGACAAAGGCTGTGTAGGTACCCAGGCCTCTTCCCTACTCTACAGGGACCCAGCAATGCAGGTGGCTTGTCTCTGGCTGCATGGTAAAGCAAGGCCTGGGGTGTCCTCACTCACACCAGGCCAGGGGCTTCTACAGATCAAAAAGATTCCCAAGGGGCTTGGGATCATGGATCTTAGGCTAAACCTTTGGTGCCGAGAGCCGCAAGTCTTCCCCTTGGCTGGGTGTCATCTTCATCAAGGCATGCCAATGGGCTAAGGAAAACGGAAGGCCACCTGGCTGGGGGGTGGGGGCAGGACCCCCAAAGGGCTCACCCCCGGGGCATACAAGAGAGACTAACATCTAGTTTTGGGGTCTCTGGAGACTGAACTCAGCTTCAAATATGCTAACCACATACACAGACTTTTGCATTGAGCTATACCCTAGCCTGTAAACACCCTCTGTTCATCTCGACCTTCCTAAGCCCCGGGAAGGCAGGAGTCATACTGTCATGTGTGTGATCTACGGAGTCCAGGACCTTGTAAGTGCTAAGTAATCTCTCCACCATAAGCTACATCGCACAACTCCTCTCTCCCCCGCCACCTACTCAGTCTTACTTCGTGTGGGTCCTGAGCCAAGAATGGATATATATATATATATATATATATATATATATATATATATATATATGTATATATACACACACACATATATATGTGTGTGTGTATGTATATGTGTGTAATATATATAATATGTAATATATACATATTATATATACATATATATAATATGTAATATATATATATATTTACTTAATGTGCGTGGTAGGGCTGAGGTAAGGGGGACATGGGTCTGTGTGGAGATCAGAGGACAATTTGTTGAAGTCAGTTTCTTTCTTTCTTTCTTTCTTTTTTTTTTTTTTTTCTGGTTTTTCGAGACAGGGTTTCTCTGTATAGCCCTGGCTGTCCTGGAACTCACTTTGTAGACCAGGCTGGCCTTGAACTCAGAAATCTGCCTGCCTCTGCCTCCCGAGTGCTGGGATTAAAGGCATACGCCACCACGCCCAGCTTGAAGTCAGTTTTTTTTTTCCTCTCTGTGAGCTCCAGGGACCTAACCCAAGCCATCAGGCTTGGCAAGGGTCTTTACCCACTGATCCGTCCCAGCCGCTGTGGTTTGTGTTTTGTTTTGTTTTATTTTGTTTTAAGATTTATCTGTTTTATGTATATGAGTGCACTGATGCTGTCTTCAGACACACCAGAAGAGAGCATCGGATCCCATTACAGATGGTTGTGAGTCACCATGTGGTTGCTGGGAATTGAACTCAAGACCTTCAGAAGAGCAGTCGGTGCTCTTAACCACTGAGCCATCTCTCCAGGCGGAGCTGCTTTGTATTTTTAAATGACTTTAAAGAAAGAAAACAACAAATAAAGAAGCTTTCGTTTGCTTGTTTGCGTGGTACATGAGGACTCTGTGACGTATGCACTCCATGCCAATTCCCCTCTTTAATGTCACCACAGACTTGGGACCAGGGAGCACTGCTGAGAAATGTCAATAGAGTCACCTTGGCCTCTGGACATATCTGCTGCCTGGCCTTTCACCCTAAGATCCCAGAAGGCTGGAGATTCCCACTGTCAGCCCTGCCTCAGGGGGACTGTCCTGGATGGACTAAGCATGGCCCCCCGGGGTTAGCCAGGAGCATGCCCTCGTGGTCAACTCAGGCTGCAGACTCTGGCCACCCTGCACTCAACGCTCTTGCTTCCTCCTGCCCCCCACCTCACCGTGACTGATGGTTGCTTCTCCATGGTTGCCTGCCTCCTTCCCAGGCCTCCTCTGGCCCTACTGTTCTACAAAGCCTTGAACAAAGAATGGAGTTAGCAGCCACAGACCAGCCTGTATATGGCCCCATGGTTTGCCCCAGCTCCCACTTTGCTCGTGTGTGTGTGTGTGTGTGTGTGTGTGTGTGTGTGTGTGTAAACCCATGGTCTGTACCAGTCTAGTCATGTCCCTTTCAGGATGCCTCCTCTTTGGAGGCCTGACACAGGTATCTACCCTGGGTCCAGTCAGCACAGCTGGTAGGCCCAGCAGTAGCTAGGGACTTGAACAAATGATAGTCGGGTTACAGATGCGACCTCTTGGTCAGTCACTAGGAAGCATGCATGCAGCAGACAGCAGGTACCTGAGTAGAAGGCTGCACTGAAGGCATAGATGCACATGCCCCAGCAGCCCATGGTGACACCACTGTTGTACTTCTGATACGCTTCCGACGTGTGCGGTGCCTTCGGGTCTCCCTGGAACACCACCTCGCCCATGAAGTCCGTGTAAAAGAGCAGCATGCCCTCAAATGAGAGCCACCCTGGAGGAAGACAGAGGCTGTGACCTGTGGCCACCAAGGCTGTGGTCCCGCCCACCCTTCTGCTACTCTCAGTAGCCAGAAAGTAATATGAGAAGTTTAGGCTTGGTGGCTCACACCTGTGGTTTCAGCACTTAGAAAGTGAGAGTATGGAGGTCAGGAGTTCGAGGCCAGCCTGGGCCACGTTAGCCAGGGCCACAGACCTTTGTCTAGTGCCTCCGTTTTGGCTGACCTGTGACAGTTTCCATAATGAGAGAAATTTGGTTTCCAGAACTATAGGAATTTGTTATTTTTTTCTTTTTTTCTTTTCTTCTTTTTTTTTTTTTAATAAAAAATTTATTTATGTTTGTGAGTACCCAGTCGCTCACTTCAGACACACCAGATGAGGGCACTGGATCCCATTACAGATATGGTTGTGAGCCACCATCTTACCAGTGCTGACATTACAGATGTGTGCTGCCCTGTCCAGCTGCTTTTGATGATCATGGTGGTGGTGGTGGTGAGCCAGACTCGGGTCCCCATGTTGTGTGGCAAGCACTGTACCCACCTCCCACCTTCTATTATTATCATTTAATTTTGAGGCAGGGTCTTAAGTTACATGAGGGCCTGGAACTTGCTATATAACCAAAAATGACCTTAAACTTGTGCTCCCCCTGCCTGCCTCCACGCCTGAGCACTGGGACTCTGGGCATACCTGATTTAGGCAGTGCTGGCAATAGAATCCATGTAAGCACTCTACCAACTGAGCTATGTCCCTAGCCCATCGAGTAGTATAAACTCATTTCCATGGCAGCAAAATGCATCCAAATACAGATACATCCCAACGCGCTTTACCCTTCCCCTGAACCGGACACCTGTGTCCCTATCTTAGCTTTTGTTGGCATAAGCTGTGCTCAGCTAAACACCTGTCACCTAGGTTTTGGGCGCCATCCATGATTTTGGCTTATCTGAGACACCCTGCAAGATCACCGTGGGAAAGGTTTAGACTGTTTTTAAGTCTTGCCTGTGCTGGCCCAACACCAACTCCTATTGTCCCCAGACCTTCAACAACTCAACGGCAAGTGAATAAAAGCCAAGTTGAGGCGTTTCAGCGGTCACTAGAGCACCAAGCCCTGGTGCTCTAAGAGCGCCATCAGGTCTGCGGGTCAACGGGAGGTCTGCATGCATCCACAAGCAGTGATGCAGCGACGATATTCCAGGAAGAGGGAGGGATTCGTTGCTTAACCTGGAGCAGAGCCCCCAGGGCAGCAGCCAGGCCCACACTCCACCCTTGCTCTTGCCTGGGAGACTAAGGAAGAGCCCCGAGACACGCACGGGGCTCTGTGTCCACACTCAGCACACACAGCACCCTGGCTGCACCCCCATCGCAGACCAGGGCACCATGGCTCACCCAGAAAGTGATTGACACAGAGATTGCGCAGCGCCTTGGGCATATTGTAGATGGTGGAACAGAGATGCCGCAGAGACAGCGGCTGCTCCGACTGCTCGCTGGAGCCTGTCAGCTCGCTCTCATATTTCACACCATTCAGGAGAATGTTCGCGACCTGTAACAGAGCCACAGACACCAAGTCAGAGCCGTTAGGCCCACATCCCACGGAGGTGTGTGACAGGGTATGTATGTATTGTATGTATGTGTTATATGTGCATGGTATGTGTGTATGAGAGAAAGTAGGTGAGAGAGAGAGAGAGAGAAAGACTGGACATGCACACAGAGGAAGGAAGCTACAACACATAAAGTAGATAAAATAAATACAGGTCATTGGAGAGGGACAGCTGGTAAATGCTTGCCGTGAAGATATGAGACATGAGTCGCAGCCTCAGAACCTAGGTTGAAAAGGAACCAAACCCATATTTGCAACCCCGCACTGAGGAGGCAGAGACAGACCCCCGGTCTTGCTGGTCAGCTAGCCTAGCCTACTCAGCAAGTCACAGGCCACCGAGAGACCCTGCCTCAAGAAAGCAAGGAGGATGGTATCTGAAGCAGGCCAAAGTTGACCTCTGACCTCCACATATATGTGCACACGGGTGTACATGCACACACATGTGACATGCAGACCAGCTTTAGCTCAGCCAGCCCTCACCGTTTTTCCCATGAGGGAAGGCTGTGATGACTTACTTCAGCCAGCACAAAGTCTCTCTGCACGGGTGGCTCTCCTGCCACATGGAGGCCAGCCAGCCACGTCAGAGGACACCTCATCCCTCAAAGGGGTTCCTCCTGAGCGCAGGCACCCCACTATCAGCAGAATGAAAGGAGAGGCCCAGCATTTGATGGGCACCACAGGCCACTGGCATAGCTGCCAGCCTTTCGGAAATGAGGTTCTGCTCCCCAGTGCCTTGCCTGGACTGGAGGCACAGACTCCAGTGGGAATTAATGCCAGCACTGAGCTGTTTGGAGGAGGAGGAGGAGGAGGGGGAGGGGAAGGAAGGGGTGCTCTGACCAGGGGAGGGAGGCACAGTGAAAAAGGAAATAGGAAGTCTGTAGTCCTGGATCCCAGAGCAGCCATACCAACGAGGTTGTTATCACAGCCGTGGCAGAAGGACAGCTAAAACCCCAGGTAACCTTAACGTGAACATGCTCATATTTAACTTAACTTAAAACACAACAAAAAGAAAAAGAAAAAAAACAAAACAAAACCCACGGTCTTGTAAAGCTCCCATGTGCTGGGGTTACACACATGCACCACCCACCCTGTGATTGGGGAGCCAAAAACTGAAAAATGAATTGGAACTGTCTACCAACCGAGGTACAGCCCGCCTTTTGCCCACAATATTAACTATTTTCCTTCATCTGTCTATCTATCTATCTATCTATCTATCATCTATCTATCTATCTATCTATCTATCTATCTATCTATCTATCTATCTATGCATTGGTGTTCTGCCTGCCCATATGTCTGTGTTAGAGCATTATATTCCCTGGAATTGGAATTACAGACAATTGTGAGCCACCATGTCGCTGCTGGGAACCGAACCCCGGTCCTCAGAAAGAGCAGCCAATGCTCTCAATCTCAACTGCTAAGCTGTCTCTCCAGCCCAGTTTTTACTATTTTCAAGGAACTTATCCCCAAACCACACTGTTGACAGAATGGAAGCTGGGAAGGAATAAGAAAAGGGGGATGATGGGAGCGCCCTGAGTTTTGTGAAATAGTCCACTCCAGTTGACAAAGGGGGATTGATGGGAGCGCCCTGAGTTTTGTGAAATAGTCCACTCCAGCTGACAAAGGGCCAGAGAAGCTACTTGAATGTCATGAAAATGAAGACGACAAGCCCTTGATTTGTGCGGTTAGGAAATGCTGCTCCTAGAAACAACAGGCTGAACACCCTGGCGACTTGGACACTCCTCCCCAGGAGGAGCAGTGCTCACTGCAAACCCTCCCTCCAGGAGAGGCAGGAGACCTGGCTCAGCCAGGCAGGTGCATCTTTGGCCTGAGCAGAGTGTCTCACTGGGTTATGCTCCATTCTTCCTGGCTCCAGAACAACCTCCCTGTGCAGGTTAGATGCTTCATGGGTCTGTGGCCTAGAAACCCTGCGTTCCCAATCTCTGTCTTCCTGTGAGGGCCCTGAGACCAAAAGCACATAGACAATAAGAGCCTCCTCCTCCGGGTGATGGGTGCTGTTCTCTCTCTTATCCATCTGTCTGTCTGTCTGTCTCTGTGTGAGCATGCGCACACATGGATACTGGTGCACGTATGTATGTGTAGAGGCCAGAGGATACCCTCGGGTGTGGCTCCTCATGTACTCTCTCACCCATCTTTTACTTTCAAGGCAAGCTCTGGACCAGCTGAGGCTCTGAAAGTCACCTCCAGTAGCAGCCATAGCCTCATGGCCAGTCTGACACATACTAAAGGCATTTCATGCAGCCTTCTGGAAGGTCCTGTCCCTCTGCAGAGTGTGCAGCCCTTCAGGGTCAGCTAGTGTCAGACATGAGTAGGAGCGACTGCTCACACTGGCGAGGTCCCAGAGACAATGCAGCCTGCCATGCTGTTACACCTTCCTTCAAGGCTCAGATATGTTGGCACCATATTCACAGGGCCCAAGTAGGCAGCTGTGGGGCTGGAGAGCTTTGGAGTGGGGGGGAGCAGGCCTGGAGCAAGAGAGGGGTCGAGGTGTGTCCAAACCCTAAAATCTCATCTGCCTGAGATCGGCAGGAGTAGGACTGCTCCCCAGGCTTATGTGTCTAACACATGGAGCCCTGGGCCCTAACCTTTGTCCCCACTGGAAGAGGTCACATAGCCGGGTAGCCAGGATAAATTTCCTTTCCCCTTTTAAGGCCCTGTCCAGCAGCACCTGGACTTCCTCCTTATGCAAATGAGGCATCACCAGCACCCTAGCCCTGGTCAATGGTGTATATTCACCCTGAAAGTCCCTACTCACCCCTCCCCCAAGGTTTAAAATAGCCTTTGTTTCCCCCATTAAAATGAGCTGTCTAGTTGACTCTCTCTAGGACTAGAGTCTGTTCTCTAGTCCTGCCAGGGACCACCGGATCCTTGTTCCCCCACCCCCACCCCCTGGACATTTATTTGCTTTTACCTGTTGGCTGAAGGTCACGTTCCTTCTTCTGCTGGTTTCAGGGCCATTTCCTCCAGCCACATCTGGGAGAGCCAAGGTCTGGGGCCTCTTCAGGATCCCCGAGGCGCGTGGCTTAGAGGTGTCCAGAGAACCTACTCTTAGCACATCTCCATCCGAGCCCAAGGTGAGGGGTCCCTCTCTCCTCTCCAGCCCCCTCTCCTGGCAGTAGAAGCCATCGGGGGCCCGGGGAAAGCTGACACTGATGGCCTGCCTTGGGACACTGCTGGGGAGAGCCAAGTAATTGTCATGGCCCGCTGTGAAACAGTCAATGAGCACGCTGTCTATGTTGGAGGTGCCAAAGGATGATGCGAACTCATTGATGCCTGTGAGGGAGCTGTCCCTGCTGATGAAGCTGCCATACTTGGGGGTGAGCGGGCTGGGTGGCGAGATGGGGCTGGAGAAGCTGGCGTACAGGCTGGTGGCTGTAGTCGAGGGCAGGGCGTCACCAGCCCCCTCCTCCAACAGGACAGGTGGGGAGGGGGGCAATGGGAGGCTTGGGCTCTTCATAGCTGTCCTCTTCTCTCCCAGGGGCCGAAGGGGCCTCTCGGGGATGCTAATCAGGGTGAGCACGGTGGTGACACTCAGGGTTATGGCGGTGAAGACATAGATGACACGGAGCTGGCCCCCCAGGGCCCTCCCGAAGCTGGTCTTGTCCCAATGGATGCCTCCGACCACATAGCCAAACCCGCCTCCAAGACCTGTGGAGAGAAAAGGGATGTAGTTCTCTCCTACCCAGACAGGCAAGGAGCGCCGCCCCCCCCCCCCCCCCCCCCCCCCCCGCCGCACAAAGGTGGAGCCGCCATTCCTTAGAAGGTCATAAGTAGCAAAGTCCACTCCAAGGACTCATGAAGCATATGTCCCACCTACACCCCAGAAAATGTAAGGGCAGCTGCTCCCCCAGTCTCCCACGTTATTCCTAACATGCTTCCCAGGACCAACTGACTTCTCTCTTCTCCACGTTAACCTTGGCGCTTGGCTCCAGGGCAGGGAGCGCCCTCTTGTCCTTTGGCTAGAAAGGAACTGTCAGAATTATGGAAGGTGCTGTTTGGACCCAACTACTCCATCGATTTAGCATAAACACACCAAGACCTCCTCCTCCTCCTCCTCCTCCTCCTCCTCCTCCTCCTCCTCCTCCTCCTCCTCCTCCTCCTCCTCCTCCTCCTCCTCCTCCTCCTCCTCCTCTTCTTCTTCTTCTTCTTCTTCTTCTTCTTCTTCTTCTTCTTCTTCTTCTTCTTCTTCTTCTTCTTTTTGAGACAGAGTTTCTCTGTATAGCCCTGGCTGTCCTGGAACTCACTTTGTAGACCAGGCTGGCCTCGAACTCAGAAATCCGCCTGCCCCTGCCTCCCGAGTGCTGGGATTAAAGGCATGTGCCACCACTGCCCAGCAAGACCTCATCTTCAACATACAAGCCAGTGTGTGCACAAGGATGTCCCCCTGTCATCCTTGTGCACAGCCACCAGGAGGAAAGTCACCTCTAAGGATGGCCCATGGGAACTGGAGTCATTAGGCTTGTGTCTTTACCCAATGAGACATCTCATGGGTGAATTTGAGGTCCTAATAATTAGCTTTTGACTCATCTTTTAGAAGAGCCATCAAAGATGTGTAACCCTTAAACAAGGGTAGGTTTCAGACAGATATTTTTAATTTTAATTTTATTTTAAAGTTAATATATTACTTACATGTTACCCCAGCTCACTCTATAGACCAGGCTGGCCTCACACTCACTGAAATCCCCCTGCCTCTGTGACGGCCTCCCAAGTGCTGTCACTAAATGTGTACATCACCCCACACACATGGCTCTATTTTTAAGGTTTTTATTCATTTACTTTTAATTTATGTGTATGTTTGTGAGCCTGCTTGAGTTTATGTACACCACATGTGTACAAGGAGGCTGTGGAGGCCAGAAGAGAGTGTAGGATCCCCTGGATCTGGAGTCAAGTGTGTTGTGAGCCCAGGTCCTCTGCAAGAGCAACCAGTGCTCCTAACCACTGAGCCATCTCACCACCTCCCTAAAGTGCTATTTTAAATGGGACTTTTTTTCTTTTCTATCATTTTATTATAAGTGTTTCTATTGAGAAAAACGGAGGTTTCTAAATGTTTGTTGCTCCTATTTAATTAAAGCATTTACATTACATTTTTGTTAATTTCAGTATGTGTGTGTGCGCGCACGCATGGTGGGGGTGGGGTAGGGTGGGTGTATATACCACAGTGTGCATGTGGAGGTCTGAGGACAGCTTGCAGAAGTCAGTTCTCTCCTTCCACCACATGGGTTCCAGGGGATCTGACTCAGCTTGTCAGGTTGGATGACAGATACCTTTACCCACGGAGCCATTTGAATGGCCCCTTGTTTTGAGACAGTCTTGCCAAGCAGGACTGGCCACCCTGGGACTGACTGTAGAGCAGCTGGGCTTGAACTCCCATGACCCTCTGCCTCTGCCTCCCCAGGTTCTGGGCCACAGTCACCGCTCTTGGATGCCTGTTCTCTTTTATTCTGTCCCTGTCACTAGGATCAAACCTCCAGCCTTGGACGTCTAGGCAAGGGCTCTGCCTCTGAGCTGCGCCCCAGCTCTGACCTCAGTATGGAGTGCAGAGTCCCAGCATTCTGCTGAGTTCATCTGCTTTTGGATCTGTCCTGGGAAGTCCTAGTAGGTGCTGTCACACAGTGTGACAGACAGAGTTGACCTCTTGTCCCTTGCCACTGTCTCCGCACAATCACACTGTGGGGTCAGAGGATTCCTGCCTTGTCCCTGACTTTGGTAGAGACACTTCTCATGTCACTGAGCACAGCACAGGTATGCGTGCATGCCTGTAAGCAAAGCATACATGCATGCACAAGCATGAATACCCCAGAGATTGTATTTGTATTATATTTGAGAGCCCGCCTACTCAAAACAGTTTGTTAATAACCTCAAGATAGTTCTTGAGGCTTGTTTGTTTGTTTGCTTGTTTGTTTACAATCATTCAAGAATATTCCCAAGCCGGGTGGTGGTGGCGCACGCCTTTAATCCCAGCACTCGGGAGGCAGAGACAGGCAGATTTCTGAGGTTGAGGCCAGCCTGGTCTATAAAGTGAGTTCCAGGACAGCCAGAGCTACACAGAGAAACCCTGTCTGGAAAAGACCAAAAAAAAAAAAATATATATATATATATATATATATATATATAATTTTAAAAAGATTTTCAACATTTGAAGTACCCTTAGTCTGGCCCTGAGGTCTTGTCTAATGTCCCACGAGGTCTGTTCAGTGTGTATTAACAATGTCTTTAAGCAAAATAGGGTAAACAAGGTTGGGCAGGGACAGTTTATGTAACCAGAAGGTCTCAGGAGCCATTCACGATTCATGCCAGACCTTTACAATTTAAACACACACACACACACACACACACACACTCTATTTATCTCAAAATTGTGTGTGTATGTGTGTATCTCTGTGTGTGTCTGTGTGTGTGTATTTGTGTATGAGTATGTGTGTGTGTGTGTCTGTGTAGGTGTGTGTGTCTGTGTGTGTCTGTGTAGGTGTGTGTGTCTGTGTACATGTGTGTGTATGTCTGCGTCTCTCTGTGTATATGAGTGTGTGTGTGTCTGTGTGTATCTGTGTACATGTGTCTGTGTGTGTACATGTGTCTCTGTGTGTGTATGAGTGTGTGGTATGTGCGCGTGGGTATTCGGTGCATTTGTGTAGATGCCCACAGAGGCAGGAAGAAGGCACTAGAACAATAGGAGCTGGAGCCACAGGCAGTTGTGTGGGTGCTGGGAACTGGTTCAGCTTCTTTAAAAGAGTAATAAAGAAGTTTTGTTTTTTTGTTTGTTTTTTGGTTTTTCGAGACAGGGTTTCTCTGTATAGCCCTGGCTGTCCTGGCACTCGCTTTGTAGACCAGGCTGGCCTCGAACTCAGAAATCCGCCAGTCTCTGCCTCCCGAGTGCTGGGATTAAAGGCGTGCGCCACCACGCCCAGCTTAATAAAGAAGTTTTAACTTCTGGGCCTTCTCTCCAGCTCTTCCTGTACTCAATGCTTTTGGGACAGTTTACTGGCTTATTTATTAGAGACAGAGAAGTGTCACTGTGTAACCCTGGCTGACCTAGAATCCAATATGTAAACTAAGTTGATCTGGAGCTCACAGAGACCTGTATGTTTTTTTGAGTGCTGAGATTAAAGGTGTACACCACACGATGGCTTTGTTCGTTTATTTACTTACTTAGTCTCTACCTCCTAAGTGCTGGGACACAGGTATGCACCAAACTTAGTTTATATAGTGTTGTAAGCCCTGGGGTTTGTGCATGCTAGGCAAGGACTCTACCAACTATGCTCCAGCCCCAGTTCCAGGGAAAGTATTTTCTATTTATTTATTATTTATTTATTCTGGGGTATGGTGTGTGTGCCTTGGTGTCAGAGGGCAGCTTGCAGGAATCGGCTCTCTCCTTGATGGGATATTTTCAATTATTTCAGTGCTGACCTATATACATTTGAACTTCATCAACTTATCTTTAGATCCTGAGGTAAGGAAGGCGCCCCCCCCCCCCGGGCACACATCTGCACCTCACGCAGCTGCAGGAGGAGTACTCACCCGCCATGAGGGCATGGATGTTCAGGCCTCGGTCCTGGTCTACCGGACCGCACACATCCATCATGTAGGCGTGGCTGGGGTTATCTGCAGAATCTGCACTGAAGTCCATCAGCACCACCCCGCATACTGTCAGGAGGATGCCCCACTTGTGGTTGGTGGCTGTGTCAGCCAAGGCCATGCCAATGTCCCTTCCATTGAGCAAGAGCGAAAGGCCCAGCAGTGCCCCTGGAAACAGAGACAAAGTCACCAGAGGAACTCTTCTCTGTCCCCACCAGCTCACTTCCTAGGTTGAGACGGAGGACTAAAAGAGGAACCTGGAGTCCTGGAGTATCGGGCTGGAGAGATGACTCAGAAGTTAAGAGCACTGACGGCTCTTCTACAGGTCTTGGGTTCAATTCCCAGCAACCACATGGTGGCTCACAACCATCTGTAATGGGATCTGATGCCCTCTTCTGGTGTGTCTGAAGACAGCGACAGTGTACTCATAAAGGGGAGACTGTGGGAGTTGCCTAGAGACATGCAGAGTTCCCCCACTCGGGGCTTTTATCCCATCAAGCTGAACAAGTTCAACGTGAACTTTATTATCTCATTAAGACAAACAAACAGAAAGCTAAACGACTTATTCTTAGTGTTGGCTCAGGCAAGGTTGGGCCTGGGAATTGCCTGTGCTCGAGCTGTTTCAAAGTTCCTAAAAGGAAGTAACTGGTCCTCTCTCCCCCTCCTCCTTTCCTTCCTTCCTTCCTTCCTTCCTTCCTTCCTTCCTTCCTTCCTTCCTTCCTTCCTTCCTTCCTTCCTTCCTTCCTTCCTTGTTTCTCTTTCTGTTTTATTTCCATGCCAAACAACAGACCTATGGCCAGGACAAGAATGAAAGGGCGTCTCCTTCCAAACCTTGAGGTACATCGGTCACTCCAGGCACCCAACAGAGGCTGCAGCAAGAATCCTGAAAGAAAGCAGGCCGGTTGTTATTGTCAGGGCTCCCGGCACCCACGGGGGTGCTAGAGCAGCTCACAATCCCAAGGCTCCACGCGCAAGGAAACATCCCACAGCTCACACTCCCAAGGTGCCACACACAAGCATACATCCCAAGGTGCCGGAACATTACGGCAACAAGATCAGGGCTGGCAGCAAGAACCTGCACTGCAGACCGGAGCCACCCAGGCCTGCTCTCTATGGACTGTATAGGACACCAAGCCCCCCGTGACTTTCCTTGGGAATCCTGGCACTGCCCCCGACCCGAGTTTCATCAACTTCATAGCTCAGACTCTGCACTGCCAGCTTGGTGTGAGATGAGATAATCCTGGGGGCTGCTAAATACCTGTCCGGTACAGATCAAAGAACTTAGAATACAGGATGTGACCAACCATACCTGTGTTCTCCCACAGCCCCATACTAAGGAGCTGAACTTAACTCCTCCCTTGTCCCCTCAGGTCCCTCAAGCTGCTTCAGCAGAGGCTTCTGGAAGCTTCCGGAGATTTCCAGAGGCCGTCCACCATCGGGGCTCACCAAGGATGGGGCTGATGAACCACACTAGGCTGTAGAGCTGGTCTGGCAGGCCCATTTGCAGGAGTACCGGAGTCACGTACGCGGTCTCCATGGCGTAGCTGAATTCGATACCAAACAGAATGCAGCCATTGAAGAGCAGTTCCCAAAAGGACCTCTGTGGGTGCAAGTCCCCAAAGTCCACCAGCTCGATGGGACATGGGGTGTTGGGGGGTGGGGGCGGAGAGGGCCGAATGTACTTTCTTCTCTTGGGGTGCCGTTTGAAGTTGTTGGCCCGGTGGCTGATGTGTCCTGTCACGGACCCTGAGTAGCTGGAGATGGGAGACCTCCAGAAGTCCTGAGGAGCCACACTGGGGACGACGGGCTCTCCCGGAGGGGTGCTGCTTGCTGGGGGGATCATCGTAGGCAGGGCTGGTGGGCGTCGCTGTGAGGGAAGCCCATTTAGGGACGATAGTTACTTCACAGAAGCCTATATGGAGCCGCCATCTTTCCCACGAGCCCCTCCCCTTGGGTCCACTTGCCATCCACTTGGGGAAAATTGAGTTTGCACTGAATACTTGAGAGTCCATTCTGCCTGTCTTCCCAAGCCCAGCCTTCTGTCCCCAAGCAGAGCCCAGTGCTCAGGGGACAGAGCAGGGCCCTTTACACGGGGGTGAGGGGGCAGGAGATCAGAGAACCCAGTCCTGTAGCACTCCAGGGCTCACCCCCAGACAGTCTGAGTCAGGACAGTCACACAAAAAGATCCTCCTGCAGGTGTCTGGGAAGATCTTGTCGTTCCTTCCTTTCCAAAGGACTAGACACCCAGAAAGTCAGGAGCCACTTGGGGGCGGAACACTGAGCTAACTCACTAACTCACTCATTGTGAAGGGATAGCTCTTCCTTCACAGGGTGAAAGTCACCGCTGGTCAGCTCAGTTCCTGTGTTTATATGCAGTCCATCACAGGAACCAGAGGGGCCAGGTGCCTGCCTCAAAGCAGCAGAGGTGTAGTGTGCTGTGCTGTGGTGTGCTGTGGTGTGCTGTGGTGTGCTGTGCTGAGCTGTGCTGTGGTGTGGTGTGATATGCTGTGGTGTGATGCCGGTCACAAACCCTTTCCTTTCAACTATCATTGACAAGTAAATTTTCATTCACGGACTGAAACCTCTATGGTGCTTAAAATGCTCTCTCTAAAGGAAACCCCATAGATGGTGACACGATCGAAGACCCCTAGTAACAGGGACAGAGCCTGAGCCAGCCATCCTCTGTAACCAGGCAAGGCCTTGACAGGTGGGATCGGGACACCAACCCAGCAATGAAACCTCCGATCTACAGTTTGTCCTGTCCGCAGGGTGTGCTGGGACGGAACCCAGTGTAATCATCATCAGAGAGACTTCATCCAGCAACTGACAGGGGAAGATGCAGTGTCCCACAGCCAAATGTTAGGCAGAGCTCTGGGAGTCGTGCAGAGGGGGAGGAAGGACTGAAGGACCAGAGGATCAAGGACACCACAGTAACACAGCCCACAGAGTCAACGGACGGGATGCGAGTGGGCTCGCAAAGATCAGGGAGCCTGCGTGGGTCTGACCTAGGCCCTCTGCATATATATTATGGCTTTGTAGGTTGGTGTTCTGTGGTGTTTCTAACAGTGGGAGCATGGGCTGTCTCTGAATCTTTTGCCTGCTTTCGGGACCCTTTCTTTTCCTACTGGGTTGTCTCATCCAGCTTTGATGTGTGACTATGTGCCTGGCTTTACCATAGCGTGTTATGCTGTATTTGGTGGATGTCCCTTAAGACCTGCCATTTTCTGAGGAGAGGTGAATGAATCTGGGATGAGGAGGTGAGGAGGAGAGACTCGGGGGAGGGGAGACTGCAGTCGGGATGTAAAATATGAGGAAAGAAAAAAGAAAAAGATCTGGGTGCAGTGGCACATCGCCTTTAAGCCTGGCATTTGGGAGGCAGAGGCAGAGGCAGAGGCAGAGGCAGAGGCAGAGGCAGAGGCAGAGGCAGAGGCAGAGGCAGAGGCAGAGGCAGAGGCAGAGGCAGAGGCAGAGGCAGAGGCAGAGGCAGAGGCAGAGGCAGAGGCAGAGGCAGAGGCAGAGGCAGAGGCAGAGGCAGAGGCAGAGGCAGAGGCAGAGGCAGAGGCAGAGGCAGAGGCAGAGGCAGAGGCAGAGGCAGAGGCAGAGGCAGAGGCAGAGGCAGAGGCAGAGGCAGAGGCAGAGGCAGAGGCAGAGGCAGAGGCAGAGGCAGAGGCAGAGGCAGAGGCAGAGGCAGAGG
Organism: Mus caroli; assembly: GCF_978045245.1. Classification (NCBI taxonomy): domain Eukaryota; kingdom Metazoa; phylum Chordata; class Mammalia; order Rodentia; family Muridae; genus Mus; species Mus caroli. Next base: position 5,665,024 of record NW_028227261.1, on the reverse strand, counting down.
CAGAGGCAGAGGCAGAGGCAGAGGCAGAGGCAGAGGCAGAGGCAGGCCAGTTTGGTGTATAAAGCAAGTATGGGGCAGCCAGAGCTTACCACAAAGAAACCCTGCCGAAAGAGAGAGAGAGAGAGAGAGAGAGAGAGAGAGAGAGAGAGAGAGAGAGAGAGAGAGAGAGAGAGAGATTAGGAAGGAAAGAAGGAAGGAAGGAAGGAAGGAAGGAAGGAAGGAAGGAAGGAAGGAAGGAAGGAAGGAAAGGAAGGTTGGGTTCTGGGGATGTGGCTCAGTACTGGAGCCCTTGCCTTGTGTGTTCCAAGCTCCATCCCCAGAGCTGCAAATGAATGGATGAATTAAAAGCAACAGCATGCAATGAGAAATAATTTCTTCATCCCCAATGTATTTACATTTTGAGAAATTTTCATACTACCCAGAGTCTAATAGGAAATTGGCAATGCAAAAACCTTCCTCTGCCCTCTGCCCTCCGGGGTTTGCTGCTCAGAGACCTTTCTCTGAGTGTCCAACTGTTTTTTGCCATTTTGAAACAAATCTGGATTATAAACTAAAGGAATTGATTTTGATGCTGACTCACGCACACTGTAAGAAATGTTTCCCCTCAGCCCAGGGAGAGAAACAAAGACACCAGAGCAAAGAAGTGCAGGAACTCCGCTGGATGTACCGGTACAGCCCATCCCACCCACCAGGCCTTCCTGGGAGGTAGGCACCCAAACTGCTGCACTTCCCTCGGCCTTGGCTGTGCGGCCAACCCCAGCATCATTTACCAAGATGGCCATTGCGAGCTTGCCTTCAAGACTAGGTCAAGCCTCGGCTTCTGACGCCATGCTCCCGATCCTGATTTACTGTACCACTGTCTATCACGCTACTGATGTCACTGTCCTCTTTATGAATTCAGAAATCCTGCTCCATGTGTGCTCAAAGCTCCTGCACTGCCCCACCACTCAGGCAGCTCCTCAGAAGAGAGCAGAGGTGGATACGGCTGCACATAGAGAGAGCAGGATTCAGAACGCGCGCTCATCCACCCTCCACATATTTACTCTCTATTGATCTGCACTCTGTCCATTCAATTATCTCTCCATCTACCCACCTATCTACCAACTGCCCTCCACCCATCCATCATCCATCCATCCATCCATTCATCCATCCACTATCCATCCACCCTCTTTTCATTTATCTATCATTCCTCTATCCATCTACCATCATTCCTTCATCTACCCACCATCCATCAATCTACCATCCATTCATCCACTTCTCATTCATCCACTATCAATCAACCCATCAATCTTTCATCAATCTATCCATCTATCTACCCACCACCCATCTATTTATCCATCCATCTACTTATCCACCCACCCATATCTCTTCATCCATCCACCCATCTATCCATCCACACATCCATTTATCCATCCACCCACACATCCATCTATCCATCCACACATCCATTTATCCATCCATCCATCCACCCACCCAACCATTCATCCATCTATCCATATATACATACAGCCTCCACACACCCATCCATCCATCCATCCATCCACCACCCATCTATTTATCCATCCATCTACTTACCCACTCACCCATATCTCTTCATCCATTCACCCGTCTACCCATCCACACATCCATTCCATCCACCCCACACATCCATCCACACATCCATTTATCCATCCATCCATCCACCCACCCACCCATCCATCTACCACCCATCTATTTATCCACCCATCCACTTACCCACCCACCCATCTATCTACTCATCAATCCATCTATCCATCTACCCACTCACCCTCCTATCCATTCATCTATCCATTCACACATCCATTTATCCATCCATCCATCCACACATCCATTTATCCACCTATCCACCCACCCATCCATCCACAATCCATCTATCCATCCATCCATCCACCCACCCATCCATCCATCTATTCACCTGCCTGCCCACCCACCCAACCATCCATTCATCTATCCATATACACATACATCCTCCATCCACCCATCCATCACCATCTCTTCACTGTCAGTCTAACCTCTGTCTGTTCATTCAACCATCTACCATTCACCCACCATCTAGTCACCATCCATTTCAGACCAGCCAACTATCCATGCTCCCACTTTCCAATCCTACTGAGTCACAGTCATAGTCACACACAGGTGGTATCATCTAGCCACCTACCTACCCACCCTCCCAAACATCCTGCTTCATCCTCCCATGTACTAGCTACCGAGGATCAAGACACAGAGGTCACAGAGATAGAACGATGACATAGTTCTTGCCTTCAAGTTGGGTTAAAAAGCAAAGGAAAGATGTTCTAAGCAGTGGGAATATTCCATTGGAAAGAGAAAGAGCTGTCGGCCACAGTGAAGATGTGAGGAGAGACGAAGCCACTAGCAAACTACTAGCTGGTGGTGAAGGACCAGGAAGTCTTGGCTAAAAGGTGAATTTTACACTGAAGTAACACGGGGGAGAAACTCGCTCTCCTGTTACGTCAATAACCGACTCATCTGCTGGCCTCGTAACCTGAGAATAGATAGGCCTGAGAACTATGTCTTCAAGTAGTACTTCATTTAAAATATAGTTCACATGTGAAGATTAAATCAAGATGAAGGTTTTAGGGGCTGGAGTGATGGCTCAGTGGGCCAAGACACTTGGTGTCAAGCCTGAAGACATGAGTTTGATGGCTAGGACTCACATGGTAGGAGAGAGCCAACGCCTAAAAGCTGTCCTCTGGCCTGCACCTGCAACACTGCAGCCCTGGATACATACATAAATAGCTACAATTATTTGTTTTTGTTAGAGATTAATAGTTTTTAAAATATAGGTGGAACAACATTATGAACTAACCAGTACCGGGGAGCTCTTGACTCTAGCTGCATATGTATCAAAAGATGGCCTAGTCGGCCATCACTGGAAAGAGAGGCCCATTGGACTTGCAAACTTTATATGCCCCAGTACAGGGGAACGCCAGGGCCAAAAAGTGGGAACGGGTGGGTAGGGGAGTAGGGGGGAGGGTATGGGGGACTTTTGGGATAGCATTGGAAATGTAATTGAGGAAAATACGTAATAAAAATATTTTAGAAAAATAGTTTTTAAAAGCTAAGCTTTTGTGTGTTTCCTTCCCACAGCTCAGGAGCTTCTGCAGAGTGAGAGCTGTTGCATAACAAGCCCTCCCTCCAGAGCACAGGTAGGTCCTAGGGACCCCACAGCTTCACACTCTCAAAGCCAAGAGTCCTTGACACAGGGGTGCTGCCCTTTGGCCACAGCACACATTCTTCCTCAAGGGACCTATTCCTGGGCCCTCTCCACTTAAGAGACACAGCATCGTACCCCCTCTTTCCTATCTGCATTCACCCCAGTAAGCATGTGTTCTGTCCCTTTAGCTGGGCTTGTGGCACATGCCTTTCTTTAATCCAGCATTCAGGAGGCAGAGGCAGGCAGATCTCTGAGTTCGAGGTCAGCCTGGTCTACAGAGTGAGTTCCAGGACAGCCAGGGCTACATAGTGAGACCCTGTCCTGAAAAACCAAAACCAAAACAACAAATAAAATAAACAAAACCCACAAACAAATAAACAAACAAAGAAACTGTCCCTTTGACTCTGGAGTGGAGGACTGTGGTTCCAGTCTGGATTATCCCGTGGTGTAAAGGGCAACTTCCAGAGCCTGTTCCAGACGGATTGTGCAGACGGGCTGCTCCTCCATTAGCAGTAGGAATCCACCATCATATCCTGCTACTCAGCTTTAAACAAGGCTTGCATCCCTTCCTGGCAAAGGCAGACATTTGTCCATTAATCAGTCTAGAGCAGCGGTTCTCAGCCTTCCTAATCTCTTTAACACAGCTCCTCATGCTGTGGTGACTCCCAACCAGAAACTTTTTTCCATTGCTACCTCATAACTGTAACATCGTTACTGTTATGAATTGTAATGCAAATCTCTGTTTTCCCATTGTCTTAGGTGACCCTGTGAAAGGGTTGCTTGACCCCAAAGGGGTCATGACTTACAGGTTGAAAACAGCTGCTCTAGTCCAAGAGCCAGAACTAAACCCGAGTTTGGAGAAACTTCCTGTTTGTGTTAGAGTCAGGTCAGAATTACCTCTATCATCTATCTACCTATCTACCTACCTACCCATTATCAGTCTGTCTGTCTGTCTATTGTCTATCTATCTTTATATATATATATATATATATATATATATCAGAGTGTGTGAGCAGGCATGTGTGTATGTGTGTGTACATGAACCATGAAAAAAGTGTGGAAGCCAGACATGTGTGCATGCATACATGCTTGTACACACAAACCATGACACACCTATGGAAGCATGATGTGTGCATGTGTGTGTGCATGTGTGTACAGGAACCATTATACACATGTGGAAGCCAGACATGTGCATGTGTGTATGTACATGTGTACACATGTATGCATGTGGGTATATGTACATGTGTGTGCACGTGTGGCATGTGCATGTGGGTGTATGTGCGTGTGCATGTGTGTGCACATGTATGTGTGTACATGTGTGTGCACATGTGTGTGTGCGTGTGTGTGTGTGTATACTCGAACCATGACACACCTGTGGAAGCAGGAGGACAGTTTGCAGTATTTGGTTCTCTTTGCACCATTTGGGTCCCTGGAATGGAGCTCAGGTCTCCAGACTTGGTAGCAAATGCATTTACCCGCTAAGTCATATTGCTGGTCCCAGAATAACCTTTTTTATTAAAAAATGTATTTGTCTGGGCTGAAGAGATAGCTTGGGAGGTTAGGGGCATTTGCTGCTCTTGTAGAGGCCCCACGCTTGGTTCCCAGCACCCACATCATGTGGATAGCAATCACCTGTAACTTCAGCTCCTAGAGATCTGATGACTTCCTAGCTTCCCAGGTACTGGCACACACATCACACACACACACACACGAAAATTAAGGTTTAAAAATAAAAAATTATATTTGAAGCTGGGCAGTGGTGGCGCACGCCTTTAATCCCAGCACTTGGGAGGCAGAGGCAGGCAGATTTCTGAGTTCAAGTCCAGCCTGGTCTACAGAGTGAGTTCCAGGACAGCCCTGGAACAGACACAGAAAAAACCCTGTCTCGAAAAATCAAGAAAAAAAATTGTTAAATGCTTTACAAAATTTTATACTGTGACAGATTTTTTAAAGTTACTTTTCTGTGGGCAGTTAGAGACACAACCTCTGACTTGCAGCAGGATACACCAGGCTAGCCCACCCAGGAGCTTCCAGAGATTTCCATCTCTGCTTCCTATCCAGCCCTAGGGCTGCCAGGATTGCAGGTACACGATACCACTACTGGTGGCTTTATATGGGACATGGGGATTCAAATTCAGGCCCCCTTGCTTGGGCAGCAATCTCTTTATCCACTGAGCCCTCCCCAGCCTGTTATGGGCTGTTTCAACAGCCCTCGATTAACAAAGGAAAAACATGCAATGACCTGAATACTTAAAAAAAATGTATCTCACTTGGAATCAACCCATTTTCTTTTCTCTTTTCTGTTAAACAAAACGAAATGAAACAAACAAACAAACAAACAAAATGCGGGGGGGGGGGGGAGGGGGCTTCCACCCATGGGGTTGCCTTGGGGTCAGTTCTCTTTCACCTCCTACAGAGATTCTCAGAGTTGATAGTTCAGACCTCTTAAGGGGATGGAGCACTGAATCGGGGCCCAGTTCCGATATATCTCCGGGTCTTTGACTCCTTACTCAGGGCTAACTTGCCTCCAAAGTCCCACTAGAAGCACACTCTGAGTTTGTTTCATCAGCACCTGACTCTCCTCCCCCTAAGAACTGGAAAACAAACGTTATAACGACTCCAGGGGTCGTGAGAGGTTATTATCCAGAAGAGAATGAAGGGGAGGCTTGCCTGCCTCTAGTGTCAGCTTTAACATGTCACCCTCAGCTATATGACTCAGGACAGAGGTAAGATGACAGGGTGCTGTTCCCCATAACCCAGACATCCCAGGAGATGTTTTACAACGGCCCCTGGCCATCCAGAGGACTCAGCCTCAGGGAGGAGGTGAACCGGAAGCTGATGACACCTGCCCAGGTGGCCGGGAACAGGCCTGGGGCTCAATAAACAGAGCAGATGGTGGGTGCAAATTTTACCAGACTGCTTCTCCCTCTAGGCCTGCGGTTGCTGCACCCCCGGAGGTTCCATTCTCAGCTTAATTCACTAAACACCCAAGAAGAACAAAGGTCTCCATGCCTGCCTAGAGCCCCCAGCCTGGGCACTCATATCATCCTGGGGCCTAAGCAGCATTGCTCCCGGCGCCAAGCCGCGGAGCTGGGCAGAGGGCGCAGGAGGAAACGCCCGGTACCTGTACGTCCAGACGGGAGGCATCCCTTTCCCAGGCTGGGCTCCTGGTTCTCCGGGGTACAGCTCCGTCCTAGCCCGGCGCCCCCGGCCCCGCCGCGGCAGCTGCAGCATCACCCCGCGGGGCGGGGCCGTGACGTCACGGCTGCATCCCGCCGCTTGGTCCCGCAGAGCATCCTTAAAGCAGCCGGTTGGCTGTGCCATCGCACCTTTGGGGACAACCGGGGTCTATAGGCAGAATGCAGGAGTAGGAGGCAGTATGACTTTGTGGGACCAGTTCCAAAAACAAAACAAAACAAAAAAATCTGAACGAAAAAAGAAAGACAGACATATAATAGTTTATGTTTGTTTTTCCATGGTCATAAATGTATTATAAAAGCACTTGCCAGGGCCCGTGACTGTTCTTCCTCATTCTCATTTTAAAGGAAATACATATATTTTTTTTTGTGTCTTCAATTCTAAGTAAATAGCCGTGCTTATGTTTATAGATAAACACGTATCCTCTAAATACTGTACCCATTGCACTAAACCAATCTCCCAAAGTATTACACTCATTATTCTGGTCACAGATCCATCAGGTGGCCGGGCTATGCCAGGCTTTATTCTAGACCCCTTGATGTAAGGAAGAGAGGGAGAAACCTTTCCGACCTCAGGGTTGACAGGTTAGAGAGGAATATACACATTAAATAGGATAAATAAAATAAATACGTAGGTGTTGGAGAGATGACTCAGTGGTAACGGGCCTTGCCAAGCAAGTCTGGAGATCTGAATTCAGTCCCTGGAACCCACTAAAGGTGGAAGGACAGACTCAACTCCACTAATGTGCCCTCTGATCTTCCCCATAGCATCTGTGACACACACACACACCACTGCGCATATGCACAATAAAGCATGCCAATGGTGTGTCAGAAGACACAACTCCCTCAGAGTACATACAACTTCAGAGGAAATTGCTAAGGTAGAGAGATTATGGTGACTCTCCCGGGACTCTGCTGCCCACCAATGACTGTGGCTGAAGTTGACTGTGTAGTTGCATGTCACTGAGAGTCTCGGTTCAGCTTCTGCACAGGGCACACATGTGTGCAGGCATGCAGTCTTTACTTGCCTAGCAACATTTTTGTAAAGGAAGAGGACACCTATGTTGGCTGTGACTAAACACAAACACAAGAAACAACTCCAGGGAGAGGGCTTATTCTGGCCTCTCGTTCTAGAAAACAGCGTAGGGGCCAGAGGGTGAGGCGCTACCCACAGCACATCCACAATCAGGAAGCAGAGAGAGATGAAGGCTCCTTTGCATGCAGTCCAGGCCCCCAGCCATGGGATGGTGCAGCCCACATTCAGTGTGGGTCTTACATACTTAATGAAGCAGCTAGGTTTCTTAGGAGAGACCAGATGCCATGGGGTTGGTAATCAATATTTACGATCTCATCAACTCCAGCAAACAAGAAAGCAGGTAGATAGGGGGTGTGAGGCTGAGGGAGGGGTGTAGGGCTGAGGGAGGAGCATGGGGCTGAGGGAGGAGCGTGGGGCTGAGGGAGGAGCATGGGGCTGAGGGAGGAGCATGGGGCTGAGGGAGGAGCATGAGGCTGAGGGAGGAGCGTGGGGCTCAGGGAGGAGCATGGGGCTCAGGGAGGAGCATGGGGCTCAGGGAGGAGCATGGGACTGAGGGAGAAGCACGGGCCTGAGGGAGGAGCATGGGGCTGAGGGAGGAGCATGGGGCTGAGGGAGGAGCATGGGGCTCAGGGAGGAGCATGGGGCTGAGGGAGGAGCATGGGGCTGAGGGAGGAGCATGAGGCTGAGGGAGGAGCGTGGGGCTCAGGGAGGAGCATGGGGCTGAAGGAGGAGCATGGGGCTCAGGGAGGAGCATGGGGCTCAGGGAGGAGCATGGGGCTCAGGGAGGAGCATGGGGCTCAGGGAGGAGCATGGGGCTCAGGGAGGATCATGGGACTGAGGGAGAAGCACGGGCCTGAGGGAGGCAGAGATGCTGCAGGTTTGAGTTGAGGAGGCAATGACATTTAGAGAAATACGCGGAGGTAAAGGGTCATCCCTACTGACATCTGGAGAGAAGTGACACTGGGCACAGGGAAGAGGAGTGCAGACCTGCCATGATCCAGACAACTACAGGCCTGTGCTGAGCAGCCACATGGTTGCTCCAGAGAGAGATGCGTGGCCGTGGGGGTTGGGGTGAGGACGTCTTGAAGAAGTGATACTTCGAAGACAACGTAAGGCTGAGGACGTTCTCAACAAAGGGTCAGGTGGCAGATCTGTGGGCAGGGAAGAGCCCAGTGAGCACAGAGCTTGAGAGGCTGCGTGAAGGGAAGAGCCTGCACAGAGGCCCAGGTGTCAGAGAGAAGGGGCTGCAGTGGCAGCTGGAGGCAGGACTCCTGTCATTTCCTCCCTCCTCCATCTCTCCCTCCTCCATCGCTCCCTTCCTCCATCCCTCCCTCTTCATTTCTCTCCCTCATTCATCCATCCCTCCATCTCTCCCCCCTCCATCTGTCCCTCTCTCCACTCCTCTCTCTTTCCACCCCCCTGCCCTTTCCTTCTTTTCATGAGGTCTTGTTATACTACCTAAGCTGACCTTGAGCTCTACAGGTTTATGCTACCTCGCTGGCTTAAGTAGTGTGATTGTGTATGTGTGTGTGTGTGCTGGGCTTGGACCCCAGGCCCTCTTGAAGGCTATGTTAAACAATGTCACTGAGCTACATCACCTGTTGCCATTGTCTAAGAGCAGGGAGAAGTCAGAGAGGGTTCACGGGTGGGGGCAGGCACTTGTGCAACAAGCTATATTCCTATTCTGCAAAGACCATGAGGCTCTTGGTGGGAAACTGAGAAGGTCAGGGGTGGGTGTGGGGTCGGGTGGGACAGGAGGTCGAGGCCTGGCCTAGATGGGAGAAGACAGCTTTGAGGGTAGAAGTGGCCAAGGACAGGCAGAGCCATGTCCTAGCTTGCTCTTCTGTTGCTGTGAGAATCACCATAACCAAAAGCAACTGAGAGAGGGAAGGGTTCCCTGACTTACATGTTCCTGTGCGGTGACTGTGCATCATGGAGGAAAGCCAAGGCAGGAACCCAAAGGCAGGAACTGAAGCACGGGTCATGGAGGAACACTGTTAGGGACCCGCCCCATAGCTTCTACATCCCAGGCCCTCCTGCCTAGAGATGGTCCCACCCACAGTGGGCTGAGCCCTCCACATCAGTCAGCAAACAAGAGAATGCCACAGCAAGCCTCCTGCTTCTGTCTCTCCAGTCTAGGAATTTGGGGTGCACTATTACCCTAGCTTTGGAAACCTGTTTGAGAAACAGGTCACATGGAGCCAGACTGGCCTAGAACTCACTGCGTGACTAAGCATGGCCTTGAACCCCTGATCTTCCTCCTGCCTCTACTTCCCAAGTGCTGGGATTAAGGGTGTTTGCCATCAGGGCTGGTTTACACAGTGCTGGGGTTTGAACCCAGAGCCTCATGTGTGTTAGGCAAACACTCTACCAACTGAGCCAGGGCTTTCCCTGGCCATGGAGGCCCTCCCTGAAGTCTTGTGGAAACGCTACCTTCCCCTATGGGTGGGACCCTTTTCACATCCAGGACTTGGTCCTGGAGACATGGTCACATGTAATTGCAGGGAAGCTAGAACCTCTGTCCAGAAGAGGGAATGGGGGTGGGGGTGGGGCGGCAGCAGGTGCCTGAGGAGACAAAGGCTCACGGAGGATTGTGCAGAAGACAAAAGTTGGTATCCAGTTTCTGATTGTCACACTAGGATTTTCTAGCAGGAGAAAGGGCTTAAAATCTAGGCATTGTTGAGAGAAAGAAAAAGAAAGAAAGAAAGAAAGAAAGAAAGAAAGAAATTTCAAAAATTCCTCTGCCCTCCTTTTACTTTCCAAATCTAGAAACTTCCTTTCTATTTCTTTAACCCTTCCAGGAAGAGAAGAAAGCAATTTTGCTTCCTTTTATTTTTGTCTCTTTCTGTGTATATTCACTCCTGTCTACACAGTAACTCACAGGAGATCAGGGCTGAATTAGGCAAGGGGACCATGACTCTGTATGCAGTGTCGTGATTCCTCCCAGCCTCAGTGGGAGAAGGACTGTCCATCAGGCCAGAAGTCACACGGAGCTTGTAAGAGAGACCCAGGGACACTGGCTTCAGGGCCAGGCAGGGTGTCTACCTGGGACACTCCAGGAGACCAGGCTATCAGTGTCAAATCTCAGAATCTCGCAGAGCTCATGGGGACCTACACCCGATCAGGAGTTCCTGCATAACGTCACACACACCCGGTCCCAGCGGCTGTCTCTGTCTGAAGACCAGGATGGCAACGTTAGCAGGAACAAGACCCAGAGGAGCCAGGCAGTGGGAACAGGTACTCCGCGTACCCACTAGGTGGCGCCAGAGCCCCACCTTCGCGGGGGCAGCTGTGGCTTGCAAGTGACACTTTCGCACCTTGGCTCTGAGGCTTAAAAAAAAATAAAAATAAAAATAAAAATAAAAATAAAAATAAAAATAAAAATAAAAATAAAAATAAAAATAAAAATAAAAATAAAAATAAAAATAAAAATAAAAATAAAAAATAATAAATAATAAAAATCACCTGTCCTTTTTTAACATGCTTTTTCCTGCAAAGAACGGAACCACTTAGAGTTTTCTCAGACCACACGTTCTCTCTCTCTCTCTCTCTCTCTCTCTCTCTCTCTCTCTCTCGCACTCACTCTCTCTCAACGATTTGTTTTTATTTTTATTTGTTTGTTTATTTATTTAAAAATTCAAAGATTTTCTTATTGTATGCATATGAATGTTCGGCCTGCAGGTGTATATATAGGCATTCACAATGTGTGTACCTGGTACCCACAGAGGTCAGACGATGACATTGGGCCCCTTGAACTGGAGTTACAGGTCGTTCTAAGCTACTGTGTGGGTGCTGGGACTTGAACTTGAGTTCATCTCTGAAAGGGCAACATGAGCTCTTCACCATTGAGGCATCTCTAATCCCTTGATTTTATTTTTAAGTTATGTGTATGTGTCTTGTGTGTGAATGTGTATCTGTGTGCAGGTAGCCTTGGAGTCCACAGGAGGGCGCTAGATCCCCAGAGCTGGAGTTACAGGTGGTTGTGAGTTGCCAGAAATGGGTGCTGGGAACTGAACTCAGGTCCTTTGCAAGAACAGTCTGTCTTAGGCTGGCCACTGCGTTGATCTTTCTGTGGGTAAGAGAGGATGCCAACAGACTGGGTTGGAGTGGGAGTTTGAAGGTGGAATGGAGGGATGTGAAGAAAAGCCCTTCTACAGTGCCGTGCAGCCACACACGGTGACCCACACACCTCAGCCCGTGGTGTGGGTTCTTTGTTCTCGTTTCGAATGATCTGAGGAGTATCTGGGGCTGGGAGGCAGAGTTGTGGGGGAGGTCAACAAAACTAGTGACCGCCTCACACCCTGGGGACTTGGGTACTGGTGCGCTGTGGTACTGGGAAGGGAAGCAGGCAGCCAGCTGCACGCTCTTGTCCCGCAGCTTCAGGAGAACCTTATTGGCTGCAGGATAGAGAGGGGTCCTGGCCAGTGTTCGAGACCACCCTGCCAGATAGTCTGCTTTCAGGTGGCTTGATTGACTTGCTGGTTGGTTACAATTCTGAATCAACTATGCAAACCTCTAAGCACATAACCAATTTAAAAAAAACACGAAAAATTCAAATTACTTCACCTTTTCTCTTAATGATTGATATGAATTAGAATTTGTGATTGTTTGGGCTAGGGAAATAGTTCAAAGAGTGAGGGCCCTTGCTGCCAGGCTCAAGGACCTCAGCTTGCTCCCCAGAGCGCACCTGATGGAAGGACAGAACTGATTCTCACATGTCCTCTGTCCTCCACACACTGTAGCACTTACACAATGGCAGCGCACACTCTAAATAATTAAATAAAGGTAATAAATTTTCTAATTCATGATTTTTTTTCACTTTTTTGATAGAGGGTTTCAGGGCTGGAGAGGTGGTGAGGGCTCAGTGGTTCAGAACACTGGCTGCTCTTCCAGAGGTACTGAGTTCAAATCCCAGCAACCACATGGTAGCTGACAACCATCTGTAATGGGATCCCATTACAGAAGAGGTTCTGGTGTGTCTGAAGACAGCTACAGTGTACTCATATAAATCTTTAAAAAAAAAGTTTCCTCTAAACAAAAGAGGGGGGTCACTATGTCATTTTAGCTGGCTTGGAACTCAGTATGTAGATCAGGCTAGCTTGCCTCTGCCTCCCAAGTTCTGGGATTAAAGGCGTGCACCACCACTGCCTGGCCTCATTGTTTTGATTCTTGAAGGTTATCTGCATCTACACTGCACACTGCTCAAATTCATTTTCCATACCAAATATTCCATTCCACAAGCGTGCCTCGGGATATTTGCTCAGGTATCTGGTCTGCAGGCTCACTGGATGCAACCCTACTGAGGGCATTATAACCCCGCACAGGTACACACTGGAGCATCCTGCAGGGTACACGTTCAGGAGCTGCAGTTTGGAGCAGACATCTTCTTTCATGTCTTCCCAAAGGCTGTACTCATCCGCACTCTTGAAGGCAGGCAATGAGGACTGACTGCCCGCTCATTCGCCACTGTTTGAGGTCTTTCCTGTTGGGGAGATGGACACAGTCAGGAAACAAACGTCCTGATGACTACAGGGCTTCAGCACCTCACATTTATGTCATTTTAGTTTCTCCTCTACAGCATGCCCGCTCAGGCCTCTGTCCATCTTTCTGCTGCCCATGTGCCTGTCTTAATGATTTATGAGTGTTCATGTGTGTGCTGGATAGAGTCCTTTGCAAGGTTGTAACTTCAAGTATCAATGGGTGTTGTCTATGGAATTGCCCTGGGGTCCTGGCTAAGAAATTGCCCCTTCCCTGGAGGTCGTGAACATCTTCTGTGTCATCTTCTCGCAATGTCATTGTCCGGCTTAACTTTTATATGTCCTTCACGCAGGATGGGCTGTCATTCTTGGCATGGGGGAAGTGTCTGCCCCTGTGTCCACTTGGCTGGGTGCTACTTACAGAGATGATTTTCCCTCTGCACTGTTCCGAGAGGCCATTTCAGTCATGGATACAATTCCTAAGTGTTGGGCTTCATGTCGCCTACGCAGTTTCCTGTGTGCATGTCTCTGGGGTAGGTAGGTCTTCATGTCTAGAGGAGTAAGGTCTTCCACTCTGTACCTCAGTTGCATGTCCCTGACTCCTCACCGTTCAGGTCTCAGAATGAGTCTTCCCATAGCTATACATACATTAAAAAAAAAAAAAAAAAAAGCAGTTGCAACATACACATGAGGACCCAAGTTCAAATCTCCAGAGCCCACAAGAATCTGGGCATGGCTGCCCATGCTAGTAATCCCAGCACTGAGGAATTACAACCCCAGACAGGTGGATCTCTGGGGACTCACTGCCAGCCAGAAAATCACAGTGGTAAGCCTCAGGTTCAACAGGAGAGCCTGTCTGAGGCAGAAAGGTGGAGTCAGCAAGATGGCTCAGCAGGTAAAGGGGCTTGGTGCTTGTAGCAGGAGCACACTTGTACATACACCCCTACACACTTCCCCCTGCACACCTCCCCTTGCACACCTTCCCCTACACTCCTCCCCCTTGCACACCTCTCCCTGCACACCTCCCCCCTGCACACCTCCCCCCTGCATACCTCTCCCTGCACACCTCCCCCCTGCACACCTCCCCCCTGCACACCTCCCCCCTGCACACCTTCCCCTTGCACATCTCCCCCTGCACACCTCCCCCTGCACACCTCCCCCTGCACACCTCCCCCCTGCACACCTCCCCCCTGCACACCTCCCCCCTGCACACCTTCCCCTTGCACATCTCCCCCTGCACACCTCCCCCTGCACACCTCCCCCTGCACACCTCCCCCTGCACACCTCCCCCTGCACACCTTCCCCTTGCACACCTCCCCCTGCACACCCCCCCTGCACACCTCCCCCTGCACACCTCCCCCCTGCACACCTTCCCCCTACACTCCTCCCCCTTGCACACCTCTCCCTGCACACCTCCCCCCTGCACACCTTCCCCTTGCACACCTCCCCCTGCACACCTCCCCCTGCACACCTCCTCCACCCCTTTCCTGGCTGCACTGGAGTCCTACCCCTCCTCAATACTTGCTCCCCCCCTGCGACCCTCGCAGGTGTCCTCAGACCTGCTTGTCTGTCTTATGGAATCATGAACTTATTTACAGCTGTCACCTGTCACTGCTTCTTTGTTCTTGAACACTAAACAACTCTAGGATTCTTGAGAAAGACCTAGCTCTCAGCAGGCACTACTGACATGTGCATGACAGGGACTGATTGACAGCGTCAGAAACTATCCACGGATGCTTCAGACGCCCTCGCTTTCTTCGCGTCAGAAACCGTGACCTTGTATTTGATTTTCTCGTGTACTGTGGCTGGTCAATGCCAGGTGACCTGTCGGGCCAGTGAGTCTCGAATTTCATAGAATTTTGTTGTTGTGTTGCTATAACAGGATTCCCATGAGTGAGTGAGTTATTAAAGAACAGAAGGTTGTTTTGGTCCCGGGTCCTGGAGGCCTCTGGTGAGCGCCCCCTGCTGATAGGTGTAGGTAACAGTGCCAAGACTCCTCTCCCACAGGAAGGCATGCACCATGGCCATTGAAAGGCTAGGGGATTGGAGCTCAAGGAAGCCCCTGAGGTGGACTGATTGCCTTTTTGGAGAGCAGGTTACTGGAGGAGTTATTAATTCCACAGGTGGACAGACAGACAGCATGGTAGGGGCTCTGAGGAGAGATCAGGCCCCCTAGGTGGGGGATGGGCTTCATGTCATGTGGTTGGTGAGAATTCCACAGCACAGGCCTGCAGCCAGGCTCTCCATGATTCTCAGGCTTGGGGGGGGGGGAGGGGGGGGAGGCACAGCACCGAGGATGTGGGGGACACTTACAGTTAAGAGGCTATGAAGCCCAATCGACCTCTGATGTCCCAAGTCTGGCAGCCTGAGGTCTGTAACTTTCTTGGGGAAGTAGAACCCAGGCAGCTAGGGTTAGAAGTTCATAGACAGGCTCCTGGCAAGGGCTGGCATGTCCTCTGCAGAGGCTTAGTGCCAAAACTCCAACAAAAACCTGGTGAAGCCTGTGCCCTCTTCAACACTATTTATTACCTTGGGAATCAACATTCACCAGAACAGACCTGGAGGCCACACCACTTAACCCTGACACCACCACCATTTGGCCTGGGTATCTTTGTTGTCCCAGGGTTGCTTAGGATCAGCCCCAGTGAAAAGTCTGTCTCTGTGGTCTGGGATAAAGACTTCCGTGTGTGTGTGTGTGTGTGTGTGTGTGTGCCACTACTGTGTGTGAGTGTGTGTCATCCATGTATATGTTCATATGTGTGTACCACCCCAGTGTGTGTGTGTGTGTGCATGAGTGTGCATGAGTATGTATCACTACTGTGTGTAATCCATGTGTATATGCATACGTGTGTGTACCACCCCAGTGTGTGTATGCTGTGTACATGTGTGTATTTGCTGTGTGTGCATTGCCCATGTGTGTCTGTAGTGTATATGTGTATGTGTCACACGTGTGTGTACTGGGTGTGAGTTATGTGTGTGTACGTGTTTGTGCTACCTGCATTGTATATGTGGCTGTGTGTATGTATGTGTGTGTATATCACCTGTGTGTGTGTGTTGGGCAGAGGCAGTGTATGTACAAGGGCGCCAGAGAGCCGAACTCCCCGGGTTTGCCCTGCGACCATCTACCCCACTGAGCCTTTTAAACTCAGGCTCTTCCGAGGCCCTTTTGGGGGTGGCTGCTTTGAGCATAGGCACTTTTTTAATGAGTAGATTAATTTAAACGGCAGCAGAATCAGCTTTTAAAATAAAACAGTACTCGGTGTCCTGGGAAGCACAGCCAGGGTGTGATTTACAACTGGACTCTCCATGGGTCTTCGCAGCTATGGGCGCCCCCCTCTCCCCGCAGCTAACTCTATAGAACTGCTGGGCCTGCCTGCGCCCCCATTTTTGTTTTCAAGGTATAAGACCTTGCTTCCTGACTCCTAATTCCCCCGACTCCATTGAGGCTCTTTCTGAAGGTAAATGGGGCAGAATCACCGCGGCACTGTTCAGCGATCAGAGTCGAATGTAAACACCCTGCTTTCCTTTAAACCTGAGTAGCCAGGGGGAGCGGGGACCCCCTCCCACAGCCGCCAGTCTCCACTCGGCCCTCACACACCGCGGATGTCCACCTTTGTTGTCTCCTTCAGTGACTGCACCTCCGGGCACATTTATTCCCTTCACTGGGCTTCACTGGGGCCAGCACGCAGATCTCCTCATTACTTCTCCTACTTGAATGGGGCTGTGGTCTCTTTCTTGGAAGCCTCCTTTAGGAGTTCCACAGTCTAGCCTGCTCTCAAATCAAATCAGTGTCTCCTGCTGGGTGACATTTCCGCCACCGCCCCAACAGCCCATGCTGCCCTTAAAGAGATTTTGTTTTACTGTTTAACTTTCTCTCTCTGTCTCTGTCTGTCTGTCTGCCTCCCTCTCTCCCTTCCTCTCAACTCACCCCAGTTGCAGGAGCTTTCTCTTTCTAGAGAAATTAGATTCTTTGGGGAGGGGGGCATGTTTGGGGAAGAGCCACCTCTAACCCCGGGGTCCTCTTTTCCTCCCTTCTGGGCACCCGTTTGATCTGTGTCAGGTTGGAACTAGGGGCCGGTTGGCCCACAGTGGTCTGCGGTCTCACATCCAACTAGCAGACACCAGGAATATGCCTGTGAGTCTGTGATGGGCTCGCAGGGAACACTAAATCACTGGGGCACCTCTATCCATCGCTGGAAGCCTTGTAACCGACTCTTCTAGCCCTGCGTCTATGGAGAGGGATAAACAGCCCCTCGGTGTGTGTGAAGCAAATATCCTAGGCGTCTGGATTCCCTGGGAACCTAGGAATTCAGAGACTTCAGACACCAAAGAGTTAAAAGCACACTTCTCCCACCACCACCACCAACACACACACACGCACACGCACACGCACACGCACACGCACACGCACACAGGGATATAACTAAGGTGCCTTTCATCCATAGCTCCGTGACATATTTTAGATTCCTTCCTTATTTCCCTGTAGTGCAAGACGATCCTCCTACCCTTACCTAGATACCTTGAAGTAAGCTTCCTTGTCTTTCTGGTGGTTCAAAACTCGTCCTCTAGACCCGACATTCAGTAACTCTTGTGACCTCCCGGGCCCTCCTCTGCCTCGGGGTGGGTCTTCTATCCGGAGACCTTGTGGCTCAAGCTAGGCAAGATGGCCTCTGCTACCGCTTCCACTGAGATGGTGCTGTTTGGGAAGGGCCAGCGGAAAAGTTACTAGAAGCAGTTTGCTGGCTGCTCTTCCAGCAGGAAACATGGGCTAGGGAGGGGATGTGGGAGCAGCAGCGACAGTCAGGGCTGGAGTGAGCTCTGACTGAGGGGTCAGCAAGGTAAATTATCTGTCATACAACTGTGACGACTTGAGCCCGGATCACCAGCGCCCGTGTTCGCTGACACATCAGTGCTACAGAGGTGGATCCTGGGAGCTTGCTGGCCAGCCAATTTAGCCAACGTTCCAACCTTCAGGTTTAGTGAGTGACCCTGTACCAAAAAAATAATGTGAAAGGGACTGGAGAGCTGGCTCAGCAGTTAAGCGCTCAGGGGTTTGTCCCCTGACATCAGGGCAGCTCACAACCATCTGTAACTACGGTTCCGGGGATCCAGCGCCCTCTTCTGGCCCCTGAGAGCACTGCATGAACGCGGTTCACATAAAGCTCAGGCAAGCGCATGCGCATATACATAAAAATAATACTAGGGACTACACACACACACACACACACACACACACACACACACACACACACACACACACACGAGCGCGCGCGCCTGGACACGCCTGAACACACATCGGCATACAACCAAGAAGTGTTGAGGATAATTTGCTGTGGAAGCAACTGGAAAGTTTCATTAGCTTCAGAGCCCTCTGCTGCTCTGTAGTAAGAATTCTGTCAACTCAAGGTGTTTGGGTAATAAAGACATAACAGGAGAGCATGTCGTGGTTACAGGAGTTCTAGTGTGTTATATTTAGTGTTTTAAATTGCTGATATGGGGCTGGAGAGGTGGCTCAGCGGTTAAGAGCACTGACTGTTTTTCCAAAGGTACTGAGCTCAATTCCCGGCAGCCACATGGTGGCTCACAACCATCTGTAATGGGATCCGATGCCCTCTTCTGGTGTGTCTGAGGACAGCTACAGTGTACTCATATACATAAGATAAATTGCTGTCAGGAACTACTCCCCAAACTGTTTCTATCTGCACCATCATTCAAATGTCAGAGAGGCGCAGCAGGAGGCTCTGTAGGAGTTGCAAGACAGAGCAGCCTGGATCCCCAACCACTGTGGGAGTTTTATGTGATGATGTGCATTCAGGAGACCCAAAGAGACCAGCAGAAGGTGTAGGAGCCTCTGGGACTGGGGTTACAGGTATTTGTGAGATGCCCAAGGTGGGTGGGCTGGGAACAGAACTCAGGTCTCTCCCGGTATTCTTCACTGCTGAGCCTTCTCTGCAGCTCCCTGTTTTGGATCTAGAATGAGGTGGCAGGAAGATGTCAGCTCTCTTCCAGTGTATCACAGAGACAGGCAGAGGCCTGGGACTACGCTATGGCTGCTGTGTTTGATCATTGTGTGCCACTGTGGATTGCAAAGTGCCCCCAAAGCAAGAGGGACTCAGCTGAACACGCTTGACCATTTCCTAGACAAGGAGAACTGGTTACCCAGTGTGAGGGCATTACAAGCCTCCAAAAGCAACATTGTTGCTCTCCTGGGGCAGCTCAGGCAAATCTTCTTAGAGTTGAGTACTTTTAAACGCTTGGCTGAAAAGTCTTTTTCTATTTCCCAACCCTATGTCTTTCCAGCAATGTCGTTCCCCCCCCCCCCCTTGTGCGCCCGCGTGCAGGCTGTTTCTCTCTCTCTCCTCTGTTTCTCTCTCTCTCCTCGCTCTCTCGCTCTCTTGCTATCTCCCCTTCTTCCTCTCTTTCTTCCTCCCTTTCTCTTTCTCCCCTTCTCCTCCGTCTCCCTTTTTCTTTTCTTTTCTTTTTTTTGTTTTTTTTTTTTCCGAGACAGGGTTTCTCTGTATAGCCCGGCTGTCCTGGAACTCACTTTGTAGACCAGGCTGGCCTCGAACTCAGAAATCCGCCTGCCTCTGCCTCCTGAGTGCTGGGATTAAAGGCGTGCGCCACCACGCCCAGCTCGTCTCCCTTTTTCAAAAGAATACTTAAAAATTTAAAGTTGATGCATATGTGGTGTGGCGTGTGTGGGGGGGGCGGGGGGGGCAATTGCCCACAGAGGTCAGTGGGAATGGTGGATGGATATGTGCAAGTAGGTACAGTTGCCCATGGAGGCCAGAAGAGGGCATTTTGTGGCGTTTGCAGTTGTGAGCTGCTTGATGCGGGTTCTGAGACCAGGCCCTATTCAGGAGCCAAGCATAAGATGCTATAAGAACTTTCTAGAACCCAAACTGAGCTGGACAGAGACCAGGGCAAGGAAGGGAGCCAGTGCCTTGGATTCTTGCCTACTGCTCTGGGTCCATGCCTGTGGCCTTGAACTTAATTCAGAGGCAGTTCCTGTCAGCAGTGATGCCTGGCCACCCTCGGGGGAGTCTCTGTCTTTTCCTCAGAAAGAGGTCATGGGGGCCTCTGGCCTTTTGGTGAAGGGTGGACGTGTGCTAATGGCCTCCCCTATACCACTGGAGTCCTCTCTCCCACAGTGTTCACGAGAGTGCTTCCTTCTTGGGTCTCCCCTGCAGGAGGAGGCAGGATGGGGTCTGCCAGCCTGGCTGAGTGACGCTCACTCCCTGGGGCCTCCTCTTCTTGGTCTCTTGAGTCCCTGCAAAGCGGGTCTTCCTTCCTGACCATCTTCCCATAGGGCCCTTTGGCTACCTGTGTCCTCTGGTGTTCCTGGGGCTAGGATGACAGTTTCTTGACACAGGCTGAATCAGTGGGCTGATCCTGACCCGACTCAGCTCTCTTCTCTGGTCTCCAGCTCTGAGACCCCACTGCACTAAGAAGTTGGTGTCCTGGGCCCCTTCTAGTCCTTGCTGTCCTCAGGGTGGGCTTCAGATGGTCAGAGCCTCCCTGTCTGTGCTAACAGCCGTCTCCATGCTCCCTGCGGAGGCTGGGGCTCTAATCTCAGAGCTTTCTGGAAAGGATAGCCCTGGGGTTTTGGGGCGGTTAGTTTGTGAGGGTGGAGTCAGGTGACTTTGTCCCTATCTGTGCGTTCTCCCTGAACTTCAGGCCTCCTGTGAACACCCTTGCTCTTTGCTGGAAGGCTAGAAGGTCAAAGGGGGTCTGCAGCCCAGAGCCGTGCGAACACAGCTGGGCTCTTAGCTTTATAAACAAACTCGTAAACATTCCTTACCCTCTGAAGGGCACCTCTGCCAGCTGGGCCCAGACTTTTCCGACTCACTTCTAAATCACCCAGCTGCCAATTTTCCAGTTGCAAAAGGGGAAAACTTCACAAACTGCTTGCTTCCACCTGACCTGTGGAGGAGGAGGGTGAAGCCATGGCAAGTCGGAAGTTATGAACACAACACGTTTATAAAATTCCAACTACCGAGGCCTCGCCAGCGGGCTTAGCCAGGCTGCAAGTGGCAAAAGTGACAGCCCTGTGTGGGAGGGTGGGTGGGTGGGGCCAGGTCACATAGCAGAAAGGCTGAATTGGGATGACAGGAGAGACCTGGGGACACATAGAGGCTCCAGGGAGGACAGATTTCCATCAGATAACATGAGCCTCAGAAAGCCAAGCTGTGTGGTGATAGTGGCCTGAGATCCCAGCACTTCAGAAGCCAAGGCAGGGGGATTGAGAGCTTGGATTACATAATGAGAGTCTGTTCTGTAGGTAGGTAGACAGATGGGCAGAAGGATGGACAGATGGACAGACAGACAGATGGGATGGGATTGTGGGTAGGTAGATAGAGGAGTTGAGCATTTTAAATGCTGAAAGCATATCAACCTGCCCCCTGCCCCCATTTCCTGCCCTCCGGAAACTTGGAAAACATCAAATGCAAGACAATCACTTTTTAATTTTGCTTTCATATAATTTTTATCACTTATCAAGTATGAAAGCAAATTTTCTTACTTATATTTATGTAGTTAAATTACTTTTAGTATTCAAATGTATTTATTTACTTCAATAAAGTCGCTCAAATGAAGCCAAATAATATTTGAAATTTACTCTTTGAAATCTACAGATAGCGATACAATGTATTTTAAGCACATTCATCCACTGTGATTTTTTTTTTCCTCCCTTTTGGAGCCAGTCAGACGTAGCCAAGGCTAACCTCAAGCTTGCTGCATGACAGAGGATGACCCTAAGGGCTGACTTCACCTCAGCTCCTGCATGTGGAGGTTGCAGGCCTGCGCTGGCTTACGCTCTGTTGGGAGTCAGATCCAGGGCTTTGTCCAGCCAGGCCAGTGTTCCACAGACCAAGCCACGCCCCCAACTCTTTGTGTCCTTAGAGAAAACTTTGTGATGAATTTATTTTATGTGTCTGAGTGTTTGTTTTGCCTGAATGTGCGTGTGTGTGTGTGTGTGTGTGTGTGTGCGCGCGCGCGCGTGTGTGTGTGCCACACTTGGGCCTGGTGGAAGTCAGAGAAAGGCACTGGATTCCTGGGAGCAGGAGTTATGGGTGGTTGTGAACTGCCATGTGGGTTCCAGGAACTGAACCCTTTAGATGAACGGCCAGTGCTCTAACCACTGAGCAATCTCCTCAGCCCACTATTTGTCTGTTGCTAACCGCAAGACTCTTGTTGGATAC
Source organism: Mus caroli (assembly GCF_978045245.1). Lineage (NCBI taxonomy): Eukaryota > Metazoa > Chordata > Mammalia > Rodentia > Muridae > Mus > Mus caroli. The sequence goes on along the minus strand of NW_028227261.1, from coordinate 5,642,921 downwards.
AGTCATTCTAAGAGTGGGTTAGCTCTTCACTCTCTTTGTACTTATTAAAAGATTGTAACTGGATAATTTTATGTCAACTTGACACAGCTAAACTCATGGGAGAGGAGAGAACCTCAAGTTAAGAAAATGTCTCCGTAGGCAAGCCTGCAGTACGTTTTTTTTTTATTATTATTTTTAATTAGTGATTGACAGTAGAAGACCCAGCCCATTGTGGGCGGGGCCACCCCTAGGCTGATGGTCCTGGGTTCTATAAGAAAGCAGGCTGAATAAGCCATGGGGAGCAAGCCAGCAAGCAGCACCCCTCCACGGCCTCTGCATCAGCTCCTGCCTTCAGATTCCTGCCTGTTTAAGTTCCTGTCCCGACTCCCCTCAGTGATGACCAGTGCTGTGGCAGTGTGAGCCTTTCCTCCCATCTTGCTTTGGTCATGGTGTTTGATCACAGCAATAGTAAGCAGAAGGTTTATTATTTTAAGTCTGTGTCTGTGTGTAGGTATGTCAGCCAGGGCTATACAGAGAAACCCTGCCTCAAAACAACAACAACAACAACAACAAAAGGCACAAAGGAGTGAAATTATGCACAGGATGTTCTCTGAAAAGAATAAAACAAGCTCGAACTTTACCTACAAATAAGAGGGAATGCCTTCAGTCGGTACTGAGGTAGATCATTCTTTTATCCTGTCACCCAGAGCTGTCGACACAAGGCTTAGGAGTTTGACGCCAGCTTGAGATAGGTAGCAAGACTCTGAAATAAGAGGTGAGGCTAGCAAGGTGGCTCAATTCATAAAGCACTGGCTTCATAAACATGAGGGCAGAACGCACATGAGAAGCTAGACACAGAGCCTCACGACCACGTGGCTAGAGGCGTCTCCCGGGGAACTCCAAATGCAGCCAGAGTGACCACGAAGAGAAACAGCACAGTTGTCATTCTAACTGACTACGTTATCAAAATCAGGAGAATCATATGGTCATCTCAAAAGAGGCAGAAAGTTGGCGCATCCCTTTAATCCCAGCACTTCAAGATGGAGACATTTCTGTGAACTTGAGGCCAGTTGGTCTGGTTTACATAGAGAGTTCTGGGCCAGCCAGAGCAGTATTGTGAGACTCTGTCTCAAAACAAAAGAAAAAAAGCTTGAGAAAAATTATTTCTAGATCCCAAAGATGATGGCCATCTTGTACAAATCAAGAGTAGGAAGGGATATGCTAGAAAGCACATTTATCAAAGACCTGCCTGTCTTCCAGCCGAGATGGTAGGTCCTAGCCCGTGAGGGAGGCCATGGAAAACCAAATGTACACAGGATCCAAGCACAGACTACACTGTTGCTATCCTTCTGTCTCAAGATCAGACAGACGGGAAGTCAGCTATACTAACAAACGGTTAAAATTAAGATGGAAAGTTAACAAGGGCCCTAAATATAAATTCTACTGTATATCCAGTAATGGTTAGAAGGTTAAATTAAAAATAACATGCTGCTTATATTTTTCAGAGAACAAAAAATAATCAAATTCAAGTCAACCAAAGCTGTTCGAGCTCTCTGCCTAAGAAGCCCTGCATGTCCCCGAGGGACCAGAAGTAGGTCTGTGTAAGCCCTGGGGATTTGCGGTATGGATGGGAACCGCTGGTTTTATAAGGCAGCCAGCCCTGTCTGAACTGCTGTCAAGAGTTAATGTGATCCTGACACACAAGGCCTGGCAGACAGTGTGTGTGAGTGTGTGTGCAGGAGGTGGAAATTAGACAAAAAGATCTACACAGGGCTGGGAATGGTGGCACACGCCTTTTTCCCAGCACTCAGGAGGCAGAGGCAGGTGGATCTCTGAGTTCCAGCCCAGCCTGCTCTACATAGTGAGTTCTAGGACAGCCAGGCTACATAATAAGGCTCTGTCTGTCTCCAGGGTCTTACTATTCGCTCCTTGACATGTGATAGGAATATATTCTGATAAAGCCATAGCAAGTAGGAATATATTTTGTATGTTATTTTCCTTTGTTTCTTTGTTTCTTTCCTTCCTTCCTTCTTTCTTATTTTTAACAAACAGGGCTAGAGAGACAGCTCAGTGGGTGAGTCTTGCTGTATAAATGTGACGATCTGAATCCAGACCCTCAACACTCAGTGTTAAAAGAACTGCCACAGGGTGAGGGTGGGGGTGGAGGAGGAGGAGGTGGAGGAGGAGGAGGAAGAGCTCTAAGGGTCTAATGGGTTTGCTGGCCATAATCCTTTCTCCAGGTTCAGTGAGAGACCCTGCCTCAAAGAAGTAAGGTGGAGCGAAGCCAAGTGCCTGCACCCCCCTCACATGTCACACACACCACACGCACACACACAGCAGTCACACACACCATACGCACACACACCACACGCACACACACAGCAGTCACACACATGCAAAACAAAAACCACAAGTTAAAATAGCTGCCTGCCAGGTGTGGAGGTCCAAACGAGCTGTCTCAGCACCGGGCAAGCTGAGGAGGGCTCTGAACCTGAGGCCAGGCTGGGCTCTGGTGTAGCGACTTCAAACTTCAAAGTATGACTCCTACTGAGTTTGTGTCTCTTACACCGTACCATAAAGTCAGAAACCTATAAGGCCTTTAAAATGTAGAACTGGGAACTGGACAAGTAGAAAATTTTAGCTATACCAACCAATAAACTATCAAAACTGATATGTATACAAACTGCTTTGTATACACACACACACACACACACACACACAATTTTGAGTTACTTTTTTTGTTTATTTACATTTACTTATTTATATTTATTTACTATGTATGTACAGTGTGACTGTGGAGGTCAGAGGACAGCTTACAAGACTGGATTCTCTCTCCTGGGACCATGTGGGTCCCAAGGATACACTGGTTGTAAGTCTTGGCAGCAAGAACCTTTACCAACTGAGCCATCTCATCTGCCCTATATTCTTTTTATAGGTTATATAGTCATATAGACCTATTTGTTTACATATTGCTAGGTTATATAAGCATAACCTTTATATATATTTATTCTTGGCTGTCCTGGAACTTAACATGTAGACCACGCTGTCCTGTAACAGATCCTCCTGCCTCCGCCACACCCAGTTCAAAAGCCGTTTTTACTTTATGCACGTGTATAGACTGTATAAACTGTCTGTACACCACACACATGTGGCTACTTGGGGAGGCCAGATGAGGGTGTCAGAGTCTCTATAGCCCACATTACAGGTGGATGTGAGTCACATGATGTGGGTTCTGGGAACCAAACCTGGGTCCTCTGGAGCCAGGTCCTAAGGAGCCGCATGAGCTCTTAACCAGTAAAGCGCCTGTGCGGCTGTGTCCCCACTCTCTCCACCGGCCATCCGGCCACTGAACACAGCTAGTGAAGTAACGTCCGGCAAGCAGCCTGATTCTCAGCCTGCTGAGGCAAATTTTCCATTTTTTCCTCATAGACTTGAGGCAATCTGCTTAATTGGTCCCTAAGAAATGAAGGGTCAGGGTGGGGCCAGGGTGTGATTTTATCCACTAGCAACATGGTTTTTCTCTGGTTATTCCAGCCACGACAACATGGTGGAGGTGACTTCTGTTCCCTGATACAAAGTTCTACATCGCAGTGGGAGTGTGTTGGCCATTTGGGTTACTGTGTATGTGCTGTGTGGTTGTTATCAGTGAGAGTCTAGTCATAGGAAGACAGCGGGCGCCTCTTCAGACACCAGTTATGTTGATATAAATGGAGACACTTGGTTTGACTTGCTTGTGGCTGAGCTGGGGGCTCACTGAGCTGTGCAGTGCTGGTCTAGACTCCCCTAGTTGGCAGCTGAGGGTCTCGTAGTGTTAGGGCTCTTGTCTGGCCTCTGGTACAGGGCTTTCCTGGCACACAGAAGGCCCCGGGCTCCATCTCTTGGGCTCAGCTGCCTTCTGGGGGTTGCGCACTCATGCCCAGTGTACCCACGGGTGTGTCTGCACTTTGAGTTCCTATGAAGTCCAGTGAAAGCCTCCTCCTTCACTGGACAGAGGCGGAAATTTGCCAAACCTGTTTGATATCTACTGAAGGGAGGAAGTCCTTGCCCAGGTTACAGACATCTCTAGAACTGTCACATCGGTATGAGCAAGGCTCCTCAAGAGATATGAAGAGACTTTGCTTGTGTTTGACACAGGGTCACCAATGTCATGAACTCTGGGAGGAGAGAAAACCATGGAGGCTTCTCTGCCCAGGCTATCGCCACCTCATGAACCTCATCTGGGAACAGCATCGACTACTGGAGCCACCACTGGCCGCTGACCCAAAACTCAGAAGACAACGGCGCCTCTTTAAGTCTCCGGGTGACACTTACTCATGGACTCGTGTGTCATAGTTTATATGAATAAGACTTTCCTGGATTAACTCAGATAAAACTAAATTACCCAGGGAGGGCAAGTAATTTTCATTTACAGAAAACTATTACGGGCCATAAAACTCTTCACCCAAGATGCTTGCCAGTTCCGGTGACCAAAGCCTGGTGACAGCGTCTTTCAGGAGCTCCCACAGCAGGGGACCAGCCTTTCCCTCCTCCACAGTCCGCTGGCTCCTGCTCATCTTGTGACATCTTTTTGAACTTACAAGACATCTCTGTTTTTACCCCACAGTGATCAATGTCACTTTTATTTTTAAGCGAATGTAATCATCTATGAAGTCAAGCAGTAAAATCCCGAAGTGTGACATCACGGAAAAGTGATGCTTCCCCGGTCCACTCCCCGAGTCCTCTTTGTGAGTCATCTCCCAGAGTCATCTCCCTGAGTGACCCCTCCAGTGCCCCCTCCAGTGCTATCCCCCAGTGCTCCCCCCTCAGTGCTCTCCCCTCAGTGCTCTCCCCTCAGTGCTCTCCCCTCAGTGCTCTCCCCTCAGTGCTCTCCCCTCAGTGCTCCCCCCTCAGTGCTCTCCCCTCAGTGCTCTCCCCTCAGTGCTCCCCCCTCAGTGCTCTCCCCTCAGTGCTCTCCTCCAGTGCTCTCCCCTCAGTGCTCTCCCCTCAGTGCTCTCCCCTCAGTGCTCCCCCCTCAGTGCTCTCCCCTCAGTGCTCTCCCCTCAGTGCTCTCCCCTCAGTGCTCTCCCCTCAGTGCTCTCCTCCAGTGCTCTCCCCTCAGTGCTCTCCCCTCAGTGCTCTCCCCTCAGTGCTCCCCCCTCAGTGCTCTCCCCTCAGTGCTCTCCCCTCAGTGCTCCCCCCTCAGTGCTCTCCCCTCAGTGCTCTCCTCCAGTGCTCTCCCCTCAGTGCTCTCCCCTCAGTGCTCTCCCCTCAGTGCTCCCCCCTCAGTGCTCTCCCCTCAGTGCTCTCCCCTCAGTGCTCTCCCCTCAGTGCTCTCCCCTCAGTGCTCTCCCCTCAGTGCTCTCCCCTCAGTGCTCTCCCCTCAGTGCTCCCCCCTCAGTGCTCTCCCCTCAGTGCTCTCCCCTCAGTGCTCCCCCCTCAGTGCTCTCCCCTCAGTGCTCTCCTCCAGTGCTCTCCCCTCAGTGCTCCCCCCTCAGTGCTCTCCCCTCAGTGCTCCCCCCTCAGTGCTCTCCCCTCAGTGCTCTCCCCTCAGTGCTCCCCCCTCAGTGCTCTCCCCTCAGTGCTCTCCTCCAGTGCTCTCCCCTCAGTGCTCTCCCCTCAGTGCTCTCCCCTCAGTGCTCTCCCCTCAGTGCTCTCCCCTCAGTGCTCCCCCCTCAGTGCTCTCCCCTCAGTGCTCTCCCCTCAGTGCTCTCCCCTCAGTGCTCCCCCCTCAGTGCTCTCCCCTCAGTGCTCCCCCCTCAGTGCTCTCCCCTCAGTGCTCTCCTCCAGTGCTCCCCCCTCAGTGCTCCCCCTCAGTGCTCCCCCCTCAGTGCTCTCCCCTCAGTGCTCCCCCCTCAGTGCTCTCCCCTCAGTGCTCTCCCCCCCCCTGCAGTACTCTCCTCCAGTACTCTCTCCCAGTGCTCTCCCCCCGCAGTGCTCTCCCCCAGTTCTCTCCCTGAGACCTATCACGGTGAGCAGGAGCTGTGCTAGGTTCTAGGACACAGGTTACAATAGTCATATCACTCTCATATAAGGGTCCTCTTTGCTTGTTCTTTATGTGGACTTTGAATGGAGGCCCCCATCTGTCAGGTTTCTCAGAGCTGTACAAGGCGGCTACAAATGCAGCTCAGTTGGTACAGGGCTTGCCTGGCATGCCAAGTTCTGGGTTTGATCCCCAGCCCTGCCTAAAACTAGGCTTGGTGGTGCACATTTGCAATCCCAAATACTCAGGAGGTGGAGCAGGGAGATCAGAAGTTCAAGATCTCAATGGCTGTAGGGGAGTCTAAAGCTGGCATGGGATATGTGACCCTGTCTCCATATGAAGCAACGCAAGCAAGCAAGCAAGCAGCAAGCGAGCAAGCAAGCAAGCAGCAAGCGAGCAAGCAAGCAAGCAGCAAGCGAGCAAGCAAGCAAGCAAGCGAGCAAGCAAGCAAGCAGCAAGCAAGCAAGCAAGCAGCAAGCGAGCAAGCAAGCAAGCAGCAAGCGAGCAAGCAAGCAAGCAAGCAAGCGAGCAAGCAAGCAGCAAGCAAGCAAGCAAGCGAGCAAGCAAGCAAGCAGCAAGCAAGCAGTCCTGTACATGATTGCTTTGCTCTCTGGTTGGAGTCTACAGCTACCATGATGGCACAGTGGCCGCCAACTTGACCTGTTCTCATTCCCACTGGGGTCTGATCAATCCTGCCGACAAGAACTTTTCCAAACCATCTTCCGTCTCTCAAGCCTCAGCTCACTCCTTTCCCGCTCAGTGGTGGCAGAAGTTCTGTTTCTGATTGTGAGAAGGAAATATCTCCCAGCAGACTCCACAAACTGCGTGAGTTGCCCAACAGATCTTATACTTTCTCCGTCCTTCCGTCTCTTCCTCCTTTCTCCTACCCAAGGCCGAGTTCTCCACCTCTGAGTGGCCCATGGCATCTTCCTCCTCGGAGACCCCCCTCTATGATGGCTTCCTCTTCTTGTGACTTTGGTATCTCTCACTGCTGCTTCCTCTGACTCCAGACCATGCTAGTGACACTCCCGGCTTGACTTGCCTGTTGTTTGTGGTGGCCACTGCTGTTGTTTTTTTGTTTTGTTTGTTTTTCTCAGACACCTCCCTTCTCTCTTTTGGAGATGAACCCTCTTTTGTTTGAGGGCCACACACTGACAACCGCAAAGCCAGCCTCCCTCAGACTATCTCAGCGGCAGTCATGGCTTTCAGCTCTGGTCTAAGGAGTTGACTGGTGTGATGTGGTTAGCTTTCAGGATACATCCTTCAGAGAAACTTCTGGCCTTTGGCTTTTCTCTCCCTCCCTCTCTTCCCCTCCCTCCATGTGAATGAATGTGGTTGGGTGTCTTCCTCAGACAGTCTCCACCTTACACAGAGCCCAGAGCTTGCTGATTTGGCTTGCCTCCGGATCCTGTCTTTCCCTCCAGATTGTTGGTGTTACAGATGGCTCCTATGCCCACCCAGCATTTAGGTGGGTGCTGGGTTCCAAACTCTAGTGCTCCAGCTTGCTCAGCAAGAGCTTTGTCTACTAAGCCTTCTCAGCCCTTTGTTTCCCTTCTGTGCAGACTGGACTTGCTGGCTCTTGCCACGGTGATACGGGTTGTCATATCCTTGTGAGCAATGGAGAGACTCACTGGAGGAGGCTGTCGGAGGAGCTCGTGGATCATCGACCGCCGTGCCTGTGCTGTGGTTTGAATCTGGAGTGTTCCCCAGAAGCCTCTCTGCTGTAGGCTTTGTTCTGGGTTTGAAACATTGAGGAGGCCACAGAAGCATCTGAGGTGGCGGTTAATGGGGAGGAATATGAGTCCCTGTGTGCTTGAGAAGGAAATAGGCATGTCTGTAGCTTAAGATAGATATTTAGGTGATGGCAAGATGGCTCAGTGGGTAAAGAGCACCGACTGCTCTTTCGAAGGTCCTGAGTTCAAATCCCAGCAGCCACATGGTGGCTTACAACCACCCTAATGAGATCTGATGCCCTCTTCTGGTGCATCTGAAGACAGCCACAGTGTATTTATTTATAATAATAAATACATCTTTGGGCCAGAGCAAGCAGGGACTGAGTGAACTAGGTTGACCAGAGTGTGCAGAGCCAACTGGAGCAAGCAGAGGTCCTAAATTCAATTCCCAACAACCACATAAAGACTCACAACCATTTGTACAGCTACAGTGTACTCGTATACATAAAATAAATAAATCTTTAAAAAAAGGATATATATTTAAAGCCAGGTGGTGGTGGTGTGTGCCTTTAATTCCCAACACTTGGAGGCGGAGGCAAATGATCTCTGTGAGTTCAAGGCCAGCCTAGTCTACAGAGTTCCAGGTCATCCAGGGCTACACAGAGAAGCCCTGTCTTAAAAAAGCAAAAAGCAAAATAAAACAAAAGATGTATTTTTTAAACATTTTATTTTGTGTGTACAGATGTTGTACCTACATGTATTTATGTACAGTACACGTGTGTCTGGTTCCTGCAGAGGTCAGAAGATGGATCCCCAGAAACTGGATGTGAGCTGCTGTGCAGGTGCTGGGAACTGAACCCCGGTCCTTTGCAAGAGCAAAGGATGCTCTAAACTGCTGAGTCTTTTCTTCACCCCATTGACAAGAACACTGGTAGCTCAGCTTCTTCTTCTGTGTCTCTGTGGCTTCTTTGTTGCCATGACAAGAGCATCCTCACCAGCCACATGCTCCCACCATGACCTGGCCACAGGCCGCTGAACAACAGAGCCAATCAACTGTTAGGTTGGAAGCCCTGAAACTGTTGGCTAAAGCAAACCTTCTGTCCTTCTACGTCAGTTGGTTCAGGTGCTTTGCCACAGGATGCAACACTGGCTGGCAAAGCCCCGTGGGTGTGTGTGTGCAAACTTCTACTCACAGGCACGAGGCAGGCATCCTTCTACCTCACCAAGTCACCGGGGGCCAGTCTGTGAAAGTGCAAATGTAAATCAGCATGACCAACAGGGAACTGCCTCAGAAAACCCTGATAAGATAACCACACAACTCAGCAACCTCCTATCATGGATGCCAAAAGCAAGAATGTTGCTCTGTCAAAATGATCACTGTCCACTGGGGCCTGGAGGAACAATGCTTTAAACCTACAAACATCCCAAGGGATTTGGATATATTCTATAGAGAAATCTCTTCTCTCACTCTCTCTCTCTCTCTCTCTCTCTCTCTCTTTCCCTCTCTCGCTTTCTCTATATAATTTATATAAGTATATATTTTCTCTAAAATATATTACATAATACATGTAATAACACATAATAAAACATATACAATTTATTTATATTATATAGATAATATATTACATAATATATTTATGTATTATAGATATGTATTGTAGAGAAATTAAGACAGAGCACTGCAGGTCTTAATGATGATGTCAAAAGCAAAATTACAAAACTCAGTTTAAAAACTTTACTGTAGTGGCTGGGAGTATAGTTTAGGGGTAGAGAGCTTTCCTGGATGGTATAAGGCCTTGGGGTCCAACCCAACAACAGGGAAAATAGCAGCAAAGATACATTCTGAGACCCACGCTATCCCCTGCCTCCCCAACTGCATGCACAGGCTTTCGCTCACACGGTGTGCTTGCTGGAACATACTGTCTAAATATGACCCCTCCCAAGCATCGGCCTTGTTCTCACTTTGTGCAGGGCCCTTTCATTTCCCAGGGGAGGTTTAGGACATCTTAGCCACCCCCTCCCCCCCATGCTGGGGGTAACCAATGAATCGATGTGGAGCTTTGATACCACCCTCTTGCACCCTGCCCCAGTGTGTGTGTGTGTGTGTGTGTGTGTGTGTGTGCATACGTGGAGGTTAGAGGACATCTTGCAGGAGTCAGTTCTTTCCTTCTCCCAAGCAGGGCCTGGGCATTGAACTCAGGACCTCAGGCTTGGGGGCGGTTGTGGTGGGCAAGCATGTTAACTACTGAACCATCTTACTGACCCAACCTGGGGGGAAATCTTTAATTGATATACGCAATTGTGTGTATGTTTTATGATATCTCACACGCATGCACGCCGTGAAGGTGATGAGCACGGCCATCCCCAGTGGCTTCACTTTGGCAAACGGTTGGTAGTTACTGTATGCTCCTGCCTCTCCGTCAGCCCTCAGTGGGTTCAAGCCCAGCAGCCCTGGTAACACAGGATCCGAGGCCCACATTGCCGATCTGCCCATGCAGAAGAAAAAGAAAGGACAACGCATTAAAGGTGGCAAGAGCCATCGGTTTCATGACTTTACATCCACAGCTGTAAAATATGTCCCCTCTATGCTCACAGGCCTTTGAGAAGCTTGGGGTTTCTTTTCTTTTTTTGTCCTCTGACTTTGAACAGACATAATGAAGTTGGAAACTGAAAAGGATTACTGCCTGGGCAACCTTTCCAGGTTCTCCGTGGTTCTGTTTCCTGGTGGCGATGGCATTTATTTACCTTGAAAATGGAAGAAGACACTTTTATGGGCCCCGTCTCCATGGAGCCCGGCCGGTTTGCTCACACAGCTCCGCTCAGGGCTTTTCCCACCGGACCTGGTAAATGAGGCCCCTGCACACAGGAGCCATCACCAATGGGGCACAAGGAGGGCCAGATTTATTCCTGCCCTACTTCTCCTCTAGGACATCGGTTTCATCAGAATGCAGAAGGGACTGGCCCAGAGGAGTGCTTCCCCTCCCCACAACACACTGTCTGGGTTTTCATCTGGGTTTCCAAGTATAGGCCTTGGCCTTGGAGACGTTGGCTCCTGTCTGCCTTTGCTGGTGTGTGTGTGTGTGTTTATGTGTGTAACCGTGCACACATGCATGAGGAGGGCAGAAGGCAACATCAGCATCCTTTCTCAGAGGCTGTCTGCTTAGGTTTCTGAGACAGGGTTTTAGTGACCTGGGACTCACCAACTAGACTAACTCAGGTCCTGATTTTATATAGAAGAAATTTACCAGCTAAACGACCTGTCTGATCCTTAGTGCTTGATTCTTTGTTGTTTTTGATAGGGCTTCACTGTGTAGCCCTGGTTGGTCTGGAACTTGCTATAAAGACCAGACTGGCCCTGAGCATAGAGATCCGCCTGCCTCTGCCTCCTGAGTGTTAGCATTAAAGGTGTGCGCCACCACACCTAGGTCAATGTCTAATTCTTAGTCTGTGGCTATAATAGACTGTCTCCTTCTGGGAAAGGCTCAAGTTTCTAATGAATGGTTGGACACTTTTACATGTTGTGTGTTCTTATCGCAAACAGCAATGTTGTTGAAGGAGAACAGGGACCCAGCTTCAGGCTCCCCCCAGAAAACCTTGAGACCAACATTACACCACTACCAGCTACTCCCTTGCCTCAGAGACACACCAGAGCCACCAAGTGTCTCCTGTCATCATCTACCTGGGCCAAAGGACAACTGTCAGGCCCAGATGTTGGCTTAACAGCAGGGGGTTATGGGAAGGGGGAATTACAAGGTGTTAGTTTTCTTTTTTTTTTTTAAAAGGATTTTTTTTTAAAGATTTATTTATTGATTATATGTAAGTACACTGTAGCTGTCTTCAGACACACCAGAAGAGGGAGTCAGATCTCGTTGCGGATGGTTGTGAGCCACCATGTGGTTGCTGGGATTTGATCTCTGGACCTTTGGAAGAGCAGTCGGGTGCTCTTACCCACTGAGCCATCTCACCAGCCCAAGGTGTTAGTTTTCAAGATAATGATATATATTTAAGAATTAGGGTAGAACTCAGCAAGTTGGTTGCAGCTTCTGCTTCAGTCTTTTTTATAAGGATTGTGCTGGCAGGGTGTATGGCGGGGTGTATGGCAGGGTGTATGGTAGGGTGCACAGTTGGGTGTTTGGTGGGATGCACAGTAGGGTGTATGGCAGGGTGTATGGTGGGGTATATGATAGGGTGTATGGTAGGGTGCACAGTTGGGTGTTTGGTGGGGTGCACAGTAGGGTGTATGGCAGGGTGTATGGTGGGGTATATGGTAGGGTATATGGTGGGGTGCACAGTAGGGTGTTTGGTGGGGTGCACAGTAGGGTGTATGGCAGGGTGTATGGTGGGGTATATGGTAGGGTATATGGTGGGGTGCACAGTAGGGTGTTTGGTGGGGCGTATGTGTACAGTAGGGTACACAGTAGGGTGCATGGAAGGACAAAGGTTGAGAGACTCTGGCTTCTGAAACAGTGGTCCCTGGGGGAAACAGGACCATTTAATCCATGTAAATGCTAAGCCATGGCCGGTACGGTAATATTTCTTGAAAGAGTGGCAAGCCACCTACTTTGTAAGCACAAAGCGGACAAGCCCTCTCTCTGCAGGCACACCCCGCCACCCCTGGCTGGGCAGCGCACCATAATTCTTCTCCTTTGAGGCTTCTTTTAAATGTTGGGGGAATAAAGGTTTAGGAAGGTTGGAAAGGAAGCCAAACGGCTTTTATCTGATTAGCCCAGGCAATGGCAGAAGGGCATTCCCCCCCCCCCCCCCCAGAAGAAAAGCCACTGGCAGGAGGAGCCTGCATAGCAACGGAATCTCACACTGTTCCAGGATGTTCCGGAAGCTCGGGAGGGAAAGCTGGTGGAAATGAAGCTGGGGGTGAGTGGGGGGTGGGGGGTGAGGGGGAAGGGGTGGGGGAGGATGCATGAGCTTTAGATCAGTTGAACTGGGGCTGGGGGAGGACTCAATCTGGAGTGCTGCCTATTTAACATAACAAAGTGGACCTAGCCTCCAGGTTCTCCCAGCATTCCCTCAGTCCCTACCTGCTATGGCGTATGTCTGGCATCGCCCCCCCCCCATCCCCCAGCCTGGGACTGGGCTGCCCTTCCCCCAGAGGCTGTTCCCTATATAATCCAGACGCTTTGGTTACCTACCCTCTCTGCCTCTTTTGCCCCTTTGGCTCCTGGCTCTGTACTTGGCTCCCCTCTTTTCCTGCCCCTCCCCCTCTCCTCACATGCTTCAGGGTCAAGACCACTCTGGACTCTCCCAGATGTGTCTACCTCTGGCTCTGCTCTCCCACGGTCTATAATAAACTTTCCCTCCACCATACCTCTCTCTCTCTCTCTCTCTCTCTCTCTCTCTCTCTCTCTCTCTCTCTCTCTCCTCTCCTCTCCACCTGTGGGTTCCCAGGGACTCGGCTCAAGTTGTGGGGCTTGGGAGCCTTTACCTGCCTCAGTGGGCCCGTGTTGAGTTTTGTTTCTTTGTTCACTGGTTTGTTTATTTGGAGACAGTGTCTCTGGCTGGCCTGGAACTCATTGTGCAGGGCAGGGTGGCCTCAAACTTGGGGTAATCCTCCTGTCTCTAGCACCTAAGTGTGCACACCACTTCTCCAGAAACAATGTGTGTGGTGAAGCCGCTGCAGGGGTCAGAGGACAGCTTTGTGGAGTCAACTCTATCCATTTTCATGGCGGTTCCGGGCATTGAACTCAGCTCGAAGGCCCTCAACCTTTCATGGCAAGAACCTTTACCTGCCAGCCCCAGATTATATAATTATGAGCTAAGAAACAGGGACTTCTGAGCCGCAGGCAAGATCAAAAGCCTTTACTTATGACACGAGCAGCATGGGCTTTCATAGCATGCATGCTCAGGAAATGCTAGCGGTAGCGTGCTCGGAGAGCGCAGGCCTGAGTTCTGTGACGCCAAAGTGGTACCAGACTTACACAAACTAAAGTGAATGGCTGCAGGCTTCAGGATGTTCAAAGACCTCAAAGGTCCTGGAAATCAGCTTAGGCAACTGTTACTGTTGGTGGCAGGAGGGAGCGAAGCTGAGGGTTTCCTCAGGGTCAGTCTTGGTGACAGGAAACTAGATGACATAGAAGATGAATCCTGTTTCCATCCAGAGTTTCACGCTCTGCTGTTTCCAGAGCCCCCATGTCACATGATCCAAGAAAAAAAAGATGGTGGGCTGGCTGGTCTTGTGTCAACTTGACACACAAACTAGAGTCATCTGAAAAGAGGGCACCTCAATTGAGAAAATGCCTCCATAAGATCCTGCTGTAAGACATTTTTTTAGTTAGTGATTGATGTGGGAGGGTCCAGTCCATTGTGGGTGGTGCCATCCCTGGGCTGGTAGTTCAGGGTTCTATAAGAAAGAAGGCTGAGCAAGCCTTGGGGAGCAAGCTAGTAAGCAACACCCTCCGTGGCCTCTGCATCTGCTCTGCCTCCAGGTTCCTGTCACGCTTGAGTTCCTGCCAGAACTTCCTTCAATGATGAACAGCGGTGTGGACGTGTAAGCCAGATAAACCCTTTCCTCCCCAACTGGCTTTTGGTCATGGTGTTTTGTTGCAGCAATAGTAACCCTAATAAAGACTGGGTGGTGGTGCCCACCTTTAACCCCAGCACTTGAGAGGCAGAGGTAGATGGATCTCTGTAAATTCAAGATCCTGCTGTAAGGCATTTTGTTGTTGTTGTTAGTGATTGATGAGGGAGGGCATAGCCCATTGTGGGTGAAGCTATCCCTAGGCTGGTGGTCCTGGGTTCTATAAAAAAGCAAGCTGAGCAAGGCATGGAGAATAGGCCAGCAAGCAGCACCCTTCCACAGCCTCTGCATCAGCTCCTGCCTCCAGGTTCCTGACCCATTTGAGCCCCTGTCCTGACTTCCTTCAGTGATCAACAGCAGTGTGGAAGTATAAGCTGAATAAACCCTTTCCTCTCCAACTTACTTTTTGGTTTTGGTGTTTCATCATAGTAATACTAACCCTAACTAAGACAGATGGACAGGTGGAAATCAGGACTTGCTGTCAAGAGAACAGTGTAGAATCCAAGCTTGCCACGGGGCGGGCAGGACTGCTGTGGTTCCATGGAAACTTCCATCCTGGATTGAGAAGAGCTGAAGGAATCTTGTGAAACACTGGCTTTAATCTCCTCATTTTCTAAATGAGAAAACCAGGCCCATGGGAGGGAAGTGATTCATTTGACGGCCTGGCTGCTGCCTGGCATGGCTGGAAGGGGTTCTAAGTCCTTCATTTCTACCCCAATCCTGGAGAGTCGTTTCAAGCACGCCGAGGAAGGGTGGGGTTTTTGCAGTGAGTGTGCACCCTCCCAACAAGGTGACAAGGTATGAAAGCAGCTGGCCAGGGTGGCGATTCTGACTCCAGCCCTTGTGGCCTTGGTGTCCTTGTGACATCCTATGAGTGGATTAGCTCAGTAGGTCATGATCTCCAGAGGGTCCTAAAACAGAACAAGGATTTGAAGCAAAGCTGTAAATATTTCTCTATTTTTGTATATAGTGGAAGGCACCATGTACTTCTGAGTCTCTCTCTCTCTCTCTCTCTCTCTCTCTCTCTCTCTCTCTCTCTCTCTCTCTCTCTCCCTCCCTCTCTGCATGCATGAGCATACACATGTGTGTTTGGGCTAGAAATAGGGGCCTTGAACTTGCCAGGTGCCAAACCATTGAGTTCTAACCCTTGCCCACCAAACTGTTTTTCTTTTTGGAGGCAGTTAGATCTCACAGTCTAACCCGAGCATCCTCCTGCCTCAGCCTCTTCAGTGTTGGTATTCCAGGTAACCATATACATTTTTCACTCTAGAATATCAAGAAAATATCCTAGAAAAAAAAATCATTAAAGTGTTCGAGGGACGACTAGATGCTCATAGGGTAAAGGTGCTTTCTTCAAGCCTGGACTGGAATTTGATTTGCGTGGTGGAGGGAGGGGACTGACTCCTGTACGTTCTTTTCTGTCACATGCATGGTATGTATATGCACACCAGACACACACACACACACACTCTCTCTCTTTCTCTCCCACACACACTCACACACACACTCACACATACACACTCACATACTCTTACACACACACACACACACACTCACACACACACTCACACTCTCTCTCTCTCTCTCTCTCTCTCTCTCACACACACACACACACACACACACACTTCAAAATGTAACAAAACGTCAAAACAGAAAGTAGTCGGGGAAGGGTGGCTGGTTTTGGCGATGAGAGTAAAAGGTTGATACTCTCTTTGCTGTAGCTGGGAAAGAAGATGGCAGAGGCGGGGACAGGGTGGGGTTGTGGGGATCAGGAATAATCTCCATGGGGAGTTCCCACTCATTAGGTAAATATTTATCAAACAACACTTGGCCCAGACATACTTGAGTGCTTGGAACCATTGGTGACATTCTTGTCTTGCTCTGTGTGCTTCACTGGAAATTAATATTAGCATGGATTTGCTTACCATATTTTGGGAAACTAGTTAGAAGGATATTCACATAAGGTTTGGAAGGACACATTTAAAACCTAATAGGGCACTGGCCCATGGAGGGCTGCGACTCGTCTTTGCTAACTTTATGGGTTTTTCTTTTTCCCGCCCTCCTTTCCTCTGCCTTCACCTCCTGACACTGACAGGAGAGAAAGGACAGGGAGGACGAGATCCCTGAGTCTAACATCTTTCCTTTCTAACGTCTTTCCTCTTGTTTCTTCTTTGACCACAGCTACTAACACACCGCAACCAACCTTCCTAAATGACTAGCTATCACCCCCACACACTCTCAGGACCCTGGTGTTTATGTACCCTGTGAAATGTTCCCAGAATTCCAAATGTCACACAGTCGCAGACATTATCCACTCCTGGCAGAACCACGCCTCTGGTAGAGCAGGAGGCAAGTCATGGTTAGCTGCTGCAGACAATCGAAACGAAAGCACGGTCTTATAATAGGTCCGCGCTTTAAAAAGAAACCAAATTTCTGGAACTCTCAAAAATGTCACCACAGAGGGCTGGCGATTCTATACATCAAAAAGGTGCCAACATTCTCAGGACCCACTACACATTATGACAGCAATTCCAACAGAAAAAGCAGAAACTCCAATAGGTCAAATGAAAGGCAAAGCCTGGTTCATATCACAGTGTGACAGTGTTCTGATGGTGAAAGTCAACTTTCAGAATTGGTACTTGGAGAAGACCGGAAAGCCAGCAAGAGAATAAAGATGTCTGCAAGGTTCAAGGTCATCACCCACTGCATAGTTTGAAGCCATCAGGGAATTTATGAGATCCCATCCCAAACAATTAATTAATTAAAATAGATCCAGGTAAACCCACATGAGATATGTGGTGATATTTGAGGGTACACAAATCACACTTTTTTGTTTTGTTTTTCTTTCTCTCTCTCTCTCTTTGTGCTTTCTTTTTTTTTTGTTTTGTTTTTTGGTTTTTTCGAGACAGGGTTTCTCTGTGTAGCCCTGGCTGTCCTGGCACTCACTTTGTAGACCACGCTGGCCTTGAACTCAGAAATCCACCTGCCTCTGCCTCCCGAGTGCTGGGATTAAAGGCGTGCGCCAGCACCGCCCTGTGCGAATCACACTCTTAAGCTGGTTTGTTGATGGCTGTCCCCTGTCTCCCAGCTGGTTTACCTAACTTGAGATTTCTGTACGGGATGTTCAGACACTCATCCTTGGGACCACTTCCCAGAGGTGGGAAATGCTGAGTCGGGTGGGTGGTCTTATATAACAACCTCCTATGCGCCTTGTGAACTAGTTAGTGTGATACTGAACTAGTTAAGTGTGAGACTATCAACTAGTTAGAGACTGAACTAGTTAGTGACTTGTGAACTAGTTAGCGTGAGACTGTGAACTAGTTAGTAGCCTATGAACTAGTTAGTGGCTTATGAGCTAGTTAGTGTGAAACTGTGAACTAGTTAGTGTGAGACTTGTGAATAGCTAATGAACTAGTTAGTGTGCGACTGTGAACTAGAAGCAGAACATGGCACAATCAATAGGAGGCTGGTTAGAGGCCGCCGAGCCAGGGTCCCTCTAACATCCAGACCTCATAAAAAAGTGAAGGTGACTTCTGTGTGATTACCGTCCCCCATCATCAGTACAGTTATTTGCTGACAACATCAGAAACTCAACCCGATGCAAGCAGAAGGCATGGGCGGAGACTGCATACCTGAGTCCCTGTGATTGCAGCAACTTTCTCTTTCATAACTATTTCTAGCAAGCACCGCGCACTCTCGCTGCAGAAATCAGGAATGCACGCGCCAGGTGATTTATTTGTGCAGTGTCCTCTGCCTCTATTCCCAGAAGAAGGGACAGAGGACAGGACACTCTGTCAGATAAACAGTTGCCCAAGGTCTTGGGCAAGAGAAACTGGGACAGGAAGCGGACTGCTGAGTATGCCCCAGGTAACTACCTAATAAAGTAAACAGGCTGTGGACAAAGAGTTCCTGTCCTCCACGTGATAAATGTTTACACTCGAGCAAGCTGTGTTTGAGAGCCTTTTTCTGTATGAACATTGACCTTTGCAGGCAAAACACGGGGCTAATTTCCTAGGTGAGGTCATTAATTTTATTGGCTCAAAGCTGTGCTGGGAACAGCAGAAACTGTTGTTTTTGCAATTGTTGAAAATGTGATCTGGCAGCTCGCGGCGGCGGCGGCGGCGGCGTTCAGGCTCTGGGTCAACTTCCAATCAGAAAAAGCCACACAGGGAATGGCAGTTGTAGGAGGATGAGGCCCTCAGGGGTTTATGACAAGCAAACTCACCTGCTCCTGATGCTGATGTGGGAGGAGAGACAGACCCTGCTGCGGGTTGATGGGCAACTCCCCACCCTCCAGGATGCCAAAGCCTTCATTTCTAGGGTGTTGATTTAACAGAGCCCCCACTTTCTGTTACCTACTATGCTGTGTTGAAGCATCCACCAAAGATGTAGGGAAGATGGTCTGCTCCCAGGGAACAAGGTCAACCCAGCTGCAGTGTTGGAAGCCACCACTTCCTCTCATGTGTCCCCAGTGTATTAACGACAGGATGGTTTTCCCTCCACTTAATTTTTTTTTAAGGATTCATTTGGGCTCATGGATTAAAGAGACACAGTCCCTCACAGCTGGAAGTTACAGTAGTTTGTGGCTCAGCAGGCAGAGCGTTTGCCTGGCTCGTACAAATGCCTGGCCTCTGTCCTTAGCACAGTGTTAAATGTGTGTGGCATGTATCTGTAGTCCCAGCACCCGGTAGTGTTGGTGGTGGTGAAGCAGGAGAATCAGAAGTCCAAGGTCATAGCAAGTTCCAGGCCAGCCTAGGCTATGTGAGTCTCTCTCCCTCTCCCTCCCTCACCCATACACACACACACACACACACACACACACACACACAATCTACGTTCTTGCTCCACATGTATCTTTCTGACTTTTATAACTGGGTCATACAAGTACCTATAGGGGCCAACATTCCAAGAGCCAACTCAAGCTCTGTCCCCTAAGAGCCTGGACCCACAATGCACATCTGTATCCTTGAAGGACCTGGCTTCCCTATACTGCTGTTTTCATTGTGGTTTTGATACTCCCACTTTGAGGACTTTTCCAAAGGATTATGGGAACAAATACCTATGGGTTTGGGGGTCTAGCATAGGGGCAAACTACTCTGGGTTTGGTCCCCTGTACCAGGGAAAACCGTGAGCCCCCATAGCCTCATGTGTATGCTAACTGCCTCATGAATATTCATAAGGCACCTTTAAAATCCACAACACAGAACTCACTGTGCTGTGTGTGCTCTCCTGCTCTGGAAGAACCCACACTGGTGTCTCTTAAAATGACATGGTTTGCGGTGTTGGACAAACTCAGCTTAAACTATATATTGTAGCTGAATTCTTCCTTTCCAGAAGAGAAGAACCAGGCCTGGAGAGATAGCTGGGTGGATGCAGTAATTGGCTGGGCTAAGGCCCAGACTCCGCTGCTCAGCACCCATGAATATGCTAGCAGACATATTGGTTCACCAATAACTCCGACACTCAGACAAATCTTAGAGCTGACTTTGTGAGTTCAAGGCCAGCCTGGTCGGTATAGTGAGTGCCAGGCCAGTCAGGGCTACACAGTCTTTGTAGACCCTGTCTCACAAAGAAAAAAACCCAACCCTTATTTATATAAAATCTCAGTCTAGACTTGGCAATTTGTCTGAAGTAGAGCAGCAATCATTAACTTTTATTGTGGCTATATCAGGCTTTATTACCAAATAATGGAATAATTTGCTGACTCCCCCATCGGCTCTTATCCGTTGGCCGGATGCAAGAGCTGACCTCTAGATTTCCACAGAGCTTTACCCCCCATTGCTCTCCTGTTGTGTCGCCCAGGGAAAGGCCATAAAAATTGATATCAAGTCCCATATGACTCTCACAGTTGGAAACAAACCTGTTGGCTCGCAGGACAATCAGAGCTACTGTTGGAACGCTGAGTTTGGCGGAAGGAAGATATTCCAAAGAGACACTTGTCCCTCCCTTCAGCTATCAGACTTCAAGGAACTGGAATTTCGCCAGGCATGCTGGGAGAGGAAATGCTGACACCCCGTGCCAGCCAGGAACGGATCCTGGAAAGAGGTTTAACACAACACCTCACAGAGGAGACAAGGCTCAGGCGACGATGGACAGGCCTCAGCTTGACCAGGACCACTTGGTTGTTCTTAGGTTTTGCCCTCTGTTTAAGCCTAAACCTTATGTTATATTACGACCCTTCCCATCACACACGGACTTGGTAGAGGGTGGTCCTGGACATCTTTGTTCTTCTGCCCACTGTGGCCACGTTGAAGGAATCTCCTTGTGGTTTTCACTGTTGTTTAACTGGCCTATTGAAGGTGGCTCAGCCTACCTAGCTTTGGGGGCTGTCAGGGCCAGGCTCTTACCTTGGTGATGCAGGTAGCCCTGTGTTCTATGAAGGCTCAGCTGCCATTTCCACAGAGTGTGCCTCCCCTGTGCCTCCTGGGTTTACATTCTGTTTGTGGTTTTGTTTTTAATCACTGAAAGGGAAAGACCTGCCCTTCAGTCACCACCAATCCTTCCTAGACCCACCAGGGTCAGTGTCTTGTTTTCTCATCTTCTGTTATAGAGGGTCACTTCTGCTCTTATGCGCAGAGCTATCTACCTACCTAAGATTGCCCCTGGGACACTGGGGCCACCTTTTAGAAATATATATCCCACTTGTGCAATGAGAGGGGCCTCAGATGTTGCAGAAGTTCATTGCTATGGTCCTCCCAGGCTGCTGGGCAGTCCTTAACTTTCCTGTGGTCAGGGACTTCTGGCTTTGCCATGGGCTAATGGCTGACAGGTTCCACATAGTAAACAGTTACAGGACTATGCAAGTCGACTGAAAATTGTTTTTGAAAATGGAAGCTTTTATTTTCAGATCTTTATTGAAATATAACTCATATTCCATATGGTTTGCTCATTTATAGTGCAGAATTTTTTATTTTTTATGTTTTTAGTTTCATTCACTTTATTTTATGTGTTTTTTTGCCTGCATGTATCTATGTGTGCCATGTGCCTGTGTGGTGCTCATGGAGGTCGGAAGAGAGTGTCAGGTCCTCTGGACCTGGAGTAACAGATGGTTATGAGCCACCACATAGGTCCTGGGAACTGAACTTGAGTCCTCTGCAGGAGCAGCCAGTGCTCTTGGCCACTGAGCTAATTCTCCAGTCCCATAGTTCTTTTTTGAAATTATTATTATTTTAAAATTACATTTGTGTGTGTGTACATGTGTATATATGTGTAGGGGTGTGTGAGTGTGTGTGTGTGTAGGTCAGAAGATAACTTGAAGGAATCTCTTATTTCACCGTATATGTGGTCCTGGGGATCAAACTCAGGTCCTCAGGTTTGGCAGCAAGTGCTTTTACGCATGACTCACTGTGATAGGCCAACTGCACAATTCCGTGCTTCTTGTGAGTGACCATTACTACAACCATGGTTTTTAATCATCGAAAGAGAAAGATCTGCCCCTCAGCCGTCACTCTGCCCAGCCCCCATCCTCACCAGCCCCGGGACCTTGCACGCGCCTGGCATATGCTCTAGTGCTCACCCACACCCTCTGCCCGATTATTCATAAAGTGGTTTCAAATGCACATGTTGAAGGTTGACCTAGGAGCCTCTACCTGTACTCCTAAACTCTCAGGATCACAGGTTCAAGGCCAGCCTGGAGTCTCAAGGGAAGGAAAGCACGTGTTGAAGAACCAGAGATGGCTGCATACATGTTGTGCCTAGAAGTGTTCAGTACCTCGTAAAGAGATTGGTACCTCCCGTATTGATCAGTGAAGTCAATGCCATACCAGCCAAAAGGATGAAAGCAGCGAGCGGCTCTCATCCTGCTGGCCCGGACTCCATCGGAGGCTGTGTTTCAGACATTTATGTTACAATTCATAACAGTAGCAAAATTCCAATTACGAAGTAGCAACGACAATGATTTTATGGTTGGGGTCAGCTCAGCATGAGGAACTGTATTAAAGGGTCGCAGCGCAGACAGGTTGAGAACCACACTGCCTTAACGGGTGCGTAAGACATTGATAAGCATATCCTCATGTTCAGGCTGGTTATGATCACTCTGAAGGCAAGACCGGAGATCGAGAAACTTATCTTTCTGGACGTGGGGGCTTATTATACGTTTATCAGGGACTGAAGATGTGATATTCCTCTGGGCCCATCATAGCCTCTGCAGACTTTGGACCTCACCCCTTATCTGGAGCACGCCGTCTCCTGCCCCTGCCTGTCTCCTGGGTGCCTGGTACCTCCCGGCTTCAAGGATGCCCTGGCTTTTGGACTTGGCTCCCTGGTATCTTGTTCTTCCTCTGAGCGACTTTCCAGATGCCGATCCCGTGGATCCGGAACACATCTGCCTTCTCTTCCCAAAGCCTCCCAGCTCCCCAGCCCTGACCTAGGCCTTCTAGGCTGCACCGTCGGCCATAGTCCACAGACGGAGGCTACAGACTTCACTTCTGCATCATCCACTCTGCAGTGAGGCAGGCCTCTGTGTGTCTGTTCACATCTATGTGTGGAGGCCTGAGGCCAATATGGGTGTCACTCCTCAGAAGCCACCTGGGCTGTGTTTTGAGAAAGTTCTTAATGGGACTTAGGGTCCCTTGATCAGGCTAGGCGGGCTAGTCAGAGACCCTCAGGGGTCTCCCCGCCCCAGTTTTTTATGTGGGTGCTGGGTCTTGGTGCTTACCCAGGAAGTACTTTCTCCACTGTGTTTGCCCTCCGGCTCCTCAGCCCAGGTTTTCTTCTTCTTCTTCTTCTTTTTTTTTTCTTTTTGAGACAGGGTTTCTCTGGATAACCCTGGCTGTCCTGGAACTCACAATGTAGACCAGGCTGGCCTCGAACTCAGAAATCCACCTGCCTCAGCCTCCCCAGTGCTGGGATTAAAGGCGTGCGCCACCATGCCCGGCCAGGTTTTCTTCTTAAAGCTCTCTGAGTGATACACAGTATAAATTTGTTCCTGCAAAGGTCGGGCGTTAGAGCTGTAGTCCCAAGACAACCTGGGAGCTGGACCTACAATAGAGGATCAGGGCCAGGCCTCTGCTCTCCTGAGCAGGTCGACACCATCGTGGAGGGGTGGGTTTCTTGCCTTCGGTGGCTTCCCAATGAGAAGATGCCTTGAAGCATGCTCCTCTCCTGAGCATGAGCGCTCTGGCTTTTCGGCCTTTCACTATGGGGTGAAACAAGAAAGCCCCCAAGAGATGATAGCCCCTTAGCCCGGCCTTTCCAGCCTCCAGAATGGCAAAAGAGACATCTCTGCTGGGCACCCACCCAGTCTTTTTTTTTTTTTCTTCACGTTTTTCAGGGTTTCTTGGCATATTTTGGGTCCTACAGTGTGATTTTTTCATTTTCGATGTTTTTCAAGTTTTTTCGCAATTATGCGTCCCTCAGTGTGATTTTCTCATTTTCCACCTTTTTCAGGTTTTCTCGCCATATTCGGTGTCCTTGAGTGTGCATTTTTAATTTTCCACATTTTTTAGTGTTTCTCTCCATATTCTGGGTCCTACACTGTGAATTTTTAATTTTCTTTTTTTTTAATTTTTAATATTTTTTATTACATATTTTCCTCAATTACGTTTCCAATGCTATCCCAAAAGTCCCCCATAGCGCCCCCCACTTCCCTACCCACCCATTCCCATTCTTTTGGCCCAGGCATTCCCCTATATTGGGGCATATAAAGTTTGCAAGTCCAATGGGCCTCTCTTTCCAGTGATGGCCGAATAGGCCATCTTTCGATACATATGCAGCTAGAGACAAGAGCTCCGGGGTTCTGGTTAGTACATCATGTTGTTCCAACAATAGGGTTGCAGATCCCTTTAACTCCTTGGGTACTTTCTCTAGCTTCTCCATTGGGGGCCCTGTGATCCATCCAATAGCTGACTGTGAACATCCACTCCTGTGTTTGCTAGGCCCCGGCATCGTCTCATCCACCCAGTCTTAAAGATGCTGTTTGAACCACACAAAATATTCCAAGACCCGGCTTCCCAAACGCCCAGGTGAATGTCCTATGATGAATGGTGGCCCACTCTCTACCTGTCCCAGCACCTTCAACCTTGGGCTGCCCCCAGACGAACCATCAACTTCACTTGGCACTCTGAGTGCTCCATGCCCTCTGGTTGGTTCAGGGTCTCCCGCTCTTCTCCCACCTTGCAGAAGGGGGAGCCTTCCATCTCTCCTCCACAGCTGTTACTGTGGCTTCCTCCAGAAAGGAGTGAGCTGCTCCTGGAAGTGTGACTTGTCTACACTAGATGATGTCCGCCAAGATGGCCTCTTTCCAGAGGGTGTGGCCTTCTTGGAGCCTGACCCTTGAGGGCCGCGGCAATAGAGTTTATGATGGTACAGATGTTGGGGCGGATTTATTTCACAGATGGTACCTAGGAGACACCACCCTTGAGCTGTTGGTCTTCAACCCCCCCATCCCCCCTTTTCTGCTCTTCACGGGCTCTGCCTTCCATTCTGGAAGCTTTCACTTCCTTCCCCAGCCACCTGCTAACTCACTCATCTGTCTTGCTTTCCTGACCTCACATTTAGAGGTTACCGGATGAACTCTGTCCACCTGAGGCTGGGGGTGCATCTGTCTAACGCTCTGCTTTGCCTGCTTAGGTCTGCACACACAAGTCCTCTACGGTGCCCTGAAGAGTTGACAAAGGTTAACAAGAGACCCTGCGGCATCCCTTGGAAAGTGGGGTGGGGTGGGCAAGACAGGGCCCAGAGGAGGTGTGGGCATCAGGCGCGGTTGTCACACATGAGCCTTGGGCATCAGTGCGGTTGTCACACATAAGCCTTGGGCATCAGGCGCGGTTGTCACACATGAGCCTTGGGTTTGGTTGTGTTTCTTTTGGCCCAGACGGGGACTTTTCAGGACCCGTGAGCTGAGTGTCTCTTAGTTACGCAGAGTTCAGGCTTGTCACCTTACTTATCAAAGGTTCTGCCAGCCAGCCAGGAGTACCAGGAAGTTCTTAGGTTAAACTGGATGTTTTTCCTTTGGGAAGTGGATCAGGGAAGTGACTGCTCGCTGAGTTATCTTTAGTCTGGAGACCCTGTGCTCCATCTCTGATGTGTTATCTCCAGTACACGCAATCCCCCCTCCCCACACTGGTCCCTTGGTTGACAGCTCCAGTGGCCTACAGCAGGGTCTGGAAGTGATATCTCACTTGCACATAGGAGGGGCTACAGTTTGGATCTTAAATGTCCCTAAAGGTCCATGGGGCAAAGGCTTGGACCCCAGCAGGTGCTATTGACAGCTGAGGCTCTAAGGTCATAGGAGCACACCTCTGAAGTGGATTGTGTCTTCTTTCTCCTTCTCCTCCTCCTCCTCCTCCTTTTCCTCCTCCCTTTTCTCCTCCTCCTACTTCTTCTTCTTCTTCTTCTCTCAAATTCAACTCTTATCAAGGCAACTTAAGAAATGGTTTATTTATTTATTTAAGATTTATTTATTTATTGTATATGAGTACACTGTAGCTGTACTGATGGTTGTAAGCCATCATGTGGTTGCTGGGAATGAAGGTTGCTCACTCTGGTTGACCCCGCTCATTCCAGCCCTGCTTGCTCTGGCCTAAAGATTTATTTATTATTTTATCTAAGTACACTGTAGCTGTTTTCAGACTCACCAGAAGAGGGCATTGGATCTCATTACAGATGGTTGTGAGCCACCACGTGGTTGCTGGGATTTGAACTCAGGA
Organism: Mus caroli; assembly: GCF_978045245.1. Taxonomy (NCBI): domain Eukaryota; kingdom Metazoa; phylum Chordata; class Mammalia; order Rodentia; family Muridae; genus Mus; species Mus caroli. The sequence goes on along the minus strand of NW_028227261.1, from coordinate 5,617,130 downwards.
CCTTTGAGAGAGCAGTTAGTGCTCTTAACCGCTAAACCATCTTTCCAGCCCCTTTCTTCTTCTCTTAAAGAAAAGGGTTTTTTTTTTTTTTTTAAGATTTATTATTTTATGTGTGTGAGCGTTTTGTCTACATGTACAGCTGTGTATCACATGTGTGCCTGGTGTCCTGGGAGGTCCAAGGAAGGTGTCAGATCCCTGAAACTGGAGTCATCAACAACTGTGAGCCATCATGTGGGTACTAGGAACCAAACTTGGGTCCCCTGCAAGAGCAGCAGGTGCTCCTAACCACTGAGCCATCTGTCCATCTCCCTTCCCTTTTGAACAACTCTTTCACATGCTCCCTGCCATGCTCCATGCCCTTGCCAGACATCCACTGACCATGGGCTGAAACTTCTAGAACCAAGAACTAGGAAAACCCTTTCTGTTTAGACATTGGTGCTCTGGGCCAGGGAGATAGCTTAGCAGGTAGGCAAGCTTGCTGCTAAGTCTGAGCTGCTAACCTGGAGTTTAATCCCTAGACCCCATGTGGTGGAAGGAAATTGCTGGCTGCAGTTTTCTCCCACCTCCACACACAATAAATAAACCAATTCAGAAAAAGTCTGGGTTTTTTTGTTGTTGTTGTTGTTGTTTTTTTTTTTGTGTTTGTTTGTTTGTTTGTTTTTTGAGACAGGGTTTCTCTGTATAGCCCTGGCTGTCCTGGAACTCACTTTGTAGACCAGGCTGGCCTCAACTCAGAAATCAGCCTACCTCTGCCTCCCGAGTGCTGGGATTAAAGGCAGAAAAAGTCTGTTATCTCAGAGCTTTGTCACAGTGACAAAGCTAATACCACACAGGACTCAAGGCATCTGTCTCTGATTCAGCTTAGCCTATGGTTTTCTCTGTGGCTGATCCGTGGCTGTCCTCTGTGGCCTGATGTGTTTCTCAGCTATCGACTGCTCTTCCCTCTGGACGGCAGGCACTCTCAGGCTCCACTCTTAGAATTCCCCCTTCTTACTCACTTGTTTCTGTCTGTCTCCAACCCACATAGTTCTTTCCTGAGACTGGCACCAAGCCTACCGTGCACGCCTGGCCCCAGGTTTCTCCCAGTGTCTCCCCCTGCAGTCCTGGCTGCCCACTGCACTTTCAGATTCCCATGCAATCTGTGTCACATATGCATTGCGTATACTTTTGTTGTCTGTCTCCCTGACTAGAGTCCTTTTAATTTTAATTTTTTTATACTTATTTATTATGTGATAGTGTACGTGTGTGTGCATGTGTGTGTGTGTGTGTGTGTATACATGCCGTGGTGGTGCACATGTACCATGGTACATATGTAGATGTCAGAGGACAATTTCTGAGAGTTGGTTTTCCCTCTCTACCTTTATGCAGTTCTGGGAATCAGACCCGTGTCACCAGGCTTGGTGGCAAATGCCTTTACTTACTGAGCGCCCTGCTGCCCCCTCTCCCCTCTTCTCTCCATCTCTCCCTCCTCCCTCCTGTGGCTATCTTTAGCTTCTCTGTGGGTTCTTCTCTCTTCCATCCTTCTCCACCCTTTTTTTCTTCCACCCTTCAACCCCTTAGTACTAGGTAATAGAGAAAAAAAGAAGAGAGGACTGGAAAGAGATCCACAAATAAAGTCAGAGTCAGAAAGGGGGCGATGTTATCTGATTAGGGCTATTGAGTTCCTAAGGGCAAGTTTGATCTTTGACATCAGGGTATTTAGTTTTTTTCTCCTTTGTGTGTGTGTGTGTGTGTGCATAACTATATAACAAAACTCGACCAACAATAACCAACAACAACCAACAACCTTTCTCTTGGGGCCCTAGCATGTATGTGTGTGTCCGTGTGTGTGTGTGTGTGTGTGTGTGTGTGTGTATCCTCTAAAAAGTCTCCAGAATTCCAATGTCACACAATCGCAGAAAGTATTTGCAGTTGAAGAATCTCATCCCTCCTAAAGTACAGGGCAGGTCATGGCCTGGAGCAGCCCCGGACCCCACACCAAAAAACAAAACAAAAAACAAACAACAAACAACAACCACAACAAAACCCTAAAAGAAACCAAAATTCCAACATTCTCACTATACACTCCCTCCCTCCCTCCCTTCCTTCCTTCCTTCCTTCCTTCCTTCCTTCCTTCCTTCCTTCCTTCCTTCTTCCTCCTTCTTCTTTGAAATCCAGCTGTGACATCTTCAGTGAGGGGTCCAGGCTTTGTCATTTATCTGCAATGAGCTGCATCTTCCTCCACTTTTGCCTCCTTTTTACTCTTCTTCCTCTCTATGCTTCTTTCCCACTCCTCCTCTTCCACACTTGCCCTCCTTCCCACTCACCTTCCTCCCCACTCACCCTCCTCCCCACTCACCCTCCTCCCCACTCATCCTCTTCCTCACTTGTCCTCATCCCATCCTCCTCCCCACTCCTCCTCCTCCCTACTCCTCCTCCCAATTCCTCTTCCTTCTCACTCCTCCTCTCCCCTCCTCCTACCCCATCACCAGTTCCAGCCCTGCCAGTTCTGCCCACACACACTTCCTAAGTCACCTCCCCCGCCCATCACTCCCGCTTGGTCACCCCACCCTGTCACATTTCCGGACAACTCATCAACTCCCAACTTCACAGCTTCTACCTCAGCCGTGGATCTGCAAACATAGCTCTCGTTGACCTCGGGAAGCTCCCACTGGCCCTGCTGGACCCCAGATGAAGTCCAGTCTCTCCAGTTTTGACTTCTCTAGCCTAGATCCCAACACGACCAAGCCCTCCAATCCAGCTACGGAACCTGTAGTCTATTCCTGAGGCAGCTTCAGTGCCCCAGCCTTCTGCTGGGCAAGACTGCCCCATCCCAGCCAGACCATCAAGAGCACCAGGCCAAACCTCAAGGTTCACTTTGTAACTGACAGACACTGAGTGAAGTTCTCTCTAGGAGGAGGGCTCTGAGGCAAGCTGCTTATAAGCATAGCCAGGATTCCTCACAATGCATTTAGACCATCCTGGGCCCTGATATGGCACCGGAGTTAGGGGACTCGTGAGCTGGGGTAGGGTGTATGGCATTGCACTCTCTGGGGAATCTATTAATTAATTTGAAAAACACGGTATTTGTTTTGTTTAGAAACAGAGTCTCAAGTAGCCAGGCTGGCTCCAGACTTGCTTCTTACCCGAGGATGGCCTTGAACCCTTGATGAGCACTGGGGGTCACAGGTGTGCCAGTGATGCTGGGACCTGAACCCAGAGCTTCTCGTATGCTAGGCAAGCACTCTACCAACTATGGCACCACCCCTCAAACACAAGGTTTTAAAGAGGAAAAGGAAAGACCAGGCCTGCTCTGGGGAGGGAGCTGGTTACAGGGACAGGTCCAGGCCACCAGGGCACCACATGTATAGTACAGTGCCCGGGCAGCTGCCTGTAGTGCCCACTGGCAATCCCCTAACTGTCCCTGCCTGACATGTGCCCGGCATGTGCCTGTCCTGAGCATCTCACCAGCCAGGCTCGGGTGGCAGCCACTCCCCGAGACCTATGGGTATGCCAGGACATCAGAGAAAGAGATAGTCCTCTTCTTTGAGGCCCTGCCATTTTGCATTTTTTACAGCAGCAATTAATAATGACACTGTCTCTTCAGGTCAGGTGTGTGGGGATACAGGAGTCTGGGTAGGAAGAACTCTATGTCCACTGAGTCCCACCCTGTCCTCCTGAATCCTGCTCTGTGGGTCAGGCTCCTGTCTCACTCACCTAGGGCTATCACAGACCACCGAGATGTCCTATGGATAACCCACGGAAAAGAGAAAAGCCACAGAGGGCAGGACTTCCCCTTGCTCTGACTCTATAGCTCCAGGCTATCTTGAACTTTGGATCTCAGCATCCCCAAAGCTCTTTGGCTGCCCTGATCCACTGAGCTTTCCTGACGTTTGTCTTGCACTTATCCACAATGGGAAGTGTCTTTCCTTTCTGAGGAATTTGCCCTTTAAAATCTCATTTCTTGAGCCGGCATGGAGGAGCACATCTGAAATCTAGCACTCAGGAGGCTGAGGAAGGATTGTCAGGAATTTGAGGCGATAATGAAAGAAACTTTATGAGCAAAAGCAACTGAAGACTCTAGCCTGTGCAAGTTGACATAAAACTCAATATCACAGAGGCTTCCTAAAGGGAGGCAATTTCCTCTGTCTTAGCCAGAGATGGTGGCACATGCCTGTGAGTCGGTCTCTTGGGAGGCAAGAAGATGGTGAGTTCAAGACCAGCCTGGACTACATAATGAGGTGTGTGTGTACGTGTGTGTGTGTGTGTATGTGTGTGTGTGTGTGTGTGTGTGTGTGTGTGTGTATGTAGCCAGAGTCACTCCCATTTTCTCTCCTTGGAGAGTCCTCTACATTTGTGGGTCAGACTGCGGAGCCTCTCTAATCTCTCCTATGGACCATAGATTGTAGTGCCTTTTGAAATCTCTCAATGTAAAGACTCAGGCTGCCCACGTTGTCCTCAGACACCAGGACTCCTGAGCCCAGAGCCATCCTTTGCTAATTCCAGATTCTTGTCTTTCTGCTTGGCTGCATGGTGGGCCCTTCCTGGGAAGGAGCAGTGCTTTTGAGACTGGACACGATTAAAACACAAAGTTTTTCTAGAAGCCCCCATGATCTAATTTCTACACCGTTGCCAAAAACCAAACCAAACCAAACCAAACCAAACCAAACCAAACCAAACCAAAAACCTTCTAAAAATATCACCCAACCCCTTGCTCTCCGTGCAAGGGAACCTCGTCCTGGGTACCTTTCCACCCTGAGTTCTTCCTTTCTTTACCTTGAAGTTGCTTCTCTCGTCTCCTCTGTGCCGCTGCCTTCTGCCTTCTCCTTTGAGCTGCTTTGTCACCCTCTTTCCTGCTTGGCTTGGGGTTTCTCTTGTTTCTTGTCACTTCAGCTCCGGAGTCACAGACCTAGATGTGAATCTTGTCCCGACCTCATCCTTGTGCTTCAAGAAGCATGATGAATGGAGGGGGGCTGTTCTGGTGGGCAGGGTGCTTTGCTGCAGGCTCTGTCCTCTACTTCCATCTGCACAGACAGAGCATCTCTGGGGACAGCAGCATGATCCTGTCCTCTCGTTATTACTGCTGTCCCTCGTACTACACTGCTATGATACCTGCTTCATTATCAGATTCACTCCACAGACTCACGGGACCCAACTTCCCCACCACAGCATTAATCCTGCCCTCTGTGCCAACTGTCCCCTTGTGATGCTAAGCCCTTCCTGCCCCCTAGATATTTCTGGGTTACTCCTTGACATCCTGGGTCATTCATAGGGTGTCCTCTCTGCTGTGAAACATCAGGCAGAAGCCTTACTCGAAGCCAGTCCTTGGCAAGGGCCTTTGTGCCCCTGGCTTATGTGCTCCACTCCCAGCCAATAGCTCCTTCACTCTGGATCTCAAGACATGCTGGATCCATGGGCCAGCATCTGTGATGGTTTGAATATGCTCAGCCCAGGAAGTAGCACTATGAGAGAGTGTGCCTTGTTGGAGTGCATGTGTCACTGTGGGTGTGGGTTTTAAGACCCTCATTCTAGCTGCCTGGAAGCCAGTCTTCAGCTAGCAGCCTTCAGAAAAAGATGTAGAACTCTCAGCTCCTCCTGCACCGTGTCTGCCTGGATGCTGCCATGTTCCTGCCTTGATGATAATGGTCTGAACCTCTGAACCTGTAAGCCAGCCCTGATTAAATGTTGTCCTTTTTAAGACTTGCCTTGGGGCTGGAGAGATGGCTCAGCGGTTAAGAGCACTGACTGCTCTTTCAAAGGTCCTGAGTTCACTTCCCAGCAACCACATGGTGGCTCACAACCATCTGTAACGAGATCTGACTCCCTCTTCTGGAGTGTCTGAAGGCAGCTACAGTGTACATACATATAATAAATAAATAAATCTTAAAAAAAAAAAGACTTGCCTTGGTCATGGTGTCTGCTCACAGTTCTAAAACCCTAACTATGACAGCATCCAAGTACCCAACTGTCCACTGGCCCAGCTTCCATCCATCCTGTTATAGTGCCAGGGGGAGGAGTTAGGAGAAGCTGCCTGCCCACTTCTTCCAGCATTGGGTCCCAGCTACCATGTTTCATGATGCCACAAGGATTGGTAGCCACGGGGAACAGTGCCATCAGGACAGAGGGGAACACAGCGTATCTCCAGTCACAGGCACCTAACTGCTGTGAGTCGTCTCCCTGTCTCCTGTGGCATATATTTCCTGTCTGCCTTCCTTTCTGGTGTCTCGTCCCTTCCCCATCATGAGGTTTTTGCTTTTTTTTTTTTTTCTTTAACCCTCTTTTAACATACTAATAGGAAATAAAAAATTTAAGTCTTTTCTTTTGTTAATGTGTCTTTTCTGAGTCCAGTTTGCAGGCCCTAAGTCACTGAACATAAGAATGCAGACTAAGGTTTTCTTCCAAGGCAGATACGCTGTGATTGGCTTTGAAGCCTCCTAAAAAAGGATGCCAAGGGACACTTCTTTGTGCCTCGGAGGTCTGAAAGGTTTCAGTTTGGAGATTGAAGGAGGATACTGAGGTGGACTTTCCTTTTAGGTAAGGGGTCTATTACAGGTATTAACAACATGACCAGACAGACACGAGCTCACACCCTGAGGTAGAGGAGGAATCCCATCTTACAGAAGGAAGGAGATTCCATGCTGTGGGCTGGTGAGAGTCCACAGCTTTGGCCTGATTCCTGAGTGGTGGAGGAGGGGAGGACTCCACTCCAGGGAAAAAATGTGCCACCCAGAGGATGTGGAGGGCAGGGAGCATAAATAAAGTGTCTTTGTGATATGGTTGGGGAATGTGTCACCACTAGAAACACTCTGATGTCCAGGAGTCTGGCAACCCAAGAGCTTCCTTGTGGGAAGTCAGTATTGACCGCTATTTTCCCAGAAGCTGGGCTCCTGGGGAGCCTGTTAAAGTTAGAGATTGAGACTCCCGGGAAGGGGCTTGTTGTTGCCTTTACAGTGGCCATAAGAAAGGCCATTCCGAGTGGGTGTGGGCCAAGTCACAGTCTGGTCTGTTTCTAACAATGTCTCACGCCTGTATCAGCTCCATTCTCTTTCTTAGTTCCACACTTCTGTCTGCTTGTGTGGATCTCATCCTAGACTTAAAATCGTGAGAATTTGGGGGCGCTGGTCTCCCGAATGTGTACTAGTGTCTAACAAGCTATATTGCTGGTCTGGCTCCACCTTCATGGAGCAAGCTATATTGCAAGGCCACGCCACCTCATCACTACAGCCCCAGCCCCTTGAAACAGCACAGACACTGCAGACACTTCCTGCAGAGATGAACATCGATTTCTGGACTGCTCCACACCCTCTGTGAGGGTTAGCTTTCATGATCAACTCAACACAATCTAGAGTCTCCTAGAGAGTTCCAATGAGGGATTGTGTAGGTCAGGCTAGCCCACGGGCACGTCTAGGGGGATCCTCTTGATTATGTTCTGAGGGACCACTATGAGCGGCCCCATTCCCTTGGATTGTTTAAGAGTGAAAAAAAAACAAGCATGCATGTATACACTCCTCTTCAATCTTTGTTGTTGTTGTTGTTTGTTGTTTTTGTTTTGTTTTGTTTTGTTTTTCGAGACAGGGTTTCTCTGTGTAGCCCTGGCTGTCCTGGAACTCACTCTGTAGACCAGGCTGGCCTCGAACTCAGAAATCCACCTGCCTTTGCCTCCCAAGTGCTGGGATTAAAAGCGTGCACCACTACTGCCCGGCCTCTTCAATCGTTTTTACACATTCTTTTTAGATTTAGCTATTTTATTGTATGTATATGAGTGTTTTTGCATGTACATGTATGTACCACATGGGTGCCTGGTACCCTCAGAGGTCAGAAGAAGTTACCGGCCACCCTAGAAATGGAGTTATGGATGGTTGTGAGCTACCATGTGGGTGCTGCAAACGGAACCTGGGTCCTCTCCAAGAGCAACAAGTGCTCTTAACCGCTGAGCCATCTCTCCAGTCCCCAGCTCTGCTCTTGACTATGAACGTGGTTAGCTGCTGCAAGTTCCTGCTGCTGTGGCTTCTCTACCATGACAGCCTGAAACCTAAAATTGTGACCTAACTTCTCTTATGGTGCTGTTGACAGAGTATTTTATCACAGCAACAGAAGCAAAACTAAGACACCTTCTAAGAGTCTCTAGCTGGTCTTAAGCTGGGCCATCTTCTCTCAGGACCTGGATACCAGCTAGTGCTTGCTGTTCTCTTCATCTAGGAAGATATAAGCTAGCGTGCCGGCTACTGTTCCTCCCTGAAATCCTCATCTTGGTCCCGAGAAGGTTCTGGGCCCTGGCTGTTGAGCTGGTTTCGGGAAGTGCCCACAGTGCTCAGGCGGGGCACCCGAGCAGCAGTGCCTGCGATGGGGATGCCAAGGGTGAGGATGCTGAAGATGCTGAGTGTAACTGAGGATGCTCCCGGCTCACTCACACTGTGACATCTCCATGCCCGTCCCAACAGAGCCACATCATGCTGACCAGGCAGGACTCAGTAAGGCCTGGCTGTAATCAGCCATGGTGACCAAGAACCACAGTCAATGACAGCAGCGGGACAGTGAGAACCCTTGGTGGGTGGGTGGGGGAAGTGACTTGTTTGGTCAACACACAGATATTGAGGTTGGGAAATCAATCTTATCTGTTTGCCTCTAGACTTGGGAAGGTAGATATTGTCAGGCATGCTGGAGAGAGAACCAACAAGTCTAGAAAGACATTTAAACAGATCTGTGATATGATCTTCCTCCCTCCCCCAGCACAAATGATTTGCCATCGATTAGACTAATGAGCGTGAGAGTTCATCTTATGTGTGAATAGAAGGGCGAATCTTCTATTCTCGATGTGCTGTAGCTGGAGTGTTCAAGTGTCTTATTTTGCTAGACCATGACCAAAAAGCAACTTGGAAGGGAATAGGCTTATTTAGCTTACGCATTCCGTGCCACAGTCCATCGAGGGAGGTTGAGGCAGGACCCTGAAGCAGAGACCCTAGCTTGCTCCTCATGGCTTGCACAGTCTGATTCCTTATAGAACCCAGGGCCACCTGCTCAGGGATGACACCACCCCTAGTGGGCTGTACCCTCCCACACCCTCGATGAAGAGAATGTCCCACAAACTTGACTACAGGCCAATCTGCTGGAGGGGCTTCTCAGTTGAGGTTTTCTTTTTTTTTTTTTTTTTTTTTTTTAAAGATTTATTTATTTATTATATGTAAGTACACTGTAGCTGTCTTCAGACACTCCAGAAGAGGGCGCCAGATCTCGTTACGGATGGTTGTGAGCCACCATGTGGTTGCTGGGATTTGAACTCTGGACCTTCGGAAGAGCAGTCGGGTGCTCTTACCCACTGAGCCATCTCTCCAGCCCCAGTTGAGGTTTTCTTTTCCTAGATGACCTGAGCTTGTGCCTGACTGACAAGAAGAAGCTCTCAAGGCAGAATGGCAAAAGAGGAACAGCACACAAGTTTCATTTGCTATCCTCACTTTCATTTGTAAGTGCGCAGAGACTTTCACTAACAAGAAAAAGGCTCAAACAAGAAGTTAAACTTGCTGTGTGCAGGAGGTGGTTTATGTATCCCTCTAACCAAGGATAGAAGTTACGGGGAGGTGAGAGGTCTAAGAGAAGCGGGTGTGGGAAGGAAAATGGACAGGAGGCTGGCTGGTGCAGACCCAGCTCAAGTGCATGGCTGGAGGGAAAGCTGGTCTCCCCTCCGATGGCTGGGGACAGGGGAGTGTGTACACAGGCCGTGGCAGAAGGCCTGGGTACTTTTCTCATGTTGTTTTATTCACAGTAGCTCAAAATAGTGCCTTTGTTCAGGTGGCATATTGGGGGGGGGATCACTCTGATTCCCATCAATATTTTTAAAGGATTTTTGCTGTGTTGCTCTCCATACTGTATAGAGACCTGTAGCAGAGAAGCCACCTACATCACTGGCAGACTTGCTGAGGAAGCATACACAGGTCTAACCCTCCAAGCAGGAATGAGGATCCACTAAAGATGGCACTCACGTCTCTCCCTTGGCCCCCAAGCAACTCCCAAGCATCCCACCCCGTAGAAGGAAAAGGCTGATCCCTGGTACAAGATGGTGAGGAACTTGTCAGAACGCCTTGCAGGATGGACCGGCACAGAGACAGCAGGCCTGGGGACTGGTAGCCTTTGCTCCTCCTCCCAGTGTGGCCACACTGAACGGATTCCCTTTCTATGCTTCTCATTAGCGGTCTCTCCTTGCTGCTCATTAGCCTGTCCAGGATGGATGCCTGCACCTAGCTTCTTACGTGACCAGGACCCAGCCAGACCTTTAGTGACCTGAACTTAACAGAAAGGTATTAAATCAATACCGAATTCCAATGTACAAGGAGAGAACCTTGACATCACAACCCAATTTTTCTTCCTTCCTTCTTCCCCCCCTCCCCTCCCTCCCTCCCTCCCTCTCTTTCTTTTTCTTTCCTTTTTTTTTTTTTAAGATTTATTTATTTATTTTATTTCTCTGAGTACACTGTAGCTGTCTTCAGACACACCAGAAGAGGGCATCGGATCCCATTACATATGGTATTGAGCCACCATGTGGTTGCTGGGAATTGAACTCAGGACCTCTGGAAGAGCAGTCAGTGCTCTCTCTCGGCGACTGAGCCATCTTTCCAGCCTGAATTTTCTTGTATGTAGACGAATTTATTGCTTTAAGATCCTTCTTGCTGAGAAAACAACTCGGAAACAGACAAGAAGAGGAGGAAGCAAAACTGAACGTGAGTGCTGTGTGCTTGGTGGCACTTGTCTACAGTCCCAGACTCAGGAGGCTTGGGGGCAGGACCACATGTTCAAGGCTGGGTTAGGGAAGTCTTCCTCTAAAACTGGGAGTGAATGGAGACAGGAACTCAAAAGAGAGGTCAGCCATGGCCAGATCTTGGGGAAGAGGGATCGGCCTGGGGACAAGCCTGGAGCACCAGAGGATCCTAATAGCAGCCATTATGGCCAGGTCAAGATTGTGAGAAGCATGCAAGGACCAGACAGCTGAGGACCACCAGCGTGTGGGTGTGCTCTGTTCTAACGAGGAAGGTGCACTGTGTCATGAGCAAAGCTCGTGAGCTATGAACTGAACCTTGATGCAATTGTATTTACAGTGTTAGAACACTTTCCTACCTGCTGTGTGGAAAGTGAGTCTTGTACCATTGCAAAAGAAGCACTGGAAATGTGGTAATGGGATGTTTGAATGGTCTCCAGACCTGCTAGAGGCTTTGGCTAGGAGAAGGTGTCAGAAGGAGAGGCAACAGGCCTGGCCAGACATGTTTCTCCTGTGACTTAATAATTACTCACTCACCACATTCTCTGAAGAGAACTGTAGCCCAGGACCTCTTCCCAGAATGCACTGCTCTTCAATATGGCCTCTAGGTCCTCCAAGGCAGAGATTTATCCTGCCTTTGTAGATTATACCCCTGGTGGCTCTTATTACTGTTGAGGCAGTAATCACCGCAGAGTCCCGGAGACTGACCCACCTCCAAAAATGTCAGTCTCTTTGAAGGAATAGGAAGAGAAATAGATAAAATATAACAGAAAGGACCCCTGCAGAGGGGAGGTGCCCAGTGCCCAAGGATACATAAAAGAGAAGGTTCTGACCTGTCTAGAAGCAGACAAGGGAGACTTGGATGCTGAGAGACTTACTGGCTCAGTCAAAGTGGACACAGAGGACATGGCAGGCGAGGTTCCTTCTAGGAGTCTTTACTGCGCAGAGCCCAAGGGAAAGCAGGATGGGGGTGTGCATGGGTTTGCTTGTTTGTAGTGAAGCAGGGACAAGAGGACACAGCCTTGGAGAGAGAAGAGAGGTTGATGAGGGCACTGAAGAGCGCTTCCATGCTGGTTGGTGCTGACGTCCCTCTTTAACCCCAGTGCTCGGGAGGCAGAGGTAGGTGGATCTCAGTGAATGCAAGGCCAGCATTGTCTACACAGAAGAGTTCCATAACAGCTAGAGATAGAGAGAGACAGAGAAAGAGAGACAGACAGAGACAGAGACTGAGAGACAGAGACTGAGAGACAGAGAGAGCAAGAAAGAGACAGAGACAGAGACAGAGACAGAGAAGGGAGATCTCAGTGAGTTCAAGGCCAGCCTGGTCTACATAGAGAGTTCCAGGACAGCCAGTGCTACACAGAGAAACCCTGTCTCGAAAAACCAAAAAATACAAAATTAAAAGAAATTAAAAGAAAAAAAAAAGATTGGCAAAATGCCTGCCAGTTAGTGAAAAGGTGTCTGGCTATACCCTGTGACACTACATACCTGCAAAATGGAAACAAAGTAAAAAACCACAGAGAAGCTGGGGGCCGGGTGCTCTGATAGGCGATGTTAACAATCTAACGAGGAGAGAAACAAGGCAACAGAGGCAAAGCACAAAATGAAATTCTTCCCCAGCATCCTTAAACCGCTAGTGTTGGAGAAGTGGGCGGGGCACACACACTCAACTTCCAATGTCTGGGAGGGCTCTTTCACTGACGGCTCCTTACCCCTGAATTCCAATCTTGGGAATGTATCCCAAGGAAATAATTCAAATGATAATGGAATAATCATTTGAAAACACACACACACACACACACACACACACACACACACACACACACACACAAGTTTGTACTTGTGCCTACCTGCATCTTTTTGCTTCACTGTCTGTGGTATTTGAGAGAAACTAGGCTTTATCTAGCAGGTGGGGAGCCACGGATGATGGCAGTGAAGACGTGCAGAAATGCAGGGAGGGAGGTGGGGTGTTGGTCGTGACAGGACCTGAGAGGGACGTGAGGAACTCTGACTAAAGGCTATAGCTGCAGGTCAGAGAGGAAGGTTGAGTCAATGGTATTTAAAGGCACATTTACATGTGCGTCGGGAGAGGGAAGGAGGGCCGTGGTGGAACACTCAGGGTGGATGGTGTTGTAACAAGTTAATATGGAGGATCCAGGTGAGTGGGCTGGGGTCTGCCTGTCTGAAGAGGAGTGGGAGGGGAAGAGGGCGCTGCCAGCTCTGGTGTACATATCCAGGTGAAGGCGACTTAATTTCTTGAAGATCCCATCTCTCGGTTCTGTTACACTGGTCAAGTGCATTTGGAGGGATATTCAGACCCCAGCACCACAGCCTCTGTAGCCACGTCATCCATACTTCACTGTGTGGCTGAGTCAGACTTTATATTAACTCCTTATCTTTGGCTGGGCTATTATTCTCCCGGTACAATCACTCTTACGTTCATCTACCAGATAGACCTGTGGGTGACATTTCAGCCCCAGGTCGCAGAGTCTTCTCTTCCGTGGGCTGTGACTTTAAACAAAAGCTTAAGTTAAGATCTCTTTGTTTTTCTTTAAAAAAAATGTCTTTTAATTACATTTATTTGGGGGAAGGTGCCCGTGACACATGTGTGGGGATCAGAGGACAGCTCGCAAGAAAAGTTGGTTCTCTCCTACCGCCATGCGGGTCCTGGTGACAGAACTTAGGTCACCACTTGGTGGCAATCGATCTTACCCACTGACCATCTATCTCACGGGCTCAAGAGGGAGCTTGCTTTAAGCTTCTGTTTTCTCACCTACACACGGAAGATGAAGGAAGGACGCGTCACAGGCTGTCACAGGATGTCTGAGGTATGACAAACATCATAAAGATTCCTATAGTCTCTATAAACCTCTTTGCCTTCTACCAAGTCAGAAATCAATCTGTCTTTCACATGGCCCCTGGGCTGGTCACACTCTGGTCACACATAGTCACCTATCGGCTGGATTGTTACAAGGTCATCTGGTCCACCCAACCCAGTTACACTGCCTCCTTCCTCACCAGCCTACCTGTCCTCTGAGGCTCCTTGGTAGAAATGACCAGGACATCTCAACCTAATCTAGTTAACCATACCCCAGCGGAGGGCGCATGGCTGGCATCAGTGAGTGATTCTGTTTGAATCCTGGCCCAGCCACTTGCACACAGCATCATAGTGAGTGCTGACCTCCTCTCTCCAAGCCTCAGTCTCTGCACCTGTAAGATGGGGCAATAGCAGCATGCCACTTAGGGTGAGAATTCAGCATGGTTGCAGTCAAGGGGCTCTCTGGAGGGAAGCTGCCATGGGAGTCACCTCACCACTCTGGTCTAGCCTGTTGGCAGCGGCGATGGAATCTCCTGACTGCTCCCAAACACCAGTCCTTTCAAGGGCAAAGTTCAAAGTGCCATCGAGATGACCCCGCGGTGGCACTTTGGTAATATCACTCTCTGTGCAGGGCTGTCATGCCTGGGTTTATCCCTGCCACAGCTCTCGCAGCACCTGTGGATCTAGTCACAGGGTCTGGCTACCTGTGTGCCGGAACCTCCACCTAATCATCTCCCCATGCTGAGCCCGAGCTCTGCTTCAGCCTGGTCTCAGTGTTCTCTGAAAGGCTTTTGCCTGAGCTGTCTCTCCTGGGTCTGGTTCTCCCTCATGCCTGGCATTCAGTGCCCTGAGCACAACCCTCCTCCCCATGGTTGTCTGTCACTACACTCCGTGAAGTCTCATCCCCACCATGATGGCTCCCCCGGTGAGGTTCACGCCCCTAGCCTGTCCTCCTCGTCCTCCGCTGCTCCAGTGCCCCCTACAAGCTTGCCCATCTCGCCTGTTCACTGTCCTGTTAATAAATAATGTTTTCCTGGGATTCAGATGTACAAACGTTTACCCACAGATCAAAGGTCTATACAGTCATTTGTCTGTGACTTCAAATGTCCCCCAAACCCACCAATGTCTACCCCCCAGGACAGATGTGTTCCTAGATACCCTGTGAGTGTGTTATGAAATAGTCGTGCCTTGAATGTCACGTGCCTGGGTGGAGAGACATCTTTGCTATCTGTGGAAAGTCAAGGGGACAGCAGCTGTACCCGTCCAGTGCCTGCTCTGTGGCAGGACGTTGTACTGTGCTGGGTTTCTTCCCTAGGGAGTGTGAGCTTCGGGCATATTTGTTCAGCACTGTCCCTGGACTGAGGCTGTACAACTAGAGGGGAAGTGGGCGGTGGACTTATCACTGCTACTAGCCCTGGCTCAGGAATGTCCCATTGCTCAAAATGTACCTCACATTCCCAGAACTGTGACGAGGCTGGAGAAGAGACCAGCGAGTGAGTCAGAGTCCTTTGGCTTTCCACAGCTCAGCCCTGAAGCCTGCTGATGGATGGGGGCGGGTGGATGGAAAGTCCTGTGGATACTGGTAGCTAACATTGTGGTCCTTGCCTGGGTGACTGTGGCTTTTTGTGGGTGCAGAACTCAGCTGACCTACTCAGCCTGATATGGTTCTCTCCGAGCTGGGTAAGGCCCTCTGGCTTGCTCGTGAATCCCTAGCCATCCAGATGTTGGCCGAGGCTGCGTGTTGCTGGCTGTACTACATGACTTTGGCCGTGGCTCCGGTGATTTGCTTCAAACAAATACCCTTACATGTGGCATTTCTGCCGTCACCTCTGTTCTCCTCAGGCCTTCGGACTTTACTCTCACTTTTCATTTCTCCTCAGCCCTTCCTTTACACAGCTTCCCTCGAGTCCTCCAAACAGGAAGACCTGGGAGCATTATTTCAAGGGCAAGAATTTGGCAACCGTCCCTGAAAGCCAAGCACAAACTCTGCAGGGGTTTAATGATGCGCCTCAGAGGAGGCACCTGCTCTTTTCCACCCACCTCTGGGCACCCGTCCATCCAGCTAATGAGCCGTGGCCCAGTCTCCAACCCTCAGTGTGAAGGCCTCTTCCCAGCCACTTCTGCACGCATCCCCAGAGGGTCCCTCCTGCAGGCCGTCAGTGGTCATTGTTCTCTGACTTCAAATACTGCCAGTCTGTGGGTGCTTCCTTTCCACACACGTATTTCCAAATATGCATTTACCCACCTGGAAGTAAAACCCCAATTCCCCAAGTCCATCCACAAAAGGTCAGGGAGTGCCAACCGGGGCCCTGAAGAGTCGCTGACACGTTCCAAGCACAAATTAACCAGTGTCAAGCAGCCAGGAAGGAGGCAGGCGGGCGCCATAGCGCCAGGTCCTGAGACTGTATCTCCACATCTGCCAACTTGCTATCATGGAAAGCCATCTCTGCCCTGTGACTCAGTGCCCTGTTGGTGTGGCAGCCGCCCTGACGAGTGCTCCTCACACCACCACAGGCCTGGGGGCAAGGGTGCAGGGCTCCTAGCATGTAGAGTGTCTGGGGCTCAGGGATCTAGCTAGCCAGGCCAGGAGCACCTCTGGGGTCAGCCTTTGCCTCTAAAGACTGGGCAAATCGACAGGCTCTGTCTACAGAGCTGTGACCAGGATCAAAGCGCTTCAACACCAAGATATTCAACAAACTCCAAGGTCCTTCCATGGAGGACAGTTGGTACTATGTGGTACCTCCACCAGTGGGCTCCACCTGCTCACTGCTGGAGTCTTGCTGTGTGCTATCTCTAAGGGCTAGATCTATCAGCAGCATCAGAAGTAAGCAGAGAGCCGGGGTGAGAGGCACAGCGAGAATCCACAGACACACTCACTCTCACAGTGGGGAGTGAGTGTCTGAGGAGAACTTGTATCAACTGCACAAAATCCTCAGGGTTTTGTGGCCACATTCTGTGCCAAGGAGAAGGCCCCTTCGAGAAACTGGTTCAGGGGCTAGGTCATGATGGCTCAGTCAATAAAGTTCTTGCCACACAATTTTAAGGAATTGAGTTCTGTCCTTAGAACACATGGTGGTATGTGCTTGCCATCCCTAAACCGGGGAAACAGAGTCAGAGGGAGTCCAGATTCGCATAATCTACAGGCCCCGGATCCCACTGAAGGACTCTTGATTCAATAAAACTTCATCCTGAGGAATGATGGTCCGGGTTTACCCTGCCTCTACACACACCCAAGTGCTTGAGCATATAACAGCATGCTTATACTCTCTCTCTCTCTCTCTCTCTCTCTCTCTCTCTCTCTCTCTCTCTCTCTCACACACACACACACACACACACACACACACACACTCACACACTAAGGGGTTGGGTGGAGAAACTGGATCAGGGTTTGGTAGTAGAATTCTGACCTACTGTGTGTGAAGCGGGTTTGGTCCTAGAACCGGGCAAGAGAGAGAGGGGAGAAGAAAGGCAGAGAGAAGGAGGAAAAGAAGGGAGGCAAGAGGAATGGAGGAGAGGGGAATCGGGTAGGAGCCATGATAAAGTACACCTCAAATTCTTCTCCCAGTCAGGGTTCATGATAGATGAACTGGCTGCCTCCACCCCCACCTTAGAAGACTGAAACCCAAGGCTGCAGGGAGCCACGGCTGACACGGTCTACTGGGTCCTCAGAACCTGTTCCTCTGTCACTTCTAGAACATTGCCAGGGTCCAGGCAGCTGCTTACCCCCGGCCTGGCTTCCAGCCTGCCGCCAGAGCAGACACACAGCGCCTGGCCCTGAAGGGACCCACTAGGTTATGGTCCCATGATTATCTTTTTTTTTTTATTTAAAGATTTATTCATTTAATATATATAAGTACACTGTAGCTGTCTTCAGACACTCCAGAAGAGGGAGTCAGATCTCGTTACAGATGGTTGTGAGCCACCATGTGGTTGCTGGGATTTGAACTCAGGACCTCCGGAAGAGCAGTCGGTGCTCTTAACCACTGAGCCATCTCTCCAGCCCCTGTGATTATCTTAAACTTCAACTTTTAAACAATATTCCCTCTGGTTCTGGCTTGTAAGTCAAGTCTCTGGGACAATGGAACTTGTGCCAAGTTGGGAGGTAGGGCTAGAAGAGTCAGGGTTGGGCACATCCACCCTGAAGCAGAGTCACAGGACAGAGCTGGGGGTGGGGGTGGGGGTGGGGGGAGGGGAGGGAGAACTCCGAGAAAGGCATGCTTAGTCTCCTGTGTCTCCGGAGCACACCCAGTTAAATAGCAAAGAGGAAAGATTGTGACAGCTCAATAAAGACCCTGGAGGAAGGAAGGCAGGCCTTTGTCCTGTTTGGGACAAGGAATCTGACCTTTCTTGAGGCACTGCATTGGGGAGCCATGGGGCTGACTCAGCCTTAGCTCTCCCTCCCTCCCTCTCATGGTGACCTCTCATGGTACAGGAGGATTACAGCAGAGGAAAGATCCTGCGCCCTCCAGGGCCAATAGGTGTGGAGGGGAGTCCTGCGGTTGGCAGACCGCAGATGTCACCTGTTCTGTGTCTTGACTTCTTTCCTTACAAAAGAGATGGGGCAGTGTGATGGATTCTCAAAATCTTTTCAAGTTCTAAAACTCCTGACACTTCCCAAGGTTCATCTCTACTTGTGCAGCCCTGGTGCCCCGTACAACACATACCCTCCTGTTTCCCAAGACTGACCTGGGGTAGCTTGCTCAGATGGCAAAAAGTGTTTGAGAGTTGATGGCTGTTGGAAACCGTGGAATGGGACCTCCCCAGCCCATACAGCATGGTACTAAGGACCTTGTGCAATCTAGGGGATCCCTCTCAACTGAACTAGGTCTCCAGTTGGCTCTTCTTTATTGTGTGTGTGTCTATGTGTGGGTGCATGTCTGTTTGTGTCTGTGTGTGGGTGCATGTCTATGTGTGTGTACATGTCTGTGTGTATGTCTGTGTGTGTGTGCACACTGCACATTTTATTTTATTTTATTTTGGTTTTTCGAGACAGGGTTTCTCTGTATAATCCTGGCTGTCCTGGAACTCACTTTGTAGACAAGGCTGGCCTCGGACTCAGAAATCTGCCTGCCTCTGCCTCCCAAGTGCTGGGATTAAAGGTGTGTGTCACCATGCCCGGCTTTTTTTTTTTTCCACGCTGCACTTTTATTCACCCAGGAGCATGAGGAGACCAGAGGGGTCTGCTGTGCTGCAATCCTTCTGTCTCTGGGCCACAAGGTGATGGGATTACAGATGTGTGCAGCCATGTGTGCTCTGGGGATTTGAACTCCCCCTCACGATGGCATAGCAATGACTCTTACCCAGTGACTTGTCTCCCCAGGCTCAAGTCAATACAGGGCTGGGGGCGTGGCTTGCCAGGTGGAGTGCTTGGCTGGCAAGAGAGAAGCCGTGGGTTCCATTCCAGCATCACATGATCCAGGTGTGATGGCGCAGACCTGCAATCCTGGCACTCAGCAGGTGGAGGAAGATCAACTTCCCTGACTTTTGGTTCCCACCATTTTCAAGATTGTGAATTCAGGTAGCAACGACCATTCCATTGCCACTTGGGGAGGCTCAAGTGATTGGTCCTGGTACAAGACGTTGGATGTAGCTACATCAAGATTATCATGAAAAAGAAGCTCAGTTGGCAGGGGAAACACTGGATGCTCTTTCTTGCCTGGGCCTCACAACAAACAGAGCATGCTCCATAAAAGTCTGCCATGTACAAACATGGGAGGTGCTGGCACCTTGTAGACATCTTGGGTCCTATGGCTCATGGCCCATGGCTTTTGGAGTACATACTGTTCTTCCTTCAGCTCATTAGGCCATGCTATTCTCAGGAGTGTTTTATCTCTATTTACCTATTTTTGTCTTTCATAATGAGTGGTTTCTGTTTATGCTTCAAATCTCACGTGCCTGGTCTAATCAATCATTCCTGTGGGCAGAAGAACCTGGATTTCCAACAGATGCCCCTGGGCCATTCCAACAGGGCACCTCACAGACTCAGATTTTTGCCTATAACAAGCTGGGGACCCATCCAGACACTTCATTCCTCCAGAGCCCAAGTCCTTCATGTTGAAGGTAATACTTGTGTAGAATCTCCCTGC